>NC_137587.1:72668809-73350809 GCF_963210335.1 Falco punctatus
AGTCTTGCCTCTTGGCTGTTCTGTCCTTCTGACCAGGCTATCAGACACAGCTTTCTGCTTTTCAGGCTCTTCCCCACAATTTGGCTGGATGCATTCAGAAGCCTAATGGGGTCTTCCTTGCTTGGGCTGGTGAATTGCAGGCCGGCTAAGACAATCTGACCTCCTGGCAGATGCCTGGGAGCTGCTGCTGGAGATCCGGTGTGAGACAGGCGAAGGCAGCTCCTTGGACTGGCCACTCAGCAGCAGGACTGAAGCGGCCAGGCAGCAGTGCTTGGGGGTGGGCTGGATGTGCTTGGGATGCTGTCAGTTCAGTAGGTGGCCTCAGGCCTGTCCAGGCTTGCAGTGAGCTGTGCACATAGCTGAAGCTTTTCCAATAACTCTCTCCTGCCAAACCCTAGAGCAGGTGGGCAAATCCTGTGCTGCCAGCCCTGCACGGAGGGAGGCCCCAAAGCTGCTCCTGAAGCATGAGCTGGTTGCTGTTGTACTTGGGCTCCTTCGCTAGCAGGGCAGTCCATGGTCAGGCTTGGGTTTGGTTACACTGAGACAGGTTCAGGACCTGACCGATGAAGCAGCTCTGCTGTTAGCAGGTGCCCCCCTTGCCAAAGGCGTGGTTGTCACTGCCAGCAGAGCTACTTGCAGCTGCCCGCTGCTGCTGTTGTGGTAGCAGAGGCAGAGCAGAGCTCAGTCTGCTCCTTCCTTTCAGGGAGCCTTTGACCAGCGCATGAAGACCTGGCAGCGGTGGCAGGATGCCCAGACCATGCTGCAGAAGAAGAGGGAGATGGAGGCCAGGCTGCTCTGGGCCAACAAACCTGACAAGCTGCAGCAGGCCAAAGAGGAGATCTCGGAGGTAGGGAATGAGGAATGCTGGGGTCTTTGCTCAGCTCCTTCTCTCTGTGCTCTGCTGCTGAGCGAGTGGTAGGAAGGGGACCTTTTGAGAAGAGGGCCTTCTGAGCTGAAGGGACAGGTATCTATTGTGAAGCTTGCATCAAGGGATAAGTCAGCCTTGAGCAAGCCCCACAGGAAGACACAGAAGCTGCAGGAGGGGCTGCTTGTGGTCCCACCTCCAGTGGCTTCCTTGCTGAGCTTGCAGCAAGCAGGGGATGCAGCTTGCTGTGGCGGTGAGGACCAGAAATGCCGACCTTTGCTCCGGCAGCACCTCTCGCTTGAACAGTTGTGGTTGTGAAACTGTTTGGATAGGGGAGTGAGAGCTTCTTCACCTCCCCTCCCCTGGAAACAACACGCTTCCTCTCTCTGCAGTGGGAGTCTCGTGTGACACAGTATGAAAGGGACTTTGAACGGATTTCTGCCGTCATCCGCAAGGAAGTGATACGCTTTGAGGTACGTTTGGCCCAGCCCTCGGTGTGCAACCCTCCAGCTGGTTGGCATAAATCTGTCTTGGCTGGGAACACCAGGCTGGGCTACCTAAGGGTCACCTTGGCTCCTGACCCTGCTCCCAGTACAGTGGCTGGCAATGTTTGTAAATCTGGACACCTGTGAGTTGGGGCATCACTACCGTGGGCAGAACAGATGTCTTTTGGCTTCTTCCCAGAGAAGAATTTAACATCTGTTAAAATGAAGGTGGGTGGGCAAAGATCCTCTGAGCCATCAGGCTATGGCCAGAGATGAGCTTCATCCTCAGCATCTTGGGTTCTTGTGCTGGTCTCTCTGTGGAGGAGAGAACAGGAAAATCCTGGTGGTTTTTCCTCCCTGCCCCCTCAAAAGCTGGAGAGTTTTTCTGGTTTGTTCATCCTTGTACTCACTGTGGTGCCTATCTCTTGCAGAAAGAGAAATCGAAGGACTTCAGAAACCATGTCACTAAATACCTTGAGATGTTGTTGAACTCTCAGCAGCAGGTGAGTAGCCACGGCCCCTGCTGTGGTTTTGCTTCCTGAAGCTCAGCCCTGTGAGCTCGTGCCCCCATCAAGCATGGCCCCCCCTGTGGGTGCGTCCCACTCCCCAGGTGTGGCAAGGGGTGGACCCGTGGGCTGGAGCAGGGCAAAATATGTGTTGCATCTCCCTTGATGCCTCCTTGGGGTGTCTGTGCCCCTGTGGAGGAGCTTCTGCTCCCTCAAAATAAATGCTTGTCCACTCACTCTGGGCTTGGCCTGTGCTGGCAGAGTGCCTGCAGGCTCCTGACTCCCTCTCTCCTCTCCGCAGCTGGTGAAGTACTGGGAAGCATTCCTACCCGAGGCCAAGGCCATTTCGTAATGGGACAGAGCAAATGAGCGAACCTGAACTTTGCCTTTTTTTTTTTTTTTTTTATATACACTATACCTCTTCCTCTTTTACACGTGAATGAACCCTAGTTAAACACTCTGGAGCTGGTAGAGGTTTAACCCCAGACAAGCAGCTTGCAAGCCAGTAACTCTTCTAACTGTATATTTTTCATTTAGCAACATATATTTTCTTACTGAAGAGAAACTAGTTTCCTGCTTTAAGACCAGACCTGCAGCAGGGGGTTAATGATGTATGTAAAATGTATATTTTTCAGGCTGGGTTTTAGGGCTCTAATGATTATCTTACTCCTGCAGTGCCATTAAATTCTGTAATAAAACTTCTATCAGGGCAAACAGGCTCCATCTGTGCTTGGGGCGGGGAGGGCTAACGGCCGCATCCCGCTGATGCGAGGGCAGCGGCACCTGCTGTGTTGTGACGGGGACGTGGGTGACCTTGGGGCACTGTCCCAGCCACCTGTCCTGGCTCCTGATTAAGCCTTGGCTTTCAGCACGAGCTGTTTTTAGGATCTGAGCTCAGCGGGGCTGTGCAGTGGCCCCCCTCGGTGGGGTTTGTGGGGGGACCAGCCCCCCCAAGAGCCAGCAGCTGGCCTTGGGGGGCTGTGGTGCTCCTTTTCCCCTGTGGCCAAGGTTTGAGCCTTCGAGTCCCCCCGGGGACCTGGGTGTCATCAAACCCGGCACCCCTTCTGCTGCCGTCAAAAAAGGAAAAGCAGCTCGTGCTGACTTCCCACTTCCCTTTCCCCTTGTCCCTGCAGCGCCGGATCCCTACGGCACCTCCGGGCTGTGCCCCCCCCGCCCCCAGCGGGCTGTACCGGGCGCTGCAGGACCTTTCCTTGGGGTGCCCGCGGGCTGGCTTCGGGGTCCCCTGTGTCACCGCCGTGGGTGGCCAGGGGCCGCGGCTGCCCCGGTGCCGCAGCCGGCGGGAGGTTACAGCGGCGCGAAGCCCGGCGGCCCCCCCCGCGCCCCCCGGCAGCCGCGGGCCATGATCGCCGTCTCCATCCCCGCCGCGGAGCCGCAGCCGGCGGCGCGCAGCCCCGAGAAGGCGCACACGGTGAGGGGCGGCTGGGGGGGGGGGGGGGGGATAGGGAGTGCCCCCCGCCTGCCCGGGGAAGGTGCATGGCGGGGGGGGGTGGTGTGTGTGTGCATGTGTCGCTCTGTCTCGGAGGTTGCAGGTCCCCGATTGTCGCCGGGGGACCCCACATGCCCCGGGAGTGGAGGTCCCTGCCGGAGGGGGGGCACAGACCCTTTGAAGGGGGTTCCCCTCTGGTCCCCGTGGTTGGGGGGTCCCTGCCTGCCGCGGGATGCCCCCACCTGCCCTGGGGCTCGGAGATCCCCAAGTTCTCCCGGGGACCCCACCTGCCGCGGGGAGGGGTGCATCCTTCTGCCCCAGGGGCCGGAGGTCCCCAAGTGTGCCCGGGGGGGTCCCCCCACATGCCCCCAGGGAGTGGACGTCTCTGCCTGCCCTGGGTCCCTGCCAGGGGCACCCTCTGCTCTTGACAGAGGGGGTGGCCCTGCCCCGCGGGTCCCCTCTGTCCCCGGGCTCCTGCCTGCCCAGGGTGCCCCCCCTCGCCTGGGGGATGGCGATCCTTGCCTGCCCGGGGGGGGGGGGGGGCGGTGTCCATCCGTCCCAGTGTTCCCAGGGGGCTGGAGGTCCCTGTCTGTCCCCAGGGGAGTCCACACCTGCCCGGGGTTGGAGGTCCCCAACTGCTTTAGGACCCTGTTGGGGGGGGGATGGGGGGACGACCCTCTGCCCTGGAAAGGGTGTGTGTGCATCTGCCCTTGGAGGTGCTTCTGGTCCCCGGGGTTTGGTGGGTCCCGCTCCGCCCCGGGGGCCCTGTCTGCCCTGGGGAAAGATGGCCCCTGGGTAGGGATGGGGGGGGGGGGGTCCATCTGCCCTGGGGGGGCTGGGGTGGAGTGAGGGGTGGGTCCCAAGGTGCCCCAAGGGCTGGAGGTCCTGCCTCCTCCCAGGGCCCCAGCAGGGGTGGGGGACATCCCTGCTTGTCCCGCGGAATGGGGGGGTCTCTGCCTGCCCTGGGCCCCTGCCGAGGGACCCTCTGGCCCCTGGGGGAAGTAGGGTGTGTGTGTGTGTGTGTGAGTGTGTGTGTGTGGGGTGGGGGGTGTGTGTGGGGGGTGGGGGGTGAGTGTGTGTGTGGGTGTGTGTGGGGGGTGTGAGTATGGGGGGGCGGGGGGGTGGGGGCGGGGTGTGTGTGTGGGGGGGGGGGGCCGGGGTGTGTGAGTGTGTGTGTGGGGTGCGTGGTGCCTGTCTCTGTGTCTCAATCCCGGCTGCCTCCAGGGCGTGTGTCCTCACCGGTGCCAGGGGCCACAGACTCCCCCATCTGCCGGGGGCCGGTGGGTGGGGTGGGGGATGGCGGAGAGGTGGGGAGGGTGTCCTTGAGTGGGCTCCCACCCTCAGGGTGTGGGTGGGGTGTGGGTTGGTGCCCCTTTGTCCCTGGTGGGTGGAGGTCCCCGCCACTCCCCAGGGTTCCTACCATGAGCAGGGAGCCTTCTGCCCTTAAAAAAAAGGGGGTGGGTGGGTCCCTGTACCCGGGGTGGTGGGTGGTGTTGGTGGGAGGGGTGGGGGAATAGTATGTAGACCCTGCCAGCCCCATGGTGTCCCCATTTGCTCCATGTCATGATGGGTCCTGCCTGCTTCATGTATGAGTGGCCCCACTCAGGGGTGTGGGGGGTGTGTGTGTGTGTTTTGTCCCTAGCTACCCTAGAGGTCGGGGGGTCACTGCCTGTCCGGGACAGTGCTGGGGGGGAGGTCCCCAAATGCCCTCCCCAGGTGGGGGATGTGAGCTGGAGGCCCCTGCCTCCCTTGGGAGGATGGAGGCCACAGTGGCTGATGCATGGCGCAGGTGTTCAGGGTGGAGGTGCTCTGCAATGGCCGGCGGCACACCGTGGCGAAGCGCTACAGTGAGTTCCAGGCGCTGCACAAGCAGGTGAGACCACCGGCACCATGGGGGGACATGGGGAGTGGACACCAGCTCCTCGGAGCCGAGAGGCCCAGCCTCATCCTCCGTGGTCCATGTTGCCATCATGTCCCCCCATGCTCTACCCTAGATCAAGAAGACCTGCAAGGTCCCCGACTTCCCTACCCGCCATGTCCCCAACTGGATGCCCAAAGTGCTGGAGCAGCGCCGGCAGGGCCTGGAGCTTTACATCCGGGTAAGGAGCCATCCAGCTGTGGCTTTTGGGGCTTTTTTTGGGGTGCTGACCCCCCTGGGTACATGGCAGGGTGTCCTGTACCACAATGAGGAGCTGCCCCAGGACGTGCTGGACTTCCTGAAGGTGCGGCACTGCCAGCAGGACCCCAAGGCCAGCAGCCTCCCGTGAGTAGCTGAGCAGCAGGCAGTGCCCTCGGGCTCTACTGACACCCTGCTCATCCCACATGGTGCTGGGATCACCCCCCTCACACGTGTTAAGCACCCCAAGACACAGATGGGCAGGGGGCGGTGCACAGCTGGGCCACCCAGGATGAAAACAAGACCCTTCGCTGGGCACTGACATCTCCTCTCCTGTGGCAGCACTGGCCACCTGCCCTCCCAGCGGCCCGTCGTCAGCTTCTGCACTGATCCCTACACGCAGCCACTGGGCACCGGTAAGGAGTGGGACCATGGGTGTAGGACCCCAAACCCTCCAAGGGAAAAGGCTCTGTTGGGCCCCCAAAACATGCTTTTCCTTTAACGGGACCTGGGAGGGAAACAAAACTGCTCCAGCTCCCCCCTTTCCTCACAGACCCGCTCCCCAACACCGTCCTTAGTGGGGTGCTGCAGGGCCTCTACATCCCTCTGAGCTGTACCCCCAGGCATGCAGCACCCCGAGCCCCCAGCCTGCTGGGCTCGCAAGCCCCCACCCAGCACACAGGGCTGCAGCGGTGAGCGGCCAGCCAGGCAGCAGGAAGGATCCCTGTGGCAAAAATAACACCTCCACGCTGCGATGGGGCAGGAAAAGCCAGGGGCTGTGGTGGGACACACAGCTGCTCTCCAGACCGGTGTTGCTCACCTACCACTATCCAAGGTGCCTTTGTTGGGAAAGCCCTGGTGCTCTGGGGTTCCTGCCTTTGCATGCTGAACTGTGCTGGAAGACCCTCGGCATCTGGGCTTTGGTGCAATAAATCACTTGGGCTTGACTGGCAAAAGATCCCTGTACTTTGTAATTCTGCAAATCAAATTCAGGGCCAAGCACTGTGCTGCTCAGCTTGGTGAAATGTGAAGGAAGGGGGCCAGAGTGCTGAAGGGTGCTAAGTGATCTGCACCACTCCAGGAGAAGAAGAGAGGCAACTCTTTAAAAAACACATTGGTCACATTTATTGGTGCATGTGCTTCTTACAAAAGTGATGGGAAGAGGAGCCAGCATCCCATCCTGCCTGCTGGGTGGCTGGAAGGCGGCAGGGTGAAGGGGGAGGCCAGGCAGCAGGGACATGGGACACAGCGGCTCTGCTGCTGCTCACCTGCCCCAGGACGACAGGGAAATGCATGGAGAAGGGAGCAAGGCAGCCCCAGGCCCGCAGCCCTTCGCAGCTGGGTCCCCTGCAGAGCGCAGGGCCCCATGCTGTGTCACGGAGCTGGGAGGGTGGATTACTCTTTGGCAATGGCAAATGGCTTCTCCACCTCGATGGTGCCACAGTCAGCAATGGCAACATCTTTCAGGGGCTTGTCGCGGCTGTCTGTCTTAGTGTTCTCCACCTTCCTTACCACATCCTGGGAAAAGCAGAGGTGTGGGAGTGGGGAAATGCTGGGCACAGGCAGTGCCAGCTTAGCACATTCCCTGTTCCAGAAGACACCTCCCAGCCCATTCTCCGCAATGCTCTGCTCCCAGCCAGCTTGCCTAGACAGCAACTGCCTGGGCCCACTCTCCCCCTGGGAACTGATCACCCCTCTACCACCCCATCACACCCTTACCATGCCCTCCAGCACTTTGCCAAACACCACGTGCTTGCCATCCAGCCATGGTGTCTTCACTGTAGTGATGAAGAACTGGGAACCGTTGGTGTCCTTGCCAGCATTGGCCATGCTCACCCAGCCAGGGCCGTAGTGCTTCAGCTTGAAGTTCTCATCAGGAAAGCGGTCCCCATAGATACTTTTTCCTAATGGGAGACAAAAAAAAGGCTACATTGTTCTCATGGAAATATGTTGGGGGGCGTGTGTGATGATGGCAGGTCTCTCCACAGGCCGGGTGGGGTGAATGAGCAAATCTAGAAAACGGACTAACACCACTGCAGGGAACCATGAGCTACCTGGTACCAGAAGGAGCTAAAAGCACCTCACGAGCTCGGCAAGGGCAAGATTATGCCCCCAGGAGACTGGAGCAGGAGGCTGTGCAAGAGCAGACCTGCCCAAATGCTTATAAGCCCAAATGCTAACACCATCAACTCTACTAATGTTTGCTAAGTGCTGGTGGAAGCATCCGAACTCTGCTGCTACTAGGCCAAATGCGTCCTGGCAGCCAGAATGCGAGGCAGAGGCACCAGCTGCTGCAGAGGAGTTTTCTTAGTGAGGAGCTGCAGGTCCTCCTGGGGCAGAGGGCACAGTAACGTGGGTAACACTCAGGTACTAGCTAGCCAAGCCTCACTGGGCCCATCCCTCCCCAGCACCAGGCTCTGCTTCGAGGCCAGGTCTCTGCGAGCTGTGGGCCCACCGTTCCCACCACGGCACCGTGCCCCAGCTGCACATTGGTCCCCAGAGCAGCCAGGCTGTGGGCTGGCAGCACGGCCACTGTCGTGCTTCAAGACAGCAGCTGGATCCCCGGGCTGCCGCAGGCCACGGTACCTCCAGTGCCGTCTCCGCGGGTGAAGTCTCCTCCCTGGATCATGAAGTCCTTGATCACACGGTGGAACTTGCTGCCCTTGAAGCCGAATCCTTTCTGGGGGCGGGGGGGGGGGGGGGGAACCCGAGTGAGGCCGAGGGCCGGGTCAGCGCTCCCTCCGCCGGCTCGGCCGCGGGGCGCCAGGCAGGACCCGCCGGGGGCCGGCTGAGGCCCGCCCAGGCACCCGCTGGCCCCTCACCTCCCCGGTGGCCAAGGCCACGAAGTTCTCCACCGTCTTGGGCACCGTCTTGCCGAAGAGCCCGATGACGACGCGGCCCACGTCCTCCTCGCCGATCCGCAGGTCGAAGAACACCTTGGAGGGGGCGGTGGGCGGTTGGGGGGCAGCAGCGGGACCGGACCGGCCGGGCCCCCCCGGGCCAGCCCCCCCCAGCCTAACCCCCCGAGTCCAGCCAGGCCCGGCCTCACAGCCTCAGGCCTCCCCCCACCTCGGCCGCCCCTCCCCCCAGGCCGCCGCCGGGCCCCACCCCGACCTTGGCGGTGACCTTGGGTCCCTTCTTGCGCTCGTCGGCCCTGGAGGCGGCGGGCAGCAGGAGCAGGAGGGCAGCGCCCAGCGCCGCCGCCGCCACCAGCACCTTCATCCTCCGCCGCTCGCAGCCCGGCCACAGCGCCCGCCGCGCCGCCTGCATCCGGCCGCGCCCCCCGCGCCCCCCCGCTCCCGCCGCGCAGTGGTACGCGCCGCGCCGCGCTCCCCGCCCGCCCGCTACAGCTGCCCGGGCGCGACCAACGGCTGCTGGGACGGGGGGTGGTGGAAAGGCACCTTCCGGCCGGGCGGGGGCGGTGCCGGAGGGAGCCGCCGGACGCCTGCCACGTTGCCCTTTGCTCAGGAGGGGAGCGAGGCGCTTGATTGGTCAGCGCGGAAGAGGAGGCGGGGCGGAGGGAGGAGGCCGAAGGGCGGGGCTGCGGGTGTGGTGCCGGCCAATGGGCGCAGCCGGAGGCCGGGGCGGGCAGGCACTGAGGGGGCGCGCGGCGGCGGCGGGGCATTGTGGGCCGTTGGCATTGACCGGACGGAGGAAATGGCAGCGCCGCGTCCCCGGCGGCCTTTGCCGCTCCGCGCTCGTCAGCGGGGGGACGCGGCCTTGCCCTCCGTGCACCCCCGGCTGCAGCGACGGAGGCCTGCCCGGGGGTGCCCCTGCCGAGCCTGCCCCCTGCCCTGGGGCGAGGCTTGTGATGGAGTTGAAGAAAGGAACGAGAGGGGAGAGCGGCCTTCACCGAGGCCCGAATGTCTCGTAAATACCAGATGTGGCCAAGCTGAAAGCGCACAGGAGTGTTTGCACTATGGCAGGTGCCCATGTCTAGCTTAGCACGGTTGTTCACAAACACTGGAGTTGAATACATGGGAATTGCCTTTTTTTTTTTAATGTCTACTCAAGTAGCTCTTGTTCAGCATTAACCACCAAGCATACAAACCTCTAAAGGAACTGCCCGGTGGAGATGTGTTTCCAAGGGCCAGGGAAAGTTTGTCTTCTCAGAGCACAAGTGTCCCAAGACAAATTTTTAGGAACAGGAAATAAAAGCTCACACTAAAAATACTACCTTAAGGCTGGGAAACAGAAGGAGAAGAAGCATTCCAACAAAATCCCAGTGTGAAGCAGTTTCTAAGAGCAGGAGTCACGCTGCAGGTGTTGCTGTCTAGATACAGGGAAAAACACTTTGAAAAGACGCCATGTTTGGTTGATAGGTGGCATCTCCTTTAATGATTTCCTCTGTACAGAGACTAAATAAGCAGCAGCCATTTGCACACTGGTGGCTGATTCCACGGAGGGGGCACGGTGCTTCTTTCTGTGCAAGAACCTGGCTATGCGACCAGAGGCGCAGAGGGAGGCAGCAGTGGCTGGGCTTGAGTTGTTGCCACCCTCCCCTGCAGGCACAGCTGCCAGCACAGTGTGTGCCGGGGCTGGGGGCAGGGGGGGTGGGGGAGTGGGGGGTGGAACTCAGCTGGTGGCAACTTGGGTCAAGCCCCTCTGTGCCCTGGCCAGCACACAGGTGTACCCGGTGCCTTTCCACCTAGGGAAGGCACAGTTGATGCCTACGACAGCAGTTGTCAGTGCTGTTCCAGAGACACAGGGACCACATGACAGCACGTTTTGGGGCAGTTCAAATCTTTGCATTCCAAGCGGATCAATGGTTTAGCCATTCTCCTGCCCAGGATGCTTGAAGCGGGAACATGCAGGCACAAGGAGCAGAGAAATCTGTGTCACCACGCCTTGGCCAAGCTCTGTGGGGCCAAACTGCCAGTGGTTGTAAAGCACAAAGTGTGGAGAAAGTCCCCTAAGTTCCCACACTGCACACTGTCCCCTCAAAGGCTCAGGGCTTATCATTGGAGAGGAGGGCTACCAAGAGTGCCCAACAGAAGCAAAGGAAAACAGAAACAATGTCGTCAGGAAGAGGTAATAAATACATCTATTCATGGAGAACAATGCAGTGCAATGTTTTATTGAAAAAAAATAATCATCTCACTTGATACCTCAGAAGACTGCATCGCAACGTTGGTGGGCCACACCATGGGACAGCTACATCGCGGAGGCCAGTACAGCACTGGGTGCCCCCTGACATGCAGGCCCGAGAGCCCTCCCCTGGCACCCCTGGGGTCTCCCAGCTGCTAACAACTTCTGGTGAGGAGAGGAGAGTTTGCCCAGGTAGGCTTAATGCCCTGCTTCCTACCACAGCATGGCTGGCTCAGTCTGCCTTGCGTCTCCTAGTCACCTCCAGGCTCCCTGGGGACAGCAGTTTCCTCAAGCACAGGACTTGCTGTTAACCTGCTTTATTTTCTTTTTTTTTTTTTTTTTAAAAAAAAATGCCACCCCACATCTTTGCCCTTTTGAAGAGTCCAACATACGATTATAGTGCAAGAGGGCTTGGTACAAGTGAGCATTACCAGCATGCCGTGGGGGGACAGTCCTCCCCTACAAACACATCATCGTAGGATTAAAAGAACATCATATCTCCAGAGAGAAGCGGTAGTGGGTCACCGTGAAATAGCTTTCAAACCAACCCACTTAAAAACAAGGTCAGGAAAGTTTCTAAACAATCAAATACATTCACTTTAAAAATAAAAATAAAAAAACCCAAACAAACAACACCCCCCCCCCCCATTTAAGAACAAAAACTGTTGAGATGGCCCCTTTCCCACCCCTGCCCTCCCTCACCCTGCAAACACTTACATATGCTGCAACTACAAGCTGCTCCTTGACCGGAGGCAGCGAGGAATGACCAAACATGGCAGGAGATGCAGAAGGAATTGAGTTCTGGTGACAGGCACTTAGTGGGGCTTGGGAGGGCAGCAACAGAAGTGTCTCAGGGCATGACTTCATCTGCAGCAGGCAGGACTGCTCCCCAGGGAGCACCTGTGCCCCTTTCCCCCCCTCCCAAGATGCCAAACCATGGTTTCCTACAACAGAGAGGGCAATGCCTGTGCCAGAGACACCGGCCTTCTGGCAGCAGCGGAGTTCAGAAAAAGAAGGGCAGAACGTGGCCACAGTCCCTGTCCTCCCTCTGACAGGAGGGGATGAGCGGGCCAAGTGCCTCAGCATGTGCTGTGGGAAGTGAGCCACCCCCTTCCTGCCCCAGCCCACAGTATGGCTCGAGGAAAGCACCTGGCCGCACGAGAAGGGGGGTACACGCGTCTCCCCGTAGTACTTGTCGGGATAAGGCATGGAGAGAATGCAGTGGAGGGTGGTGGAGACACCCTATGGGGATCCCAGCAAGGAAGCGGGGCTTTTCTGCCCTGGCACTGCACCAGCGTCTGCCTGCTTTTGGGATGCACAAGAGCAAGCCCAGAAGCTCCCTGCCCAGGATGATTTCCTGCCCTCTAAGTCCGCTTCTGCACAGCCAGGGGAACCAAACACCCCAGGACTGCTGCTCCACAAACTCCAAGCTACGCAGATCATCATTAAAAAAAACATCAAAGATAATGAGATCTAGTCTCTCCCTTTCCTCCCTTCACGGTCTCTGGGATTTTTGGGGTGAGCCAGGCCCATGTTTATGACAAGCAAAGTCCCTCAAATGAACAGTCCCAGCCTGGTCAGGTGTCAGACGTGGAAAGACAAAGTACAAGGAACCTGTTCACAATCTCCCCAAAAGCTGCTCAAGCTGTCCCACAGCCCTGCCACGTCTACAGTAACACCTGGGCAGCCTCAGCCTCCTCACAGTTTGGAAACGCTGCAGCAAGATGCAAGATTTCTTCTTACGCATGTGCTAGGCACCCCAAGCCCTTTGCTAGCTATTGGTTTGGCTCAAAAGCGGTGCATGAGAACTGTGGCTTCTCCCGTGGGGCAGGATGGTGTCTCACATGCTCCAGGCACACACTCGCAGAGAGAATGTGAAGGCTATTCCAGTCAAACCTATCTGACCACCTGGAGATGAAATCAGTGTTAAGGCAGTGAAGTATCCTCTCCTCTGCTGGGGAACCTTTGCTCCTGCTAACGTTTTCTTGCAGAAGGTACCTGCTCACAACCACCCTACTGAAGGGACTTCAGAAGGCTGCCCGGTTGCCCACACCGAGAAACACCTACGCTTTGGGAAATGGCTGCCTACCAGTTAGCTTAATCCAGTTCTACCTCTTAAGCCAGCACAAACTCCTCCAGCCCAGCAAAGCTGACGCTGCTCCCTCCTGCCAACGCCAGGTTATGGCCTTACATCTCCCGGTCCGTTGGGTCAGGCACGGTGTAGGAAACCATGGTAGGGACAGTCACTGGCAGCTAGAAAGGGTGATCGAAAATTCAAGTATGCTTTCCTCAGTGCATGGCCCCAGGCGGGTGTCAGGAACCCCAGACTGGCACGAGGGTCATGCGGATGTCATTGACATCCCCACTCGAGGGCATTCTGTGCACCCCACCATCTTCCCAGCTGAATGTCTGTCTGCACTGGCACCGTGTGGCCATGCAGAGATCCACAGATACAATGTGCATCTGTAAATGCTAAAAATAATAAAAAGTGCAACGACGTCAGCTTCTTTAAAACAATCCACATTGCTCTGTTACTGTCAGAGGAGGGAGGTGTCAAGGGAGCCGGAAAAAAGCCCTAACTGGAACAGTAGATTGCAAATTTCTCACAGCTTGCACATTACAGTGTAACTGTTCCCAAGGAGCCGAAAAGGGAACCTGTCTCTTACTGCCACAGCAGTCAGGCCCTTCTCCCATGCAACTCTCCTGCCCGCACCACATCCTCCTGCCCTCTGGACAGCCAATCAAGCCTATGGTATTTCTTCGCTTAATTAAGGAGGGAGGAGGATGGAAGAGCAGAGAGTGCGGGAGAGGGAGGGGAGGAAAGTGAGCAGGAACTAAGCACAGTCCTCAGGTTTGCGTGAACAATGCCTTCACCGTAAACAATGGGAAGAAGGGTCAGCCAGCCAGCCCCCCTCCCAGGGCGACCAAGACCTGAGCCAGCCACAGTCCTGGTCCCAAAAGGAGCTTCAGGCTTGGAGTGAACGAGGGAGACCATTCAGCACATCCACTCCAGAGTGGTTTGTTTTGGAACGTTTTCTTCTCTTTTTGGTTTAAAATGTCACTTTTTTTTTTTTCCTCTCTTCCTCCTATGCCTCCTCATCCCCCCTAAAGAGAAGCCCCTTCCAGTGAGACAGGGCAGGAGCTGCAGGTGCGATGGTTCCTGCAAGGCCCAGGAGGCACCGGTCACTTATGACGCTGAGCTGTCTTCTTCCGTTTCCTCTTAAAGAAGCAGCAGCACCTGGGGCACAAAGGACAAGACAAGTTAGCCTGCACCCGGCACCCTGGGAAGGTCCCCCACCACCTGGGCTTCCCTCTGCTCAGCTGCATGCAACAGCATCTTTGCAAGCCCGGCCGGAGGCCCAGACAGACCTGCTGTCCCTCAGGATGGTCAGCAAGGTCGGCAGATGCTGGTGGATGGTTGACGCCCCCAGCCCGGACTGGCAGACCAGCAAAGGCAAGTCAGCCGCACGCAGTGGGGTCCCACTGCCCAAAGGCGGCGGGAGACAGTGGGACGCAGCCCCGAGCGCTGGGCTGTCTCACTCCCGTTGGGCAGGAACACAAGGAGCTATCTGGGAAAGCAGCAAAACAAGGATCCAGTTGCTCTGCTCCCTCTGTCCAAACCCCCAGAGGAAGCGGACTGGGACAGCAAGCCCTGGCTGCTCTTCCCAGCTACGAGACACATGGTTTTCACCACCATTCACTAAAAAGAAAAGTTCCAAAGAGATCTTGGCTCAGGAACCAGGTTTCTTTACTGAACCTTTCATGATAATCAGAGCTTCCACCTTGGATAAATCATTCAGTGCCAATATGCGGAACCCCTGCTTCTTCCCCCATCCGATGCAAGGGAGGTGCACAGCGCCCAGGGATTAGGGGAAGCAAGAAGGATGGAGAGTGGAGGCTGAGGTGGGGAGAAAAAACACCCATCGCAACTGAACTGTGAAGAGTGGTGGTTTCACTTGTGGGATACACTGAAAGCCAGGTTTTCTAGTCCCGCTGGCTTCCTACAGAATTAGCTGGCATTGAAGGCGTATCTACCTTTCTATCCTCAACCCGCTGTCAGGAATCCTCTGCACAGAAGAAAGGTGTTTGTTCTGTGCAAGTTCTGCTCCTGAGCTACCTGTCTTTCTGCCATTACAGCCATCTCCAGAGAAGCCTGGGTGATGCTGAAAGACTGCTTTTTCAGGCTGGTGGAAAGGATGCCTTGCTAAGCAGCAAGAGCAGATGTGAATATGCAAAGACCATTTTTTCCTACAAGCATCTTTTACCGACAGCCAGACTAAAAACATGCAAAAACACTGTAACAAATTCTCCAAATTATTTTCCATTGGGTCCTTCATTGCTCTGAAACGTTGGCATTACGCTTCTGTCCTCTAGAGCTGCAGGAACTGATTCGTTCTTACTTGCACCCCAGAAGGTGCTTGCCCCTGGATGCACAAGCCTTACTATGGGATGCAAAAGTGGCCACCATCCCTCCATGAGCCAAGTCTGCCAGCACAGATCTTCTGCTGGGGAGGCCAAAACCCCCTACAACATGGAGAGCTCAAGCAGCCACAGCAAGAGGAGGGCCACCTCCCCCTACACATTCCTCTGGCCTGCACGGACTAAGGGCCAGGGGAAGTTTAACATTCAGAGTTTGTTCCTAAACAGGCTCCATCTGGAGGCAAGATGAGGAAAAACGCAAAGCACTTGTCCCTGCAGGAACACGGGCCTAGAGCGACCTGTGAAACTCCATCGCTACCCACCTCGCCTGACATGTGCAGCGTGCAGTCTGAAGCACCACCCAACCCAGGCTCCTGCGCAGACTGGTCTTGCACTTTATTGTCCCGGGCCATCTACCACCCTCTCCTGCTTCAATCTGTCAGTCTTTTTCTCCCACAGCAGCCACCTTCCTTCATGACTTTGGCAATGGTGAGTGAAGGGGAGGATGTTACGGGGAGAGAGGATGGAAAACGCATGACTTATGATTTTGCATGCAGCGGGTAAGGGAAGAAGAGGGCTGAGCAGCACTCATTTCCTTGGGCACCAAACGAAGGGAGCTGACTGACTTCTGGCTGTTTTTCCTTGTGACTGTCTTTTAGGCTGTTACTCAGAGGTCCAGGGAAGGGTTCAGGAAAGGAAGTCCTGGCAGTTCAGACAGGCAGAGGCAAAACACCAAAATAAAAGAATAAGGCAGGCTGACAATTACAGAACGTGATCTCTCTGCATGCAGACAATGCCCAAGAGAACAGCCCCAGACTATGACATACAGAGAAGCCAGAGATGCCAGAGGTATTGGAGGCAATGCCTATGGACAGCAGGGCAGAGGTGGTCAGCCTCCCATCCAACAGGGAAATTCCTCACCGCACACGGGCTCTGTCACCTTGCTCTGTAGCCATTCCCACCCACCAGCTCTCCCTGGGACCTACAAGCTCCTCACCCGAGTCTCCATTTGGTCCTCCCCTTACTGGGTCCGTGGCTTCCCCAAGGGGTACGGAGGGAGAGGAACACTTCCAGGGGATACCTTGAGACGGACACTACAGCTGCAGCTTCAAAACCCTGATAAAACCATACATATGCCTGAGCTGGACTTGGACTAATGCTAATCCCAACCTCTCTGCACCTTCTTTCCCGGAGAAGCCCATTCATCCGCACCCTCAGCTGGCAGCTGCAGGGTTTTTGGAAAGGAGCCATCTGCCACCCGCCCTCCGCAAGTGGGGGCTCTAGCTGGGGCTGCGTCACTAACGAGGACTCCGTGGCCACGTCTTTCCATCCTCTCGAACAATACAGGCCCTGGCCTGTGCCTCGTCAGAGGAAACTCTTTGAAGAAGCACTGGCCCCCTCCGCTCGATACCCAGCACAGGCTTTTCCCTTTGTAATCGTCTGCGTGAGGAACTCCTGCAAGATGCTCGGCAAGCCTGGTCCCGACTCTGCCCAACTCCATTAGACATCATCTGCTCATGGACATAACATTTCGGGGGAGATGTTAAGGCAAACAGAAAAGGATTAAAATCTGTCTTTTGCATCCATCAGTTCAGAGATCAGCCGAATTGCTTGGCCTAATGTGGCCACTCAGACATTGCCCACACCCTCCCCGTTACTGCATGTGGTCCTCAGCATTGTCCTAGAATCAAAACAGCTCTGGGTTGGCTTTGACTTTATGCCTTTTTAGGGTTTGGTTGGTTTGGTTTTGCCAACCCCAGTCTAGTCTGGTCCGCTCCCCCTTGCATGTGGACTGGAGAGAGGGACTCACCACAAGTTGAGCATTTTCAGGCAGCTACAGAGAGTGTAGAGAAAAAACACAGAAAGGAAGAAAGAGCAATTAGTTCACAGAGGTGGGATGAAAGCATGTCACTGCAGCCATGCAAACATGCAGTGCAGACTGGCAGACACACACCATGCCTGCCCACCACCCAGCCCAGCCCTCATACCACCTCTGCCCTTGCCATGGTGCTGCTGAGAACTGTCACGTTTTCCAGGGTCTTGAGGCCTCCAACAAACACTGTCTGTTTTCCACAAAGGCACCAGCCACACAAAGTTCTTTATTTGGGGCTGGGATCAGAAAGGGACTCTGGGTCATCAGGAGAGGAATCTGCTCTTGTTCCCTGTAGCTCCAGCAGCAGAAGGGCCAGATCATGGATCTACACCTGGGACCTGCCCTTCAGTGAAACCCATGGCTGGGATTGGGAGCTTATTTCCAGCAGAAGCATTTGCACAGCTCCTCTGCCTGCCAGGAGTGCCAGGGAAAGACCTTTCCACTACTGCACCTTGTCTCAAAACACAGAGCTCCAGCTCCAGTTTCTTCTAGCTCTTTTTGGCCCACTTTACTGCAAAAGCAGAATCTGAAAGTCCTTTGCCCTCCTCATATAACTGAGGGGATTTATGATCACAGATGCCAGGAAAGAATGAAGCCAGCCCTCCCTGTGGCAAGAGGAATGAAGCAGACTACACTTGTGAATTACAAGAGACTCCACACCTGCCAGTACAAAGCAGCTTACGCTCTACTTCCCAGCACCTCAAAAACCAATTTGGGACCATACAAACAAGGGCTGGAGAGAGACAGAACAGTTCCACGTGCTGCAAGACACAGCTTGGGCAGCACAGCTCTTGCATGCTCCTTTTCACCTGTTGTGACATCTCCCCTGTGCACAGGTGTGGGGTCTGGACCCTGGCCTCACTGAACAAAGTGCTGCGGATAGACAAGCTGAAGGCGGTCCTATCTTAAAAGCTGGCTCTTCCTTGCATTGGGTTGCTGTATCAAGAACTGTTAAGAGTGGCAATCTGCCCCACCCTAGGAGCAACCCCAAGATGCATGCCTGGGGGGGACCCACTTCAGTCTGACCAAGACAGAGCCTGTGATGCCGAACTGGTGGCTGCTGCAGGCCACACTACCCATAGCTAAGAGGAATGTCACCCAATCCGCAGGTTGCACCTCAAGATTTCCCCCATTCTGCTGTACTTTACGAGGAGCCCGTACCAAACCCAAGGCTCGCTCCTTTGGCTGGGTGGAGAAAGTGTATCTGTTGCTTGGGCATGTTGCTGGCAGGACCATGCCCAGGCCAGCTACCAGTGAGCAAGATTACACACAAGTGCTTCCCGAGGGACAGAGGAACGGACAGGAGAAGACCTTCAGGACAACCAGCACTGGCTTCAGACTGACGCATGCCTAGGAACCTTTTCCATCAGCACTCCCTTTCTCACGCCTGCTGGTTTCCCTCTTTACCCTCCCAGAAGCCATTCCTAAGAGAAGTTCCCACAAAAGCTGAGACAAACAACGTGGGACAAGCAACACCAGTGTCATCCAGTCAAATTATAACCAAGCAGCTGTCACAGCAATGTCACAGCACTGACCAGTTCAAAGGTGGCCCCAGGACTATTTACCCCTTGCATGGGAAGTGTCAGGATTACACTGTGACCTGCTAGGGTTCTGGTCTCGTTCAGAGGCAGCGAGAAGGTCCCATGTCAAGGATCATGCAAAAAGTGACATGATGGTGCCAGATGCAGCATATGTGCAAAGGAGGCCAAAATAGCCAAAGCAGCAACTTTGTGCATCAGTTCTCACTCTTGACCACAAGCTACAGAGGAGACACCAGCTCAGAGGGAGCACACTCTTCCCCACAAGCAGGAGGGCTGCTTCTGGTTTCTCTCACTCAGCTTCCATTGGGCTGGACCAAGAAAGAACTACCCATCCCTGCGAGAGTAACTTTAGGACCGTTCTGGATATCTGGCATCCACTTCTTGCAGCCAGAAATAAAGCATTAACTTTTAGACCAAGAACCTCTTCACTGAGCTGTGCTCAAGCTACTCCTACACTCTCAGCATGAGAGTACAATGCGTTCTCCTTTTGGAGCAGGGGACGTTCACCGGGATTCCTGAAATCAATTCACAGTATTTGGTATTTGTGCTACTGTCTATCTTGCAATACATGCTCTGAGTAAGAGTTACGCTCTCCAGCCATGACAAGTGTAAAGAAGAAGCAGCAGCAGCACTGAAGGCACCATGCATAAAAGCAGCAATACGCAAGGAAAAGGGCATGGGACACAAGCATTGAGTACTTCACCACAGGTAAACATCCCCACTCATTTCCCAGGAGGAGGATTAATGACCACATCAGTGGAAAGCCTGTTTGTAAAGCAAACGTACTTAGCTTCCTCCACCACCTCCACCTCTGCCTGCGCTGTTATTGGCGCGTTGGAGTGTGCCCCCGTTGGATCATCCACATTGAGCTCCCCGTTGGTCGAGCTAACCACCTGAAAGGCAAAGGAACAGAATATCCTGTTAAGGAGCCCCCCCGGACGTGATGTGTCTCCATCCTCCTGGACCATGGGATGGCTGTGGGAATGGGAAATCTGCAGAATAACTACCATTTGCTCCTGTCTTTTTGCACCCTCTTAGCAGGCTGTCAAGATTCTTTGGATGCCTTTGAATCACTTGCCTGGTTTGGGGAGACCGGCCTAGTTCATCCCAAGCAGAAAAGCAGGCACAGGGGACTGCGCCTGTGTTCACTAATTCATGCTCCTGTGTCCAGCACAGGTCTTCTTGTCTTTGGAAGGCTACGCCACTTTGGGAGGCACAACCACTAGTGTGAAGGCTAACTGGCAGCCCTATACACAAACTGTATTATGTTGATTGTTTTCTCCTGACAGTTTCACAGGTGAGCGACTCAGTCCTCTTGCCTGCCAATACCATGGGAAGAAGTGACTCCAGAGCTTCCAGAGTCTCACTCCTTACACAGCCAGTTTCTGGAATTATGTCTTCACCCAAAAGCAGTTGATACGGTCTCCTATCTCTTTTTGTTTCACAGCAGACGTTATGCCTTACTTCAGCATTTCCATTATAGGGATGACCATGCAGACCCCCAGATGCCAGCAGCTCTGCATTTACCAGCAGAGCACATAATTTTCTGGATAATTCATCATTACTCTGTTGCCACAACAGCCACCGAAGAAGCCGCTATGGGACTGAAGTTTGGCCAGCCCCTCTGCACTCCATCTGGAAGTCAGAACAGGCTCCTTTGCACTGCTATGAACACCTGGAGCTGCTTCTGGCTCCCGAGCTATAACGATGCATGGTTCCCCTCCTGCTCCACCTCTTTGCCCTTCTGCAAGGTAAAAGGAGGTACCTCCCTTTTGGGGTGTGGGGGGTGTGGGTGTGCGTCAGGGTGCTACCCAGTATTCCTGGTGGCTCTGGATGACTTAACCACCAGAGATTAAGAGAAGGAAGCCACTCCACTGAAGCAGATGCCTCTTCACTATTAAGTGTACCTCTCCATGTTCGTTTCGAATACTTAAATTCTACCAGCAACTGCTGTTTCTGCAGATCAAGTCCCACAGGCAGTGTCTTCCAAGACATGTCAGGACTCAGCTCATGTGGTTTTCACTCCTCAAGTGACCTTGGGTTCTCTTCTCACCCCCCTTCCCAGATTCATCACACTGTGGGCCCACCTGGGTTCTCCAGACCTCTACACTTCCCACACAACTTTGCAAAATGCTAGCACTTAATTGTGCTATTCCCAGTGGTCTTCCCACACTTCCTTTAGCTGCTTGTTAAATTTCATTTTACAAAAGGCTTTGTTTTTCCTCCTCTCTTTTTATGTGCCACCACTTCATTTTGATGTGGCAAATTCAACTGTTGCCTTAAAGGAAATGGACACTTGAAGCTACTGACCTCCCAAGGGTTCATCATGAGCTGGGTGATCTGTTGAGAAACAATTTAAGCATCTGCAACCCAGCAGCCATGCACAGCAGCAGATTTTCTGTTCTTGGCTGCAGATAAGCAGAATTCTAATGCTTACAGTGACACATATAGGCTTGCAAACTGCTCAGGTAGGCAACCCTCTCAGTCAAATTCAGACTAGGACTGCATTATTGCTGTAGCTACCCTGGCAGAGCACTACTTGTGGGGAGACTCAGCTCACGCTGGGTTTTCACAAGGAAACTATTCCCCTCTGCACTTACCGAGTGCTGAATTCATAAAATCACAGAACGGTTTGGGATGGAAAGGACCTTCACAGATCATCTAGTCCAACCCCCTTGCCATGGGCAGGGACATGTTCCACTAGATCAGGTTTCTCAGAGCCCCATCCAACTTGACCTTGAACAGTTTTCCAGTTTACTGTCTGCTCATGGCTGACATCAGAGCTATACATACATTAGTTTCTCCTTATCTTTCAGTTTCTCTGCTACTCAATAAAATATCTTTACATGAAAAAAGGAATGGCTAATCAAGCCAAAAAAATCATTGAATCCAACCAAATATCAGGAATAAGTAAGAATTTCAACTTAACCTGCATTTCACTTTGGGACATCCTGCACTACCCATCTCCTCAGCTCAGCTCTGTCCCACTTCAGGCACTAATTCCCATTTCACCAGAGCCAATTTTCAAAGTGTTGTGTCTGACACTAGTGCCAGCTCTCACAGGCAAACCTCTGCCGAAGGGCTCACCTTGCCAGCAATATTAAACAGTTCTTGTTTGCTTGCTTGAGTGACACTCGCATCTTCTCTCCAGCACATGCAGCCATCTTGCTCTGGCAGTAGTGCAAGGAACCACCTTAGTGAGCCTGACTGACAACCAAAGGCAGGTACGGTTTCATAAACAGAAGCCATCTTTTCAGGAATTTAAAAACTTAGCTGTAGTGCCACCTTTAATGCTGCCTGGCACTGTCACACATCCTTTGTTCACCCACCTTCCACAGGACAATCATTCAGAGATCCAACTTGCAGCCACCATGCCCTTACACTGCTGTTGGTCTGCCACTGGATCCAAAACTAAAATACAAATTCACTGGGGGGCAAGAGAACAGGGTCACCAGGCCCTGCCACCACAGCGACAGTTCAGCCTGTCTGCCCTCCACCTGCAGGGAGAAGCGGCTGTACAGCCAGCTGGCTTGCACCAGCCACCCCCTGGGCATTTCTCCAGGCTGGCACCCCTAGATTTCCATTAAACAGGAGGAATTAAACCAGAACCTCACCTATCAAGCCTGAACTGGAACAGATCAACTGTTCTCCTAACATTAATGAGGTTTATATGCAACAAACCCTATTTCAGCTGTTTCTTACTAGGAGCACCCCCAGGATGGGGATAGAGGGGTGCTTTATAGACCAGACCTGCTAATATACACTCCCTTCTGTGTTCAATTCGACAAACCTGAGTTCAAAATAACTCTCAGAGGAAAAGCTTCATTGAAACAGTAACAGCAATGATGCTGGCCATCATGGCTTTGGTCCCACAAAACCATAGCTTGGGTTTTTTTGGACAGGACCAAAACAGTTTGTGAAATTGCTCTCCTGACCATGATGTTACTGCAATTTAAGGAGAATTCAGGGAATTTAACACAAATTCTTGCATCAAGGCTGTACACATTAGGAGGAAGAGGTACCTGTACTGATCCTCCATGCCGATCTGCAGCCAAATGAGATGCCAGGTATGAGGTATTCGTCTGCCGGCTTGGCTGGATCTCCCACTCCCCTCGGCGATCGGATGATGCCTGCTCACAAGTTCAGAAGCACAGGAGAAGCAGAAGAGAAGGAAAAAGGTGAATGAGGGGAAGAAATAAAAGGGTGTTTGTTAGTGAGTTAGTTTCTTTGCAAAAAGCAAGGCATTTAAACTTTTAGGTGGACTAACATTTCTTTTTACCAAGTGCACCTCATACTTTACTTCAGTGGTCTCTGCAGTAATTCATTGCAGGAGTAGATTTCTTCTCTAGCTGCTAAATGAAGAGAAAGCTCAGGAAGTTAATTCTTTAACGGCTTCATTTCCATGAGTTTCATCATAGAAATAAAAACACACTGACAGTATGTTTAACTACATCTGTCATGTCACACACACCAGAGCACCTGGCATGGGACCAAGATTGAATACACAAGCTCGACCTCCCTAAAAACATATTTTAAAACTCTAATTTTCAACATAAAAAAAAAGCTACATTTTATTTCACCAAAAGCCAGTTCCACACACTGATTCACTTGTACAGTGCAGAAGGAAACATCCACCACACCTGTTTGACTGGAGAGAGGGTTGGTGGCATTTTGGTTTTCTGCAGAAAAGTAGATAAGAAACTTTTGCAAACAGTTTCTTATTTATCCCCAACAGATGCAAACTTTAGGCAATTAAATTATTAGAATTTGACTTGTTTTATTAAAAGAACCATTTTGCACTTGCATGTGAAGCTCCTTACAGGTCACCCAGCTTTGATGACAACACATCCAGCATTCACCTAAGACCCCAGAGGATCTCAGTTCACCTAAACCCAAGCAACCAGCTGGAGGAACACCTCCCAAACTGGGAAGTGTAGGACAAGCAGGCAGATCTGTGCTGGCCTCAGGACAACAGCAGAGGACATAGTCAAGCCTGAAGTGACTAATGCGACACGTTTAAAAGGTGTCTCCCTGGACACTGTATAAACATTTAAGCAAATGTTTCAAAGCTGAAGCACAAATTTGAAAGAAGAGAGGGCGGAGCAGCGGAGTCCCCCCAGTACACACACCCACCTTGCAGGAGGGATGCTGAACAGGGACACCGAACAGGGACACCGTGGTCCTGGCCAAGAAACAAGAGGCTCAAGCAAATAAGCACCAGGTTATCAGCAGTGAAGCCAAAGCAGCTAACCAAGGAGAAGTGCACAGGCCCTGCCCTTCCCCAGCACCTCTTCATGTTACTCCCTGCAGCTATGGATGATAAGCCTGAGCTCTGGTCAGGGGAAGAGAAGCCACAGGGCTTAGTGCCACTGCGAAAAAGAAAAAAAGAAAGACTGCAAGCAGAGAAAGACTCCAGAAACCTCTGAATAAACTTCAACACTAACTAGTAAATTGTCACTCAACTAGAGCAGGAGAACATGCAAAAAGTGGAAGAATAAAAAAGAAGTCTCCTGGCATTTCATAAAACAGTCACTACCGTTCCCTTTGCACATGGCCTCTGACTCCTTCCTGGAGTGACCCATGGTGCCACTCCTCCTTCCAAGCAGTCACCATATCCAGCTGACAGGTACTATTCCCTTAGAGGTGGTTCTGTCCAGGCTTATCCTATTAAATCTTCTTATTGCATGTTCTTCCTGTGAGCCTGAGAGGCTGCCTACACTTTTTATACTTGGTGGCATTCAAAGCAGAAGGCTTTCCCTTGGAATTTTTTTTGTAATGGCCGCAGGTCACAAGGTTGTGAACAACTGGAGAATTTAAATGCACATTTTAAAAGCTAGTAGAAGACAGACCTTGAGTGCTGCTTCTTCCAAAGCACTGTGCCATCAGTTCACTTGGCTAGCCCAGGTGATGAAGTAGTATCATGCTACGTCAGTGTTAGGAGAAGCAAGCTTCTGCCTAGGAGGCTGGAAGCAGTTTCTAGAAAAGGCTCTTGTAGCCACAAGAGCCAGATTTTTCTCTTTATTTCTACAGCCAAGTATGTGATAAACTGGTTTTGAAGTAGGCTTGAGCTGAGCTGCCCAAAACACAACTCAAGCAGTGGCACTGAGGAAGTGATGCCTGTGAAATCTGGGAGCATCGTGTTCCCATTAACACTCATCACCTTCCCACCAGCTACCAAATTAAAGACTGGCACCTAAAGGCAAAGGAAAGGGCTCACTCATCTTCGAAAGTTAACTATCTTCCTTTCCCAGAGGAAAAGGCTACAAACAAGAGACCGTTCTCTCATCAGCATCATTACTAGGAACTAAATATTATAAAAAAGAATCTGCAGTTGTTACACCTGCGAACAAAAATAAGGCAATTAAATCTGGAGATCAAGGCAGTCACTTGACCCAAACCCACGCCTTTAATTCACTGCTCTAGCTAGACGTTCATTTTTTCTACTTTTTCTTTTAGAGAAAGCATTTGCTTAATACTTAAAAGGAACATCTCTTGGAAGAGGGTTGTTCATGTTTCAGCGAGAAGAAACTGATTTTCCCAGTGTATTGGGATATTAAATAATTCAGCATTTTAAGTAAATTGTTTAGGTGAAAAAACTGATAAAAGCAGCTATGTAATACAGCATCAAGGCTATTTGTGAGGCTCAGAAGAACATGGATTGAAGGCTGCCTGCGTAATTATTTTGGGACTAGGACAGATTCCTTTGGGATATGTACTATAATTTGTGACCATGCTTGAAAATGAAGCCAGGTGTCATTGTCCATTAAAGGAAACAAGATGCCTCATATGTACACAGTGTGAAGGTCTGTTGTCAAAGCAGACAACTAGAGACTGCCATCCAAATAAGGGGGGGTTAATGCATTAATCAGGCAATATATGAAAGCAGATTATTTTACTAGTGCTCACAAAACAGTCCACACTAATCAGCATGCATAAATACAGTACTGCACACATGCTTCAAACAATCCAGCTTCCTACAAGCGACACTTCTACCGAGGGGTATTATCCTGGTTGTAGCTGATGGCTTGAGATGTATTGTAGTCTACGTTAGCTGCTCTACCATTCAGAGCCCAGCTGCATGGAACAGGGAAAGCGGAGCCCAGCCAGGTTATTACATCTCACACACAATTCTACACCCACAGCTTGTGTGAGCTGAGTGGGAACAGAGATGGCAGACAAGGAGCTAGAATGGCACACAGCGGCTAGGGGAGCTGAGCGAGCCCAGAACCACTCACTGGGAAGTAAGAGCACCAACAGCTCTAGCTAGGAGCCAGCAGTTGGAGATCTACTGAATTTCTGATCAGTTCTGTTAACACAGAAAATCCAAACTCTCAACACCAACAAAATATTACAACTAGAAAAGGAAAAATGGGGAAATTCAAATTCAAAAACTAGCATTTAATTCAGGTCATGATGCCCAGCCTCCTCAAAGGATTCAACCCCGGAAGTCCTTTATGGTCTGCAACACTCGCATCAAGAACTGGACACCCTGAGAAGGATATATTGCACCTACATGGGACACGTACATCCTTATCATGGCCGCACAGCCTGTGGGAAGAGGGCCCCTGGGGGCACGCTGCCATCACCACAACTGTGGGTCTACTCCATGGTCTGTGTGTAATGAGTAAAAGCACCCAAAAAACCATTATTGGCCAGGTAGGTCAGGCAGTCTGACCAGGCTGGATAGTTGACTTAAACAGCTTACCCACAAACTACAGAAAAAAAATGCATTCCAAATTGTACCCCATTTGGCTCACGATCTCGAGGAATTCCACTGGCCAATACAGTATTTCAGCAACCTGTTGCTTTGACAGAATTCTGCTCAAATCACAATCTCTAAATGAAGCAGGAATTGTGCTTGCCATGACCAAGGCCAGAATCAGTGCCAGTCCCCTCTAATGGCATATGGCTTCTGCTTCTCTGATCCAAGAGGAATTCAGAGATGTGCCAAACAACGTGGCGCTGCTGAAGCGGTTGTGAGCAACACACCTGATTGCGAAGGGCCTGCTGCGATGGTCGATCTCTATGGACGTGGCTGTCTCTTGTTACTGCAGATGTCCCAGAATCTACATGAACAGATCCCACTGGAGTAGGCTGGAAAACAAGGCATTCGTTAGGATGAAGCCAATGCTGAAGATGCTGCTCGCTCTCAACAAATACAAGCACAAACTTAACTTGTCAGGCTGGCTCCTATCAGGGGGAAGCAGGAAAACATCAAAACGTTGCCCAAAGGTACTGACAATCACTAAGGAAAGTTACAGCCAGGGCTATAAAATCCCTGTGATTTGATGGACATGTGATTTTGATGCTGGACACCAGCACCAAACATCTTGTATAAAAATGAATTAAAAAGGTATAGTTAGGTATCTGTACCTGTGTCAGATCACACCTGATGTGTCTCACATGGGATTATTACCACTGAAAACACACAGACTTGTTTTCCTCATCTCATTGTCTTGCCACTTTTAAAAATCACACTTGCATAGAAACAGGATGTGTTAAAATTAAAGCTTCATCTGCTCTATTCTCACCAAAGTCATAATCCCGGCTCACAACATGAAAATCACCATAGCAACCACTGCAGTTGTCAGCAGAAGCATGCTTATCTTACAAGGTGCTTTTTATCAATTGCCTTTGTAATTAAACAAAAATGTGGAGAAAAATCATGATTCGCAAAGGGAATGATTTCTTATGAACTGTTTTGGGCACAGTAAACATTGATAATAGTAAATGTATTTGGGACAGTAAATCACCGGCAACGGCACCAAGTTCAGCACTGAAAGCATTTGATCTAGCACTGGTGACAATTAATTGCCAGATTGGATGCCTTTGCCATTGCCAGTGTGGGGTGACTGGCCATAAGCAAGAAGGCTATCAGCAAAATGACACAAAACACAAGTGACAAGCACCCAGTGGAAGAGCTTTAGACTCTTCTATCAGACTTCTCCATGACACGTCTTTTGGCCAAGGTCTTCTTGAGTATAAATGGCTTTTGATAATAGAAGTGATGCAATGAGATCACTAATCTGGTCCATCTGGTGTCACTGAAGTGCTGAACAAAGCTTGGTTACTCCTACATTTCCTTGCCATGGGCTGTAAAAAGCTGGTTCAGCCTCCGGAGTAGGGTAAGCCCCGAGATCTTTTGAGCTCAGAACTGGTTTGTTGTTACTATTCACTGGGCATCCTTCAGAGCCCCCTGGCTAGATCTCTCTTACGTCTTGATAAGAACCTAACCATTATAGAGGTCTTCCACCATTCAGTGCTGAGGTAGTATGCTCTCCTGCTTTAAGATGGATGTCTTTAGATGTCTCAAATCCTGCGCTAAGCTAGAAGAAATTAAGTCTAGTCATGTTCATTGCCAGAAGTGGAAAAATCACATTTGAATGCCCCACCAGGGCAAGTCCAAAGAGGTGGGAAGGGGCCTTCTTCCCCTTAGGGAAACTTCAAGGCACTGCAAAAACACTTGGAACACAACATCAGGACATACCACTATGTTAAGACCGTGTCAGCTAGAGAACAGAAGCGAAAAGATTTCATCCTAAGCTCACTGTCATTAATTGGGTTTATCAAGAACAAAGAGCCAGGTGGCAGGGAAGCAACACCTGCAAAGCAAGGCGCTGCATTTTGCAACAACAACTTACAATTGGCCTGCCGACCCAGTCATAGGCGTAGTCAAAGGTGTAGCCTTTCTTTTCAAACAGCTCTGTGAAGATGGTTCTTAAATAATCGTAGTCTGGTCTCTCAAAGAAGTCTAATCGCCGAACATAACGGAGGTACGTGGCCATCTCCTCTGTTGGAAAAGGGGAAAAAAGCCACAGCGTCAGTTCTGCTCGCACATGAACGCCATCACTTACAAGCCTCTAAGAGCTGACACTCACACTGGAAATATGCTTTTCAATTAACTCCGATGACACTTTCCCATGGCACTAGGCTCAAAGCTGGTGCTTGAAGTTGGGCTGGGGGCCAGATCACCAGGTGATGCACATGGTCCAGGCTCCACTAAGTTCAGCTGAGCCATACAGGTTGACAGAAGCTGAGGATATCCAACAAGTCTTCACCCTCAGTGACCTACTCGACAGTCTTTTATTGCTAGATGAATCTCGCTCAGCTTTCCAGAGCCCTCCTGCCCTGCTCAAAGTCTATTAATACTCTGCTTTTATTCTGAATCTTCTGAATGAGTTGTTATAAACCAAGGTCTGTGTTTTAGCATTGAGAGTCACGCTGTGAAAGAACTGTCTGGGCTGCCAGTGCTACCTCTGGCTTTTCCTGTGGAAGCAGTGGTTTTTAGTAATAGTCCACAATGCAAATCAAACACTTCTCAAGCAAAGATGGAAGTGCCACCTCTGCTCCACAGAAAGCTGCTGTTCCATCTCAAATCTGAGTTCTGCAGCTAGTTTTATTCTACATATTTGTATAAAACCAAACACTAAAACACACTCTACAATAAATGCTAACTCACTGAACGAGCCAACAGGATGCTCATGTATATGTCTTCTCAGACAGACATTTAAAGTAGCCACAGCACTTTCATCTGGGGAAGAAGAGCAGGAGTGGGCACCCCGTGGGACCCTTGAGCTCCAGCACCGGCCAGGGTCTGGCTGCCCAGAGCATTGGCTGCCCGATGTCATTACGTCAGTCATAGCCTTGAATATTCAAAACAAGACTTCGAAGGGGAAGCTCCAGTGTTCATTTACCTGGCGCACACAGAACAGTGTTTGGCGTTATGCTAATTAATTCTTTCCTGCATCTGGGTTGTACTTTGCATGCACAAAGAACTGAGCTCTGGTAAACTGATGTTCTTCCCAGCTCTCCCTTGGCTTACGCCTAAGCCAAGGCAGGATGTTTGAGCAGAGCTCAGTATGAGGCGTGAGTCTGTGCACTGCAGTACGACTGATACAACAGCATGGTTTTTGCCTTTAGCTAACAAAAATAAGAATAGCATTGCCTATTGATACTTAACTGTGTCCGTGGCTTGCAGCTTGCATGTCACATGGAGGTAAAAGAGGAAAAAAAAGAGAAGAAAGGTAATCCCCTCTTCCTGCTAATATCTCTGGAAGGCGGAGGACCAACAGGTGAGCAAGGCAAGCAAGGAACAGAAGTAAGTTCTCTCACCTCCATTCAGCCCAGACTTGCAGGTGTGATAGAGCTCTGACCAGGGAGTATTGGGGCAAAACATGAGAATGGCCAACCTGAAGCTGTTCTGCTTGGAACTAGGTGGATTTTGGATGTGAATACACCTGGGGAATTAGCACAACTTGAGTGAACAATGATCACCTTCCAGGCTTGCTACTCCTCAAGCTGGGAAAGAGCCACGTGACACAATGGCTCCTACAGGAATGGGGCTAACTGTGGGGACCTGGGTGCTCTCGCTGATGTCAGGATTTCAAAAAAACACCAACCCCCCCTGTACTCTGTGAAGGCCATGGGGTACTGGGGAGGGCTTTAACTCTGTACTCCACTCTCCTAATTCCAAGGCAGACTTTAACTAGAGAAAAGATACTGGGCTTGGCCAGAAGCACATCTTTAGTAACACTCTCCTTAAAACTGCTGTCACAAGGTAGAGTTCAAGGACAGACACATCATCCCATCTTCTAAGCTGGCTACCTACAATTTTAACCCCTGTAAAACCTTCAGTTTGGAAAAGAATTACTCAGTAGATCCAACATCGTCACTTGGGAGAGAGAAAATAACGAGGCCCTTCTTTGGAAGGAAGCCAAGAAGCAAAGCAGGAACATGAGCCACTTGAGCACTGTCCAGCCTCCTGGATGAGAAGAGTCGTGCTCAGCCACAAGGCCTCAGGCCCTACTAATTTACAGCAGCAGCTCCAGTTGTTTGCCAGCTTGAGGAACACCACAATGGATACACATCATCCAAATACTTTCTGCCAGAGGGGCGCAGAACTATCATGTTTAACAAGGTATGTTCACCTCCAGCTGCACTCACACAGTCCCATCAGGGCTTTACCTGGAAAGTTCTCACAGAGAACTTCAACTGGAGTGTTTCTCTTTGTGTCCCCAATCTTCTGATACCTCTCTTTTAAGGTGTCAGCCTGTAGCGCACAAAGACAAAACAGTTGTGGAGAAAGAGTTCAACCATGTGATAAACGACATGCTGTATGGGAAGAAAAACAAGGTATTTAATACCGATTCTGGGTGGTATCAGAAGATGTTACTTGTAACTGAACTGCATCCTAGACTACACTAGTAGGAATAGTATCTTACCCTGTTGTAATTCTCACTATGCATTTTATGTGCTATCAGCAAAGAACATCCAAGGACACATTCAAAACCTCTTCAGTACTTGAAAGGAAGGACACTTTTTAGTGCCTTACAACGGTAATTTCTTAACAGCCTAGTCCTGAGGACTGTACAGGGGAGCTTTTATGGGTCAATAAGACAAAACTGCAGATACTATGATGGCACATCAGTATCCTGTCCTAGGCTAAGAGCCATCAGCAACCAAGATGCCTTCATAAACAACTGCAAAAGTAGGGAAATTGCAATGGCAATGCGGGTTTTACTGTGTATAATAGAATGGCATCACATAGATATAACTATATGGTTACATCAATCACAGTTCTCCCAGATTCCATGCTACTCCCATACTGCCTCTCCTTTTACCTCAAAACTGTCTATTACTTAGACAGCACTGATTGAATATCTGGTCATCAAGAAAATGAAACAATTTTCACCTAATTTCCCACCTGCCCCGCTCCCCCCCGCCCCCACAGAACTCTGGTCCAGTTGGCATCCTAAGTATGGGTTTTATTGCCTCCATTACAAAATATGCCAATTAAACCTAGCTGCAGCATAATTAGCCTTGTAAGATGCTCTCTCAAAATGTTAGCACTGGCAGTATAGACCAGAAGTGTAAGCGGAGGAAACTTAGAAGCATGAAGATGCCATATTCTAGATCAAGCTGAAGAGTCTGTGCTTGTTCTGGAGCTAAAGAAATGCAGAACTTCAAGGAGTTGTCAACTAATTTTTATCCAGTTCAGCACTGAAGTGAAAAAAAATTGTAGAATCTTGTCTAAACCTGGAATTATTTTAGAATAATTTACAGGACTAATTTAAAGCAGATGAGTTAAACTAAGCTAGAAACAAAATATGTAACAGAATAACTTACACTTACAGAGGTGTGAACTTAAAGTCAGAGATATTCTGATTTTTTTTCACAATCACTCTTATGCCCGAAAACCCCTTTCTTTGCTTTTATGAGTCATTGTTAACATTTCTGGCACACATCTGATAAAGCTAAGCTGAGACTAACTCTGGATAGATGGTGACAAAACAGCTTAACAAGGTCTATCATACAAGCCACTGTCACTGACCATAGCAGCACTCTGCTGAGCAGCTTATGACCCCAAAACCTTGTCTCCTTTTCCAACAGTACTAACAGGTCTAGCAGGAGTTACCGTCTTCACCAATAAACCTTCTCCTAACCTGATCAAATGCGTTCCCTATGCTCACTGCAATTCCAAAGTTGAACACATAGCTTAATCATCAGGAAAGTGATGGAGAAGTGAAGATGCAGCTACCAACAGCTTCAGAGCCAGCAAATGACTTACTATTAGTTAATTCAGCTGACGGATGTTAGCTGCAGTTGCCATAATTCAATTGCTTGCAGCTCTTCACATTGTACACGACATTTCATAAACTTCTAAGCACTGAGTGTCCAGTATCTCTGGAGGGAAGCCAAACTCAATACTCCCAGAAAACCAGTTTTTCAAGCCAAAGTCCATCTGCACATCTAAACCCATCAAACTGCTCCCGTTACAAACACTTTTCACAGATGCAGCTAGGGGATTGTGTGCCATAACTGGAATTTCATAAACAACCACTGTGTCCCAGTCACACTCCAGCTTGGGGCAGCTTCATATTTCAGCAAAGCTGCTCCAACAGCTCAACAGCTCTCTCTGCTGTCCCTCTCCCAGCTGCTCATCTGCCTCTGCTGAATCCTCCCTCCAGACTTGTACCAATTCAGCTAAGCTAAGGGCAACTCGAAGTGACAGGTAACAGTGTTTCTGGTTGGATTTTGCAAATGTTTCCCTACCAGATTCTCATTTGGGCATAGACCAGACAAAGTTTCAAAGGGCAAAAATTACAGCTCAAACCTACCTTCAATCCTTGCCAGGGCAGACTGCCTCGGAGGAAATACATAAACATATGGCCAAGAGCTTCCAAGTCGTCTCGACGACTTTGCTCTGAAACAGAAGAGATAATAAATTATTGCTGCGGCTGCAGAAATGGATCTGAGATCTGATCAGTAGCCACACCTATTTCTGAGATAAAAGTTATCACAGGGAAGTTCACTTGCTGTCCATACCTGTGCAAAACCACTTGGAACTTGTTACAAAAAAGCATAAAACATGTAAAGATCAGCTAGAAAGCATGAGATAACACAGGAGCTGTAAGACATACTGCCCAGCCTTAGGTAGAATTGATAAGAGGTAGAAGTATTAATCACAGAGGAATAAAGAAGCTCCACAGTCCTCTGGACTGCCAGTGCCCGATGGTGCACCTGTGATGTGGTTCTGGATTATGTTATCTCCTTTGAACTACACAGGAACAGGCAGGGGACACTTGCAGGGAACTACCATGTTGCACAGTGCCAATCCTTTCCCAATTGCTTCTGCAGCTCATCACATCAGAGCAGCGCAAACCCAGCTCCTTCTAGCACTGCTTTTCCTTGTGAAACACTTGCTGCTGTTGCCATGCAGATGTTATGATTATGAATGAAAAGGGGAATAAAGGGACCTCAAACCAAAGGAAAAAGCATCCTTAAAATAATGTACCAAAATGTATCAAAAAACTCAAGGGATGATACCAGACAGAACAACTAATCTGGAGCACAACTGCATGGGCCTGCAGCTGGGCTGGGCTGCACCGTGCGGACTTCAGTTCACTGGACTTGCAGACTGATTTGATGTAACCTCCTCTGCTCTGAATCTCCACCTGTAAGCAAATAACGTGCTCCACAGCCACAATCCAGAGCAGATCTAGTCATGCAGCCCACACGCTACGACAAACTGTGTGAGCTGTCCCTGATGCTGCAGCATCTGCAAGAGGAGAAAAAGGCAGTGCTTTGCACAGCATGACTCTCCTTCAAAAGCAGCAGCAAATTTCACCCTCAAAAGATGCTGGGGGTGAGAACATTCAGCAGAAGGGAACTGAGATGACAGTTCCTGCAGGTTACACTCACATAGCTGTAAAAATGGCGGGGGGGGGGGGGGGGGGGGGGCGCAGAGCGGCGGTAAGAGGCTGTCCTGGGTAATTTAATGTAACAATACAGATGAACTTCTTGGGAAGATGGCTGACTGCACTTGTCTTTCAGAAGAACTGTAATCAGACTCCTTTATTTTTAAATGTGAAGGGACTGACTCCACTTGGGCTGGCCTCACCAGCAAAGCATCAGCCCCACAAAACCGCTCTGGGCAGCGACAGCCCCCGCCACAGCCAGCAGCCAATCCTCCCCTCCTCAAATACATGCACCCAGAACAGAATCTTCCCCGGCATGAGCCACAGCATGAGCTGCAAAACCTGCACGGCAATGGCTCCTAAAGAAGGCACACTGTGTACTTCAAATGCAAGCGCATCTTCCTTCCATATCCACCTGCAGAGCACACCCCCAGCACCAGCAGCTTCCGAGCCTGCTCCCACTGCAGCTTCTCATTCCTCCATTCTTTCCTGACCCTTCGCTAGATTTTCCAAAATGAGAAGTCGGGCTCATCCCTCCTTACTCCCCAAAGAAAGAGCGCTCTCCAAGAGACATGAAAGCCAGTGATGCCTTGATCTCATAGCTGGAAGGCTACTGAAAGAAGGTTCAATTATCTTACTGCTCTTGTGAGTTTAAGTGAATATAAACATTTAATAAGTTTTTTTGCCTTTCAGCCACAGAAAGGTAATCTTCTGGTATGAAAGAAGGCAGTGAGGAGAGGAGATAAAGGCCAGGTTTAACATTAGTTAAATCATTAATTTTCTCCAACCAATTATTAGGTCAGGGAACATCCAACTCCTAACACCTGAAACTGGAAGGTATAGCTGTGCTATAATAATCTATTTGGTAATCATTTAGTGCAGCAATTACTACCCACCTACTTGTCTTTTATCAGTGTAGGGTTGCTACCAGTTATTTAGTTCCCAATAAAATCTGTAATTATGAGGCTTGCAACATTTCAGCTGTCTCAAATCCTCAAAAGGGGGAAAAAAAGAAGTCTCACAACTGTAAACAGCATCATGGCATTGAGAGGTTTACAAACAGCTCAAAGGGCACGAGAGACCCATAAGCCAAACTACTGTTGGAGGTCTACACAACTTGGCATGGCAAGCTCCTACCAACCACACAGACCTTTGCCAAGATGAGTGTTGATGGACATATATCTTGCTGTTCCAGTTAAGCTTTTGTGTTCCCTGTAAGGTATGTGTTTTTTGGTTTCCGGGTCAATGTACTCCTTTGCCAATCCAAAGTCTATGATGTGAATGACGTGCTCTTTCTTATTGCCTTGCCGGCCAATAAGGAAGTTTTCTGGCTTGACGTCTCGGTAGATGAGGTTCTTTGAATGCACGTACTCCATTCGAGATATCTGCAAAACAACAAGGCAAGTTATTTGTGAGCAGACCAGCTACCTCACTCTCCCAGCTAACAAGGCTACAAAGTTTTGTTAGCCCACCACTGAGGCTCAGCTCAGTGCTACCTCCCATTTCAGCTACTCTATGAGAAATGCAACAACAGATGGAGCGAGTGAACCAAAGCTGCATTTCTGATCGGAGCTGGGTCATGTCCTCTGATGAAGTCTTAGAAGAGGAATTTGTCATCCCCTCCTTTCTCTGGCTACCTGACTTAATTCCTACAGAAACTGCAAAGGCTGTTTCTGTAACGTTACCACCGGGACACAGCTTTTGGAAGGATGCCACAGGGAATTGCAGCAGCCTTTTTGTATTGATTTTAAACATACTAAACCAGTTACACCAAGAGCTCTTCCCTTGCCCACAGCCTTCCCTTGTTGCTCTGTGTCTTACCACCTTCCTCCCTCAACCCATATGTTGTCTTAGACATGCCAAATTCTTCATGGAGGGGGATTTTTGGGCAGGCAGAAGCCTTAAGATCCTCAACACTGACTAAAAATAATAATTAACCTCATTGGTTGTCAACTAGGAATAGCTGGAATATTTTTCAGCTTTTGACTAACTTGGTTCTGGCAGTATTACTGAGAAGATAAAAGGGCAGGAACCCCGATTCCGAGGCAATGGAGGGCCGTTTCCCCTCTAACAATGTACCTTATTCAGATGCTTATAATTAATATTGCTTTTGAAATGAAATATATTGCAGGTGAAGTCTGAATAGGTCACCAAGCAGTTCTCCTTTGAGTTCCTAACTTAATAGATGATTCTAAGTGGAAATTACTCACAATTTCATTTAATTCATTCCCTTTTAATTTCCTTCTGAGGTTTTAAACAAAAACCTGTGAATTCCCATTTATAGCTGTCCTGGTCTGCAGCTGCCCTGCATGCTGTAGAGCATGGTGGCTTTGTTTAAGCAAGATGGTTCAATGGAAAGGTCATTTGAAGCTACCTGTCTGCATGCAGGCTTGCAACACAATGAAACCATTGCAAAGCTCCTGCAAACTCAAAATTTTGCACTAACAAGCATCTGTCCTGGTTTCAGCTGGGATGGAGTTCACTTTCTTCCTAGGTGCTAGTCAAGAGCTGTGTTTTGGCTGTGATGTGAGGACAACGCTGATAACCGCACTGATGTTTTCATTTGTTGCTGGGTGATGTTTATACTAAGTCAAGGATTTGTCTATTCCTTGGGCCCTGCCAGCCAGAGGGCTGGGAGGGGGCACAAGTGACTGAAGGGACACAGCCAGGTCAGCTGCCCTGAAGCAGCCAAAGAGGTATTCCATACCGTGGGACGTCATGCTTGGTATAGAAACTTGGAGGGTTAGCTGAGGGGGGATGGCTGCTCGGGGACTGGCTGGGCATTGGTCAGTGTGTGGTGAGCAGTTGTGCTGTGCATCACTTGTTTTCCTTTCTCCCTTTTCCTGTGGATTTTATCCTTTTCCCCACCTTTCCATTATAACTATTATTATTGTTATTATTCTTCTTTCCTTTTTATTCTGTTTAAATTATTGAATTGTTCTTATCTTAACCCTTCATGCCCTATGTTGGGTGCCAAAAAAGGACTGCTGTGGTTTAACCCCAGCCGGCAACCAAGCACCACGCAGCCACTTGCTCCCCCCCCAACCCGGAAGGGTGGGGAGGAGAATCGGAAAGGAATGCAAAACTCAAGGGTTGAGATAAGAACAATTTAATAACAATCTACAGAGCTAAGGGCCACACCATTGCGGTGGACCTCACAGTGTGATGCTATCGGATTCGGGGAGCACCTAAGCTGAGAGCCACCAGCTGGTGCCCCCCCAAGGGAGCTCCCTGCAGGGAGTCATTAGTTCCTGAGCAGTTCTGCACTAGGTCGATACTGGCAGGACAGCTCCACAGCTCCCGCATGGGGCAGGATCCTGGAGTCTGGATCACCAAGCCAGCTCTTCCCCCAGCTGAGCAGCTGCCCAGGCAGCAGTAACCCCACGTCAGTCCTTCCAGCCATTCTGCTTGCCTTGACCGTGAGCACCACTGGGCTGACAGACCCTGACTGCTCTTTGGCTTCCCGCTCCGAATCCAGAAGCATTCTCAGCTGGCAAATCCAGACCTCTTTTTCTCTTTACAGACCCTGGATCCACACCTGGCTGAAAGCTCCATATGTGTGTGTCATCACTCCATCCTGCTCCCAGAGGTTTATCAGATGCCTTATTTTGAAGGAAAACCTACTACATTTCCACCACTACAAAAGAAGTTACAGGCAGGAGGGGGCAGCACTCCTTATGAAATAAAAAATGATGTGCAGAGAGAGGGTAGTAGACAGGAAAAAAATGACTGCAGGTGAATCAATCTTAAAAAACAGGACTGACTCAAAGGCTTTTTCAAAGATGGTAACAGCACATGTTGCCATTTCCCTCACCTCTAAGTAGTGATTTATTTCAATGTGCTGAGAAAATGGGTTTCACAGCTAACAGCCATTATTTCTAATCAATTACAGGATGATGCAGAACAGAGCAGATGCTCTGCACTTCAGCCATTCTTCACGCTTTGAATCACCTACAGGACACAGCAGCAGGTTGGAAGACAAAAAGGTATGTTGGGAGGCAATTCAAATCAAGATGCAACCCTTAAAACAGGAACAAAGTGTTTCCTTCCCTCTCAATACATAATAAACTTTCACACAGAGCCTGACTGGCTCATTTGTCCCTGCTACCAAAGAAGCTCAATTGTTGAAATGGTCAATAGCAATTACACAACCTGAAAAAAAGCCTATTTTTTTTGTTCCTTAAAAACTCACATCAAGCTGCATTGGCCAGGACAACAACTTGGACAGCAGAGATGTCAGATGAACCTATACACTCCAGCAGCACTTAAGAGATACTTATTTACCTGCCTCTTTTGCTTCACCACACACACACACACACACACACAGATGCTCTCGGATCTTTCACATTCCTTTTTCTTTACTTCCACCTGCCTGGATGCTTCATGATGTGCTGTTGGAGAGCTGCGCACAGCCAGTGATGGCTGAAAGACACTCCAAGTCAGAATGATGTTTGCCAGAGTAGCCTCCATGCTTTATTCACCCTGACAAGACACTCACCCTGCTTATGGCTGCTAGTGATGGGGGGCTGGTGACTATCTGTGCTGCATCACCCTTTCAGGCTTGCTGTCTGAGAAGAAACGAGCAGTGCTGGTGCAGCACAGCCTCGGCCTGACTCAAACCCATTGCACAGCTGAAGAAGAGGAGTTCCCACTCCAGAAACGTGCTGGATGCAGAGACACAGTGCCCACTCCTTTGTGTTTGAACCACAGGCTCAAATGTCTGTGCATTAATCCTACAGTCAGAGAACCCACTGCAAGGAGCTGCAACTGTCAGAATTGCTTTTACACTGGAAAAACAGTCACTGTGAAGCAGTGTTGACATCTGCTCTGTTATTTTAACAGCAATAAAAACAGACTATGGCATTTTATTGTAGGGCACAGAAACACTAGGGGTGGATGGGAGACTCTGCTTGTAAATTAAAGCAGGATTTCCATGGCCACAGCCAGCCAAGTCCATCTTCAGAGCCACAAATCTCCATTTCAGTTGTCAGAGAAACCCCTAGAAGGGGAGAGCATCCCCTGGCACACAGCAGGACTCCTGCAGTGCAGCTGAGGAATGAGAGGATATTTGTGACATTTAACCAGATGACAAAGAAACCCATGCTTTTATTTTCCTTTCTTCTGCCAAGGAAGCAAGTGTAATAAACCCTTTTCCCCCAGAAAGGTAACTCTTAAGGATCTGATCTCGATGGCAATGTCATGTCTAGACCCTCTTGATAAATTTGAGCCCTTCTTCCACACGCCACCTGCCTGAATATAGATCAGATCAGCAGAGATAAAAAAATGCCTTCTGTTTAAAGGCTGTTTTGGTGTCTTTTATGAAAGACAATTTTGATGGGTCACCACTCAAAAAACCTTTTCACCATGACTTGGTCCAGACCTCAGCCGGAAGTATTTGCACAGTGCCTAGCACAATGGACCTTGCTTCTGACAGCAAGCAGTTAAGCAAGGGTGAAAATAACATTCACTCCTGAAAAAACTGAGTTGTCAATGAGTATCACAGATGTTGGACCTGGCCAAGAGTGGAAAAGTTAAAGCCAGAATAAAAAAAACATTCTCCCCCAGCCCAAACACCAAGTCAGCTCTGCAAAGCCCTAAGATGCCTTCCGATTTATGGGCTTTAGGGAACGGTATTAGTGAAAGCATTTTTAATTGCCAAGCTTTGCTTCATTCAGGAACATCAACTGCTTGATCTATTCAGTTGCACAGAGAGGACGGAGGAAGCAGTTCCAGTGTGATGCTTGTAGCAGAGCAACATGAAACACTGGAGACGCAGAAGTTACAGCAGTAACAGAGCTGGAAAACTTCCACCAGGGAAGGAAAACAGAGGACTCCTTCAATGCAGGTTTTCACTGAGAGGTATGAAATGGTGGTATTAGACCAAGAACATTTCTGATCTGGCTCAAGCTATGTTTGGTAAGCTGCTGCCACAGCTCTGAACACAAGGCACACTTACCAGAAAAATATGCAAGCCTAGTGACAAACCTGAGGGCTGTGTGGCTCATCCCCCTGCCAAGGCATGACCTTCCTACTGTGTCATCTCATCTGAAAAGATTCCAGAATAGGGTCTCCTTCTTGAAGACTCATCCTTGTCTGGTCTCTATCTCCCTCAGCCAGGAGTCGTCTTGATGTAAAACCATGTTTAAATTCTCCTACAATCATGAGTGACACTCCTTAAATCAATGACGATGTATTTGTTTCTCCTACAGGGCTTCTCTTTCTTCTAACATCTGTAGAATAAAAGGATCCGCCCCAGTCCTGAGATGCTGCTACCTGTCAAGGTAAGTAAGACCAGCCAAGCACATACGCTTATTAAAAGACACTTTTCAGGGATGCCTCTGGTTAAAAATTGACCATTGGACACAAAAAAAGGAGATCAAGTGCCACCACACTGCATCTGAAGTTCCTGCCTAGTTTTAGCATGCAGGACACATGTAGATGTGTCAGAGATGTGCTGCAGCAGCAGTCAGGCTTAAGGAGGGAAAGCAGGGTGAAGGCAGCTAAACAGGACCTTGAAAGCAGCAGTTGGTGCTGTCGGGCTGAGCCTGCAGCAGGCAACGACAAGGAACCATGCAATGGCCGAGAAGGAACTCGATGCTCCGAAAGACATCAGGATCATCACATGCAAGTGAGGGGAGAAAGATCTAAGGGACAAAGGGGTGGACACTTAACACCCCACTAGCTCAGGGCACCCTCGCTGCCAGTGTTGCTGCTCCAACAAGTGCAAAGACATCCACGGCAGATCCCTCTGGAGAGGATCAAACCTAAGGTGGGAGTGGCAATGCAAAGGTGACTCCCAGGAACTCCCTGAGCTCCATGCTGCAGAGGAGCCTCCCAGACAAGTAGTACTGCTTTACCTTTGGGTGGTCTTCCTGGCCTTAAAAAAAGATATAATTTGATGGCATTTTGGGGAGAACCCAACCAGAGTAGCAGTTTTCTGCAACGTGCTAAGTTGTCCCTCACTCTCTACATCAGGGCAGGGTGCTCCTCTCTGCTGTCTGGGTGGTAACAGGCCACTCATGTTTTTGGAAGTCTCCCTGGATATTAGGCTTCATTAACAGGTGTGTCAAGCATCAAAGAAGAGAAACGCTGCTCATGCAATGCACTGGATTCTGGCAATGAAGTCTTATGTCTCCTCACGCCTGTGGTTAGAAGTACAGTAGCTTAAGCAGGCTTGACTGGTCAAAAGCAAGAGCAAAACATGATTTATGGAGGCAAACCGACTGAATATGACAGTCCAACTTCCCTTCTCTGATGTCTCTCTCACACTGGACTGTGACACAGTGACTGCAACAATTTAGCATAGGAACTAAGACAAATCCAAGACAATTCTCCCCAGAGCCTTGTGGTTGGAGCGAAGGGTTTTCATTGCAGTCAAGCAGTAAATGCCAGTCACTTCAGAAAACACGTGTCCGAGGGCCAGGTGAGCCTTTCTCCCAGGAAACTTCCCAGGGAAGGAGACAGGGCACACCTGAAGATGCTAAATCTGTCTCCTTAAATGCTCCTAGGGCTTGGCAAAAGGCAGATGGACACTGCTGTGACCATCTTGATTTCCCCGGCAGTCATATGGGAATAAATTTACATCTTTACAACCAAAAGGTCACACAAACTACATCCAAGGTTTTGCCATCTGTTGCCACTTGATATAATCAAAAACAATACTATAAATTGTTTTTCCACTGATGAACACTCAAAGCCAACAAAACTAGACTGCTCAGCCATAGGAGGACAACTTCATGAACCCAATACCAAGCAGGCACTGTTCAAACTTTTGCATCTGTGACCTCAATTTTCCATTTGAGATTCTGCTGTGGCAAACTTCAGTTTATTTAGAAAGGATTGTTTTCCTCACTCCCTTACTATCTTCACTTTCCTTCAGCACTTCTATCCATTGATATGTCAACGTGAATATACAGTTCCAGCTCTGCTGTGCCACTCGGGTATCTGTGGATCACAGGTTGAAAACCAGAAAGCCAAACTGAAACAATAACTGATTGGCCCTACTGACTTGCGGAAGTTCACTCACCACGTTTAGTACATTCAGTTTTCACATTGTCCACTTCTAATGCAAACACAAATCCAAGCTACCACTTTCAGCTTGGTTTCCTTTTCAGGCAAATTAGGGGCTCTGTGATGCTGCCCACAGATCTATTATTTTCTACCTGTTAGTCGTTTAAACACATTGGCCAATTTTTACCAAATTTGACAAAGGCAGAGACCTCGAATGCTGGTATTTTGGCTAAGGAGAGCTCAGCTCCCATTGCTCTGAGAGGTTTCAGTCCATAAGCAGCCTGGCAGCACCAAACCAGTAAAACTGGTAAGAGGGTGGGAGGGTGCTGTGCTCAATGTGTGCCGGGGAGCAGGTAAGTAATAAGATGTTCTGGGTGATGTCCAAACAGAGGGAGGGAGCTCAGCTGGGGTAGATACTGGGGCAGGGGTGTGTAGGGGACACAGGACGCAAGTCCATAGGAATCCAGCTTCACTGGTTCTGCTACACAAGGAGCAAGTTTGCTCATAAGCATAATTTGGCCTTCCTTTCATGAGGAAGTTTTTCTCAAACCTGAGAAGCTTTCTTTTATAAGAAAGATGGAGAGAGATTATTTTATCAAGGCCTGTAGGGACAGGACAAGGGGCAACGTTTTTAAACTGAAAGAGGGAAGGTTTAGGTTGGGCACAAGGAAGAAATTCTTCACTATGAGAACGGTGAGACACTGGAAGATGTCTCCCAGAGAAGCTGTGGATGCCCTATGACTCCAAGTGTTCAAGGCCAGGCTGGACAGGGCTTTGAGCAAGCTGAGCTAGTGAAAGTTGTCCCTGCCCATGGCAGGGGAGTTGGACTAGGTCTTTGAAGGTCTCTTCCAACCCAAACCATTCTGTGATTCTACAACGGAAGGAGATTCTCTCTCCAACCAACAGACATCCCCATGACCCCAACCTTCAGCTAACCCAGGACTGACATAAACATGAGTCGGCATCATGAGGGCTGCCGGGCAGAGCCCTGCCCACTGCTACTCACCAGCTGGATGGCTATCATTAATACAGTCTTCAAAGTGAACGTCCTATCACAGAGGTCAAATAAATCTTCCAAGCTAGGACCAAGCAGCTCTAGTACCATGGCGTTGTACTTTCCACACGGTCCGAAGTAATACACCTGGGGAAGCCCTTCAGCTGGAAGAATATGAAAACAATTGACATCAGTCAACAGGACAACGTTAATACCCTTCCTCCTGCCTGTAAATCTTTCACTGGGCAGAGCCTTTATTTTTACCTCTTGAGTGTCCTTTTTGTCTGATCTTGCCCAGCAAGCAAGTAAGTTTCAGCACACACTGTGAATGAACCGAAGGCCAAATCAGTGCAGGCTTTGCTGAGCTGCACCCTTGAATAGACAAATGGATTTCAAAGCAGTAACAGTACCACATGAAAGCACCTAGCTTTGGCAGCTTAAACACTTGGACTTATGGAACAAGACATGGAGTTCCCTACGTTGCACTAAACACCAGGCAGAGTACAACCCCAAATGTGGGCTGGCACTTGTCTGAACAGTTAGGAAGATGATAGCCCTTGCAGAAAATGAAGCATGTCCAAAAAAGGGCTCTTTTTTCAACCAAGATAATAAATAGCCATCATTTTTCAGCACAACACAAAGTTTATTCTTATTATACTCATGAGAAAGGAAAAAAAAAAAAATCCCTTCATAAAAGGGAAAAGATTGAAATTTTGACCCATCTCCATGTAAAAATAAGCAATCATAGTCATTAAGCATATGTGCGAACCATTTTGCTGTAAGTCGCACACAAAACTCTCAACACCCAACTGGCAGGAGCCAGAGCCTACCCTTCCCACCTAACAGCTCAGCAACAGATTTCTCAGCAAGAGTACGCAATATTTATACTCAGCTGACAGTGGCTTTTTGCATGCATTAGCTTTCTGAAAGGCACCAGAAGAAAAAGAAAAAAACAGCCTCACTGTCCGAACACTCACTGAGCTGCACAGCACTCTCTGAATTACCTTTTAGTCAAAAAGAAAAATCAGACCAGCCCACACAGGGAGGAATTCAGTGCAGGACCAACTGCAAATTTTTCTAATCAGTGTCTAGCACAGGTGCTTGGCATCCCTGCATCAGTATCCAGCTGCATAACACTTCTGCTAAAAAACGTATTTCCAGTCTACATCTCATAAGCAGTTGCAAAACACAACGGAAGGGGTTTTTTTTGAAATACGGGGTTTTGTCCTATGTCAAAACACCACCTTTGCTTGAATACACAAAGATACAACGTGCTGCTATCCAGTGTAAAGTCTCAGCACAGGGAACACTATATGTACACAGCCTATATTCAGACATATATATGTCAGACACACAGACACAGAGCTCTGTAAATTATATACCTTGGGACCTGAAATCATACTGATTATACATTTTACAGCCTGTTTCAAGTATATGCATACACCCCCCTATATTTACGTAACAGATCAATATTAAAAATAGCAAAAAACTTCACAAATTGCCAGACACCAGAACCAAATTGTTTGTATAACTGCAGTTTTGTACCTGCTCCACAGCGTGCTCAAGCAGCCTAGCCCAGCACAGGTCAAGGCAGTGGAACAGGGTAACACTACAGCTGGAGTGTGTCAGCAGCATAACTTTATGTCCTACTACAGATTTAATAAAGTCTCATTAATCCACCCAACAACACTCACAAACTTGCCAACAATACAATAAATGCAGCACTGAGATTAGTAAAGCTTAAATACTACAGAACTTATGCTCCCATGTATTACTCAAAAAGAACAAAATGCAGCTTGACAAAGATTACTGTAGGATGGTTTTAATCTCATTAACTCACATGCTTGGGGAATCATATTAGGTACCTGTCATCAGGATGCATTAACGAGATGTTACAGAGTACTGCAAGAATTCCCAGCCTAACCGGAGTTTTATATCCTATGTAAAACATTTACCCAACCTGGTCCTGGGAGGCTATTGTTCTTAAAACAGCTTCATGTTTTAGGAAGCATTAACAGCAATTAAGTCCTCTAAGAAAACAGGATGGTCTGATACAGAAGCAATTCAGAAAGCCAAACAATGATGGGATGTGGTCCAGGCAGCTCCAAAACATTTTCAAATATCCCCAAATCAACATAAAAGATAATTTAATGCCATCAGCTTAGTGATGAAGGCTTGAGTAATTGCAATAGCTCTTGAATTAACTCATGGTGAGCTGCTGAGTTTTCAGTAAAACCTGATGAGGACTTACCTACATAATTACCTCTAATACCAAGATCATCATCTCTACTTTTTAAGAGAATAAAAGAAGAATAACAGGGAATAATAGAAGAGAATAACAGAATATGAGAAGTTTAAAAATGAGACCATTATAAATTCAAGACATAAATACAGTGAGTACTTGTACCACAATGTCTGCATCAGGGTAACAGTCTTGAAAAGTGCAAATCAGGAAGGAAACCACTCGGATTAGGAGTGTGCTAATTAAGGTATACAGGAGAATTAAGATTGCAGGAAGGCTCTTAAGGAAAGTGAAGAATCCTGTTCCCAGAGCAAGGGGAAAGGCATACATTTACAGCCTTACTTGGATAAAGAGACAACACTGCAATTAAAATTAAATTCCTACTGAGTATAAGAACTAGGAAGGTAAATTGCAGCAAGACTCAGAAGATGGGCATTTCATGCAGGGGAGGAAGGAACACAACTGTTTAGTGCTCTCTGGGGTCCCAGCTCCTTCAGTTAGCTTTACCCATGCAAAGCCTCATGAGTCGAGAGTGCCATTGGAGTACTCTTCTCAGCTTCAGAACTCAGGAGGGCTATGCTCTTGGTGGGAGCTCCTGCAAGATGAAGTTGTAGTGAAGAAAAAAGCATCCTAAGTGCCAGCCTACAGAAGACATCATTAGTTTCAGGTGTATTTTCAGGATTTGATTTTTCTGTGAGGGTTTTCAGCAGCAACGCTGCCAGCTCTGCAGTCAGGAACTTACCTATGGGCTTTGCTAGAATAAAAACGCTGTTAACATGTATCTGATTTTCAGACCCAGGTACATCGCTCATGTATCCTGGACCTGAAAGAGCATTGCTGACAAGCCCTATGGAGCCTCCCAGCCCAAGGCAGGGCTCGTCAGGTCCACAGTAGTTAGCGAAATAAAGTTATGAGGGACATAGGGTAACACACCCTCAACATCACAAGTCAATATTTAGCATCTTTTCAGGAAGAGGCAAGGCTTGAAAGAGAAGTTGTAAACTTGATGTAAATATTAAAGGGTCCCTGTTGCCTGCAGGATCCAAGGAGGCAGATGAAGCTAGACGATTTTGAGGTGGTTCTCTTCAAACATGAGATACAGGCATCTCTGGACCCATTCTTCTTATAAACAGTAAAAAGGGTCAGCCTAGGAAAATCTGTATAAAATGTTATTTACTCACAGCCCATCTGCATAATTCATGATGTAGCTTGGCTCTGTTCCAGCAACAAGCAATGTGTCCTGGTGTCACCAAGTCCATTGCCGTGGTGAACCACAGGAATCCACAAATATCATCAGTAGATCTGTAAATACTTAAGAAGGACATTGCCAACAAAAAAGACTGACTGAGGAAAAAGTATCTTTTGTCTGGGCTATCAAACTTGATGTTTTTAACGGTGCGCAATTGTGTTGGCAGAGGACTGAAAAGGTCAAACAAAGCCATGGTGCTGTGAAGCAGTCTGTCCTAGATGTGCAGTTCCCAATTCAAAGACTGCAGGATGAAAAGCCACAGGCAGAGCAGAGGTCTCATCTTGAGGATTCAGAGGTACAACTCAACACTTAAAACACAAATCCTCATCAGTTTAACACAATTAATGTACCAAATTGCATCTAAACAAGGAATTGTTCCATGGCATTAAACAAGAACAACCCACTAAGGAAAGAAAATATAGGCATGACACGTGCAGGTTCTCCTTTGGAGAAAAAGCAGCCTATTACAGTGGAGGCTGCTGCAAGCAAAAATCATCTGAATTTGCTTAACAGCTTTGGTCTTGCTGCTGAGTGATTTGGCTTGAGTACATGTAAAAGGCCCTGCTCCACCCTTGCTCTCGTGGAAAGTTTCTCACCCCAATAAATAGACCGATCACTGCACTGGAATACACAGGCAAATTCTGCTATTTCAGCAGTGCGATGTCTTGGAAAAAATTCAAGCTGAGCACAGCGAAAACCTAGCACAGCACTTAGGAGATTAAAGCATCGTGTCTGGAACAAGAGCAAATGCAGACATCAAAGCCAAAAACCCAAGACTTTGCTTCCACCACACTCCCAAGCAGCCACACGACTCTGGCCTCGGGTTTCCCAAGATGCTAAAACTCTCACTGCTCCTGCAGGCTGCCACCAAAAGGGACTGTCCCATCCTCATTGCACCCTCATCCATCCCACCACCTGCACATGCTCACATGGCTGAGCAGTAAGTCAGATCAACCCCCAAAAAGCTTGTTATTTGCTTGAGCTGGAATGCAAGAACAGTAACAGGAATAAACAGCAGGACCACTGCTCTTGGAGAGTGCTTTGTTTGAGCTGGATTAACACCAGGGAACTACGCCTTTCAGCAAATTTCCATTGCAAGACCAAGCATCCTGGCTGATTCAGGTAGAGCTGTCTTGCTGCCACACACTTTACAGCATGACTAATGGCCCTAGTAACTCACCAAACATCCAGCATACTCCAACAAGCCACATTAATGCAGGCATCAGATGTAGAAGCATACAAGGCAGTCCAAAGCCATTTCCAGGATTGGTTACGAGATGGTGACTGGCAGAGCCGTCAATCAAAGGTTATGCCCAAGGGAAATGTGATTTTGCAGCATCTGCGCCACGTGGAAGGTGCAGAAAGAGGAAACCATCTGCTGCGGCAGAGAATACGTACTGATGCTCTGTATATGAGCATCATGACAGGCTATGAATAAACCTTGTGCAACAGTGAGCAGCCCAAAATACACCCAAGAGGAGATGAGGCAGCAAGTGCAGGAAGCTACATGTGGCACCTGCATCAGTGGAGGCGCAAAAGCCAAGTCACTGTACATCAAATCGCCATGAGAGGACCACAGCTTGTGAACACTGAACAATACTGGTGGCTTCTGAATCACCAGGTTTTTTTGCTCCCATGGGAAACTGGTTTCCACTGCCCTTAGATGTGGTGTGGCCAAATAAAGAGAAGCTGGTGTTTCCAATTTAAAGAAGAATAACAGAAGAATTTCATAACCTCTCTTCATGCAGCCTTCAAAGCTGAGCTCTACTGCAAAGGGGGGACACTCCTGAGGAACACCACATTAGATATTCAAAGACAGAGGGAGGGGGGAGCAGTCCAGCGTCAAACAAATAGCTGATGCTTAGTGCAAAACCACACTCTACATGAGCAGCAAGAACTATTCTTTGTAGAAATGGATGCAGAGACAGGACAGCAGCATTAGTGCACAGAAAGTTCTGTGTGCTTTAAGCAACACTGATGAATGGGATGTAGATTGTCACAAAATTCTCACTGAAAGCAGAAAGTTGATTTTTACAAATCACAAACCAAAAAAATTACATGATAAACAGCATAAACAGCAACTGTGTGAGAGCTGAACATCTATAGCTAAAACTAAACATGTTCCAAACAAATTAAACAAATTGCTTTAGAGTAGTCAACCCATGTAAGCTGATTACACTAATGAAGATCTACCCTTCTCTTAATTTTCAAATCAGAATAAAAACCTGGATGAAACAGAAGCTTTGCTATCAGCATCGGACTGGGCCAAGATCTTACCTTCTAACCTCATAAAACACACCCTGTGATAGTGAGTTTAAATCTACCCGAGTATGCTGGTTAACAGGTTACGTCTATGAGCTGCAGTTAAAAAGGCTTGTTCTGACGTTCAGGTTTTTGAATAACCAGCTCAAATATAGAAAGAGAACAGAAAAGTTAAGATAGGCTTGTTACTTGGAATAAAGTATATATATATATATAAATATATATATATATATATAAAATATCCTAAGGGTCTTTCAAATATTTGATTGCATACATTTCAGAGATGTCTTATTTCAAAGCAGGACTGCAAAAGCTTTTCAATATGGCACTTCACCTTCAACGTTAACTGCAGGAGTCTGGGGAAGGACAGAGATTTTAAGCAATCGGGGATATTTTCTCTTGTTTAAGAAAACACCCAGCAGTCGAGGTACAAAGGAAAATGAGCAGAAAATACAACTTCTGACTCAAGCACCAACGCACCTGCAGCTGTGCTACAGGTGGAATAAGTAATGGCACAGGGTCTGCCACAATCCTGCCAACCACTCCCAAGATTTTAAAAACCTTGAACTGGCATTTGATTAGAGAGACAATCAAAAAATAGTAAGCTGATCCAAAACACACACAAAACCATCAATACACAGAAGTGGGGTTCGAGCGGCACTGTGACTCAGTGGTGACTGCAGGCAGAGGATGGCAGGCACTGCAGCAGCTCCCTTCCCACCACTCTGGCAAGAGATCACAGAGATGACCAACCTGCTCGGGAGTTACAAGTGTTTTCAGCCTGGCTTATGACTGTAAAGCTTCCGAGTGATTTCCTTGCTCTCCTGAGCTTTGATACTGTGGTTGGAGAACCAATTTACCTTTAGTTTTCTCTCACTCATCTGAACAGAGTGAAGAGTAACTGGACCTGTCCAGAGCACCTAGCAGCATCCCAGTGTCTGCTGCCCACCTCCCTGCGATGCTGCCTGAGAGGCAGCTGCATCACCGCTGGCTTTGGCTCCTCTGGGAGAAGGGGCCCTCAACACAGAGCACTGCTTAGCAAGAACCTGTCCCAGCTGCTCCTTTCCCTTGCCCAAAGCCCAGCAAGGAAAGCAGCAGAGAGGGCTGTCACAGGAGCCACTAGGTAAACCACCTCCTCAAACCATGACTGGCCGTTGTGCTGGCCTTCTCTGCTCTCAGGCCCATTTATTCTAGGTATCTCCTCTGTAACTGCTCACCCTCTTCCAGATGGTATCTCAGCAGCCCTTTCTCAGCGTCATTATGAGCTCCTCTTATTCATGCTCCCCCACGAACATCCTCCTGCTCCGTTTGCTCCAACTGCTGCCAGACACTTGGCTCTCTGCTGCCAGCTTTTCACATCTTTTTCCTGCTTCAGTTGGGCAATGAATCATCTCCCTTCTAGCAAATGCTAAATGCTCCAGCGTCACCACCTAGCAGGAGTACCTGTGGCAGGACTTTCTGCTTAAGCTCATCAGCAGGCAAGAAGGGCGCAGAGCCGCTGGCGAGAGGTAGGAGAGGCAGAGCAAGGTGCTTGCCCTGCCCTTGGATGTGGAAGAGGCACAGCTCAAACACTCTCTGAACCCAAGAGGTACTTGGAAATAAAACATGGGAGAATGAATGTCACAGGTTGGATCAATACCTTCTTCCCTGACGACCGCAGAGCAAGCCAAGCTTATAATGGGAAGAGCTGACATGCAGCACACAACGGCACAACAGCTGAGAACAAGCCATGAGTAGAAAGAGTTACTGTCACCTCTAACGAGTTTGCATGCTTCGATGCAGACATCAAGACTCCAGCTTTACTTCTGAAACCCAGCATATTTTGTACACCATCTCTGGATATGAAAGATGTATAAAATCCCTGCTGTGTTTTGAGTAGCTTGTTAGTATTTGAATCTACAAAAAAAAAAGTTATGGAAAAAGGAACAGAAGAAAAACAGACACGGGAAGGACAGAAGGAAGAACATATTTGTTCTTGCTGCTGGTAAAAATCCAAATTATTTGATTTTACTTCAGTTGCAAAAAACCAATTTTCACGATCGTTTTTATTAAAACGAGGTGGCATTTCATTTTCCTTGAGTTGCACAAGCTGGTTTCCTGATATCATGGCTTGACTATTAAACAACTTTTCACATACACGAGGACAGAAGCAGTTTCAGAGAGGCTACCAACAGGACATTCACATTTGTATTCATAAAAATAAAAAAAATATTGGGAGGAGAATCAGCCCAGGCTGGAAAGGCTAAGCTGCAGGAAGACTTTAAAAATCTGGGAAATTTACCCAGAAACCCATTCACAGGCATTTTTTAGCTGTAGTGAGTAAACTACAGTCAATGAAATTGTTTCAATTCTTGACCATAACAAAAGAACAAAGCACAACACAATAAATTGCTTTTTGGGCAAGTTTTGGGAGCCTGGATTCACATTTCTAGGGCTCAAGGGAAATGACTGCACTCAAATATCCACATTACCATCAAATTTCCTATCAAAATACCCTTTGAGACAACCTCTTGTTTCAGTGACGATGGCAGCTGGCATGTAAAGCAACATCTTAAGAGAAGGATCAAAACAGTATGTAATTTTAGAAGAGTTATTTTAAACCACCCAAAAAAGTTCTAGCTTAAGTTCTAGTATAATCATCTACCTTTTCCTACACACCTGTGATACAAGGACAAGGGTGGAAGAAAGTATCAAAAGGTTTAGTTTCACATAACTCTTCCTGATATGCTTTCTGGTTTTCTTTGTGCACTCAGTGGAGCCTATGTTTTTGCTGAAAGGTGTGAGAAGCTGCAGTGCTGCAGGCTTTTTTTTACTTCTTGAGGGTTAAGTGAGGGCTTACAGCAGCCTACTGAAGAGCCCCAAAAGCTCTTGTGTAATTAAAATATAGCCACATCGTGAAACAGCTCCCCAGACTGCTTTTCTACCTCCAGGCTCGGCTTACAGTTAGAAGGTATACGTTGCTCCGCACATCAGCTCCAAGCTGTTCAACCAGCCAGGCACCATTGGCAGCCTTTGCAGCTGGGAGCATGACTCCTCAGGATGGAGCCAGCAAGAAAGACGCGACCTCCTGCATGATACGCTGCAGGTTGCTGCGCCAGGTGAGTTTTGCTGGTCAGTGTAATGCCAGACCACATCTGTGATAACCAACATGGTTCTGCTGGTTCATACCAAAGAGAAACTGTTTCCTATTCAGTTTCCCCTGGCCGTGCAATTCCTGCGTTGGGTCAGCTCTACCTGCTGAAAGGGAATTAAGTAGCAGGTTTTGGCTGCTTCATTTTAACTGGGTAACAAAGGAATTGAGATGACTAAGGGTATGCTCCATGACTGCTTTTTTTTTTTTTTTTTTTTTTTTTTTTTTTTTTTTTTTTTTTTTTTTTTTTTTACTTTAAGAATAAGTTATGCATGCCAATTAGATAACAGGTATAATCTATAGAAATTTTAAGAAAAATAAACAACAGAACTTCTAGGTTGCACGAGAGTGCTCAGCAGCACACAAATTTAACTCCAGACACACTGCCAAGGAAGAGGTTACTTCTTGGCAGATGAAACATGCTAAGAAAGCACCAATAATAAAAGACTTTTGCTGAATTGCTCCTCTGCTGTCCAGAGAAACGTTTTGATTTGATCACACCAAGTCCCAGGTGGCCCCTGCCCTTCATCAGCTCATCTCCATTGGAGACTGCTGGCTGGAGGCAGAGCTTTTACCAGCTCCTTACTTCCTTCCCATCCACGTGCCAAAAATCTATAGTGCGAGTTAAGTGATACTTTAAGCTTATGGCACGCTGTCCAGCTGCAAAATACGGTGAAACTGCCACAGTGACAACGTGAGGGAATTTGACAGCTTGAATGACAGCTCAGCTGCAAACCACATCTCCATGCAGCAACCAGGAGTCATTCTAGCCAGGACAGCACAGCAACGTAAAGCAGAACTAGCATGTACAGGCAGTATTCGTTGTTGATCCAACAGCGTTTGGGTCTTGGACGACAGATCAGACCAGTCCTATTTAGCCAGATAAAGCAGACGACATTATCAGACACGCAGCCTCTGCTTTGGGTGCTCAGGAGTAAGATGATGCTCGACCATGCTCAGACAGCTGAAGCTGGCCAGCTTCTGCATGCCAGACCATGGTGGGACAATCTGGGTGGTATTTCTGGCAGCACAACCCTACGTGCCACCCCCCAGCTGTGCTGAGACCTGCTTGCAAAGCCGTGGGTGCAGCTTGGCCCCACAGCACTCATGCTGGTCCTACTGAGAGGGCTGCTTGATAGGAATACTTTGTGCTGCAATCAAAGATGGTTTAGCATCAGCACAGGACCCAACAGGAGGACTGATTAAAAAGCCATGAGATAGACATTTGCTCCCGCAATAGCATCAAACTAATAAGTGACGGACGCTCAGTGTCAAACATATGCAAACTCTCCACAAGTCAAGAGATTGGCATTCATCAGTCCCGTAACTATTGCAGTGTTTGAGGGGAAAAAGGTTTTTTTCAGATTAGTAGGAAAGTGTTACTCACACAGTCCTTCCAGCCTGTTGGAAAACCTCCCACTCCCTCTTATGGCAAGAGAACTTCCTGCAAAACAGACATTTACAGGAGCTAAATAAAATACTACCTCCAGATATCATCTCTGTTTCACCCTAAGATAGCTGAGTACAAGCAGGTAGGAACAGAGTTTCCTTCAGAAAAACTGTCACTTTCAGACAGAAAAATTACTACAAAACAGCAGGTCTCCACCCAGGGCAGAGCTTGTTGGGAAGTTCCTCTGGCATACCTGGATCCATGATAGATTCAGAAGCAGAGTCTGTGGCTTATGTCTGAAATGGAAGGAAGTTTTTGAATAGCAGGCAGGGCACGGCTCAGAAATGCAAACTCCAAACCCATTTAATAGCCACTGTGGGAGGTGGGCAGCCCTACGTACCAGAACTTGCGTCAAACCTCTCTGGCACAACTCAAATGTTTTCCTCTTTAATGTGAAGAGCACCTTAAAAACCTTCAGCATCCACAGGATGCTTCTGTGCTTGGGAAGCACAAACATATGAAAGGGATCCCACTAAAACAGGCACTCATCTTCCAAAAGGGAATCAGCTTGGTTTGAATCGAGGCAGTACTCAACACCTGATGTCCAGCCCTCCAGAAAATGAATTGACTTTTATAGAAATTAATTGAGGTCTAGAGCTAAGTGCAGCATCCCGACAGCTTGAAAAGTTTTCATACAAGGGCTAGGTAGGAAAGGGGTAAACAATGAAAGCAGAACACTGAGGCTAACTGGTTGCTACATCCTTATTAATCATGGGGGCTCTAATTGCTAACTGGGTTTACCATTCAATGTAAATATATATTCCTAAGTTTACCTTCAAACACTGAGTATTTTCATCTCCTCGCTCAAATAGCGGAGGCACTCAAAGTCCCAAGCAAAACCTGGGCTGCTAGCAAGCACAAGAGATGTCAGCTCAGGGTTGGCTAGAAAGCACTAGAAGCAGAACAGAGACCTTGATGAATAAATGCCCGCCCCGCGCCCCCCCCCCCCCCCCCCCCCCCCCATCCCTCCAGCCGGACTCTTGCAGCAGTTGGGCCAGCAGCACACCAACCCATGCTTAGCAGACACTGCTGTCTGTCAGAAGAACCGAACGAGGCATCTGGGATGACTCAGATGAGTCCAACAGCTACAGATTTATGACCACCATTGCAGGGCATGTCAGCCTACAAGGAAAAGTGTCTGCAGGAAAGGCATTTTCAGCTTCCCAGCACTCTGCTGCTCCCCTCTGCACACTGCCCTGTCGCTGGGTTTGATTTGTGATTACTGCAATGAATACCGGAAGAGTAGGAGATGCACAAGGACTGTTCAAAATATTAAAAAGGAAACTGCCCTAAACTCATATTCAAATATTAATGGCCTTGCTTTAAAAGCATCTGATAGCTTCCAATTGACAAAGCCTAAATTTAGCCTAAGGAAGTCAAAACTTCTGATGTTAAAGGAGATCTGAAATGTGCACATTCAGGAAGCCCTTCCTAAGAAGGGAACTGCCACATTAAAAAACCAACCCAAAACATAAGTATTTTTAGATAGCAAAATATTCTTCAGAGATCAACAGCAAGCCAGCCCTGAATGCAGACAGGCTTTAACTGGGTGTGTTACAGTAATCCACTACATTTTATTTTGCAATTCAAAAGCTCTGAAGTCAGAGATCCCTCCAGTTCAAAAGTTCATTGGACTGCCCTGACTTTAGAAAGAATGGTGATCATCAGCTTCATTAACGGTGCTGCTAAGTGTGAGGGACCTCCACATGTTGCACTTTTTGTTTGAAAAGGCCAGTTTCAGATGAATGAAACCACGTCTCCTTGCTGAGACATCTCAAACCTATTGCCCGTGGCACACTTCTTTGCAAGTTTTGAGAACGAAGGGAGTTTTTCCTCACTGTTAGAAAATTAACCCAACAGCTTAAAACAAGCGCTAGGGCCTATCACAGGTATCTGAAGTAGGGAAATGATTAAACATGAGATGTGACCCAAAGGCACAAGTCACTTTGTGCACAAAGTATACCAGTTTTGTATCATTGTGCACAGATAAGTCACTTATTAAATACTTGTAGTAACTGAACACTGACATTCTAAAATATTTCCAAATATTTCTAACAAGGAGGCTGCAGTGCTCACCCAGAGTGTTGTAGCATGACAGCTACGAACAAACCTTTTCATACAACGAAACAGGACACAAATGTACTTCAGGCGATGGCCACGTGTTGCTCCATGCCCCCACAAACCCACGTTGGGGAGCAGAGGGGCAATCCCTACCCAGCAGCTCTCTCCTGCCCCAAACCAGCACCTTGCCGTGGGGTTTTGTGCTGGCTCAACTCCCAGCCATGGCAGCTTTTTCATCAAGGTGGCAAATATGAGTGGGATTTCTGAAGATTAAAGCAACCACAGCAATGGCTAATGCCTATGTTCGCACTCCTTAATTAAACAGGGGTGTAGACATCTTGCATTAACACTCACTTAAGTGGCCTCAAGTTACTCCTGCTCGCTTGGGGCAAAGCGTTGCCCACAGCGAGTTCCCCCTGAAATAGCTGGTATTGGCAGCACACTCCACCATGGTGACTTGTTTACATCCATCCATGTAACAAGTCTTACCAAAATGACCCCTACCTAATTGCTGTGTGAAGGACAACATTATGCAACCAGCATGGAAAGAATTTCTTTATAAAGGTCACTGGTACATACAAAGCATGCAGCAGGTCATGAGTAAAGCAAGAGCAACACTGAATGAGAAAAACATGCTCGACGCAGGCAACTCTGAAAAGCTAACTTAATATGCAGTATGGAGAAGCAGACAGCCCAGCTACGCTGAAAAATATATGCAAATATTGAATAGTCTATGTAAAGGCTCAGTTATTTATACCACCTTCATTTTCCTTGGTCCTACTTCCTGACAAGTAAACAGACTGCTTTGCTCTAGCAAGTTGTGCAACAGAAGGAGGTCCAAAAGTAAACACACAGATTCCATACTTCGTTAGAGGTGAACTTGTTTACAGAGCAGGAATTAAAACAAAACCACAGAATCCGTAGATATTCTATATGTAACGATGTACCCTCCTTGACTCAGTATATTCTGCTCGTACGCTGTGACTCATCTGTTGCGTGGGCTGGGGACAGCAGAGAACTTGTTGGTTTCCTGGGATTCTCCAACATATTAGACTCCTGCTTTCCACCACAACACCGTAGAGGCTCATTACATCTGACATCTACTTGCCAACATCACCTACCAGTCTTGGGGATGAGCAATGGCTACACAGCTAGTGGATGAAACTCAACGCATGTTGACACCAGACTGCTATGAATCACATGTGCCAAGGTGGGACTGCAAAGGAGTGGGGAAAGGTGTGACTCATCTGCCAGCTGATATAAAAATAAACTACTACTGAATCAAAAATGCATGACTTCTTCACACTATGTGCACAGGCAGAAGCTGTCACTATACGGAAACTCAATCATCACCTCAGTGCAGCCAAAAGAAACCTGAAAATAAGCATTACTCTATTTTACCTTCCAAACGCAAAGCTTACAGGGAAGGCATTAGGTATAGCAGTAACAGTCACAGAGGAAAGATGCCAGTGACGCTTTGAAATGTAGTAACAAACCAAAACAATTCCTGTACATCTACTGGTCACTGCTGGAAGGTCAGTATGTCGCAAGACCACAGCAAATTATTTATTTGTGTGATAGCACAAGATTAAAGACCAGTTTCCTGTTTGCATGGAAATGTTTTTCAGCCATAGTCACCATCCGAAGAGGATCTGGGCTCACAGTGATGCACTAATGGTCACGCAGCAGTGGGCTCCCTGTCCTTGAGAAAAGGCTTATTCAGGGGACAAACATACTCCGGGGGAAAAGAAAAACTGTTAAAGCTTTGCAAGCATATATCAACACAGCAGACATGTTTGTCTCAACTTCTCAGCAAAGCAAGGCTTATAGAAAGAGGTAAGTCTTTTTTCCCCCCTCCAACCAGCACAGCTAGAGGGAAAAAAAAAAAAAAAAAAGCAGCTTTCGGTCAAAGCTTGTCTTAAAGTCTCAGCATTTGGCTTCCATTTCCATTGGGAGGCTCTGCAGACACAGATACGTGAGCTCTGTTGGATACGATAGCAGCTGGATGAGGGGAGCCATTAGCTTTATGGCTGCACAGACAGGTGCCTGCAGCATCCAGCCACCCTCCTGCACCTCATGAAGCGATGCAGAGTGGCTCTGTGGGCTCTGCTGCCATGTCCAGCAGACAGGGCAGCCCAGTGCCTTGGCGTGCAGACAGCTTTGTCACGCTTCTCTTCCCTGGAACACAACAGCTTTCTACAACTGTTCACGAACAGCGCCTTCAGCTTCCCTTTGGCAAAGAGATGTTAAACACTTAGCAGCCAAGAGATGTGCTTATGGCACTGAGTAAGGGTACCGAGGTTCCTACCACAGGAAACACAGCAGTGTTTTAAGTTTAAAAAGCTTCACAAATTTAAAACCCATTTAAAGTGTTTTCTACTAGAGCTGAGAGCAGTGGGATCCACCTTTCACACACTACAGGCTTGAGCAGCACTGCATACAACCTCCACTGACAGCCCAGATCCTGATCAGAGCAGTTAGTCAACAGGAGAGGCCGGTATCTCCATGCGCAACTCAAACAAGCTGGCTGGAAATACCAGGGTATGCAAAAGGATGCGTAGGAGCTGTGGCAGACTGCAGCCAAAAATCCAAGTGATGGGATGGGCAGAGACAGAAGCATGGCCATGTCCACATTGCGCACGAGAAAGAGCAGCTCAAGCCAAAGGCTGCTGAAGAGTCGGGAACAGAGACTGGGAAACATGGGCACTGCTTGCTGATAAAAAGATGAACTTCCAATAAAAACTTTGGAAGAGATGTTTCCCCTGTGAAGTCTGTTGGAGAGTTTAACTTGAAGGAAAGATGAGAATCTGGAACCAGCCTTAAAACAAAAAGACCATTCCTTTGAAGGTCCTCAAACCAGGTAGGTCAAATAAGCCCAAAAGACACAGACAATTGCCAAGGCCTCTGTGTGCCACCAGCAGGACCCCGCTGCTGAAGGTGGCCCAACAGGCCTGGTAGGCCTCCTGCAAGCTGCACGAACCACTTTATTCACCCTAAACTAAGTAGGAGGGTCCTGGGATGCTGCTGGGTGAGCAGCAGGAGGTTCAAGCACAACAAAAGCTTTGCCTTTTGGTACAATGCCCAGGAAACACAACCATCTCAGGAGCTAGGCTGGCTCTGTTTGACCACAGTCAAAGTAATTCAGTTTTGCTCTGCTAACACCAGCTTTCCCACCCCAACACTTAAGGGAAACCAGACACTCAAACATCAGCCAGCAGTGGGGATGGAGCTCCTCTACTCATTATCCTGCAAGCTGTAGGGCCTGATTATTCAAGATTTTTTATGAATGGTAAGAAGCCAAGCCTTTACTCCACAAACTTCAAGTACAGGTGGCAAATGACATGCTCAAGTGACTGATCCAACACTAGAAAATGCTGGAGACTGGAACTACTTCTGTCAGCCCTAGGAGATGTAAAAGCATCCAGTCAAATTGGAGCGGGAACTCCTTTAGTCCCCAAGGTACGGGAACAGCAGATTTAAGCAGCTGTACAAAGCCTCACAGCAAGGGGAAGCCCAGCTGCTGAGGAACCAGCCTTGGGGAGGAGAGGAACATCTGGAATGGCCAGTCCTCAAAGATGGTCCTAGAGCAAGAGCCTGATTTTGGGAACACTCATCACAATTGGACTTCTTGTGGACAGCTGTGCTACTCATGCTCATACACAGGCAGGAACTTTCCAGCAAGAAATAATTCAGGAGTAACCGTGCCACCACCAGTAAAGCGAGATCCTGAGGATAGCCCAGGCCAGAACGAATCTTCTATGCCAGCATGTTTGTGCATGCTTACATGGATTTTACAACAGAGAGCAACTACGAAACAGTTGAGTATGACACTGGCATCTTACAGGATTGATGACAGAGTAACACAACTAGTTTGCACAGAGGTTGTTAAAACTACTCCAATTATCTTGGTTAGCAAACGGATCGTATCCCAGACTACCTAAAACCTAAAGGAATTCTCGTCCTTTCCTGAGACACTCTATGGACTGACCATCGGGTCTTTGACTCCATGCCTGTGGTCTGGGTTTTTTTTAGTTTCTACTGCCTACACTTAGGTAAAGCAGTCATACGCTGTTTTAGGTTATTAAATATTCAATTCTACAGTGAGACAGAAGAAACCAGCAGACTGTCACTGTGCAGCAAGCCCTAGCTTCTTATTTTGAGGGGTAGAGAAGTTCAAGGAAGAATCATGAAACCCCATTTCTACAAACAAACATTTTTGAGGGGCAAGGTAGTAAATTCTAGGGCAGCTAGTAGTTTCTCTTACTACAGGGGGGCACTGAAACATCAGAGATGGTATTGATAACTTGCAGAAGCACATCGGAGATGTCTTGTCAGTTGGTTACTTCTGACCCAGAACTACCTCTGTTAGCTACTTCAGAGTACATTTGATATATCCACCAGGACTGAGCTATTCTGAGAAGCACCACAAAGAGCTACATTCATACAGCTCAGACCCCTTTACCAAGCGCTTCACTGCTCCAGTATATTTTAATCTTGTGTGAAAAGTCTTCAAGAAGCATAAGACACAAGAAATCCACTCTTCTCCTCAGCTAATCCAAGCTGACTAGTGACCTTCATCCGAGTCATGCGGCAGATGAAGAAGCTGGTGCTGATGGGAGGTAACAAATGCAACTTCGGTGCCTTGTCAGAGTCTTCAAGCATCAATGCTGATGGAGCACGTGGCACAGGGAGCCACGGAGTAGCTGTGAAAGGACGAGGCAGCTATCACACAACTGTGCTCTGTTCACACAGAAACATCTCACATGGATGTTCATCCCAGGAATTAACTTCTGACAGCATCCTGAATTATTGGGCTACTTGGTACTGTTTAACTACACTAAGGAAAATGCAAAACTAGACTGAATAGCTTAAAAAAAATAAAGACTAACTTTGCTAGTCTTTGATGATGGCAACAAGCAAAGCAGGTAACCGATACCAACATAAGTCCTTCAGGCACTGAACTGTAGAATTGTTCTAAAATTCTGGGGCAAAAGCCCCCCAAAAGTATTTTATGCAATATCCAGCAGAACCGGACTCCCAAGTCAGCATTACAAAGCTAGTTGCAAATTTCTCTCCAAAAGTAACACTTGTCCTACCAGTGTGATCGAGCACTTCATGTCTCCTTAACAACACTGGTTGGGCTTCTGCAGGGGTTTTGATGCACAAAATCTTTAAGCTGCTGACTGCGTAGGTTGCACTTTTTAATCTGGCACATTGCAAGCAAGTCACAGTGAACTTTTCTGCAGTTCTCAACATCCAAGACCTTTCTCTTGGAATGCCGACTGCCACAAAACACTTGCCTCTGGGCTAGTCCCAACTTCATGGGGACCCATCCAGTCACATAGTAGAGATGAAATATCTTTCTTGACACACACAAAGCTATCCTACAAGAAGGTTCCTACTTGATTCATGGCCAAGTAGGGTGGTCCATTCCAAACCAAGTCTTCCTATGATTAGTATCCAAAAGTAACATATTTTTAAAATGTTTATTCTGAACACCCAGAAAAAAGGAAATCACTATTAAAAAAATTCTTCTCATTAGGAAAAAACCACCATTTTTTTCTACAAATGCTGCAGGTGATGACAATTTTGACTTCTCAGAGATGCTGCTCACCGAGACCATCTGGTTGTACATGCAGTTGAATGCAGCTGTTGCACTAACAAAAGGACACGCTGCTACTGTAGCGTTGTAGCAATACTTTTACTAGTCTTACTTTTTAGGCTAACTGTGGGAGGTTTGCAGTCAGCCATGTTATTTGGCAAGATTAATTGGCTAATTTATTGAACAGTATATCACATGTAACGCTACTGTTGTTCTCCTCTGAGTCATACACACCATGGGTCTGGACACTTTTAGTCTTCATTTGGCAAGTCTATGATGATGCCAAGTAACCAGTTGTGCTTACCGGAAGTTCAAGGCTGGCTGTTTGAGTCGTTGAAGTTTTTAAGCAAAGACCATTCAGGGGAGCCTGGCATTAATGTCATCACTGAGAACAGACCCATCTATTTCCCCAGGGTTGGCACATAGTTAGCACCAGTCTGTTTTTACAGACAGACAGCCTTCCCCTAATTCTCAGTGTGGTGTGCAGACACAAAGCTAAGGCTCCCTGGTCCTGGCAGTCTGACTCTACCAAAATTTATTTTGTTCAGCTTCCAAGTTTCATGGAGAGACCAGAGATGTGGCTCACATCCTCCATCCAAGCTCCTGGCCTATCTCCAGTTGCTTTAGCAAAACCGTAGCACAAGAGCTTCTAATGGCATTCAACAGATTATCAGAGCTGGGTTTGTGATGCCCGTGGGACCACACAGAGATAGAAGCAACTCATGTTGTTCATGAGGCTTCTCAATAGTCTCTTGACAAATACTGGCAAAAAGGCTTGAGTCAGCCCACCCCCCCTGCTTCCAGAATGAAGGGAAGAGAGATCCTGAATATAAGATCTCCAGGTCTGATGGCAGCACACAGAAGTGTGCACAGTGTCAGATAGGGCAGAAATTCCCTGTGTGGATGTGTTGCAGGATGGAAAATTTAGATTCATTAGGAACAGGAGAAAACCCAATAAAAATACTTAATCTAAGCAAAATAAAGCCAAGCCCCCAACATCTGATCAGTTTTGAAATTCCTCAATAACATCTTTAAAGAGTGGTAGAAAGCCAACAGGTGCAGAAAAAGCAGATTGGGGTCCATCCATGTGTCATGAGATATATGTTGCCAGAGTATCACAGAGATGGCAAGCATCAACAAGACTCAAGTAGGAAGTGAAGAGCACAATTAAGTGTATCACTTATTCTGTGAACCGGCATTTGATTTATTTAGTATATAGGCTTCAGCAGAAATGCCCTAAGTGTCAAAAGCACAGGTAACTGGAATGAAGTGATGACATTAACCTATCAGGAGCTTTGTGCACAGTACCAGACACTACCACCAGAACACAAAATACATAGAAAAGAGCACCTTATTTCAGTAGACAAGTCCTGTTTAAAAACAGCAACAAATTTTAGTGTTTCCAATAGTGACAACTTGGTTCCCACATCCCAGATTCTGCATCCTGTAAGGAGCAAAGAAGCCACAAAGCGTAAAGTGCAATAGCACCCAATCTCCAGAGGATGTGCTACACAAAATGAAGGAAACTGATTAGAAAAATTAATTGGAACAAGCAGAAAGGAAAAATGCAAGACAACTGCTCAGGCCCCACATATTATGAGCTCAGAGCAGATACATCTTTCTTTCTGTTCAACTTAGCATTTTGGTAATACAAGTGCAACCTCTGCCAGTAGAAGCTAGGTCCATCCAGGGAAAACTAGAAAAGTAAAATCAGAATAAAGTGTAAAAAAATTACAGTAACGTAGGAAACTTGCCAAAGCCCAAGGTCACTACATGATCAAGGCACAGAAGGAGCAGAGAAGGTCTTTGCTTCAGAGACACTTCCTTGCGCAGTGGGTAGTCAAGGCTGTGGAAATCCTTGCCATGGGAAACAGCACATGCTGAAAGTCCATATAGGTTTGGTTTAAAAGGAATCATAAATTAAGGGAAGAAAAAATCCAAACACTATTAGACACAATCTCAAGCCCTGTATTAGGGAAATCAGAGAGCTTGCCAGAAAAACAAACAACCCCAACGCCCCAACCCTCACCTTTGTCTTACCCTGTTATTTTCTTCTCGTATTTGCTGCAGACTACAGTTGCGCAGAGGATACTGAGCTCATAGGCTTTTGGACACTCTTATGATTTAGTAAATACAATAAAAATCTGAAATACTGTTTTCACTGGAAAAGCTCTATGCTTCTTACACAATTTCCTAGATTGTTAAGACTTCATGTCACCTTTTCAAAGCCTGTCATTCTATACACAAATCACTTTCCATTCATCAACAGTTCCTATGTTTTACTAATACACTCATGTAGGTATTTGCTGCATCAGTCAATCCTCACTAACTCGAGTTTCTAGGTCCACATAACTACCCAGCATCACAATGATGTTATTCTGACCAAAAGTCTTCCAAAACTTGCACAAGGCTAAAAGAATTTGCCTAGATCAGTAAGTTCAAGTGAGAGTTACACAACAAATACGATGGTGATGTTTGATTTAATAAAGAAACCACAAACTTTCTATAAGCTTAAGGCAGGTTTACTTACCTACACTTCCAAGTTGTTTATAAAACCTGTATTCTAAATGAAGCTGTGGTGCACGTGATTTTATTGGTTCCTAAAACAGGGAAAAAAAAATTGGTTATAATCAGTGTGACTGAAAAAAGTTCTATCCTATATTGAAGATCTGTGACTGTACATAAAGCTTCAAGTTTCAACATAAAACACCCTAGATGGAAAGTCTAACGACAGACTTCAATATTAGATGTCATTTAAATAGGCAGAGAACAAAAAGCAGTAAGACTTGCACTTTGGAGGAGAAACTTCCTCATTTAAATACAAAGCTCATTCATTGCAGTGAAATCCAAGAAACATTCAACAAAGCTCCTGGTCCTTGAAGAATGACCTTGAACACTGGCAGGAAGAAAGTCAAGGTTGCAAAAGATCAAGGCTCAAGTTCACTCTGCGGACTGTGGTTGTCCACACTATTTTTGTTGGTCACTAGCCTATATTTTTGAAAAACACTGAGTCATAGATCTGTGTTTTAAGTCAGACCACAGTTCCATAAATGTACAATTTTGCTTGCAGCAAGCACTACAGTGCAGCCAGATACCTGGTAAAAACACAGGAAAAAGTATCCCCCTTCAGTAGCAGGTGTCAGTCAAACATCTCAAAGCACTCAAGAATATTCCATTTTTATGCACAGAATAAAAAAAATGGGTAAGTCTGCAATGCTCCCAAAACATTACATTTCTCAACTGTTATTCATCTGCCCTTTATGTACAAAACTTAATGCCTATGATCCATAAAGGCATTAACATGCAAGATTACAAAGCTTCTAAAAATAGAAAGTTAACATGGAGAGGATTAAGAGACTCATTGAGTAATTACATTTTCAATAAAACCATGCACTTCGGACAGGCAGTAATGTGGGTTCACTTACTGCCCAGACATCTCTGAAAAAGAAGTTAATACTGGCCTCAATTTTTGTTTGGATGTTGCTTATTTGCTTGCTTTTGAGAAAATAAATGCTCCACGCTCAAAACTATGTAAAATTTGTAGCAGAGCACCAAAATTAGTCTGAATTTCAAATACCTGCTAAATAGCCCTCTATTTGATGAGCTCATCATCTACAAGCTTGCCCCCAAGACCAACACAAAAAAAGTCCTTTCATGTGTCACATCAGCTCCCATGAGTCAGAAAAGCAAGAGCATCTTGGACATGGACAAGAGTTTGAGCCAACACCTTTGATGCGGTGGAGTAACTCTTCTGTCTCCACAGGAGGACACAAAGGCTTTAAGCTGATCCACCTCTGGTCTGTACTGTAAGACCAATGTCTGCATTTGGCATGAACTCCACATTCAAGACTTCTTTTTAAGTCAGAAGAATTATTTTTGTACAGGAATTCAGGCAGTTCAACTTCCAGCCAAGATGTTCATCACCAATTCAAGTCATCGCCTCCATTTGCCAGCAAGGGGAAAAAATGCTGCTGGTTGCTTCTCAACTTTCTGATGTTTAAAAACTTCAGAAATCAAATATGACCAACTACTTTGAAAAAAAAATGGTGAAAAATACTCCAAAGGCAAAACTAAACCTGTACTGAAGGTTATATCATATATAAATATATTATATATATAATATATTATATAAATATAAAGCAATGCAAAACCAAGTTTGTTATAAGTCACATTTAAATTAAGATAATTGTTGATGGTGGCTTGAGGGAACATTTACAGACACCTGCACAGCAAAGGGATTTAGGGCAATGGGAACTCAGCCTGTTCAGTGAATAGTTTATTTACCCAAATAAACTATTTGGATAAAGGTAGAAGGATTAATGTATCAGGCCATGATGCTGCTTGTGACAAAATCAGGGAAAAGTAAGCCAAATCCACTTCTGCATCAGGAGTTGCTGCAGCCCAAATTCTGGATGCTTGCCAGAGTCATGGCAGCTTCCAAGAAGATCATACCAGAACAGATGGTTGTCCTGTAGGCCAAGGGCTTAAGAATGCTGACAGATGTTGCGTTTGTAGCAAAAATAACTGAACTGCTACTGCCTAACATACAAAATCCACAGCTTGAACCAACAGCATCACGATCGCTATGAGAGGGTACAGCCTGGTACCTGCACTCAGACTACATCTGTATGTTAATAGGCTGGCTTCACGCAGGGAAGAAATTCCTACTACGTGCAATTCAGCATTAAAAACCCTAAGGCAATTAAATCAGTAAATATGGCTAAGGCACTTCAGAAGACAAACTCTTCTGTGAACTAGATGCCCTTAACCAAACGATGTTCAACTGAAGAGCTATATGGTGACACCACACAAGTCAGAACATGGGCACCACTCTCCACTGCCAGCAGTTTTCCAAGATGCAGCACAATCCTCACCTCCAAAGACAAACCATAAGACATTAGCACTAAATTCTGCAGCACCTCCTGATCAGCAGTTTGGCATCCATCACACAAATCTCTAATTTTCCAGCTCTAACACCATGATGGGAGGCACGAATAGCTGAGACAGCAGGAGTGCAGTTGCAGAAGATTATCTCGCAGCTAGAAGGACTTGAAGCAGAGTTCTGACTTGGTACAACAATGCAGATAAAAGAAAATGGTGCTTTAAAGTATGTTGAAAGCAGCTACTCTACCACTAGTCTGCAAATTTTTCAAAGGATAAAGAAAATTATGGTTAAGTACACATCTAAGAGAAGCATATTTGCTGCTGAGGAGGCTGGATAATTCTTACTCCTGGAGAATATGGTCTAAGATTAGGAGGCCAAAAAACTGCCGTATCTTCTACTGTTCCCTCATTAATCCTCTCTAAAACTGAGCAGGTATGTGAATGCCTGGATGGCCACTGGCAGATGGCTATTCCAGTCCTTCCAATGTGAAGGCCAGAGATTTTAAGCCTCACAACAGGGCAAATAAACCTGGAGTGTGTTGCAGCGTAACAGTCAGTTACTGGTGGGAAGGGGGGAAATAAAGAAAACGAAAGAAAGAAAAGAGAATGCTACCAGAAAAAATAGGTAAGATTAACGTTGCAATATGGTAATGCCATTCAGCTCTGCCATATGGTTATCGAAAGGTTTCAGGATACTGGGAGGTGGCACTGCAGGCATTGTTTTGTGAGAAACAAGCATCCTTTGGACTAATACAGCTGTGTTTTTCCTGTATTATTGCTCCCTTACACTTCCAGTGTATAACTTTGTGGGATTATCTTTGAAAGCAAATTAGAAGTATTATTGATTCAATAAAACACCTCGTCCGTGTACACAGCGAACTTTCAATTACCAGATCTGCCCAAAGAGCAAGCTACTCAACAAGCACTAGCCCTCCTTCCTGATGTGAATCCAAATAAAGGACATCCTAAGCTCCACTGCAGGCACTTATTTATTTATTTTAGGGAATATTTTCTGACATATGCCAACAGGCTTGAAAACAAGTCCCTCTTGCAAAGCCCTAATTATTTTTCATCCACTGTGCACCATATAAGGAGAATGCTAGAGAGATAAAATCTGTGGCACTTGAACGTGATCAGAGTTAATGCACCAAGTCCATCTTGGTCTTCTGTAATCTGAATGACTCCTGTCATTTTGCCAGACAACATCAGTTGGGCAAACAGGTGTGTCTGCTGCCAGTATCAAATTATCATTACAACTTTAACTTCAGATTCTAGGGTTTGAATCTGTGATTAAGGAGCATACAGATAAGGAAAGAGCACATCAGCTGAAGACATCAAATTTGAAAACCCCAAGAGATTAATGAATGTCTTAGTTTACAGATAGGAAAAGTTAAGGCAGTTAACTGGGTTATCATTTTATAATTCAGAAAGAGCTACAAGTTAAGAGCGTTTCCCCATCCCCAAGACTCCTGCTTTGAACCACCATCGACCACAGTGCCCTCATGCCCTGTAGCAGTCTTCAGAAGGCTTTTTACCTGAACCATTCTCTGATCCAGGTATAAAAAACATGGAAGGTGTCATTGCATGCACCTGAGGATGGGCACATCAACTGCAGGGCAGAAAATAACCTGAGAACTGGCAATGAGGCTTGTAATGCTGGATGAGAAGAGAGCTGCGAGTAAAATGGCTTGCACAAGTTCTGAAGTTTGGTACTGTTGGGGCTTGCATTTTTTTAATGCAATTCCTGTGATGCTTTGGTGAGCCAATTTAATTCATTTTTACCATCTTACAATGTAAAAGGAGAAAATCACTCTGAAAATGCTGTATCCTTGGCCACCCAAACCAGCCAGAGGAAAGACCGACCTTCACTGAATTGGATGTTACCTGTTGCATCTGCAGTCTCTCAGCATCACACCAGACTGAGTTGTGCTACTCTCAAGGGAATTTTAATCATTGAAACACCCCCTTTCCTGGATCTTGACTCCAAAAACATGGAGCAACAGCCTGCATAGTGCCACACTCCTAACCAGACACTGGCAACAGCCCATCTTAGAGCCTGTCTTCCTGAAGAAGAAAGGCTGAACCCAGGGAGTGGGAAGAGGCAGCAGACCTGCAATCCATGCCATTCCCTGGGAGCTGGCAGCTAGCTTGGAAAGAGGAACAAGGCTCTCACTGGTATAAGACAGCTTCACACCATCTAGGTACCAAAAACATTCAGCAGGCAGAGGGATAGGTTCCTTCCTCATTTTTAGTGTCCTTGTGAATTTATCTTAAAGTTATTCTAGCCGGAGGCGAAAGCAGCATTAAGCCTGAAGTGAGAAAGTTGCTTTTTGTCTGAATTTTTAACATTAAGTCCAAGTCATTTAAGAACACCTGAAGCTTCTACTTACCAGTTTGATCGCTACATATTCATTGGTGTAGAGATTTTTACCTGTGAAGGAAAAAGAAAAAAATAATCTTTAAGTTTCACATTCAAGACCTGCAGCTAGACATGACACAGAAACACATCACTGATGGCAAGGAGCTGTCTTTTCTCAATTCCCCGCTGAGGTTTGTTCATGCCTTTAACAAAGTGTAAGCCTCAAAACAGTAAGTTGCAGCAGTTCACCAGGGCAGACAAACACCATCTTCCGCTCAGCATACGGTAATCATGTTTTATGGTAGCACTTATGTTCGATGCAAGCATTTGAGGAGGTATCCCAGACACATTAGGTTTTATTATCCACATCATGCTAAAAAAGTCTGGGGAACACATGAAGAGTCAGAGCATCATTTCATTCAGAAATGCCTTGAATCTGCTAGACACTGAACAATTTTTTCCTATGATTTATAGGGAGTTTCACTACCTTAATTGTGCTACATATCAAAGCAACCACTGCAAAGCAGCATGTGAAAATAACTTTTGTACCAACACACAGCTTTTATTTCTTCCTCTACAAACAGGCAGGCAACATGTATAAAATGCCTTCTGCATGCCAGCGGCACAAAGGCAATCCTTGTATTCCAATAAAGCAAACAACTCCCAGTTGCAATACGGTACCAGTGATATTAAAAAATACACTACAAGAACAAACCCCATTCTCAAGACCCCAAAGCATGAAGCAGTGTCTAGTCTGATACTAGCTCTAGCAAACCCGAAGGGCAACAGCCTAGGATGAGTATAATAAGGCAAGCACACAGACAGCTGTGGGTATACTGTGGCTCCATGACTGAGCCGAGATGGTACCCAAGTGTACTACAGCTGGAGGTGAATTTTCCCTCCAGGAACCTGTCTGGTGTTTGAACCAAGCCCCTGGCCTCCTTAGCAATCTGCGGCAGAGATGCAGAGCTACATGTGTCAAGGAGCATCACTCTGCATGTTCTGAAGTTGCCAGTTGTTGTATCATTCACTGTCCTCCAATTCCTCTGCTAGGAAATCTGAGCAATCACTGCCTTCACCTCTTCGCTTTCTCTGACTGACAGCAAACTCTCCTGGAAGAGATATCACTGGGGAAGGATGCTCAGACAGTCCTTGTAGCTGATCTGTCCCATCATCCTGACATCTCTGTTGCTTTTCTGACCTCCTCTAGTCCCACCATATCCTTCAAGGAGGGCAGCCTCCACCACAAAAATCTGCCCATGGTTTTACACAGGGAAATGCTGACCTTCTTTGCCCATTGTGGCTAGCACTGCTACAGCACAAGTCATGCTCTCATTGAGCTCCAAAATTCAATAGCAATCTAGACTGGACGTTATCAGCGCTTATTTGGAGGATTAGCTTGGCCTGGCTGTGTTACACATTTATTTTCCAGTTCCTGTAACAGATATTGATGCTTAGAACAGACCAACTATTGAGAAAGTCCAGGACAGGGAGTGACATACTTCAGAGCAGGTAGGAGGAGTTCAAGCAGCTCTAGCATATCTATGTGACTCCTTTAAAAAACATGCCACGTCCTCCTTTGCATACAGATAGAATGCAACAGCATTGGAAGACTCAAAGACATTATGAACATGAGAGAAGACAAACAGTCATCTTTAAATCCTAAAACACCAGGGGGAAATTTTACTTTAAACAGCTCCATATTTTCTGCATTTAGTTTCTTTCGACACCTTCTGTGCTACATTGCTCAGTGTAGTTTTGGCCTCCAAATTTTGGATCAGGCACTCCCAGTCCAGCCCCAGCACTGAGCCAATTGCTCTAACATCCATCAGGAAATCAACAGTTTTATGGCAAGCTTCAACCTGTTATGGTAACTAGCAATGCTGTTTAACACAGGGCAGACATTTAAATGTGAGGTTAAATATCCTTAGAGGAGGTGTTTTATGCAAGCAGATGTGTAAGCTGAGCCCCAGTGTTAACCCTTGCAATGCAGGGCTGTTTGAAACTATTTCTTTAGGTCTTTTAATAAAAGCTATTATGTCCAGGCTGGAAACAGAGGCTTGAAAGGAGGTTTTGCAGTCGCATCAGGAACACTCAGGCATTCAGAAGTGGCTTCAAAGCACTGAAAGAGCTGAAAGGCCAACTCAGCAGCAAAGCAGGTGGCAGGATAAACTACTTCACTCTGAGACCAATAAGGGCTCCAGCCTCATGCTGTCTGACAGCTGGTGGGGGGAGAACATGCAAAGACATTAAGGGAAGGCAGCCTAAATACACTTAGATTATCTGCTCCGTATTAACTACCAGCAAATGAGTCACATCAGCAGCTCCAGCCGCAGCTCACCCCCTGACACTTCCTCTCCCCCTTCTCTTGACAGGGACTGAGCTCCTATCAGGATGCTCCATTTGAATACACTGAGCCAGACCAAGGGCAGCTCTAGCCCAAATACATGGGAAAGTTGGATGCTTCAGACAGCAAAAACACCAAGAAGGAACACATGGGAACCTCATCCTCCACAGATCCCATGACCGCTGTCACAATCATGGAGATGCACCATTCCAGGGTAGTGCTGGCACTCAGCGTGCAGGGGTGCAAGTCCATCCAGGGAGTGATGGTCCACAGACCATCTAGCAAACTTGGATATAGGATAATACTGGGGAGACAGTGCTCCTCCAAGGCAGAGAAGGAGCTAACACCCTCCGTGTACATGGAGCCGTAATCCAGCCTATTATAGTCTGGTTCATAAGGCTAAGGACAAGACAGAAGATAATTTTAGTAATTAAATTCCTCAGTTAAAATACTGGGATTAGCAAAACACTAGCCTGAGATGTCAGGCTAGCAGCCAAAGGTAAACTAATTAATTCTCCAGTTCATCCCCCTCAAAGCACATGCTTTGCAGAGACTCTGAACTAAAAGCGTGCAAATAGGTCCAGTTTCTGAACTCCAAACCCTTTCTAAAGCTGCAGCCCAAGATTCTTGCTTTGACAGATATGATAGCAAAGCAAATCCCCAAAAATCTTTCCGTTGGTTTGCACCAGGCTGAGATCTACCCCTCAGTTTTGCTATCACACTGCCCAAGGTGTAATTGTTTCTTCTTCCTCCTCCTCCAAGGCAGCACTGGTATTCAAATGGAAGAGCGAAGGCAGTACTGGTTACAGGAGGAAGTGAATCTGCACAGTACAATAAGCCATGAATAGAAGCTACATCTTATCTTAGTAAGACAAAAGATCTGTAATACAGCTGAGATGATATAACTGTGCTAACAAAAGGCTTTCAAGTTCAGGCAAAGCTTTTGATGGAGCAGTGATTAAGTTCATGCCTCAGTTTTGGGTAGCTCCACTGACAATTATGAACTCCATACTCTAAATGAGAAGTGATACATTAAGTCTCCAGCATTCACATGGGAAACCTAACAGAGTGGATTTCTCAAGCCCTGGCAGTAAGATGTGCCGAATACACGGACAGTTTGCAGACCAGAAGAGGAGCCCAAACTGATCAACCTGTCATGTGCACTATTCTCACAGGTCAACGTTAAGAGCCACAAGTACGTGGCTCTCATGAATGACATGAATCAAAAATGCTTTGACCCTTCCTTCTAGCTTGTTGCTGTATGAACAATACCTTCTGATGATGGGTCAGGGCTGAGTAATGGAGCAAACATCCAACTAGTCATCCTAAAGACCAAGCAGAGCTCACCCTAGAGAGCACAGCATCCGCAGAGACCAGATCCCACATGCACCAAGAGGTGAGCCCACATTGATTTTGCAGTGCCAGATTTGCTGTCCCTTCTAAAGCACATGTCTCTAAGTAACAGCTCCTAGTGCAGATCCTACCCAGGACCTACTCTTACCCATGCCCTCCACACCTAGCATTATTCTAGAAGCAGAGAGAAAACTAGCCCAAAGAACGGATGCTATTATAATTTTTTGTAATTGGTTTTGTTTTGTTTGTTTAAAATTATTTTACTTGTTTTAAAGCAGAGCTCCTGGCTTCAAACTGCAGCCTGGGAGTCAGCTGGGTGGTTCTTGCTTTTGGGGGGCACCTTCCTAGACCTGATCAACCTGCTCTGGGTTGGCAATGTACAAATAAGCAGCCTTTCTTCTAGCTCGGGGCTTGCTCCTGAGATGTGCTGAATCTTTGTGAGACCTCTGCGCAACTCACGCTCATTTCTAGACTTCTGGACATTATGAAACTTCTTTGAGCACCACATGAACACACAGACACCTCCAACAATCCCTTTGGTGCAGCAGCCTATCAAGGGAGGACACATGCAACATACAGGACCTAGGCCTCCTAACATTTTTTCCCCTCCAAGCAGGGAGAAAAGCTGCATTAAGTCATTTTTAAGTGATACTTGAACATGCTGTTTTGAAAATGTCTGATAATGTTTGCATTAGAGCAAAAAGATTTGGGCTCCAGTCTACAGCTGCATCAAAATAAGCCCCTAGTCAATCCAAAACTTAACGCTTATTTTAGAAAGCCCTCCAACCTACTGAAACCAGAATAATTTTACATTAGTGCCTGTTTAATCGCTTTACTAAGTAAGGGTGCAAAACACTGGGAAAAATGAGACATTTGAAGAGGCTTATTTATCCCCAACACGGCTCATGGTTCAGGATTTTGGGTACATACAAGAAATACCCACTGGGTAAGTCTGTGAGTCAATATAAGGAGGCAGCTGCCAGGCTCAGCTGGCGATATCTCTTCTAAGGGGAAGTTCATAGCCGCGGCGTATCATAGCACTAGGTTTAACAGGTTAAATCCCATTTTTCCTGAGCAGTGAGCACCTACTGACATCACACAATTTTACAGCTCAGTGAGCTCATTCCTCAGGCTGTTTTACATAACGCAGGCTCTCCTATCAGCTCGGGGTGGAGATGCCGGACCTCATAATGGCAGAAGGCGATATAACACTGCAGGCATGTTCCAACTCTTAAGGCAGCAGAAGAATTGACTTGGCAGATAACCAGGAGCTGCAAAACAGGGCTTGGCATTGCACAAAATGCAATGAAAGCATGCAGATTCCGGCCCAGGGATGGCAAGCAAGATCCCCCTGCTCTTTACTGTCACCATACCCCTGCTAGTAGGTTGAGCTGCTTCGGAAACCAAAGCTCTTACAGACCACCTAATCTGCAGCCTGTCCAAAGAAACGACAACCAGTTAAGCCTATTTCATCTTATTACTCTGGGCCATACGCTCAGTTTTGCATTCATCTTCCCATTTCAGCTCCTCTTCAGGCTGGGATCCAACTGTGCTGCTCCTCACATACTTCAGAAAAGTAACATCCTCATGGCTATCTGTATTTGCAGTGAGAAAGATCAACCCTAAGCAGTGAGCTTGATATTTGCAGAAAACAGCTTCCATACATACATGCCATCTCCTTCCTGAACAATCAGTCCTGGCATGCGATACAAGAGCAGCTTAGAGTGAAAACACAACACCTAAAAGAAGATAAATTCTTCAGAGAATTGGAAAAATATCTTTTCTCCTTGTTTATCAGTGTGTGACTTTGCTTTTAGTAACAGAGGAAGAACATTCAGTAGCATTTAACTTCTCCAAAGCCACATAAAAAAAAGGCAAAAAGCAGAGGACACACCATTCATCTCTGCAGGACAAAACTGTTATCAGAGACTGGTTTGCTCATATTTCAGGCATGCTCCTTCTCCTTCCCCCCAGTGATAATTAGCATCACATCTGTGCAATAGAAATACCTGATATTTGAGTAAAGAGGAGTTCTTAAATCTATAATAACTGGCAAAAAGCAACAGAGGTTTAAAAAAAGAAGATAAGTAATAGAGCTTCTGTAAGAACCTTACACCTAATTGCCATTATCAGTGCATATGGCTCGTTGCCCAAATACAGCATGCTACTTAGTTAACCAGTATTAACAAAACATTTACACCAGTGTAGTGAAAAGAAAAAAAGGCCACTCAATTAACAGGTGTTGCTTTTTCCAAGTTAAAACTGAATTTCTCTGTAAATTGACTTTTTCAGAAGTGAAATCTCTTTTGTAAAGTCTGTGGTTTGAAACTATACATTAGTCAGAAACCCAATACCTTTAAACTTTTGAGAAACGTGAAAAAGAAAAACCATGCAAGCAGGATCTGGGCACCAGCCGAATAAATGCGAGAGCTGTATACCTGGAGGGATCTACTACAGCTGCTGAACCTTCAAAGCAGAGCTTGGGTTACAAAGCAATTCACCATCTCCATGGGGATACTGCTATCGTGACGTTTGCTGCTGGGGAGGCCTCTGCAAATGCAATACAGCTATTCACATTATGTTACTGTAAGGATCCAAACTTATCTCCAGCTGCTAATTATGCTCATGTTCATGAAGGTGGGAGTTTTTGTCCCTGCGCTTGGCTTCTCTCCACCTTTGCAGCATTATCTCTGTTCCTGCAAATCAATAAAACTTGTCTGATGTAATGCTGGAACCAAACTACCTGTTTACTGAGACAGATCATAAGCAAGCTGGTTAATCTTCACACTGTGGCGAAGTGGCACATGCTAAAGATGCAATAGCCAAACCTTAAAATTAAAGATTACATACATTAATCTAAGATTACATAGATTCTGAGCAAGAATCTACAAAGATACTGTCAGTAGTTGTGTGTTATAACTCTTTGTTTATCCAAAGCAATTTCCTGACTGATTTACTTACTATCCCTAGTGCCTCATATACAAATGATTTTATTTTCAATTCTAAATATGTACCAAGTTTGGGCAAATGGCATTTATGTCAGCCAATCTGTCTTCAGCACCCTCAAGTTCACCACCACAGCAATCCAATTCATTCAGCCAAAGAGGAGAAATGCAACTGTTTTAAGTGAGTCAGGATCAAGACCATCACAAGGTGCTGCTTCTGATCTACAGCAAATACCCCAAAACCACATATTGGGAGGTCAGGGACATGTAATTAAAAACACCAGCTGCTTCCCCCCCCTCATTTAAAAAACAACCATCATCTGTTGAGGATGACTTAAGAGCCCCATGCACTATGCGCAGCACATTGGGCTCTTTAGTCAACCTAAACAAACGATGCATTAGTGTAGCCATCTGTTTGGCTGACCAGCTGCAAGATGTGGTTAGACAACCAACGGACCACGAAAAATCACAGGCTGCTGGGCCTGTTCGGCAGCTGAGAGGCAGTAGCCAGATGGCCAGTCGGCACAACCTACTCTTTGCCAGCCAGTGAGTCAAACACATGGGACAGATCAGTGAGTGGGTGATGGGGCTGAAACTAGGGCACTGAGGTTAGCGAAGGACGTGGAAGAGAGGAGACATGCCTGAGTTCTGGGAAAGAGTCTCACCCATCACTTTAACAGGGTATCCTAGCTTATGAACAAGAAATTGAAGCAAGATTTAGCAATCCAGGCAGTTCAGAAGCTTTTTTCACCTTCGGCAAGACATTCAGCGCTGAGAACAGTCTTCGTTGTTCAGATTATTCAAAATTTGCATCTTTGGCCACTCCAGTACTCTCACTTTGACTTTGTGCAAATAAAAATAACACTAACAGTTACATCTAAGTTAGAAGCTTCAGGTAAGGCAGCTCGACAGTTGGAAAACAAGACAAGCGCACACATTTCTCAAGTGGGGGTAGGTTTTTACTTATTTATATTCCAGTGGTGAAATGCTAACCTGCATAATGCAGGTCGCTAAAATGGTTACTTCTTACCTAGTCTGAGTTCTCCAAAGTTCCCACACCCAATCTTCTTGCCCACTCGGAAGTTGGGTCCCACCATAAGAACGCCAGAAGATGCTGATGAGCTTGGTCGAGAACCGTGCCCACTCCTTCCCGACATTCCTTTTGTCGTCCGCTGCCTTTCATCCTTTTCCCTATTAGGATGGTCCATGATCTTAGTGAAATATCTCTGCCAGCAAGCTGGCAGAGATGAATCGGAGTACGCACTCTTCTCCTTAGGACAGAAATATATATCCAAAAGTATCTGAATCAGGGTTCAAGAAAGTCATGGAAACGCATGGAGTTCTTTTGGCACCGTATCCAGTTTCCTAATGCATCTTGATAATGTACCAAGGGGTCGATTATGTTCTTGAGAACTCAATAAAGGCAGGTTGCTTTTGGTTTCTTACCTGGGGAAAAGAAAAAAGTTATATGAAATAAAAATTGTTATTTTAAAATACCAAGCAAAAAATGTACAACAGGGTGTTCCTCCCAGCCTTGAGGAAATTAGCGGCAATACAGGAATTCTATGATTTTCTTAACAGTTTTCTGATAAAAAGCCTTGACATCACGAAGAGATGCAAGGGCTGCTCATCGACTTCTTGCTACTGGAGTTATCAGGACTCACGCGGCGCATACTAGCAAAAGCAATTTCAATTACACCAGCATGTCAGGTAGAAACTGCAAGGAGATCACATCCCATCTTTAAAGCAGCTGTGAAGTGTAAAGCTTGTTTTCTTCTCACTTCATACATTTATGAAGTATTACACAAAAGTCAGACAAAAAAAAAAAAAAAGTAGTGAATGAAAGCTGCCAAGAAAATATTTAAACACTTCAGAAGTCAAATTCTCCTTCATTTTACATCTTCTAAAGTTGACCTCAGATGCATTTGCTAATTGAAACTGTTGTCTTAGAGATGACCAAAATTATTAGCCAAAACAAGATTTCTGATTTAAAAACGCTATAAATTTTCTGAATGTTGTATCAACATACAATTCACATTACTAATGTGATTTAGTTCCCTAAAAAAATGAGGTTTTAGAAAAACAGACATTGTAATGGAATTGGGTGACGGACTCAAGGACCAAGATCTTCTCCAGCAGCCTGCATTCATGACTGGCAAATGAAAGCCTGACAGTTCTCCCAGAGAACCTGAAGTACACCTTGCTCCCCCACATCCAAACTTGTCACCACCATAACCCCAAGGGCAGGCAACTCTTGACTACTCCAGAGAGCACACTGGTGCATCTCACAAGCGTCAGTTTGCTAACTCTATCAAAAGAGGACCCAAAATAGATGCTTCTCAACTCAATGAGGCCAAGTGGCTCCTCTGTGCACGTGGACCCACCCAGAAGATGCTTGCGGTGCAGTTCCTAAGGCAAGAACTAGAACAAACACACCTGGAGCTAACCCCCACGTCCCAGCACCTACACATACTGGGCTGTACTCCTTTAGGAGTCACTGCTGCATTCATGATTTTCCAGATGTGAATGGAAGAGTACCTGAATAATTTCAGAGACAAGGTTTGCGTTCTACTTCAAGTGTTGGCATCCATGCAGAAGTTTCAATGTTTGCATAGAAGTTAGAAAAAGCCTCCAAAGTCAGCAGAGAAGTGCTAAATGAAACCACCAAAACAAGAGTCAATGTGGAAGGACATCAGCAATCAAACACTATCAGGTATGCCCAGAAACACAACGGTATTTACAGAGGTTCAAAAGCTACTAAGGCAGTTGGCTCAGTCCTCCTGTAGCAATACATTTCTAGAGGATTTAGCAAAGGTTTCTTCCCTTCATATCATGAGATTATGAAGCTAACCTGCCTACTTCCAATTATTAAAAAATAAGAGGCAGGAATTATCACCCACCCACAAATCAGTGGCACGGAACAAAAGCATTAGCCCTTTAGAAATATGAGTACACCCTCCCCAGCCTTCAACTGTGGTACACTTTCATTTCTGGCAACTTTTGTTTTGATCTAAGGCATCTGTATACAAGGCAGAAGTCATCCACACCAGATCCAGAAAATGCAGGTATCTAACAGTTGGAAATTTGAGTTTCTGAATACTGTACTAGTCTTTAGCACAACTCTGACCTTTTCTACCCATTTCCATTGCTGTGTTTGCACCACAGATGGCACAGTTGTCCCCAGCCTGAGCTTCCTCCCCAGATTTTTTTTAAATACTTCCACACACAAAAAAAAAAAAGGCAAAAATTAAACACAGAGAACGCACAACTTTAATACCACTTTGCAAATTATTTCCACTGCTTTTGTTCATGTATTACTGCAGGGTTCTATATCAGACAGGGAATTTGCAGGACTTTAAAAGAGGCTCCATCTTCGTAAGAACAATGCTGTGTCCCTCCACATTGTATTAGTTCCTAAAGGTCTCCCTAATAATAGCATAAAGAAACATCCAGACACATGAATGGATGCTTCATGCAACATAACAATCCCACAAAACCACCCCTTGTTAACAGTTGATATTAATGTGTAGAACCTAGCTCAGACTGCACAGGTTACAACCCACAGCATGTTTCACCCAGCCTGTGACTCAGCAGCTCTCTTTTCTAGAGTGAAAAGCAGATGAATTCTCATTGTTGCTCTGCACCATGTCTGCAGCAAATCCAGGAGGCCTGAAAATCATCAGTCATCTGAGAACCACTGTATCGCATCCACACTACCAGTGCGGCCATACCATCCCACCAGCTGCAGCATCACGCTCCCAGCACGGTACTAAGTAACTGGTGAAATGCCATTCATGATGAAGCACCACTGGCCTAGCTCGAGACAGAGGAGTCTGAGACGTTCATATACAAGAAATTCAAAATTTGGTATTACCAAGCTTTACTTGTACCTCAAGTTAATTGAAGATTTAATATTTAAAACCAAGTATGGATAAGCAGGAAGTATCCATTACTGGCAAACAGGATGAGCTGGTTTTTCATCATAGACATCCCAACATACTTTCAGCTGCAGCATTCATTCTGAGGGGGTGAGTTAGCGCTGCTTCTCAAAACTGTTTGTGTAGACACAAGCACAGTTGTATTTGCTTTGTGAAACCCGCTTGCAGAAGCAACGATGATGCTTTATCAGATACCAGAAAAGCACTTTGACTGGACCCCACCCTGACCTGGGAGGAAGGACTTACTTCAAAACAAACAACATAAAGGACAGTCATTGAAACTAAGGAAGTTCATTGCTAAACAGAAATCAAACATGAGGACAGTGATGGAGGGCTTCTAGGACTGGATCGCTAAAAAAGATGAGCAGAACAGAGGAATTCTATGAATAAAAAAAAAGTAGTACTTTGGAAAACACACTTAATCCCACCAAAGCCAGAGAAGAGGATTTGTTTCCCCTGGAGAACAGTCATTTTCATCAAAGTTGGATATCCATAGGCAACAACTACAGACCTCACAACAGGGTAACAGGAAGAATTTTCTACTAAGAGCACAGACCCTGCCCACTTTATGCTTGGAGAAAGCAATGCGCAGCATTGCGAGACACGAAGGGCAGCACAGCTCTGTAGACTGAGGAGATACTCCTACGAAGGACTACATGGAAGAGGGGCTAAAAGCTCTGAAAGAAAGAGGCAAAATCTGCATGTCAGGGACAGATTCCAGCACAGGAAGGAGGGATGGTACACTTTATAAAAAGTTACAAACAGATTTTCTTCTTCTTGCTCATTCAGCTAACAGTTACGTGGCCAATAGAGAAGGCAAGAACAGCCAACATAAGCTAAAACCACTGGAAAAAGGTTTCTAAACAACCCTGATGAACATGAGGTGGACTGGGAAGAGACAGGCTGTTTAAGAACGCACAACATTTTCTTTCCTGCATGATACTAGAAGCCGTTCAATGTTTCTTCTGCCATGAAGTACTACCAGGTTTCAACCTGCTGAGTAAATTGATCCATATAGTGAGGTTGTTTTGCAGCAGAACCTGATACCTAGGTGCAGATTTTTACAAATTTGTTCAGCTACCTGCTGGCAGAACACAGCATCGTTACAGAGAAGCCTTTCACCAGCTATGATTAAGCGAGGCTGAAAGCCACCAAAAGGCAAAGGCACACAATTTAACACGTTTCAAATAACTGATATGAGCTGGTCTTGGTTTTAAGTGACTGCAGGGCAGCCAGTGCTCCACCTGTGCTTGATGACACAAGTACATCATTCATCTAAGGGCTGCTCAAGCCTCTGGTGAGCATGAGCCCTCCTGAGCCTCAATACAGCTTCCCCCCTCCGGACTAAGTCTGAACTTGGCTCAAGCTCCATGTGTCAAATTTCAGATCTGGCATCAGAAATATACTGCCACATACACCATCTCGCTCAGTGTATCTCAGATGGGACAAGCAACTCCAGTCTTCTCAGGTAGATTAAGTACAGAGCTCCAACCATGCTTTTTCTGGCTAGTGAAATAAGATGGTAATGGTTACAAGTTACTAACACTTCCATCCTTACCCTGTTCCCCATCAGTGTAAGGTCTCCCCAGGGAGAAGGATGAAAGGTCATGCCTGACAGTTTGCATACACTAAACATCCCCTATCTCAGCTGAAAGCCTCCTGCAAACAGGAATTCAGATCAGTAATGAATGAGTGCACCAAACATTTCATAACCTCTTTATTACAGCCAACCCTACAAGCAAATTCCAGCTGTTGGAACACCAAATCACACAAATATGGCATCAAATATGGCTTTTGAGGACTAATAAAGCACCTGGCTTTAGAAGGAGTGGCAGAAGAATGAAGACTAAACTGTAATTTGAAGTCAGTCACATTAATATTTAAAGACTACTCAGAACATGAGGACTATTCCCTGCCACAATTCAAACCTTTTTGTAACAATTTTCCTTCCTACCTTTCCACTCACTCAGCAAGATTGCTCCTGAAAGTTACTTGCATTTAAACAAAGCTGCACGAAGATATTTCCCTAACAGTGACTCAGTTCAATTCCAGTATTCATTTCACTACAATACAGTTGAAGACATGGGAACAGTTATTTAATGAAAGATACAGGCTGGGAAGAAAATTAGTTAAAGCAGTTAGGTAACTAAAAAAAACCCAACTTTGTATCCTACACACTTGAAAACACTTAGGACCCAAGTTCTAAATCACGACCTCACCTCCACCAATAAAACTGCAGTGCTAGAGCTACAAACACACTTCTAGGTGGTTTTGAAGGCAGTTGCTGTTCATGTTGTAATCACTAGCACAGTCTAGCGTGAAGGTAGGTTTAGCTGCCTACCAAGCACTCGTTACAGCACAGACATTGCTCACAGACATCCAGTTTTGTCAATGAAGTCCTTAAGTTTGAAAGCAGCAGTAGTAAAAGACAATGCAAACAGGAGACTGGTGTAGAGAAGCCAAAGCTCCTTATTCCTACCCTTCAAAGGATAACCTTGCTTCCCTCGTACTGAAAATTTCTTTGACCTACTTGAGATACTCTAGATACCCTCCCAAGATAAGAACAAGAGCTGTCAAAGTCTTGGTTTGTGGCACAATTTCCAAAAACCTGTTCAAACTGAAATTGAAGATGAATCCCCCTTTCTTCAAACCAAATCAAGCAGACCTAATCCAGGTCTGTGTGAGGTTTTGATCCATGAAGGAGTCAATACATGCTAGAAATCAAACTGCAAATGCTTGGCGGATGGATCAACACCCTAACAAGCAAGAGCAGTTCAGCCCTACAGCTCTTCCTTCTTTTAACAGAGGCCTTAAAAAAGCCCCATTTTCTGTTGGGATGAGTAATCTCATCCTACTCTCTACAGAAACAGGAACTCAATTTCTCAAAGAAACTCCAAAATCACTGCTTTAGAACAAGGCACATGCCTTCTCATTGGATTTTCCAACATCCGCCCCATGAGCCTGTCTATTGCTTTTGCTAAGTCTCTTGACCTGGAGAGTGCTTTCCAGACAAGATCTGCTACTTCCTACATGACTTCAGAGACTATAAAATCCTCCAGGGCTCTCAACTGACTTGTTATAAACATATGGAAATGAGATCACCAGCTTCCACCCTCATTCTCTGTAAAAATTAGAGCCTTCAGCGGCAGAAAACTTTGCTCTCTTTGCCACAGATCGGGACAGACTGTTCATCCTCTGGAAAAGGTATAGCCAGGATGCAGGCAATGAGGAATATTTTGAAACCAGGACATATATGATATGTTCACTCATGTTCTCAGCATCTGCCAACTCATTTTATTAGCTCACACCCCTAAGTTGAGAGGAACAAGCTGGCTTTGTGTCCTCTGCTTCACTGCATGCATTAATAGCTTCCTAGGCATCAATGCTCTTCCTATATTAAAATGCAATTAGTAAACCTTTCACTTACAGCTTTGCTTTCTTCTACATGGACACACATCTCCATTGGCTTCAGGTCCCTTCCTTCATGCCTTCTCACCCCACTTCATCTCTTCCCTTCCACGAAGTTCCACTTGTTGCCCTGCTTCTACCCAATGCCACCTTCCAACTGGCCCAAACAAAAATTTCTTTCTCCAAATCCACCCCATCACTCACTTCTGGCAAAGCTGCTGTTCCACTAACAAGACAATAATGATTTTATGGGATCTGCCCTGTTCCTAAGGAGAAAAATCAACAGATAATCAAATATCCTACAGCTTGGTCTGATCTGGAAGAGGATCCTGCTCTTGGTGCATGGCTACCTACCCAAGCTAGTAGGACAGAAGGAGGCAGAGATTGAATGGTTTCTCCACTCAGCCAGGAAAAATACTTTTTTCTTTTTTTCTTCCTTTTTCTCTCCCACTCAAGATCTTTCTGGTTACCTGTTATGACAGTATATTTCAACTACATGGCAGTATATTTCAACTACATGCCTGTATCCCAACAGTACCTCCAACACAGAGGAGATCAGCATTCATCTGTGGTTTCCAAAACAGCACTAAACTGACCTGGTTTCAGTGTCCTCAATGTTGTGCAAAACAACAGGAAAACTGGAAAAGTAGGTCAAAATTCTCTGTTTCAGTTTAAAGTTGGTCACAGCATTGACAAAGCTGGCTGCAGACTACAGCAAGCAGGTGCACATCATGTCAGATGTCTCACACTTGGGAGATTCTTTCCAACCTCAAAGGGTACAGATGTCTTACGAGTTGCTTCTGTTGAATCATTTGACCCAACAATTTAATCTTTAGCTTGTGCAGTTAATTTTGTTCTGTGCTTCATGGGTGGAACAAATGCCTTACAAGATGAGGCATACAAACAGTATTCAAGTCTACATTGCTGGGAAGGGAGAAGGATGGACAACTGCGGATCACTACACTCATTCATTACTTGTGAATGCACAGGACTGTCAAGGTGACATCCTACAATTACAGTTTTTAGAGAAAGGGACGAACCTAAACGAACTCATAACCATTTTCCATCCTAGGGAAGTGAATTTCCATGAAGTCTTTTCCTTGAAGACCTTGTGAACATGCTAAAACATGTTAATTGTATAATCTTCAACTAAATGTGTTGGTAACATCTTTTTCCAAATGAGTCCTGGTTGATCGTTTCACCAAGAGCAATCCAAGCACCCATTCTGTAAGTTCATTCCTGAACTTTGTTCTCAATACCCTCTATGCAAGCACAGCATGAAAGCCAAGAATGCTAGGCAGGGAAAAAGTAATTTCGTTAGTAATTTAGTTCTTCCACAAGAAGAGAGTCAAAACAAAGAGCAGACCACTTTTCAGGGAAGTGGTTTGTGTGATGCAAGCTAGACTCATTGACTTCTCTTCCCCACTTGAGTTAAGCCAAACATGCCAACAACCATGGATGCATATTCCTACATATGTAACAAAGCACCACAGACCATAATCTGTCAGAAAAAAAAGGGTTAATGCTCTTTATGAAAAGTTTGATTATGCTGGAACAGCTAAAAGAACAGTTGAACACTTGAAAAAAATGAAGAAAAATCCCCTAATGAAACCTGAGCTTTGCATGTTTTAAGGTTTTTTTTAGCCTAGGAAAAGACTGATGAGCAACTGCCAGATCAGCTCCCCTCTATCTTCTGAGGCTTGCCAGACACACATCCCTCTGCATGACAGCCTGACAGAGTGCCAAATCCCCGCTTGTCAGCAGCAAGCACCTCTGGATGACGCAGGTGTCCAGCCCACACACAGCTGCCTGCACACCACCAGCGCCAGCGCGGCATCCTCAGCGTCCCCGGGAGTCCTGCAGCCCCTGCTGTGCTGCTGCCCCAGGAGGGAACCGTCACATCCACAAAGTTTTTGAGATCTACTTCCTGATACTATGGTAACTGACCCCAGCTTTAAAATTCAGCGTTTGAAAGGCTTCTCAAAGACTGGCATAAAGCCTGACATTTAGGATACCGACTCTGCTTGCAAAGTAGGGTGTGTAAGGCCATGTAAGATCAGATTCCAGCAGAAATAGATATTTATGGGGATTCTAAAGAGGAAATGAGAAAATCCTGGCAGTGGCAAAGGGCCTGCAACAGACCTGGGGCAGGATGAGAACCCTGCAGACGTTCTCTTCTCTGATAACCAGGCATCACAGATACCTGGACTTTTTAATCTTAAAAGACCAGGTTTCTTAAAAGCAAAAAGAGAGCCGCAGATCTACCTACACCATGCACTTCCTTTCAGGCAATGAATCTGAAGAAGAAAGGGGCAAAGCCTACCAGAGAAGGGATGACTTCTAGACAGCCATGTACATCTTCAAGGAATAATCCACATCAGGCAGACTCAGGTGCATCCATGATGGTTGATGGAAGTAGTTTGCCATTATTGAAACAACAACGAGCAAAGTCCTTGACAAGACCACCACCGCAGCCTGGGCTCTGGAGCAGGCTTGTATCACTAGCAGCAACAACATTTTTGCAGATTTATAGCATAATTTAACACAGATGCGCCTCAATAGTCTACAACTGTTTCATCTGCACACTGCCTGGAAAGGAAAAGAAGCCTGGAGGATGAATTGCAGACAGGTTCAGAGAGCTTGAAAAGACTAGTAAATTTGGCGGTTAAACACAAAAAAACGCCCCTCTGCACTATCCAAACCATGAAGTGCTTTTTTCTTTCAGGAAGGAATGCAAGTATCAAGTTCAGAGCCAACACAACTTGGTGTGCGTGTGTGGGGTGGGAAAAGCCTCTTACTAGAAGAAAAGTCCTCGTGAACTTGAGGAGACAGGGTCAAAGAAAACTTGCGACCCCTTGACAGCAAGGGGTAGGTACAAGCTGTGTTAGTGAAACCCAGCTTGAGATGACAGACAGCTCTGATGAACTCAGAGGTGTAAGAAATATTTAGCCATGCATCAAGAGGAACACAAGCACTCATCAGGTATGTGGTTTCCCCTGTGGAAGGACACATTTGTGTCGAGTGCCACCCAATAAAATGTCATTACAAACCAGCAGTGAAGCGGGATTCAGATGTAGGATCTCTGTGCCCTGATTTGAGAAGAGCTCCAGGTCCCCAGACTTGGCTTGTGGCTCCTCTGTCCCACCAATACCAAGGGTGCCTCAAAAAGCTGAGGACAAACAAGCAGAACAGTTTCTTGGTTGCATCAGATCAGAATGACACCAAATCTCTGCCAAGGCTCACAGCAGCTCTTAAAATGAGCTTCAGACATGACAGGCCAGATTCAGGACCTCAGCCTCTGAAAGCAGGTTAAGTAGAGACCTGGAACGATGCTCACCAGCAGTCTGAAGCAACAGTGCACCCTCTGCTTGGTGTTAATCAACACATAGCTAAAACGATGCCCAGTGCATAGCTGCAAAGATCAAAAGACTGCTAGAGAGGGAAAAGAACGTGCTGTGTCTTGTCGGTATAAAACACCACGTTGAAGCCACTGAACATTTGCACCTGATGGCTCAGAAGCAGAGGAAAACTAGTCTGGCCTCTCACAGCACAGAGTGCTAAATACAGGTATAAGGGCTCCATCAGTGTCCAAGTGTCCGCTACACAAAGGGGCAAAGCCTTAGAGAAAATACCACTTCCACACAAGAGGAGTAACACTATGAAGGTGCATAGAAATAGGTGCCTGCAGAAACAGAGCTTTATGCAAGTATCTCGTTCAGTGCAAGCATTTAGGCACTGAGTGCCAACATGCCATTAAGTCAGGCAAGATTCATCCCAGCTTAGGTGTGTCCTCCAGGGATGAATACCAGCAATTAGCCAAAGCACATTTGGCTGTAAGAGACCATGTGCACTCACATTCTACTGTGGGGACACATTCAGCACCACAGAAAAAGTTGTTTTTTACCACTGCACAGCCTCATACAAAGAAAGGACAAAAAGAGAAACTTGTAAGAAGGGAATGTGACCAAGAACAACAGCTTAGGTGGGTAAAAGTCACAAGTATACTCTGTGCAACCTGTGTACCTAAACTTTAAGGCCCAGACTGGCAGGCAAAGCCCATACGCCCCATAGAAAATGAGGAAGCAGACAACTCTGCCAAGTCCACATGATTCCATCCCACAGACTATTGATGTTGCCCAACAGACTTGACTTGGTCCCTGTCTCCAGGTTGCTTATCACCAGAAACTCCTTGTAACAGCTGGTTAATGAAATGGAAACACACTGATGTAAGAGATTGTGAGCTGGAATATCAGCATCTCTTCAAAAAAAAAAAAAGTAATGGTGATGCCAAAAGGAGAGACAAGTAGTGTATTAAAAAGAAAACACAAGAAAATGTGATACTTCATGCTTCATCATGTATGTCTTTTCATTCTTGAAAATCTAATGAATTTCACCTTCTCCTTACTTGAAGATACTGTCTTCTCTGGCAGTCACAGGACAGAGGATCAGACCATGCTGTCACTTCATATAATTAGATGTTCGACAGGAATTCAACTGACATTACCTACATATTTCACTTGCAACTAAGCTGTCTCTGGAAGAGGAAAACATGTACCTGAGACCCATATACAGACAGAAGTCTCCCACAGCCTTTAACATGCTGTTTATTTGGAGGCAAACTGCTGTCAAATGGGTGAGAAACCCTGTAATCATGTGCAGAAGTGAAAGAGCACAAGGTAGCTGAAAAGGTAAGAACCAAGACTCCTGAGTAATAAATTGTGCTCATTTGGGCTTAATAAATATGTCACTTCAGCCTAAGCAAACACATCTCAAAGCTGCTACAAGGAAGGGGCAGCAGCTGCCAGCACCCCAACTCCCTGCCATCGCCTCATTCCATCCCACCCTTCCATTTTTTGCAGGGTAAGGTTTTTACTGGTATAGCTCACTTCCGTTAAAAACTGACAGAGCTTAATATTTAAGGCACTGTTACACTCAAAGCCTGAAATCTGCTGCAGCAATTTGTCTTCCCTTCCCATTATGGGATTATAAAACCCCCATGAAGTCAGCACCGCAGCTGTGTTACAGCCTCAAAACTAGCTGTGAAAAAACCCACCTATCCTACGGGGTAGCATCCTTATGGCATATAAAGAACAACCTTTTCTCTTTTGAGATTTAAGATTCCCTTTTTTCAGATCTCCCAACTGTGTATCCTTCTGAAGCAGTTCAGCTGTCAGATGAGATTGATCCAGATAGCCTATGCAACTGAAAAAATGCCAAGGATTATGCACAGGCCAAGCAGGAGAGGTACCACCCCCTTGCATGAGGGCCAAAAGCAGCTTAGGAGCTCTGTGATCGTTTTGTGAAATGTCTCTTGCCTTTATTTATTTTATTTATTTTTAAACAAAGCAAAGGTTGCTCCTTTTGCTTGCAGCTACAAGCTGCCTCCTCCCCAGTGCAAGGTACAGGCTTGGTTACTGGTTTTGCTCTGTGCCTGCAAGTGGCAAGATGGGCTACACCCACACAAACATCATAAACTCCGTAAGAACCTGCACTTCCCTCAGCAGAGCAATTAGGCATAATAATCCCAAGATACACAGACAGTTGCATTTGTTCACAGAAGGTAAATGTTTGCACCTAGTTACTTCCTCAACTATGCATTGGAAAGCCAAGCAGAAGCCCTCAATGTTCCAGAGAGTAATTACTTTTAAAGCAATACATTGCTTTAAAAGAAACTGTAATACTTGAAGGTTTCTGTTGTTGGTTGGTTTGAGGGGAGGGGAGTGTTCTTCCACAAATCTGAAGGCAGCAAGTTGACAGTGCCTTAAGTCTTCACATGCTGGATAGGTGTTTTAGCTTCTTCCAGATTTATTAGCAAGCACTGTCCCATGCCTATCATTTTTCTAACTGTGCTACCCAAGATGCAGGTTCTTCATGAAAATCACCTGCACTGCTAGCCGAGATGAGCTCCATGCACTACGTCAGGCAGAGCAGCATCAGGAGAGGCAGTCTCTCCACATCGACATCCCATGTAAAACCATGCAGCACACTGGGACACAGCTGGGTAGCAAGAGCAGCATATGAGACAGCAACAAATATTCTCTGTTTTCTCATAGAGACAGTCCTGAGATAAGCTCTGGAGGTTTCTTTTGACTGTGCCCATCCAGCTGACAGCATCCGCCTTCATGCACCATCAAGTTCATCAAATTTCCCCCCTTAACTACACAGTACTTGGACAAATTTAAATTTGCAAAGGATCAGCCTGGTTACAAGACATCACCACCCCTTGCTTGTTCACATTTTTATCCTGAATGCAGGTTCACAAGCATGTGCAGCCAGACATCACCCCACCTTTGCACCAGGTAATGGAGAACATGCCCAAGATGCAAGAGGCTGTTAATGCCCCCAAGGACATCTGGCAACCCACAAAATCCCTGCAAACCCAGAAAAAAAAGAGCCCTCTGCCTCCACAAAAAGGCAGCCTGAAGGTGGGCAGCAACAGTGTCCCCCCACTCCAAGAGTCCAGACCCAGTCCCCCCCACCAGTTGGCGATTCTGCAGCTTGCTAAACAGCCCCATTTTTCAGCCACAAACAATAGCTCCAAAGCCACATCCAGCCTCCACAGTTTATTTTCAATATCAAATCCAGATGTATTCAGCACTGCCGCTACTCTAAGGTCATGGCAGTGGATTTAATTCATGCCAGCTCCTGCCACTGCTACTGATAACCCTTTATCTGCATCTCAGCACTGTCCCACCACCTGATGCTTATTTCTGAGGTCAAGAAACAGCACCTGGGTAGCAAGTGAGAACCTCTGCTACCTTTTTTTTGCCAGGTCATCTTGCTGTTTTGGTTATTTCTGTTCAGATTTGAACTCCCCAGTGCCACAAAAGGATCACCACTGAAGTTATTCAACACTCAAAACAAGGATACTGGATGCCCAAACCACAGCATGTCCAGTTTCGAGCAATGAACATGAGCAGCAGGAACAAAAGCAGCACCGACACAAGTGTTCAATCTCACATTGCATTTGATGGAGCAATGTCAGCCTAAGGAAGTACCATGCAAACTAGCAGGGGAAATAAGCTGAAGAGATGTTTCAGTTTTGGAGAGGTCATTTTACACGACAACTTTTCCTACTTCTCTCCTTTCCCTCGTGTTAAGGACTTTGCATCATTCACTGCCTGGTTCTTCTGTTTGCTGTAAACTTGAGACATGCCTATGTAAAGCAAACATTGTGCCAAAACCAACAAACCTTCCACCCACTTGCGGTCCAGCGATCTATTAGGAAGAAAAGGCAAGGCACATACCATTAAAACTACAAATACCACCTAGTATCAACAAGAGTGAAGTCTTGTGGTTAACAAAAAGAAATATTTTGCTCCATTCCTCAAGGAATTAAGACTTACATGTTGGCCTTAGCTGTGTTGGTAACCCTGTTTAGCAAGCTTCTAACCCATTCATATGTTTCAATCCCATTTGACAAAGAATTCAAAGACCTTAAATTTCTCCAGCTGTTGTGATAAAGCCAGAGGAGAGCTATTCACTTGTTCCCTCACCAAAAATAATGAAGCACAAGCTCAGTTATCCAGTGCAACACAAAGTAACATACATGGGAGAGGAGTCAAAGCACACAGTACCAGCTAGCTTTGCTGTTGTTCTTCATATATAAAATAAACACACTGGTAACCATATAAGCTTGTTATTCAGCAAGTGAAGGTGAGCACCTGGCAAGTATTTTAAACTGAAGCTGGCTACTAAGTTACATAAATGAAGATTTAAGGAAGCATGGCAGAAGCTATAGCAAGTGCAGCTCCATGCTTCTGTATTCCCCATCCTATGATGACTTAAAAAAATTGTGACACTGCAGAGAAAAGCCTGGAGATTTCTCAAGAACCAAAACAAGCCCCGGTGATAAGACTAAGGCAACTCAGATGTTGGGTGCAAAGAGATTAAAGACACTTTATGGTTTCCCCTGGATTAGCAACAGGGAGAAACTGAAGCCAACACCCAGCAAAGAAACAAACAGTAAGCAAGGAACAACAATCAGAGGAAGTCCTTGGTTCCTGAAGTTGGAGGAGAGAGCTATTTGTTCTACCCTTTCACACTCACCCAGACTTAAGAGGCAAGTTTATCTTTTAAAATTAAGTAGAGATGTGACACAGGTACTCTGCAAAGATCTGTAGCCAAGGAAAGCACATCCTGATGATAACATTTCTTTGTCCTGCAACACATGGCCTTGGACCAGCTACAGCTGGCAGATTTCTTCACATTGAGCTTTAGCATTTCTTTCACAAGTACCGATCTTGTTGAGCAGCGAGATAGCAATTTATTCCACTCTACTAATTTTAATATCATGATCTAAACTAAAACAAGTAGTGAGGATTTTTTGTCCCATGCAGGACCTATCACCTACCCATAGGAGAAGTCAGAGTACTTAAGCTACAGAGCATCTTTCTGTCCTCTGAAAGGCATCAACCTCCCATCCAAATCCTTCCCCACTGCCAAATCTTTATTTAAATAAAGGCTGAGCTTCTAAGAATACATATTGCTGAAACCCTGCCTCCCTTGACTATAGATCACCTTTAGGTACTATCTTAGAATGATATTTTTAAGATTAATTAATTCATTAAAGTGTCTGTTCCCCTTTCATGCAAACAACATAACCTTGAGAAAACTGAAAAAACAAGCCCAATTCTTCAGCCTACAAGGCAGTTCTTCCACAAGGAAAGGCAGCACCTCTTGACAGCATCTATATACAATGCCCAGTATCTGCCTGTATATCAGGCACTTTTCAAAAGTCATCCTTTGTGGTTTGAAACCTGAAAATGGCTCCATATTCAGCTACAAAATATCCTTCTGAATCACCAGATAGGGAAGAAAATTCATGGTATTTCCAGCTTAGTCTTCTCAGTCAGACTGTGAAAACTGGCAGGTGGCACAAGGACATTTCAGATTTTTCATAAGAAATTAATGCTATGAAAATGTAGGTGCAATCAGAGCGTGAGCAAGCACACCAACACACAGAAAGGACATGTTTGGCCCAAGATTCCATCTTAGGTGGCCAGTAGCAACATCTAGCCAAGACCACAGGAGCATGGAAAATACACAGCAATGCTCTATATTGGAGCAAAAGACTTGAAGACTATTTCATGACCTGCAGTGATACCAATGCAATGACATTCGACTGATTTTCCCTACTTGAATGAACTTGTCCTGCTTCTTTCTGAATCTGTGTAGCCTTCTGCAGTGCTCTGCAGCTTGCATCAAGTGAGGCATCTCATCTTTTTGAACCTGCAACCTTCAGAGCTCATTTGAAGTTAGCCAGCATCCTTGTTCACAAGACCAGCACTATGTCCCCAGAGACAGCATCCCAGGAAAAGTGAAACTCGATACAGTTTCAGCATGGCCAGCTTTGGCATCTACATCAGAAAGGTCTTTCTTTTTTTAAGTGACATTTCCATTGATATGTGAGAGAACAAGAACTGGAAGAATATTGTTTTGTCACAGAAACTGTATAGATTTGTTCTCACTCAGCTGGAGAAGAAGGTTTAGGAGAGAAGGACACTGAGGGCAATCTGACATCTGCTGCCTTTTAAAGGAAACGCTAAAAATTGGATTTCCCAGTATCTGAAGACTCAACATTAAAATGGAAAATAAAACTTTCAGCCATGGAGGTCTGGTCGTCATACCTCTGCAGGACACGTCCCAGGACAAAGTGAAGCTGCGCATGGAAAAGGGGACAGTCTACCTAAATACAGTCAAACCCTTGTTTGTGATGGATCACTGTTTGAACACTTTATAAGGTACCAGTCAGATGTTCAACAGCTGCCACAGCCTCCCCAGGCGGCCTTGCTTCATTACCTGTGCTCTTTAAAGTGATTTACTACAACGCTACAAACCTCTGCTGCTGCTTGAGGAAGAGAAGATGAAAGCAACCATGTATTTGCCTTTAGATATCACTTACCATTACCTGTCATCTGGCTAGGAAGCAAGCAGGTTAGCCCCTATCTGAAGCTTAGCTGCTACTCTTCCATGTGCAAATGTAGCAGAGTACAGCCTGGGACCTCTCACACTAAAGGATTTCTGAAAGAAAATAAACTGCTGGAAGTGGCACCTTCTATCTGAGCACAGCTGAGTTGCAGCCGCCAGCAAACCACTGCTCATTAGCAGGGCTGCTCATCACAGATTCAACCACATAGGAGTTAGCTTAATTACTGCTCAGACTCTTTTGTTTCCCTTGAAATGCTACCAAACATAGGTGACAATGCCTGCATATCCTCTGACCTTTTTTTAAACACTCGCATGCTGAGAAAATAAAAGGATTACGATTTTACAGCTCTTTACAGAAATTATTCCCTGGATTACTGTGGTAGGTGCATGCTAGCAGTGGGGGTTTGGTTTTTTTAAGGAAAAGTCAGTTACGCTGCATGACAATTTTTCCAGTTCATGTACAGATATAAGAAAGCAGTTTATACCTGATTTATGCAGTGATCAGATACATATCTTATCAATTAACAAGATTTAGTTTTCCTGGTGTTTTTTTTTTTTTTTTCCAGGAAAGCAATCAGTGAGACTAAGCATCTGCGTACCACTCAAAAACAGCTTTCACAGATCTATTTATGACAGCACAACCACAGAGTCTGGGTGCGAGTCAAAGCTCCATATGTACTCTGCTTCTGGTTTTGATCTTATAGTAGCTCAGATACATGGTGAGTGTTTAATATCCAATCAACTGCAAGTGCTGAAGCACAAAAAGAGGGTTCGAGGTGATGAGGAAGATCCCCAAAACCTTAGAAGTGAAACAACTGAGCATTTACCTCCAGATTTTGCATGACCTGAGGGAAGCAAACAGCAAGCAAACCTTTCTCAGACAGCCATCAGTTTATCCCAGTAACATTTTCTATCCACTTTCCATGCACTTCCTAGTGGCTACCTTCAGGTGAATCCCCAAATGCCTCCGCAAGTCCTCTACAGCAGCCCATGAGTATGAAACGCTGCTTCCACACCACAGAGCAGTCCAGACTCCTCCACCCCATCCCCAGGGATGTAACAGACCATGATTAGTCTAGACTACAGCAGACTTAGCAGTTTAACAGCCAGGCTGAGAGAGACTGAAAACTGGAATTAAGCAGAGACTCCAGCCCAACAGAGCCTGCTGGAGTCAGCAGCCACAGGTGAGGGTCTTGGCTCTTCAGCTGCAAGGCAACACCCTGCCTGCAAGGTCCAAGACAGCTTCACAAACAGTACCAGCAGCACACTGGCATGCTGCAACCCAGGGAGCACAGGACAGACAAGCAATGGGAAGCACCGAGTCCAAGTACTCCCAAGCCTGGTGCTGGGCAGGAGGGAGAGGTTTATACCTTGTTTCCCCAGAGATGGGTCAGGCAGAGCACAGCAGTGCCCAAGCATCCCACCACCTCCATACTCCCACGCATCTCATTCTGACCTCGCCTGTTCCCAGCTTCCTGGGTACAAGGAAGGACAGAGTGGGAGCCAAAGCCAGGCTTCAGATGTCTCCTTGGAGCTGAAGGAGACAGAGACGAGCTGGTTAGAAGAGCCAAGTAGGCCCCTAGGTTATCAGAACAGCCATGCCTGGTACACACAGGTCAGATGGCTTATCCCATTTAACTCTAGCTACCCTAAAAGGCATCTTTCTGCTCCTCCATCCATCGAACACCCTCGGGTCTCTTCATTTCACCAGCTCCAGCACTCATTTGACCTCTCAGTGACCCAGCTCCAGAACTTCATGGGTTTCTGTAAGGTTCCCAAGCTGAATCCCTACTGAGAGGTTAAAAAAAGCCTCAGAGACGGCCTGAGGAAAGGTACAGGTAGCTGGTATGAACCTTTTCAGCAGCAGCAGGTTGTCACACACTGTTGTTCCATTAAATGGACAGCTAAGGAACCTGCAGACAATTGGACATTTATGACTCTTCTAACACCTCAAAATGAATGCACGTAGTCAAGGAGTACTGCTTCCCCTGTTGTTTGGTGATTTTATGCTCTTTTCATATCCTGCATAACAACAGAATACCAAGAACATAAAGGCTTTCATTTGTGTTAACTGCAGTAGCAACAGCTTTCACTGAAACTGCTGCCACATCTTCTACCCTCACATGCTTTTGAAACACTGGGATGTAGTACAGCCTCCCTCCACCACCCACCCCACCAGGAGAAAACAGGTTAGGAAATGCTGAATTTCAAAACTGGCAAATATTTACTAAACAAAATAATTTGGTAACATTTTGGAAAGGAGTTATCTAGCATGTACTTAAAGGAGAAACAAATGCTACTTGTTGTGCAAGGATGACAACAGCTGGTGACTGCACTAAAACCCAGCTTGTAGCCAGTGAGCACATGGCCCATGGAGCTCATTTCAGCCAGGTATTACTGTATCTCTACGCGCTTGTTTCAAAAATTACTGAAAACACAAACCTGATGCAAGCAGCACAAGGGAAAGGAGTCTGAGGGTAGTTTGAGTACCAGTAGCACATTTTACAAGAGGAAAAGGACACTCAAGTTACCTCCTCCTGCTTAAGCGATGTCAAAATTTTGTGTCAGGCATCTAGAACTTCCGAAAGAGCACTAAAACAAAGGCTAATGTACCAAAGCCCCCATCTGTCAAGACTGGAGCACCCGCACTGTGTCCTGAAGCACTTCCAGCACTAGGTTAGTAGTATTTCTAACCTAAACCAGCAGATACTTAGACCTCTGAAACCTTGAAGCCATTTGCAGAGCCACACTTCTTTATGCAATCTCTACTTCTTGGGTATGGACCCTGTCACTAGTATTCTCAGTTAAAGACCAATAAATCTATTCTTGAAGATTATCTGTGCAGCTTTTCATGCATTCAGACTCTTAAAAGCTTTATTGTACCTGCAATAACCACACTGTTCAGCGACTGACTGAAGGTCCAGCCAGGAGACCAGTGTTGCAGCCACCTTTGGCTGTCAGCACACACACTCTCACGTCCAAAGTGCACGATAAAGGGGAAACACAATGGCATCTGGAGCAAGATACCCCTGTGGAGAAGGGAAATGGCACAGCTCTGCTCTGATTTATCTAGCTTCTGCAGACCCAGAGGAGAAAAAAAAAAAAACAGACCCAAAAAACAGGTATCGCATCATTCACCCCCATCAGAAGAGTCCCTGTGCAGTCTTCTTCCATGCAGAGCAGTCTCGGAAGGACAGCACTACTTGAAGCCCTAGAATGGGGATGTTTCAGAGACAACTGCTGCTTGGAGCTCCTGACAGTCACAATCAGAACTACTCACCTTATGTCCCCCAGTAAAACATCAGGGCACATGAAAAGAGTGAAAAGGGTGAAAAACCAAGACAGGAGTTGGGCATTTCCCATGGAAATACAAAATAGATTCAATCTAACAAAGCACAAGGGTTGATCACAGAAGACCTACAGGTAGGTAAGAAGCCGAGCTGACAGCCAGAATCCACAGCAGGATCAGCAATATGCCTGACAGGCCATACAGCACTAACTGCCCAAGTCATGACAATTCTCGTAAGACAGCCTGATATCATCCTTCGCTCCCAACAGTAAATTTATGGAAACACTAAAAACCATGGAAAAGGCCCACAGCATACCACAAAAAGTAAGGATCCATCACTGCTCAAATGGAACTGCAAGGCTTGTACTGGGTTTTTAGCAAGGAAATGGAAATCATGCTGACATACAATTGTTCCACCCCCTTGTTCGCCTTCACACATTTCTTACAGGTCAATTTTAAAGAATTAAGTCTTGTTCAGCTAAACATCTGGTGGCTGTTGCTAGAGGAAACAGACTATCTGCAACATTTGAGCAAAAATAATCAGTTACATAAAAGCCAGACTGTATAAGCAAGAAACAAGCATTTTGCTAGTCTATGAATCTCAAACATTACATGAAACCCTGTGTTTAATTTTTGGGATAGAATACAATGAAGTGAACCTGTATGCACTAAAGAAGCCACAAAGACTTGAGTTTTCTCCAAGTTTACAAGAATATAATCATGCTGTATTGTAATTAACCTTCTAGCTAGCAAATGTTCTAAAGATTTTCCAGAAGCAGCAGAGACAGACGAATTACAGCTTAAAAATGAACCAGTTCAGCTATAGGTGTTTTCAGACTTAGATCAAGTCAGTACAAGTTGAAGAGTTATAGAAGATGGGTTTGGTCATTAACTATTTGAGTTAGGGGCTCCTCCATGCCTAGTGGAATAATATTTTTCCTTAATGCTACAAGAGCACCTTTTTGGTCACTGTCTCCTTCCCCCAGGGGTTTATCAGTCTTTGGAGACCAACATCCAACAGCTGAAGCTATGCTGCACTGAACAGGAGGCGTGATTTTGTGGAAGAAGTTGAGAAGAAGCTCTAACAGTATCACCATACAAGTCCCAAAGACCACCTAGAAGCCTTGTAAGGTTACAGATCTTCAACAGGGACTTTACAGATAGATCACCAAGTCCCACAACAGGAGAGGCAGCATTCCCAAGAACGTCTCAAGCAGCATAACTCTAATATACTGGAATGGTACTTCATGTTATGTACTTTTCTACAAATAGATATTGCTGTTCTTTGAGGAGAGCTTCAGCACTTAAATAATCCAGAAGCCCGATGGATGACTAATACAACTAGAAAGCTTCACATACAGAAGGATATTTTAGCTATCACACATCATCAGGACTGCTTTCAATACGCAGCCAGAGAACCTGGCCAGTGCACCTCTGCTTAGGGATCCTGAGGCAGGGAACATGCAGATGAAGACATAAATGCTTCCTGAACAAGTAATGAAACAAGTCAGGGTGCTAACTACAGGAGTATGGCCAAGTGAAAGTCATGAAATGGGGAAGCCAGAGCTTCTTTAAATCTTAAATTTAAATATACGGAAAGATAAAAGCAGGCAGGAACGGAATACAAGTATAGGTGGCTTGGAAGCAAGACAGCACCACTTTCCAGTGTCTTGAAACTGATAAAGAATTTCAGTAATGCATTATCAACTTCTACTGCATTAAAAAAAAAAAAAAGACAAGATGGATCTCCTCGTATCATTTAGCATTCACACTGCCTAGCAGTCTGTGCTAGGAATCCATATCTTTGTAAGTGGCTGAACAGAAAGCAAGGAGGGGAACAAATTAGACATTGTGAGCTGAGCAGAAGCTTTGCTGAAGTGAAAAAGCACGCTATGATCCCAAACTCCATGGAAATAGGTTGATCTGATAAAAAAATTCCCAAGATCCCAGACATCTTACAGGAAGGATGAAGAAAAACAAGCCAGTGACTTCAGTCGTGAAAGAAACCCTCCATAACAACTTCAGAGGGTTACCTTTAAGACAAATCATTATAAAATGAAGCAGTCAGATGACTATAGTCTCCATTGAACTCATGCAAAGATATTAAAAGCACTGTACTGCACCAGTCTGAACTGCTCAAACTAAAGACTTTTCAAACAACTAATAGCACTCCTACTACTGACACACACACAAAAAAATAATCAGTTTTTGTGGATGAGGCTGCAAAATAATTTGAGATACAACATTAAGCAAAACTGAAAACAGTCAGTCTCTGAACAGGCTGAAAGCTACTGAAAGCATGAAACCATTGTCCATCCATCTGCCCCCTTTCAGCTGAAATTACCAAAAGGCAAGAGCTCATTAAGCTTTCTATATATGAAATTCAAAATGGAAATTACGATTTAGAAAGAATTTGTTCTGTCACATCATTTTGTCTAGAAGTAGAACCAATATTCCCAAAGGACGAGGCACAATTATGGCCCGAAACAAAATGCCCCAACTACTTAAGGAGTATCACTTAGTCTGCACTGGCTTATGTTTGAACAAAAAAGTTTGTCAGTATACATAACATTTGTCCAGAAAGGGAAATCTAGCGCCAGTTTCACTCCTGCAGCACATCCATGTGCAGCAAAAAAGCACACCCTTCTGTCAAGCAGAGAATTACACCACTCTCAAGGTCATCACTTTTATCAAGTCAGAACACTTGCTGGATTTGTTTACTTTCATCACTATTGCCTGTTTCAGGAAAGCAAGGTATCTATCCACAGTGCAGTCAGTCAAACACTCTCACCTGCAAATGTTATTTCTTTTGATTTCTCCATACTGGCAAGGAAAATTTTCCTAACATCTTCAGGTTTGAGTTTTCTGCTTTCTGAGTTTCATAGGTCAGATGTAATAGAATTGGCAACCTAGCCCATATTTTACTTGTCACGCTGGAACAAACGCTTATATACAAAGCACATCAACTCTCCTCCTAGTAATAAAGCACTTTTAGAGAAGCTTCAGTTCACCATGAAAGACTCTGGACTCTCCCTGACTTTAACCCTACCCAATTTCCTTGTTGGAGATATTAATCACTGACAAGCAGCATTGCAGCTACCTATTTCTTAGCTCAATACACATGTTTCTAAGAATAAAGCCAGAGAGAGTAGATTAGGGATGCAAGTTCCCAGAGAAGTTACTTCAGATGAAGAAAGCTAACAAAATTGAGGGGGAAAAAAATGGAAATAGGGAGTAGGAATTGAGCAACTTGTCTTCAGGTTTCTAAGCATCCTTCCACTGGCTTGACAGATATTTCACAAACCCTGCTGGATTTTATAGTGTCTTCCCTTATATACGGATGGGTTTAGGTGTTTTAGGTTTTTTTTAGGAAAGAATATTTGAGCTACATTGAGTTATGCTAAGACACTTCAGAATATCAACGGGACATTATACTCACCACATGTTTTGTAACTCACTTCTTATGTTTGTTATCTGAAATCACAGGGTAGCAAGTGCTGGGGCACAGGAGCAGCAGAGCAGCCAGACAGTCATATCTGTAGTGAATCTGGAAAAGAAGAAAGGACATTTTAGAAAGTCTCCATGTAACAGTTCATAAAAGCAACTTCCAATCTTGCTTTATTCTGCTAAAAAAGCCCACCAAACCAAAAAAAACCCACCCAAAACCGAAAAGCATTGTTTGCAGTTTTGAGTCTGATATGCCAGTTTCCAAGTACACTGTGGATCAAACTGAGCTAAAGACCACTTATAGGAAAATCTAGAATTTCTCCTTCCCCCGTTATCAGGGCAAACTAACAGCTTTCTGTGCAATAAGGTGAATTTTAGTTCAGAAGGCAGCGTTTCCTAAAAACATAGATGTTTCTGGCTCTTCAGTAATTTTAATTTTTGGTTTTGGTAAACTGTTTCCCCACCTTGAGAAACAGGTTCCCAAACCTGAACTCCCATGACACAGTATCCCCAGGCTGGCTTCATCTCCTGTGACACTCCAGGCACCTTGGTCAGAAGGACACACAAGGGTTTTTTTTTGTTTGTGCATTTTTCCCCTTAATAATGCTCTATAGAGCACATCGGCTATATGGCAGAACAGGGCCCAAATACAAATTTCCAAGGGGGAATACACCGTAACAGCGATGTGAAGGTTGAACCAAGATCAAACTGTTTCTGGAAAACTCTGCCCAGGGTGACCAGAGACATGCTGTTCTGTTCTGTATTGAAAACGTGGGTATTTAACTTCCTTTGGAAGAAGACACGTGGGTTTTTCTAAAAAATTAAAACTTCAAAAAGCATCCTTAAGTTCTGAGAAGGTCTCGACCATTATCTGGAAGACAGGTTCTTCTGACATGCTGAAATACCACACTGGACTCCCTTACACACGATGCTCTGACATTGGCTGTAAGCAACCAGGCTCCCCAGTGCCCAACAGGCATTCAAAGCCTATGCCTAAGCTAGTACTTGTATTCTTAACTATTACAGCACAGGCAGACATTTATAGGTCCATATTAACGCCTACAACTGCTTGTTCTGTAAGCACATGGAAGAGAAAAATGGTCAGCCACTCTTTACCCTGACCATGGCTGAAGGAAACCCTGTATCAGAGAGCATTTTTGTTTTCTCCTGCATCAGCTGGAAGATAGGCCAAAGCTGCCATCACCACACTGTCAAGAGACACCAGTTTGACTGAAGCACGCAGGAATTTGGTCTGCCTCTACCCTGTACTTTCCTAAGCTTATTGTCAGTCCAGTCCAAGTCACATAAGTGCTCTTACAACGTCCTTCATGATTTCTGTCCTCAAGAAGCCAGGAGGATTGCTCAGTGGCATTGTACAAGACTTCAAAAGTCTCTATGAGTTCACAACAGTTGTCATTAAGTAATTCTCATCTACAATTATCCAGCACCAACTCCTGAATGAAGCCAACCACCTGGGTGAGGCACATACACCACCCCTCCACAGCTTCAATGTACAAGCAGTGAGCAACACCCATTCCTCTGAAATGAAAAGGCATTAGGTAGCTGAATAGGTCCCCCAATATTAAGTTTATTGCAAAGCATTTAAGGCAAGCTTTTGTTCTACTTGACGTTAAAGTTGTTCCAAGTTATTTGACCGGGTCAAAGGCTGCAGCAAGGAAGAACCAGTCAAACTTGTACCAAACTAAGCCCTACAAGAAAGGGAAAATGCAAGTGCCTCCATTCACAGGGAAGAGGGATCGCAGCTTTGTTTAGTTACTTGACATTGCAACCCTAAAAGCAGTCTTGGGCAAAGAACAGGAGTATCCCATTAGCAGCACAGTCCACATACATAAAAGCTGAATACCCTTTAACCCAGTGAAGCCTGTTCTTTTGCCACTTTGAACACGACCCAATTAAACTTAGAAGAAAAGCCAAAAGCTGTGCAGAAAAATTCCAAATGGGGTTCACTGGCCAGAAACTGTCTCAGTTTGACATAAATACTAACCTCTAGTAAGAGGTGTCTTCTCCAAATAAGGAAGCTAAACGGAAGAGTATAACCTGCTCCATGGTACAAAGATTTACTTTAGGGATAAAAGTAAGTAAATTACCTCACGCTATCCTAAGGTTCAGGTTTGAACAAGGGGTTAGATATTCACGTTCTGCTCAAAGAACAAGGCATCAGGCATGTTATGGAATCAGTGTAACGTGAGAAAATCCCCCCACACTGGTCAGCCTCTGCCACTTCCTACTGGCAAAGCCAAATGACAAATGCCCATCCTCACTTCATACAAGACATTTACTAACAGACCTTTCTACTTGCAGCACAGCAAACATGACTCCTCCCATGTTCACATAGACGGGATTCCAGCATCTTGAGAGCACCTGAGGTTAAAAAGGCAGAGCTCAGTTTCAATCCTTTCCCTGGACAACCAGAAATCCTGTCCAGTAGCAAAATGGGACAAGCAAAGGCGAGAGGAGCCCACAGTAACAAAAGGATTCAGCTCATGACTGCATCGCACATTAAACCCAGCCAAGAAGCCAGGAACCTTGTTCAGCTGCAACCACAGCATGAAACAAAGCCACCTCCAGCAGCAACAAAAAGCAATGGTTAACAGGCCAGAATATGTGGACGACCCAGCTGGAGCACTAGCTCCTCACTATAAGGAGCTCCACACTTTCCTTTTCCAGAAAGCCTCACAAAGCCTAACACTATGCAGAACCCAGGCAGGGGACCACGTCCCTTCATGAAAGGAAGGCCAAGGTGGCGGGGAGAGCTGCTACAGAAAGAATGACCATGAAAGAGGCAGTACAAAGCCGCAAAGAGCAGAAAGAACCCCTTCTAGCTTCTGACAGATAATTAAACTTTTCTTATGTTTAACAAGCACCTCCAGACACTGAGCCCATTTCCCATGACATCTCCTTGATGACACTAGCTAGGCCTTAGGCTCAGAGACACACATCTCAGCTCGAACCCAACAGGCCTGGGCTTCGCACGACTACAGGGAAGTAATGCGGAGCCCTTCAACAAGGATGCTCTGCTTCCTGCCGGGCAACTCGCTTTGGGAAGAAGTTACTTATTTTGCTGAGTGCCAAGACCAGAAGGATACAAGCACTTGGGGATGTGGAGCTAGGCGTAGGTCCCATGCACCTGTATTCAGGACACGCTCCTCTGCATTGCTGGACATAACTGTGGCAAAGCCGCCTCTTCTCAGCACACTGCCAACAAGCAGCGTTTCTTTTCAGCCCTCAAAGGCCATGATATTCACATAAACACCATCACACTGACCGAAGACACCCCACAGACCCCCAAAATCTCTTCCAGCTGTCAGTGAGAGAGAACAAGGCTACACCAGAAACTTTATGCCTTCCTAGATGTTTTCAAAGCAAGGAGCAGATGAGAAGCTTGTTTCAGAGTGAAAACTAACATCCCTGAAGGCAGCCTGTGAAGAGATGATATTTGCTGCCTTAAAAGTACACAACCAGGTCTTTTCATCTCCACCGGGGGCTGGGGAAATTGTGCCAGCCTGAACCAAGAGGCACGATCTCTGAGGCACAGCACCGGAAAGTCTGGGGTATACCACAGACACCTTTCAGCTCCCAGAGGAGGGCATCACTTCTGCTGCAGCAGGGAAGACTACTCCACAAACCCATTCCTTATTAGTTTTCTCTGAAAGATAGTACACAAGTAGTTTTTGGATCTTTTGTACTTCACCTCATTTTTCTTTTATGACCAGTTAGCAGCACAAAACTCTAGGCAATACTTAAAAAAAAAAAATTGTCATCTTTAGGTTTGGGACATTTATAGTCTTAGCAAATGAAAGCACAGGAACAATATTACAATTCCAACCCAATGGACACTGTTCTACCCCAAAGTCTTCACGCTGTCCAGCACACCAGGGAAGGTAAAACAGCTCCCAACAGCATTAGATGATGGAACAAAACGTCAAGAGCAAACACAATGCTCCAGCACTCATGTCAAGCTCAAACAATGAGAACTTTGCTTAGCAGCGCACAGAATGTGTAGTTCTCCAGAAACAAGGCAATCCATCTGTCCTGGATCAATGTATGTTGAGGTGAGCAAATTTCCAACCAAAGCATTCCATGCCCCTATGGAAAAATAAGGCCCCTGTAGACCACTTCTGGTGCACAGGAAAGCCTATTCAGGAGGCCTCAACACTGCCAGACAGTTTTGACATAAAACTTTAAACATATTTGTGTTCCAAGTCAAATACGTAAGCATGCAAAAGCCTTATCTAGAAAAAGGCTTGCATTCCCTCTTAAGGGGCATCATTTTTCCAAACAGAAGCATGCAAGCGTTCTTAAGGTAAACGTCATGTTCATCAGTTTCACTTCACAGCTCAGTATTTTGTTCTACTCTCATACAGATATTTAGCCAGAGCTATTAAAAAAAAAACAACCCAGAACTCTTCAAACAGCAAAACCAAACCCCAAAATATTAAGACCATTTCAAAATTTCAAGAGATACTAACATTTTTAGAGACTCTACGGGTAGTACCTAGGGTGGCTGAGTGAAAAACTGGCAAGAACATCTTGATACATTAAAGCTTCACCTCAAACAAGTGAACTCCCAAATAAAAGTCTGACTAATGGTTAAAACTATTAAATAGATGAATTTGTGGCATGAAACATCCCTCTTCTATTCTGCCAATGCATAAGGAACAGTTCATTGGGAGTAATAAAGATATCGGTATGACAATTCAGGAAGTCCAGCAAACTTAAGCTGCACATTGCATAAAATTAAGAGGAAGAAGTGAGTCCTTGTTTCTAAGTTCAACCAGACAAGAGCAGCTAAAACCTATCACCTGCACCTCCACCCATATACTACTCTGGTTTCTTAACAGTTACAGAAACCACTAACACATACAGCTCAGAGGACTGCAGCAAAAGCTGTGTCCTCCAAGAGCCAAGAAGGTACACCGAGGAACACACCCCTTCTAGCTCAACCTCTAGCTTGAAACAGCAGCCATAAGCAGATGTCTGGGAAAGGGAAAGAAGAGGGCAGGAGTATGTAACTTCTCTGTGCACTTTTCCACCAGCAGTGGTTTTTATTTCTGGGCCTTCCCAAGTTAGTCTGGGCTTCTGGGTGTTCAGGAACATGCAGTGCAGCCTCTTCATGAGTATATCCATTCCTTGCTGAACTTACCAAAAGCAGTATTTATTTTCTGACACCTAGTTAAAAAAAAAAAATACTGCTGCTTGCAAAAACCATTTGACATCTCTGAATTCCCTTAACTCATGAATAGCCCACACATTTCAAATGTAGCAAGAGAGTGCTGCAAGCACTGAGCACAATGTTGTACAGCAAGCATGTCCAGATCTCTGTTTTGCCTTTATGAAAGGAAAACAGCAAACAATTTTTTTAGTCATCTAGTGGCACGCCTAACTGTGATCCCTGCGTGTGTTAAGGTTCAATATTCCCAGCAAGCTACTGAAACCCGCGTGTACTTCTAACGCATAACAGGAAGCCTACATTTTGTTAACAGCAAAATATTGAAGACTTCAAAACTTATGTCAACGGTCTTTGTGATGAAAGGGAACAGAACGGTGCCTCAAATAAGACAAGGAAACTACAAAGTTTAGAGAAAACATGCGGGCAAGTTCAGATAGCCTACTCACAACACATGAACATCATGAAATGTAATTCTTTAAATCTTTTAACTCATCCGCAACAGAGTCCTACTTACTCTAAATGAAATTTCATTATATAAAGTTTTCACTGCCTATACTTATTTGAGACATTCCCAACACGGAGCTAGACTACGTGTGGCCAGCAGCAAGCAATAATTTGATATCACACGGTTCAACATCATCTCAGCCTGAGTGCACAGAGATGTTATGACCCAGCCAGGGACATTCACAATAACTATGTTTTATCCTTTCAATACTAGCCTCTGCTCCTGAAACACTGACCTGTTTGATACAGCCTCCAAACCTTGAAACTTCAACTGAGAAAGCCCACCCAAGGAGCATTTTACTTTTTGTTTCCAGATGATTTAACCTTTCCCCCCCTCAACAGCTGCAGATACTGTGCAAGGAACAGTAGCCAAGAAGAAAGATAGCACGTGGCTCTGTGAAAAATAAGCACACATCTTAATGTGAAACATCTGCTTTTTACTATTTTCTGTTTGTTTGTTTGTGTGTGTGTTTTTTTACCACAGAGCAAAGGAGGGTTTCCCTTTTGGCTTCCCCTGAAACAAGACCAGAGTACCCAACAAAACAGCACCAAGTAACGGTCTGGGTGCCGTAAGTTCAGAGAGGAGGATGGAAACTGAGCATACACCTTGATTAAACATTGAGTTATGATAAATACTTAAAAGTGTGATTTTGAACCCTCGCTATCTTACTGGAAGAGGCTTTAAGGAACACCCTGATCACAATCTGTCTTGAGTGCCTCTGCACTGCACTCGCTCACCTTACATGTTCCTCTGAAACACACACTACCCGGATCACATGCTGCATATTAGTATTATCACTTTGCTTATATTTTGGATATTTTTTTCTTATTTTCCAAAGATCCCTTTATAGGTTATATAAGTCTCACAGTTGATACTCTTCTAGCATCTGCACAAGAAGTGTTTCCACTCCCAGTCCCTTTGGGAATAGAGGTAAGCCCCTCCTAAGTCAAGTTTAAAAGAAGTCACCCCAAATTGCATTTGCCATCTTAGACACAGTTGAGTTCACACTCCCAGGTATCAATCCCAACCTGGATCATCATGCAATAATATGTCAAAAAAAAAAAAAAAAAAAGAAGAAAAACCAGACGAGTCTAGTCTAAGGAGTTATCTTGCAAGATCCCTCTAATTCACATTTGAAGATAAGCTGCTTCAGTTCTTCATGTGCTTTTGAAGAAAAAGGTAACAAAGCTCTGTTACTCACCTCTCCCAGCCTTTGTAGCAAAGATGATTTGCTTGACATTCCCCCACTTACTACATTGGTTTCCTAAGTCATTAACAGACTCTTTATTTAATGCTCTTTAGAACACCTTGCTCAGCTGATACTGCTCCTCAAGCCTAAGCACAAGCCAGTAACCTGAATGCAGATATTTGAGGTCCTTATTCCCTACCTGACAGGTTCAAAAAGCTTGCCACGTACTCAGGTGACACCACTGGCCCTCTAGAGAGGAGGTAACACTTTCCAAGAAAAGCCCATTAGTCTCCATTCATCAAGGCCTCTGCTGCTCCTCAACGAGTTTTTGCAGACTTGAGGTTCTTTGCAGCTTCTGGTTATCACTCCCCTGGTTCTCCTCCTTCATGTGTGAACCCCATTTAGGAGAGACCAACAATCCACACATGCCCCAACAGCTGGGAAGATGCCTGCAGTCTAGAACTTGCATCACAATCAAACAGCATCCTTGAAGAAAAACCCAAGCATGTTCTTTGTAAGATGGAGCAACCAACAAGCTGCAGCAACACCCAGTAGGAACTCCTGCTGGTTTTCCCCCTGCCTGTGTTTATCAGACCCATTGATGAGTAAGTCTAACTCATTATAACAGCAGGAGAAAACCAACCCAACAATACCAACAAAAAGAGCTTTGCACCAGATTAGAGAGCAAGGGCAGCTCAGGAACAGGTTTGATGAGCACCAGCAACAGTAGATGGAAAAGGCAGGACCAAAATCTACCCTTTGGGGCACAGCAATCACCACCACAGCCTTAAAAGCTTTTAACACTCTACAACAAGATGTTTCAATACCAGACAAAGTATCAAAAGATCATCAAGTTTCACATTTAGGTACAAAACTACATGAACAGCTCCCTTCACCATGTTAAAAAGACTACTGGTTTAATAATCCAATTTTGGATTAAAACTAGATTTTTAGCAGGCACAGATCAGCAAGCTAAGAAAACCAAAAAAGCAACCCGTAGCTGGTCAGCCATGATGTGAATGCAAGCAAAACAGCGCTGAGGAAGCATTATGGTCCTCGCTATATACACTTCATGTAATTAGTACAACACAGAGCAGGACATTAATATGTGCACGCTTCAGCTGTTGTTGTCCCTGCCCTGTCCGACCACCATCTGCAGGGAACACCCAGCTGCCCCCTGGCCGTGATCCCACACTAGAAAAGCTGAAGAGAAGCATTATGATCACCTCCTCTCACTTTCTGGATAAAAAGGTGGAATTTCAAGAATGTCTCCCTTTTAAAGGGGCTGAGAACTTCATGTTCAATCACTTCCTTCATCCCTTATTTCTGATTTTTTTATTCGCCTGGTTTCAGTTTCTACCTATCCCACCTTGAAACACTTTTACATGTAAGCCACATTATGTTGTACAGCAAATCCCCTTTGAATATGTTACATCATGGGACACCTGTAAGTATGTACAGTATCGCTGAGAAACAGCTTGAGATTTCCCCTCCTGTAAGTATCCAGAAGCCATCTTCCAAAGCTCCTAAAAAAATATCGCCCCCCCCCCCCGTTGCCCCAGTACTCTGGAAAGGCAGGACATTCATAAAGTTGGAGTAGTTGAAACAACAAATATTCTCCTGCCATTTTGTCCAACGATGATTGCAGATGCTACAGGGAACGGTAAGCTTCTGCAGTCTGCTTCAGCATCCACAACCACTGGATTACAGATGTTAGTACAGAGAACTGCCCGGTTCTGCCAGCACTGATTTCGTGGACCTGCTAACCCCAGATTGGTCTAACCACTTTTTGAACGCATCTAAACCACCAGCTTCCACAAATGCTTAGAACAACCAGGTCCAGAAGTCTGTTGCTGCTTTTTAAAGAAGTCCTTCAAATTCTAAGAGTCTCAGACGCTTTAGACTCCCTGGGATAGGTAGCTGCTCCTCTGCCTTCAGCTCAGCTGCCCTTCTCTGCACATTTTCCAACTCTGCTGAAGATGCAACAAGAAACACACAACACAACAGATTTAGTCACACGCTCACCTACTGAAATTCACTCAGCACATTACTCAACGACCCTAGTCCTTAATCAGATTAGTATTTCAGCCCTTCAAAAAATAAAACAACAACGCATACTACCTGCAGCAAGCAAGCGCCCAGCATGCCAACAATAACCGAGTCAATACCAGGGAGATAAATCCCAATAGTCCCAAGCCATGGCCATGCCAAACAATATGTGGTTTGCCCACTCATCGGCAATAGAGTTTCTTTCACAAGCCAAAAACCCCACACCACTCACTGCACTCCCAAACATCAGCAAGCACAGCAGACACCTGAAAATCCTGTTTGACTTCCCAGCAATGACTTTTCCCATTCAGCTGGCAGCAAGCTACAAACTTCAGAGAAGTGTGGCATTTTTCAAGGATGGTAGAACTGAAGGCATCTTCTTCATTACTTGTAGGATGAATTATGTATTTAATTAGAAGCAGCCTTAACGAAAAGCTGCTGAAGTTGAACACAGAGGATAAGTCTCACTTCACGCAAGGAGGCAAACCCACGCGCTAAAGCAGATGCCAGAACCATCCACCTCTGTGCACCGTCTCACACACACTAAAATCTTCTCTCAGAAGCTGCAGTAAAGTGCTATTTTGCACAGATAAACTTAATGTTACCTCAAAGGTAAACAGTACCACTCACACAGTTCAGAAATTGCATCTATATGAGGCCACTTCGATTCAACTTCCACTTTCAATCCCTAATCTTCAGTGTAGCTGTCATTCAAAACATTAATTACCAAGTAATCTGTCCTATGCACGAAGTAGCATCTGCCTTCTTTGAAGCCTTAATACCCACTGGTGAGGATTGCTTTGTACCAGTAGACATTTTGAACTGCATTCAGATAGAGAGTTAATCACTGCCAACAGCGGCACTGGAAGCATCAGTCAATGATCCAACACAAAAAGCTTTTCAGCATCACCAAGCCTCAAAGCTCCGTCCACCACAGAAAAGCAGCTTTTACATTTTAATATAGATACAAGTAGGAAAAGTCCTTGTAACACAAGGTCATACCAAGCTTGCTAGAAGACTAAATTTAGCCACCTGTGCCTCAGGCAAGTCTGTTAGTTATGGGGAACTCAGATACTGGTACTGAGCACTGGTCCCTTGGAAGACTTGACTCCACTTCATTGCAAATGATCTCAAAACTGTTAACAGGGAGCCTGATCTCAATTAATCAGAGGAGACTTATTTGAATACCATTCAAAACTAGCATCAGGACACTGCAATACTATTTTAAGGCTGGTTTGCTCAAGTAGTATAATAAACTATTACTACGTTCAATGTCAGAGTCGGTAAGAGAGGAGCTCAAGAAGATTTAACAGATGGGGCTTCAGCACAAATGTACTTTAGAACACCTCCTTAGCAAGCATATTTCCTACTCTAACACGCCTCACACTACAGTTACAACATGCTATAGAAGAGCAGATCAACAAGAACACAGGGATTATTTCAGGCTTTTGTAAATGTTAGCAGAGACTGATGAACAGTTTGTGAAGACAAGCCCCAGTTTATAAAGAGGTGTCACAGTGAACAGCTTTGTCAAACATTTAATAATTGTTCAAGCCAAAAAGATTACTCAGATTCTTCAGCTGTGTTTGTCTTACGATCAGTATCAGCCACAAGTCCACAAAAGGACCACAACACTCGACTTGAGGTTCAACGTCCAGGATCATGGCAAGAGTTGAACAAATCTACCCACAAGGAAAAAAAGAAAAAAAAGTTAAAGAATTTTGTTTCAAGACACCACTGAGGACTATCTACACTATCTGCCTCAGCCCTATAGGCCTTCAGAGACTCTGAAGAACCTCTTTTGGTGCAAGAAACCAAATTACAAACAAAACCAGGATTACTAAGATGACTGCACCAAGTCCAAATGAGCACAACATTTCTTGCACTAGATGCTGAGTATATATGGTCCAACTAGACACCTGTAAGTCACAGTCCATCCCCTCAAATATCTGCAAACAGATGGTAACACAGTAGGCTGCCTGAACGTCCAGCACTCACTCTGCACATAGCTGCTCTTACATCCGAACCTGCCCCTGCAGCATCCCCAGCCAGGAGGATGCTGAGACCCTCAAGTCTCCCAGCCTGTACACTGTGAGCCAAAACCCTGACCTACTGCCACAGCAGCCAAGTCACCCCCAAAACCCCATCTGTGATCACATCATCTCCTTAATGTTGAAGCACTGAGTTTTCTGCAGAGACCAGAAAGAACAGAACAAGTAGTTCCAAAACATCACACTCCCAATTGTAGATCTTGACAAGTGAAGGCACACTGGCACACGCAGTAACTACTAACATTTAGAAATGATAAAAATCACTGAGTACCAGTGCTGTATCCTATACAGTGCGTAAATCTAGACAAAAACAAAAGACTGCGTATTGGTTTGGAGCCTAATACCAGTTTTAGATCTTAACCACTGAACAACATAAATTTCAGCGGAGATATTTTTCCCACAGAAGCAGAGAACAGGCGAACTATGATTTACCATCACTGGTGTTGCATCTATCACCAGTAAAACTGAAGCCTTAGCGCTGCCAACACTGCACAGAGCTTTTTCAGAATTAGAAACCTGTCAAAACCTTCCCAAACAGAGGACAGCTGGGAAGCAGTATCAGATGCCAAAGTGGCTGCAGGCCTGATCTCAGCTGCAGGATGATCAGTCAAGGAACCAGAGGGCCTCCAAACCATCTAACCTAGCACCAACACCAAGCCAGCTGAGGCAAACCGTGGCTAGCAAAATAGGACTGCAACCACGGAGCAAGCATTTTCAGGGAATAATTTTCATTATTCAGCACACATAGCACATTATTTTTGAAACATTTATTTCCATCTAAGAAGCATGTATTGCTTATTTCCATCTAAGAAGCATTACTTAAAGCATGTATTGCCTCAGCCCCTCCCTCCCAGTGCAAACCAGTGTTGTGACCTGCTGCTGCAGCCCTGCCAAAAAGCGGCAGCAAGATCAAGTCTTCATGAGCCTCCTAAAGGTGGGACCTTTGAAGTCTTAACTTGGACTTGAAAAGAGACAGCTACGAAGTATGTGGTCTCTGCTTCATTAAAATAAGACATTACAAGTTCTTAATTTTCGTATGTTCATTGAAACTTGTTCTTTTAAGATCTAGGAAATAAAAACAAGCTGTAGAAACCAGTCTTGCACGTTACAAAGGAAGACAGTTATAAGGTACCTAAGGACAGCCAGGCTAGCCAAAGTGGGGTTGCTACAGGACTTAAGAGTTAAGCAGCTCACACCAAACTTGAGAAGAGCTGAGTTCTTTCATTACACTTGCACTGGCACTGTCAATGGAACACAATTATAAACCGTATTTTAGAGGACTTCCTCTCATTTGTTTTAATAGACCTAAATAGGTGGAAGTCAGATCTACAAGGAATTTTGAGACACGAGGAATGAAAGGTTGAAGACCCAGTAAGTCTAAGATACTTGAAATTGCTACTCTTCAGAAACCCACCTAAAGAATTTCATCCAAGACAGTAATAACTCAATTCATATGCTCCCCCTTAGTGTCAGGAAGACTAGACAGATGTAGGCAGATTTCCTTCAAGTTAGTTTTTCCTGTAGTGTGCTCTCCACTAATGTGAAGGAAGAAAAACAACTGCATCTGGATCTACTCTCCAACCTCTGTAACTCAAACAGATGTGCAGCAGCTAGCAAAGAAACAACGACTTTGGTTTGTCATTTCTACAAAAAAGATGTTACCCTAATTACAGGTGCAACAAAGTATTTAAGAAAAAACACATGCAGATTTCAACTTCATAAGCACTCAAGATTTTCTGCTACATTAGATGAGTTAAATTATGAATTGAGCTTCATACCTAATCGCCAAAATGGAAGTGACCACATTTTTCAATGTAAAATAGCTCCACAGAACACACGCTTCAGACCGGTTGGCTTCACAGACTTCAGGTAGGTTTCTCCTACAACTTAATTAACGTAACCTCAGCGCTGAAGTACAGTGATTCCTTGTGGGTTGGAAAAAAGGAGTAGCTCTATAGAAAGCAGGTATTCCAGGGTTTCCTTAGCATCATCACAAACTGCATAAACTCACCAAGTTTATCAGTAGACATTAAAACACATATATAGGACAGCAACTGCTCAGGATATTTAATAAATGATGTGGCCTCTTCTAATGTACCACGCGCAATATGGCCAACTCATCTTGGAAGACTACAGAAATGCAACAGCTTCAGAAAAAAAGACAGTGGATTCAGGACTGCAAAGAAACCTTTGCTTCTTTGTAAACAGCCAAAATTTTCCCAGCCTAAAGGAATGTCATAATATAACCATAAGAAAAAAAAAAAAAAGGAGCAGGATAGCTGAGGCAGACAGGAAAATAGTTTTCCCATCTCAGCACTGAATATCCCCAGTTCCCACATTAAATGCTAGGAGTAGCAAATCCAAGCCATTCAATTGTCTTCCACAAAGAAGAAACTGTCAGGCTAATCTTCAGGGTAGAATTGCTGTCAACTCTTCAGGCTATTAAGTTATTATCCAGAAGAGATTTGCTCACAGACGAGCAAACCAAAACAGAAGATTCAGACAGGTAAGAGACACCTATCCATTTTGAAAAACGAGCTGCTCTAAATAGATCTTACAGGAAGGAATAAAATATAAAGAGCCAGAAGAAAATGGTGGTAATCTCACGCTGATTGCATTTCATTGCTCATTTTTGCCAACTTCTAGAAATAAGCAGTCTTTTAAAAGGTAGGTAGCGTCTGATGAACCAGAGATCACACAGGTCATTTGGGGTTAAAATACCTCCTCCCTCTGTAAAAAAGGAAAGGTCTAAGGGAATTTAATATGGAATACAGTGATCAAGCAGGCACAACAAGTCTGAAATTTTACCTCTCTGTAGAATCATAGAACAGTTTGGGTTGGAAGAGACCTTCAAAGATCATCTACTCCAACCCCCCTGCCATGGGCAGGAATAGCTGCCACTAGACCAGGTTGCACAAAGCCCCGTCCAGCCTGGCCTTGAACACTTCCAGGGATGGGGCAGCCACAGCTTCTCTGGACAACTTGTGCCAGTGACTCACCCCTCTCATCATAAAACCTCTCTTCCTCATATCCAATCTAAACCTATCCTCTCCTTCAGGCTAGAACTGTTGCCCCTTGTCCAGTCACTGCAGGCTCTGGTAAAAAGTCTGTCCCCATCCGTCTTATAAGCCCCCTTTCTGTACCGAAAGGCCACAGTAAGCCCTCCCCGGAGCCTTCCCTTCTCCAGCCTGGACAACCCCAACTCTCTCAGCCTCTCTCCACAGGAGAGGTGTTCCAGCCCTCAGATCATTTTCACAGACCCACTCTAACAGAGGACCCATTCTTGTACTTGGGGACCCCAGAGCTGGACACAGTGCTCCAGGTGGGGTCTCAGGAGAGTGGAGCAGAGGGGGAGAATCACCTCCTTTGAGGCAATTCCTTTACATCCTGCAAACCTTGCTTCCCACACTGGCATTTCTGCCCCTGTAGACTGAAGCCTTCAGTTGTCTTCGCTCGCTGCAGTCAAGGTGACCACTGACGTAGTTTCATCAAAACCAGGAACTTTGCAGGACTCCAAAGGGCATATCTTCAGTGACCACCTGTTTGTGCAGGAACATGCTACTAAATGTCAGGAAGAAGTCGCTGCCCATGGCCCACAAGGGTACAGCTCGCATTTGATGAAGGGAAGTTTGTGGAGGCAAAATACAGGCTAAGAATAGGAAGGCAAAAACCAAGCGTTGTGTGACAGCATCTCAAAGACTTGCTCCCACACTCAGGCTTGGATTCATCAGGAACTGAGAAGGTTTTTGGACAACTGGAAGCCTGTGCAAGAATGAGGACTGAATTAATAAAAAAAAAAAAAGCACCAGAACACTGGCACTTGCCATCAAGGTCAAAGGCTCCTCTGACACTTCAGAAGAGGAGCAGAGAAAGCCAGCAGATACAGAGAGGCATGTATTTAAGGACAATGCAGCTTTTGGGGCAAAAAAGCTGATTCATAAGAACTTCATTCCTCAAAACCCCCTACAGAAGGGACAAGAAATAGCCACGTAAAAATCAGAAGCCAGAAAAAAAATCAATACAGTACAAATAAAATAAGATGGGAAAACAAAACCACATTTGTGCTTTGCTTTTTCACAAATGCTGGAAGTCCAGAAGTAAGATGAAAAACTCAAATGTCTGTTTTTCAAGAGATAACATGGATGTAGGGGGCTCATTCAAATCCACAGTGGAGCGCAGACAAGTCAATGGGACATTCAAAGGATACACAGACTAAGCAAACCTTTAGAGGATCTAAGCCTTCTTCAGCATACACTGCCATTTGAGTAATCTAAGTTTACTATGTCAGCAAGAAATACCCTGTAAACCAGAATTCCAAGCTTAAACCAGAAAAATACAGTCTCAGCCACCCAAGCAGCAATAGCAGCTGTCACGCCACCACCAGAGGGTTGTACAAGCACAAAACAGTGCATGAAACGAAGACTTCAAATGCCTCCACATAAACTGCGTGTCAGGTCAACACATAACACCAAGACTAAATTCTTATATAGCATAAAGCAACGCCTGCCCAGCAGTGGAAGAGAGAAGTAGCAATTCCTGCCTTCACCTTGAATGGTGGCTGGAGTATTGGTGTGAGCCCCTACTGTGCAATCTGACAGTGATGTAGGAGTAACAGAAGCCAATCCACCCAGTACAGCAAAGCTAAATGTCCAAGAAAGAAGCTACATAAAAATCTGTAAGATTAAAAAAGAGAAAAGTATGGAGTAGCACAATTTATTACTGGGTTAAATAATCATCAGACAATGTCTCCCAGAAGTTAAAACTGTGTTTTACACCCAGCATGCTGAGCTTAGCCTTTTCCACTCTCCCTGCTTGACCCCAGTAAGGCAAGCCAAGCAGTTAAGGCTTTGGGTGGCAAAGGACCTCTCAGAAGACAAGGTGACAGAAACCACCTCACTTTACATGCAAAGTCCAGCAGGAGGAGGACTGGGAGGTCCCCCACATAGTTTCTTGGTTAAAGCTGCATGAGGGTACCTGAAAGCCACTTGCACCAGCTTTCACAGAACAATTCAGAGGCATCTGAGCAACCACAAAACAGGGAGTCAAGCCAGACAAATCAGAGTTATCCTAAAGAATGGACTAAATGGATGTAGGGCTAATTATATTTTGTAAAATGAAGTCATGTCTCAGGAGTCAGTTGGAGGTTGTTGTCTTCCCCCCCCCTCCCCCTTCTTCCTTTTGCAGGAAACAAAGCATGTGAACAAGGAAAAGGCAACTGACATACTTCATTGAAAAAAACATACTTACTACATGACAAGATCCTTCAAAGCTCTTTGGAGAACAAAACTCTATAGGATAAAAGGAAAAATCCTTCACATGTGTCAATAACTGGTTAAAAAAAAAGATAAGGAGGGGGGATGAAAGGCATCACTGGTCAGTCTTGTAGCAGAGGGGACTCTCCAAAAGGTTCTGTTTCCCTGAACTATACTGAGCTGTACAAGATAAGGTAGTACTAAGATGACAACATTTGCTACTCTGAGTAATTCAACATGATCAGTAAATAAGAGCAATAACTCTAAGGAACTGCAGTAAAACCTTGTGATACGAGTGGGTGATACAATTCACAGCACATCAGGAACAACCACCCTAACTTCCACTTAAAAAAATATGACAGACTGAACACTCAAGGCAACACTGGGGAACAGGACACCAGGGCTATGGCAGAGTATTCCACAACAACTGTAGCTCCATCATCTTTTTGATCACTAACGAACAACAAGAAGGTCTGTAATTACAGACACAATAGTATAGAATAAAATACAAATCCACAGCATACAGTGTTTTCTGAAGAGGCACCCGCACCACTAATACCACCTCCTGATCCGATCAGCACCTCTGCCAACCTCCCCTATTCGCTTGCGTGGCACCTCCTGCCATACTGATTTTAAGGAGGTTGGAGAAGAGGTGGCAATGACATGAAGAGCATGGAGAAGAGACCTGAGAAGGAAAGATGAGGACAATTCAGCCCAGCCAAGAGACCACCAGGAATGGAAAAAGTAGTTTCCTGAAATTGTGAATGTCATGGAGAAAGTGAAGAAGTAATTTGTTCTGAATTTGTTTCTTGCTGATTTTTTTTGGACAGCCCCAGTTCTTGTTTTCTGTCTCTTCCTCACATGTAGACCACATAGAGGGTAGCCTATATACATAGCGTCTGGCTTTGTGTCTCTCTGCAAGGTAGTGAATATCAAGATGATTCAAAGTGAGAGGACAAATCCACAAAAGATAAGTATGAAGGTTACTAAATTCAAACACCTGGCTCAGGGAGGTCATAAAATGCTGGAGAGAGAAAAATAAAGCAATACTTCCCCAGACCAGATCTGCTGTATCTGCATACTCCCCTCCCCAGGCATCTGCTACTGGTTACCAGTGAGCAGGATACCAGGCCAGATGGATTCCTGGTCTCATCTGGCAGCACTTTTTAAGGCATTATGAAGGATTTCATCTGTTAACCTGAAAATATGCAGCAGCTGATTGCTTCAGAAGAGCTGGAAATTAGTTTAAAAACCACGAAAAAGGGGGCAATCTCAGTGTAAGGAAGGCAGTAAGTGGCTGTGAACTAGGCTGCACTTACGATCTCACTCAGCTCCTAACCCCTCTTGCAATGGAGCTCTGTGGACCTGTCTGCTTGATCACTCTCACCAGGATATTTTCCATCAGCAACTTTGGCACAGGAAGTCAAATAGTTGTCAATACAGAGACCTGGAACAGCATAAAAATCTCCTACAGAATAGTAAGATAAATGGACTGGAATGAGGCAAGGTCATACACTTCAGACTTCGCAAGAAATAGTACTATGAACTGGAAAGCTCTTTAATCCAAGGGAAAAATGAGACACACACACAGGTTATTAGCTTGTTGCTGTGACCTGTGAGGCACCAACCTGATTCAGATGTGAAAGATAACGGCACAAAGAAATTACCTGTGGCACAACACAGCATCCCAGAGAAACCTCCCCTGTCATTCTGTGCCCTGCTCCGGTCAAGGGCATTCAGGGATTATTATCTTTAAGCAAACCCATGCACATAAAAGACCAACAGAGAACGTAAAAAGGCAACTGCAAGGTTGGTGTGCATGGTTTGGAAATAAGAAGCCAAGAGGTGAGTGCTTTCTGAAAGTACCAAAGGAGGGAAGAGCTGTTTTTATAAGAGGCAACACTGGCACAAACATAGATAGGTATGTCCTGGCCACAGATAAATTTGTTGTGAGAATCTGGTGCAAGTTTCCAACCAACATGGCCAGAGGATAACAGAAGATCTTTTCACATGAAAATCAAAGCAAGAAGCCCAAATCAGCTTAAGGCAGCAAAGACTTTAGGCCAGCAGTTGAAAATATGGTGCTATGGACTTGCAGAGTAAAGCAGAGAGCTGTGCCTCATGTTCCTCACAGCCCAACAGCTCTTAAAAAATAAAAAAGGCATCAGCTAGACACTTTGCTAAGTCCAGAAAAAGCAATTTCAGGGCAGGCAACATTTGAAGAAACACTTGTATCTAAACAAAGTTTAGGTACTTATGCAAAGCATAAGTGTAAAGCTCTGATTTTTTCAAGGGGATAGTCTAAAATTTCACTGGAGTCAGCAATACTTTTGCCAAAAGGTTGCACTATCAGCTGTACCACAGTACCACTACACCGGCAGCTGGAATCTCAATTTGGAGAGCAGAGATTCCCTTGGCCAGTTCTCACCACGATCCTTCACACTTTCTAAGTGCATCAGGTTGTTTTATTTTTTTACTAAGAATTATTTTTTTTTCTACACACCATGATATTTAAATTCCTTTCTTATCTGGTCACAACTTGCCAGGGGTCACCCTCCCTGTACAAGAACTCTTGTTGATATTTATCACTGGCAGCATCTCCAGCTCATCCCAGACTCAAAGAGCTCTAGTGTCAGCCCAGCTTCACAGAGAGAAGACCACTCTGTGCGTCTCTCTACAACAGCAATGTAATAAACCCCAAATTCTCCTATCAGTAACATTTCACCACCTAGGCAACACTTCCAAAACTTCAGCAACTGGCAAGCAGCGAGAAATCCTCCACAGCTTTTGCAGCCTGAAGAAAGCAACCTCCCTAAACTTGTAACTCAAAGGCACTCTTTGTATTTTTTGGAATGCATCTGTGGGAAAGCGCTGCTAATATTTGGTAAGAGCTTCTCAATGGGAACAAAGCTTATACTTCTCAGTTCACCCATCGTCCTCTCCCAGCAGGCTGACAGAGTCCAAGTTAGCACCACAGCATTAAATTGGGGATGTAGAGAAGATGGTTTATTTAGGCAAATCACAACCAGTAGCTGAGGAGCTGAGAGAAGGAAAAGGCAAGTCCTGAAGAACTTGGGGAGTGGCAGCATAAGCTGGTTACACATATGCATTAGGTCACTGATTAAAAAAAAAAAAAAAATCAAATCTGAGATCACACCCATGACAGCGTGACTTCAACCAGGCCACCAGGAGCTGACAACGAGGAAAGTGGAAAATCTCACACGGGAAGGGTGATGGCGGACATGAAGCCAGGAGAGAGGAGGCAGCAGGTATCAGTGACTGGCTGGGAGCTGGGCAACACTTTCTATGCACTGAAACGTCAAGTCACTGTTGAGAAAGGCCATAGAGGACGGTCACCAGCAGTGAAACCCATTGGGAAGGGAAGACAACAATCTCATGACAATTTGGACAAGACAACGAACCCCAGCCCCTGAAGTTTCATACTGTGTCAAAGAGCACGTATGTATGTTTCCCAGATACGGGGGGCACAGGTAACTTCTCCACACAAAGAAGTTGTAAATACAGGCACGGTCACACGGAGTGCTTTGTTCCCCTTAGATCCGGGAATACCATCAGCTTTAGAAAAAGAGGTCCCAAGCCGCCTGCGGTCCCCACCAGGTGCCTTGCCCTGCCCCGGCCCCAGCCCCAGCCCCGGCCGGCGATGGCCCACAGCCACCCCGAGGTGCGCCCCCCGCCCCGCACCCGCCTCCCCCGCGGGCGGGCAGCTAACGGCCCCACGCACAGGAGAAAGCGACTCTGCGCCTGCCCCGGGCGGCCGAGCCCCTCACCCAGCCGGTCTCCCCGCCCGCTCCCCGGGGCGAGGCGGGACCCCCCCGGCGTCCAGCTGGGCCAGCAGCCGCGCTCACCCAGGGGCCTCTCGGGCCGTTCCAGGGGAGCCCCCGCGGCCCCCAGCGCCAGCCCCGTCTGTCCCCCGACCCCCGCCGCCGCCTTTCACGCCGGGAGAAGCGCGGCAGGTTCCCCCCGCCCCGGGGAGGGCTGAAGCGGCGAGCCCGGCGGAGCCTCCCCCGCCACGGCGGGAGGCGCGGCCCCGGGAAGGCTGCCGGGCCGCGCCGCGGAGGGAAGCGCCCGCCCCCGCCACCGCCCAGACCCTGCAGCGACGGCAGCCCCACCGCCCCCCGCGCCCGTACCTAGCTGCGGCGGCGCTGGGCTCCCGGGCAGGTGGGCGGGCGGGCGAGCCGGGCCGGGCCGGGCCGGGCCGGGCCGAGCTGAGCTGAGCCGGGCACCGCCGCTGCTCTCCCCGCGCCCCGCCGCGACTCCTCCCTCCGCCGCGCTCGACGGGGAGGGCCCCGACCCGGAAGCGCTCAGCCCACCGCCCCGCCCCACGGCGAGCACCGCCCTATGGCAGCAGCGCGGCCGCGCCGCCCGCGCCCGTTTCCGGGGCACCGGGCTCGCCCTAGCAACCGCGTTCCGTCGCTAGGCGGAAGTGGTGCCCGGCGCGGCAGCGGGCAGGCCGCGGGGGGGGGGGAGCTGAGCGGGGCCGAGGGGGTTGGGCTGTGCCCGGGGCGTAGCGCCCCGCCTCACCGCAGCCGCTGTCTGTCCCTCCCGCTGCTCCCGGCCCGCAAACAGCCGCCGCGCCTGTGGGAGGGGAACAACGGGGCTGCAAAGCGCTGGGGGAGCACAGGCCGCTCCCGCCGCAGCCCCCGGCCCGCGGAAAGCCCGTGAGGCCCCGGCTCCCAGCCGCCGCCGAGGGGACGGGGCAGGGCGGGAGCAGACACCGCGGGGGCCGTCACCCGAATCTCCCAGGCTGCGCCTGGCCAAGGGCTCGCGTTTCCTAGGTGAATGCTGTAAACCGAAATACTCCTTGAAAACCGGTTAAAAAGCACGGCGAGGAAACGCTTTGTTCCGGGACACGGCTCGCCGGCCCCCCGCCCGCGGGCAGCCTCGGTAACCGGCCACACGCTGCACAGCCCACCAGCCCATGGCCCGTGCCAAGGATGAGCCGCGGGTTAACCTGGAGAATTTGTTTAGGTCCAAAATTTAGGCATTTAAATTACATGTTTTCCCCACTACCTCATATTCCTGAGGCGGGATTGTAAATTTTCCCCTGGTGCCATAATTAAGCTGAAAGTAAAGCCTGGTTTTAGTAAAATTGCTAATATTTCACTTTAGCTTTTTTGCTTACTCTTTCTTTCATTATACACATGCAGCCTGCCGACTCAGTTACAATATTATACCTTTTAAGTTGATATTATTATCAAAAATAGCATGTCTTAATCCACCCACCCGAACAGCCCATCCCTGCATCAGCACAACTTGACACTATTCCAAGCCTCTGCTCTGGGATGAGCTTATTTTGCATTTTTTGATTCTTTGTGATATTACTAAGGGAAAAAAATACTATTAGCATCAGTCCATCTTTGATAAAAGGAAGAGGCACTGGGGATGAAGCACTTCTGCAATGTTCGGTTTCAAGGCCCCCATTTTTTTAAGTGCCATGCGCAGAAAATGGTACAGATTCACCGAAGCAGCTTATGTTATTCTGGAGCTGCAGGCGCATCCCCGGAGGGCTCAGGGCCAGTCGCATCCCTGTTTGCATTTTGAAATACACTTCACCATTCAGATAGAAATTCTATGGTCACCTGAATTTCCCCCATTTCTGCTCTGAACCATCTGGGAGCTCCCAAAGAGCATCTTAATTCTGAAAACGTGTTTATCATCAAACAATTGTAGCCTGAGTAATTCTTTCATTAAGTCATATTAAACATGCAGATTCTCATTAGCCCCACAATAATCCTATGGGAGTTTATCGAAGACCAGCCTGCATGTTGAAAGACATATGGGGTGAAGGGAGCTCACAGATGACTCAAAGATGTTTTGGGTGAGCTAGGACCACCCCACCAGGGGTTTTACTGGCCAACACTCGGCTCCTCATCCTTGACCAAGACAGGTGAGAAACCGGCCTGATTCCCAAGCGCCTTATTATGAACAGAGATGAAATGTCCTGTTTTTATTTTTGAAACTGCTGCAGTGTCTCCAGTTGGGATGAACCAGCTTGTTGCTCTGGCTGGAGCTGGTGGGCAGGACAATACCCCTTTGTGCAGGGCATTGGGAAGGACAATGACGCTCCTGTTCAGGATCAGGCACAGGGAGGCACCACCCCGACACAGGCAGCGTGGGCAGTGGGGATCCTGCAAGGCACAAGTGCAAAGAGACCTCGTATCCTTTTGGGTAATGCTGGCTGTGGGCGTGCAAAGAGAAATAAAACAAAGTCAAAGAATAAATAAAAAGATTAAAAGAACATTTTTTGGCAGGAGAGAGAGAGAGCAGAGGAGCAACCATGTAGCATGAGAAGGTACCCGGGTCTTGTCCTTCTCGCTCCCAATGGACATAGCTGCCTCTGTAATCATTCAATCCAGAGCAGGAATATACGTGAACAGGCTTGGCATTTACTGAAATTAACAGCACTCCTGTGAGAGAGGGCATCCTGTGCAACTCCCTTAGCAAAGCAAGCAGCATCTGAACACAAAACTGTGGCGTCTGCAGCAGGGAGGCTTTATTTGAAGGAGCAGAAAGTAAAAAGCCAGCAATATAAAGTGGACATCGTACATGCCACAGTGCAGCATAGTGTGGTAACAGCTGCTTTTTTTTTTTTTTTTTTTTTTTTGGGGGGGGGGGGGGAGAAGCATTGAAATTCAGAAAAAGAGATGAAACCCCCTCATCTGGGAGATGGGGTCCTGAGGTTTCACGTTGGATTTCCCACAGTGGGGTGAGAGGGCTGCAGCCTGACAGCTGATGGCCCTTTCCCCCTCCCCTCGGTCTTCATCCCTGCGGCAGGGACATCTGCTCACCCTGCCAAACAGCTGCCCCCCTGCACGGCCCTGGCTGCAGGACAGCCGGAGGAGATCCTTCCAGCCCAGCCTAGCTACAGCCAACAGAAATGTTCAGTCTGGCCTGTTTTGGACATGAGGGGAGAAGCTTGAAAATGCTCTGAAGCAGCAGCAATTTCTGATTGTCCCATGTTACTTCAAGAGAGAAAAGCCTCAGGCTACAGGGATGGAAACGATGGGGTCTGTTCTATTGCTCTCTCTTGCCCAGACAAAGCAATTTTGCCCCCAAGATTTAAAATGCAACATATTAGAACCTTAGGATTTCTTATTTTCTCAACACTACTATCTCCTCTCCTAAATACCCTGTTTGCGCTCATTTTGCAGTTACTTTTGGAGCATTGAAGGGCACCTACTGAAACACATGTCCAGCCATGCCAGCAGTGAACCCCCTGTGCTCCCACCCAGTCTCCATGTCCCCCTTGCTGGCTCTCTCCACAAGCCATCCCTTGCCCCTTTCCCCCTTCCCACCCCCAACATCGCCAACCACCTGGCAGCAGCTCAGTCCAAGCCCCAGCATGGAGGGAGAAGGGGCGTTTGGGCCAGTCCGTGGAGAACCAGCCCTTTTTCCAGGGAAGAAACCATGCTCCTGCTGGCCTGGGTTGGCTTGGTGGAGCAAGAGCCATCAAGGAGCCGGGACCAGCAATGAACCACTCATGACGTAGCTCCATCCAGCACCCCCAGGAAAGGTCCAGGTGCCCCCAGCTGGGTTCAAGGGGTGCTTCTGGATCTTTCAGGTGTGGGTGTGGGGCCAGCTGAGGCCATGCAGGGCAGTTTTATGCTCATTAGTGCTCTCAAGGCTGTGATGTTCTCATCTCAAGGGTCAGAAAAATAATTTGGACTATCTGCAGAAAACCACGTGTTGGAGATGGGGGAAAAAAATCTGGTTTGGGGGTGCAGGTTCTCCTCACTGCCCATCACTGCCCCTCCAGCGCCGGCTTTGAGCACGGTGATTTAGCTGATGAAACGGTGGGTGATTTTGTTGATGCCATTTTCCTGGGGAGACCATTATCTGGCAAGATAACACTAACTCTTAGGAAATTATGAGCAATTTCAGTCTCTCATCCATATGCTTATATATTCCCTGCATGTTACTTAAATAAATTAACTTGAAGAAGGCTGTATGAGCAGTTGCCCTGGTCCCTGGCACAGTCCAGCATTTGGCAGCTGGAGATGCTGCTGACATCTATTGTCAGCTCTCGGTATTTATGTCTTTTAAAAAAGTAGATTGTTGTAGAAAAAGTTAAGCCAAAACTTCGAGCTAGCAGCTTAAACATTAATAAAAGCTAGAACAGACAGACCTAGCAGCTTAAAGATTAACAGTTGAAGTAGACAAATCCTGTAGATCTTCGTATATGACCTGTAACAATCTTATTCCAACATGCTGAGTACCGAACTACAGAATCAGCCCAAACCGACCTAAAAGGATGTCATATTGTGTAAGATGACCACTTAGCAACTTCTTAGTAATGAAGCAGCAAACAAAACAAACGAATAAAAAGCAAGAAGACCCCAGACCTTAATATTACTACTAGTCCTAACTATTGCATGAGGGGTGGGGAACTTAAATTGTAAGTGTATAATTGCCCAGGGGTTTCTTTGTTCAGGGTACCTTTTCCGGGGCACAAGATGGAGCGCTATTAATAAAAGGTACTTCCATAAAGGAATCAATCTTTCAGCTTATTGATTCAGAAGAAACCTAGAGTCAAACTCTGTTACAGTGGCTGGTATGCGGAGTTTCTGTAACATTTAAAAGCATATTAGTAAGTTGAGATTAATACATCGGTCAATGCTGAGTCACAGTGGGTCTTACTTTTGCTGCAGGTCTCAAATTGCTCCCATTCTCTATTTTATAAATTAAATTGAATATTCTAATTATGGATGGCCTTCACAAGCACCAGGCTTTAGCTGGTTTTGTATTCCTCTTCTTTCCCTCTGGCCCTGTAAAGAATCAAGAAGTTGTACTGTTTATATGGATTTAACCAAAAGAGGAGTTATTTAATAGTTCTTCAAACTTACAAGAAATGAGCTCAAAAGTGAAAACTACTTTGTAGTAATAATGACTAACTGGATTTCCACCTGACTGTTCCCCTTAAGAGGTTCTCCAGACTATACCTCTTGCCCTAAGACTCTAGAAATCCCATTGCACAGGGGTAACCTCTGCTAGGTGCTGTAACATTACACGAAGTATAGTGATGCAGCCACTTCATCCTTGTCTGAAATTTATTTTCAACACCATACATGACCTTTCTTTACCACGTTAAACTTTGCTATTAATTATATTGCTAGACAAAAGCATTTGTAGCGATAGATAGAAATTGTTTAGCAATATATTTGGGGTCGCACAGCACAGGTATAGCTCCCCAAGTGCTATTTTAAGGAAAATTTTACTAGATCAACAATAGCTGGAGAAAAAAACCAAAAACACAACAGGGAAGCTTTTAGATGTGGAAATCTTCTGCAATTCTTTGGGCTCTTATCTATAAATTCTATTTTGGGTCATCCGGAGCTCTTTTGCTTCAGCAGTATCTCCCTCTTAAGATAGTTCTACTCATTTTCAGAACAGCTGCGTGCTATTCCAGTTTCCCATACAAAGCTGAACTCAAAAGTTAGCATCAGAGGCACAGCTAGAGCTAAATCAGCTCCAGTGCAGCATCCCCACTCACACACTGACGTTAACTCTCCTGTATTCCCACAGGGATGGGAATGTAAGCAAGCAAACACCTTTTCCTGCATTTTGCCCAGAGACTGCTGTTCCTGGAAAAAAACTTTGGGCTTTAGCTTCAAGATTGCATTTCCTGATGTAAACAGTAGGACTGTATCTGCAGAGTGAGCATATTTATTTATTTATTTGAAGCAAAACCCATTTAAGCTGCTCCTTAATACTGAGTTTTGCTCTTTTGTGAGATTTTACAGCAGGGCAGATGTGCGATTCCCCACTTGGGAATGCCTACCCCTGGTCTCATTAAGTGTGAGCATCGGAACTATGCCAGCCCGTATCCTCACACAAACGAGCCCTCAGTGGCACCAGGAGTACATTCAGGCTAATGAAGGGGTAAGAGAGTATTTCTGTATGTTGAAAATCTGTCCTTTGCCAGAAAGGCTAAGTAACAAAGCTACTAAAACCATTAAGATCTTCCTGGCCTTTCTGCACCAAGACAGAAAATGCCGGCTGTCAGAGTGCCAGCTGACCCATCTCCTGCACGACACAGGTACCGACCGGCTCGCCACAGGGAGTGCAGGGAAGATCTTAACAGCCTGCTCACTGTGTTATCTTACTAGCACTGTGCTTCAGTTCAATGAAAAATAATCAGAAAGCAGGTTATTTTTGTTATTTTTTGTGATGTCAGGGCAAAGAAGCCTGTAGTTTGTACAGCACATTATCACAAACTTATTCCCCTTAATTTACATAATTAAAAAAAAAATCTGTTCCAAAGAAATCTTCACTTGCTACTTCTCATTCAAACGATTTGAACTGCTTTTTTGTAACAACCCTCCATTTTACTTGTAGACTTTTCAGGAAGAGGCTTTTAGCCAGAATTCACCACTTGCTCCACGATAAATATACCTGGCTGATCTACTAGAGCTGCCACTGATTTCTCCTCACATGCAAACATTCACCTTCTCATCAGCTCACCAATACCCTGATCCTTCGTGGTGCTTCTAAGGAAAAGACGAAGCAGAACCCAAGAGTAAGACCCATCACTTCTTTTCCACAAGACCCCACTTGCTTTTTCATATAAATTACCCCGGAATTTGTGTGGCAGCCTCAGGCACTTTACCATAACAAGTTTTATATATTTTTAGCAGTTCATTGCTCCTCAGGCTTCCAGGGTTTTGATTAGAATCATCCAGTTTGCTTTAATTAAACTTCAGCTCTAAATCATAGCAAGTGACTGCTGCCCTTCCACCTCACCGGTGTCTTTCCAAATCCTGTTTGTCTCACCTTGGGACAAAGAGGTCATCATTAACAGTTTTTACTTCAATAAAGAAATGACACTGATGTCTTTTCAGAATGCTTCACTGTATGAAAAACCTGGGGCTCTGCTTTCCACAAACAGAACCAGCATGATCATGCAAGTCTCAGACAGGCACAAAGCAATCAAAAAGTAACGGCTGCATGATATACAGGAGCCACCGAGGGGCTCGCAGGCCTCGCACACCGGGATGCCCCTGCCCGGCCCCTGCCTGCGGGGAGAGGCCACCGGCGCAGACCGCCGCGCCCCGCTCTCACCTCGGCAGGCGGCCGGCGATGGCCCCGCGTTGAGGCGGCTGCTGCCCAGCACACCAGGCAGACCAGAGCGGCGGCGGCGACGACGACGACGACGACGACTACCCCCAGCCCCCGGCCCGGTCTGCGCCCTTGCGGTAGCGCCCGCCGGGGCCCGCCCGCCCCGCCCCGCCTTGCCCTGCCCCTCGCGCCGCCGCCGCCCGGCCCGCGCGGGAGAGGCCGCCGCCCGTGGGGAAACGCTATTGCCCAGCGGCCGCCAGTGCGAGCGCTGAGGCGTGCGGGGCCTCTTCCGTCCGTACGGCGCGATGCGCGCTCCCCGCAGCCCGCCCGCCTGGGGCCGGGACCTGAACGCGGCCCCCTTCAGCGTGTGCCCCCTCAGCCCGCTCCCCGCAGCGCGGGTGCCCCTCACGGCGCTCCCCTCGGCGCCTCAGCCGCCGCAGAGCGCCGGCTGCCGCGGCCCGCCGGGCAGGTACGCCCGTCCGGGACGCACTGCGCCGCCGAAGGCCGCGCGGCCACGGCCACGGTCCCGCCGCAGTCCGCCTGCGCGGGCCGGGCAGCCCTCAGCCCCAGCGCTGCTGCGGGCAGGGAGCGGCACACGGACCCCCGGGCCACGCTGCGCGGCGGGGCTCCCGCTGCGCCATCCCCGCCGCAGCCCGGCACTGGCCTCGGCCTCGCCGACGCGGCTGCAGCCCCACGACACCGCTCTCGGCTGCCACAGAGGGTGACGGCTGTGCTCAGCTGCGGGCAGTGCCACCAAAACCAGCCAGCCTTCCCGAGGGAGTTTGTTCCCTTCCCAGCTGCTCGCAAAGGAAAAGCCTTGGCTCTGCAGTCTGCTGCCTGCCTACAGCACTTTAAAAAATGTCAGCGAGTGACGATGGCCGGGAGCATAGAAAGCCCTGCACCATCACACCTTGGTCAAGACGCTTTTTTCCTGCACCAGTGTGAGTTCAGGCACATTCAGCGTGAGTTCACAGGGAACAGGGTAGGAGGACTGCTCTGGCCAAAAATGATGTTTCTTTGTGTAAGGGACAAGGCCCAAGTGACTACCATGAGCCCAGATAATGCCCCGAGAAGGTCTCAGAAGTAGGGAAAGGGAGTCACAGGCTGCGGCCTGCACTGACTGTGTCTCAGCCATTCCTGGAACTGGGCCAAAAGGAGCTTCCAGAAGTCTAGGAGCCAGGGCCAAAACACAGGGGCTTCTCTAGCTCGCTCTTTCTCTGCATCAAACACCCGTGTTGGCAGGTCCAGTGCTGGATCCAGGACTGGTGATCTCCCTCTCTCTAGCACCTTCTCTCTCTTTTCTTGTAAAGCTGTTAAGTAACACAAGGCCTACCTCAGCTTCCCATAAAACTGCATAGCTTAGGTGGATATAATTGTGAGAGGGTCAACGTTTACAGAATGTTTGTTCCATTAAAGCTGATGTTTATGTACAGACCTTGGCTGTTCTCTCACCTTAGTTCCATGCTGAGGGGATTTGCAAATCTCAGCCACTCTGCCCTTCTTGTAGGTGGGAGATGATACTTTGTGGTCTTTTCCAGCATGACCTGTTCCTGGATCAAATGCACCACAGGACTGGGCAAGTGTCATGGTGGCACGTCAATGGATGGGTAGTGCCAGAGGGTAATCCAGGTCCCTGGTGAGCAGGATAGCATGCCAGGAGGGACACCGAGGCAAGCTTGGGAGCCTAGCTAGGCATGGAGCCCAGCAACTAGGACGAAAGGATGGCATCACCGGTTTTCTCCTGCCTCCAGGCTATGCCTGGAGCTCCCTCTGACGTGCAAACAAAGTCTTGCTGTAGGAAGATTTAACTAAGCAGCACATGGCGGGGGGGGGATGGGATGGGATGGGGTGGGGTGGCGGGTGGAAGGCCAGGCACCCCCAGTTTCAGTCAAAGATCGTGTAATGGCAAATTAAATCACAGTCTCCCTGATGCGAGGCTCCTTTGTGGCAGCTGCACCCTGTGAACATGATGTGAGCTGTGCAGGCAGCTGAGGGTCTCACTGCGCCCTAGTCTGGCAGCTGCTGGGTCTGGGGGCTTTTGCCTTGGCCCAGGCAATGATCCTCACTGATACACAGCTGGAGCTGCATTTTTTCTAAGAAAACATTTTGTTCTCCAGTACATCCAATGTCTCAGCAGCTGTTGGTCCCACATACATTCCCTCCTTTTCCAGTAGTTATCGCTGCCTTTATCTCTTAATGTTCATCCTAATGTGTCTTTGCTTAATCAGGCTTTTAGTGCTGGCTTTTTTTTTTTTTTTTTCCAATGATAGCGTAGTTCTCCATTCCCTTCTACCTTGCAGTGCTGGCATATGTGAAACGTGAGCTAAGAAGAATATTTTTCTGCTCTGTTTGGGGTGTGTTTTAGTTTTTTAGAGTGGACTGTGACACACAAAGCCTAAGCCTAACCTTAACTATTCCCTCCTCTCCCTGCAAGCCTACATAGACTGGCGAGCTGCATATTTTCTTCCATGCAAACTTACACCACTTGTGGCCTTTGACTTCAGAGGAGTTGTTCTCCAAGCGAGGGAAGTGCTGGCTCTGCAGCCGTTTCCTGACTGCGGGCAGAGGGAAGGGAGAGGGTTTTGGAGCCAGGGGTCGTTTTGGCAGAGTGCTGGGACCGTCTGTACCTTGTGAGTGTGGGGGTGAAGAGATTCAGGGACACGGGGAACCTGTCTGTGGGCAAGAAAAAGCTCTGATTAAATAGTTTGCAGGCGAGATCAGATCTGTGCGGGGCTGTGGAGGGGAGGGTGCAGGCAGTACTCTGGGGATTCGAACCTCGGCCCTGCCTGTGGCAGGGAAGGCACACAGGGCCCAGCCCCGAGCTCAGCCCTTGCAAGCCCGGCAGGGTGCGGGCTGGGGGGGGCCTGGTCTTGTCCTGATAGAGCCCTCGCCCCTTCCCCTCAGGCTGGACGGAGGAGGCAGCTCAGGTACGCGGTGGAGCGCAGCGGGAAGCCTGGGGCACCTTCCCTGTGCCCCCGAGCCCTCCGTGCGGCCGGCTCGGCCTCCTCCCTCCCAGCCGGGCCTGGGGAGAACCTCAGCGGAGGCAGGGTCTGCTGCCGCTCCTCCGGCCTCAGCTCACCTGCCTGCCCCGCTTCCTCAGCGCCGCGGCGGGGCCAAGGGCCGCCTCCGCTCGCCTCCAGCGCGGGGAGGTCCCTGCGGCGCCGGAACGGCGGCGCGGCGGGCGCGTTGCCGGGGGGGGGCGGGCAGTGGCGGTGCGGTGCGGCGCCGTTCGCCTTCCCCCGCGCGGGAGATGGCGGCGCGCGGCCCGCTCCTGGCCTGGTGCATCCAGCACCTGCGCGGGGATTTCGGCCTGGACGTGGGCGAGGAGGTCGTGAGGTGAGCGGGGCTGGAGCCGTGGCGGGAGCCGCTTGGGGCCGTTCCCTCCGCCGGGGCCCTGCCGGTCCCTTCCGCCTGTCTGCTGTGGCGGGCCTTGGTGGCCCTTCGCGTCGCCGCCAGGTCCCGCTCGGGCAGCGCTGAGGGGAGATGGTGTCTGCAGAGCGGCTGCTGGGGCGTCCCGCGGCTGGGGCACCGTCAGGGGACCGGGGGGCGGCGGCGGGGCCCGTGGGGCCCCGGTGGGTGGGCGAGGGAGGGCGCGCCGCTGTTTCCTTGGGTTGTGCGATTTTAATTTTTTCCGGTGGGAACCGGCGTCTCGTGGTGAATTGTGTGGTGTTGTGGGGTACGTCACTCTACGCTGGAACTGGAGGAGAAAGATATTTTACCTTACTTCTTTTTCAGTGAAGCAGCCACAAGACATTTCCAAAGTGTCTCTCTTAAACCCATCACAAAATTTGACTCATAACCCCATTTCTTACGGTGGTCTCTACAGAAACCTGGTCTTGTAGTCGACCGTCTTGCTGGATAGGTGGTTAACAGAAGGCCAGTCTGTTACATTACTTGAAATTTAGACAAAATATGTAAACATCTATAATGAAAAATGAGAACAAATTTGAAAAACAGGGGATGTTACAAACAGTTAACAAAACAAGGCTTTGGGAGAAGGGATAGAGACCGCAAATACAGCAAGCTGGGGTATAACAAGATAAGCTTAAAGATAACCAGATGGTTAATGACACCAAAAAGAAAATTACCTGACCTATGTGTGAACTATCCTAATTAGCATACTAAACAATCCACCCTGGAGCAAGGAAAGCCCCCAGCTAACAAAGCCCCCTCCCCACAGAACATGGCAGTGAAAAAAAGTGTTATACCCTTAAATGCAGACAAAGCTTGTAAGAACCAATAAGAATTAAATGTGACTGAACATAACAGTAAACAATTGTTCAAAGTATATGAAGTGGTTTACTATGTCTTAAGAGGCGTGCTGGCTTTGTGGATTTACCACCCAGCATCCATCTCTCCGCAGACATGCAGTAAATAATATCTCTGCTCTCTGTGTGATACCGGCTCTTTGCACACCAGGTAATGAACTCTATGACATAATAATCTGAAGAGGAGAGATAAATTGCGTATGTGTGTGATTAGACCATTGGTTTCCTCATTAAAAAAAAAAAAAAAAAAAAAAAAGCCTCCTGACCTGTTTTTCTCCATCCCACCCTCTTGCAGGTATATCTTGTCAATAACAAACGAGGATGAGATCCGGGAGTACGTTGTTGACCTCATTCAGGGGACTGATGGAAAGAAGAGCTGGTTTGTAGAAGAACTGCTGGCCAGGTGGCGGAAATCCTCCCAGCTGCCTCTTGAGCCTCTGCCAGCCTATCGGAAAAAGGATGGTGAGTGGTACGGGTTGGGGAAGGAATTAAAGTCTCAAATGAGCTTGTCTTGCTTATTCTGTTTATAAACAGTTACGTGCCATGAATGCCCGTGATTGTTTCTGTTCATTGTGACAGTGTAAAGCCCATTTTCATTCCCCAAGTAAGAGTTCAGGGACATCTTTCTCATGTTGGTAGTTACCCAGCCTTTCTTTGTGCTTACGCGTATTTCCAGAGACTTCTGAAGTGCCTCGGGCTGGAGACCAAGCGAAAAAGGGTAAACGCAAAGGAAGGAACAAGCAGGACACATCTGCATATGCTGAGCCAAGCGCACATGTAGAGGAAGTAAAAACCCCCCTTGACCTGGCCAAGGTGAGAGCGTCTGGGATGCATGGGCAGGCTGCATGTCACTGTGTGGTGAGGGCACACTTTGAACCCGGGTTGTGGGGAAAGGTAATATCAAACACTAACAAAAGATGTGACTGGAGAGCAGAAATAGGCTTTCAGAGATCCGAATCCTTTGAAGGGGATTATGTACCTGAAAGCATGTTTGTGTTTCCTGGTTATGTCATAGGGTCTAATAAATGCTGGCCTCCCCCTGCAAACCCTGTCTTGTCTTATATACCATACACCTTCTGAGATATATACATTTGTGTGTCTTCGTTCACTCGTAGATAGCATGCAGCATGGCAGCCAAAAGCTATAACCTGAGCAAATAGTTTGGCAGCCATTGGGTAGGTGAGGGTCCCACACTGTCCGCGAGCTGTACAGTCACCCACTTGCAATGAGAGGGGTGGCTGTTCCCATGCATCAACTGTTCAAAGCTGACTGCAGATTTGGATGGGCTGTGCTCATACCTTGTGTGTGTCCCTGGGAGTCTCAGTGCTGTGAGGAAATAATATGAGGACAGGGAGAAAGACTGTATTATTTCTGTCTCTAACAGGATGTATTATATGGCCAAAAAGATAGTGACTATGGCAAAATGGATTTTACTCCACCCTGCTGAAGAAGCCTGGATGAGAGAGCAGACAATGGAAGTAGATGCTGTAATTAGTAATAAAATGTATTTCTTTAAAGCAGAGTTGTGAAGTTGAGCAATTAAGGAAGCCACCAAGTAGGCAGAACATTCCTCGCTATATTTAAAACTTTTCACTCATGCTGAATAAAGCTTTTTAATTGGCAGCTGAAGTATTTCGTGCTGCTTCAGAGAGGAAGCCTTGGGTGCTAGACAGAGGAATTTGAGGGCTGTAGTGAGTGCCTTTCCACTGAGCAGCAGCACCATTTCCCTCTCCTGTTCACCTCCACTCCTGCACCTTTAGTGAGATTGAGATGTTGTTTGATTTTGTGGAGACTTTTTTTTTGGCAGTATTCATAAACAGTCTGAGTTGCAATGAAAGAAACTGCAAAATAAGAGCACAGAAATGCTAAACACCAAGAAAACCTGCCATTTTCAAGCAGCGGAAGGCCATGCAGCAAGCAGTAGTTGCCTTTCTCTGTGATAGTTAACTAACTTTTTGCAGCAGACTTGTCTTTTATTCAGAAGAACAATTTCCTGCAGTCAGTGCATCAAATATGACGATCTTAGCTGTTAAATGTTGTTTGGATTTCCTAGGCTGAGTTTCTGGATTTTATTTCCGGTGTAGTGGGTTTTGCCTCAGTGCTACTGGCTGGGAACCAAGCTCCTTCCTTAGGTATAGATCCAACTGTATGACTATGGTCCCAGGTGGCATCAAGTACAGCAGATCATGCTGTTGCTGTCTGAGCACAAGCGTGTGCTCTGCAGAAATAAGTGTGTGGGTGTGCAGTATGCTTTGTTAGACTTGCAGTGGAGTCCTTCATGCTATAAACACTGAGCATGTTGCACTTCCCAGGATTAAATGCCATGACTTATCCATGTGCAGCCCTGACTGAGCAACATCCAAATCCTGAGAGTCAGGGTTGCACCTGAATAAATAGTGGAACTTAAATTTATGTTTTTAAGTTAAAGTTTTTGTAGCAGGGAGGCTGCAAATGCTTAAAATGTTTGTAAAAGTGTTTGTACAATAAAAAAAAACCCAAATTTTTTGAACTGCAGGGTTAAAAATGGACAGTAACATTCTATTTCGTAACAGTAGTGTTTGGACCTGGCGGTGGCAGTAAAACCAGTTGGGCAGAACTGGGGAAAATGGAAGTGCTGCATCTGCCTGTTACTAAACTAGTAGCCTGCTGCTATTGAGAGCAGGTAAAAAGAGTCCAAGACGAGATGTCTTAATACCACAGCATGCCACCATCATCAAGAAAAGCAGCATGAGAGGATGTGGGACGTAGAAGCAATGCTAGCTGAGGGGTGTGGGTTAGGGAGCGGGAGTGATCTTCCAGCATGTAGCAGGCAGAGAGAGCGATTTGTCATTCTGTGGTGAATGAAAACAGGCTTTCTGGGAAAGGGTTTCCAAGAAGTCCTCTTTTCTATTGTCAAGAGAGACTGTGGAGAGGAGAGGCAAAGAAGCGCCTGCACTTGCGCCACAAGCGGATTTTCAAACGTGTCGCAGATATGACAACTAAAGGCCAGAGAGTGCATTTATATTGGAGGGCTGCTTGCTGAAATAAATAAGGGTAGTAAGTCCTAGTCTTCCTTGGTCATGACTGGCATGCAATTCATGGTTGAAATGTCTCATCTAGTGTTACAAGACAGGTTTGTGCCTGGAGTCTGTTTGTGCTTACTTCCCAAAGCATCTGTTTTTGAGTATTGCCAGAAAAATGGTAGCTATTGGCTTTGTTCTGTTCTCCTGGAATTATTTCTGTGCTGTAATTAATTCCTGCAATTAACTTCTCAACAATTCACTTCTCAGCCGGTACCTGCTGGTGATGTCGGGTGGGAGGAGGAACTATTTGTTTCTTTGATTAAGGTGTAGGGTCTGAGGGAGAAAACAGAATTTCACTATTAGATTATTAATCCAGCCCTCATCTAAAATACCTTGCTTTGTTTCTGTTTGGGGTTTCTCTACTTCGGCCTGACCCAGTGCAGTCCCTGACTGAAATTCAGAGAGGTGAATCACAGAATCACTGATGCCAAGTCATGAAATAAGGAGAAGAATTTACTTTACAGCTAAATAAATGAACGTGTGGTGCCTGGGAAACCTCTTCTCAGGTGGCTGTGCCAGGTGGAAAGCAAGAAATGCTGTGTGGTGAACTGGCTGTGAATGAAGAGGCCCTGCTGCCACCAACAGCTTTGTTTCTGGGGACAGGTGCACACAGGACTTCAAACAAACAGGGCATTGCTATAATTTAATAGCCCTTGAAATCTGGGAGTAGCTGAGTTGGTGTTCGAAGCTGTTAAACACCTGTGAGTTGATATGGCAGGTCTGAAGGACCTGCCTTCTAGATCCAAGTAGTTTTAGCTTTCAGAGGCAGCAAACATCAAGTGCATCAGCAACATCCTTATGTCCTTGCTTTGTTTAGCTTCCTTGGACCTTTTCTGGCAGGTCTAAGCTTGTCTTTCCATTGAATCTGGGGACTGGTCCAAGTTTCCTTCCAGTCAGGCAGAATAACACTTGTCTGAGGCTCCCCAGCCTGTTCAAGGGTCAGTGCTTTCTCTTTGCTGCCAGTGTTGTACTGCAAATACAGTTTGTTTGTTGTTTGGTTGTTGTTTTTTTTTGCTTTTCAGGCACAGGAGAACAGCAGCGGAATCAGCAGCAGTAGCAGTTCCTCTAAGAAGAAGACCAAATACGTTAGCCTGTATACCAAGGAGGGGCAAGACAAGCTGGCTGTCCTGATCCCTGGGCGTCATGCCTGCGAATGCCTGGGCCAGAAGCACAAGCTCATCAACAACTGCTTGGTTTGCGGGCGCATTGTCTGTGAGCAGGAGGGCTCTGGACCCTGCTTGTTCTGTGGTGCTCTGGTTAGTAATGAGGTGTATTTTATTTGCTGTGTTTGAATGTGGTGTAGTACACTCAGGGCCTTGAAATGGCATGGGGCTGAATTAGCCTCTCAGATCAAAGTTCCTCTAGCAAAGTTATCCAAGCTGTGAACCTGGGCAGGAAAGAGCCTGTGTGGTCTTCTCCTCCTAGGGGAAGGAGAACTGCTGTGGCTTTAAGTCACTTTGTGTTTCTTTTATTATGTGCCACATCAGAGCGTGAAGAGGTTTCCCTCATAATTTACATCACTTTGTTGCTTGCCTGATTTATGACAGTATCTTGTGGCTGTCCAGTGCATCACACTAACATCCAAAATTTGTGCAAGGCTTCAGCCTTCACCCTGAGCACAGCTCTGGCAGCCTTGTAAGGGGCAGAAGACATGGCCAGGGCTAGTGTGCTGACTTCAACACTTGTGTGGCATGCCTCATTTGGCATACCTGTTACACCCTGCGTTTGGTTGAAAGGGCACATTTTGGAGAAAGGGAGCAAGTTAATGATGGCAGATTAAATAAAGTTAACTTAAGGAGAGGAAAATACTGGTTGGATGAATAAAATGTTTTAAATCAGATTGGTTGCTATTTTTGAAGATCTGTTTAACTCCAAGTGGCCAGCCAAGAGAGGGGACCTCTGTATTAAGCATTGCTCGGGGAGGTTCTGGTTGCAGTTCTCATCCTTTGAGATCACCTAGCAGTGTACTCACCCACAGAAAGACCAAGCTGTACATTTCTCATGGGTTGCTTTTAGTAAAGAACAAACTGTCAGGATTCTCCCTGTATAAATAACACTGAAGGGAAGGTGTGGACTGTCTTGGCCATTTTAAACAGCTTAACCCTGAGCTGTTGTCTGAGGCTCTGAAATTGGTCAAGCAGGTGATGTCCTTCATAAGTCTAAATTTTCTTTTTTTTCTTAGGTGTGCACTAAAGAAGAGCAGGACATTCTTCAACGGGACTCAAACAAGAGCCAGAAGTTGCTGAAGAAGCTCATGGCAGGTCAGTAGCAATGACATACCTGTCAAGTAGTGAATCCCATCAATTATGCAACAGCAGGAGCTGCTCTGCCTCACTGTGCTATACTTGCCTTGGTCTTGTGTAGGAATGAGAGTGTGTCCGTCCTGATGTGTCAATTGTTGACATACATTCACCCAAATTATAAAGAATTGCTGGCAAAGTCTAAAGGTAATTCTTTCTTGGGAGCTGATGCCTGAATGTTTCTCAGGGGTTTAAATTGCCAGGACAGTTTGTGAACTTTATTTGCTTCAGATTTCACTGAGCTGCTTGCCCTCGTTGCTACGTGGTAGGCATTAAAAGGATGGCTGGGAAGTTGGCTCTTTGTATCCTCTCTGCAAGCAATCATGAGCGTTACTGGACTTCAGCAGAGGTGATAACTGCGAGTGTCAAATGGCAACCATATAATGTCCTTACCCAGAGGCCCCAAGGCTGCTCGTTAGGCATTCCTGAATCAATCACGTGAACTTGATCATTGTGAAGTCCGTGAAAATTAGGATAAGTCTCATGTGGAATGTGTGCTGTGGAAGATGAAGTGCTGCTATCTGATTTGCTGGGTCTAGAGAGGTGGTGGTTAATATTTTCTAATGACTCTTCTTGTCTAACACTTATCTTATGAGCTAAAAATAGGAATAGAGCCAAGGAAAGCAAGAGGAAATAATACCCAGTCCCCCAGCAAAGACCTGTGCATTGTGGGAGTGTTTGTCTGAGTTTAGCTGAAATATAGCCAAGGTCACAGTGTTCTTGGTTGAAAAATACACTTTGCTGAAGAACTGAGAAAATATTTACTCTGGGTCTGTGTCAACTTCTCTTTAGAGCTGCTGAGATGGCAGGAGATCTTGTAAGTCCTTGAGAGTAACAGCTGACCACAGAGTCAGTCTGTTTGTAATCTTCCCGTAGAGATCCTGACATACTTCAGGATCTCCTTTTCTTTCTTACCCATTTTATCGTTCTTCCCTTCTGCCCTTGCCAGGTCTTGCTTTGTGCATTATCTATGTAGGCGAAAGCTGAAATGTGGTTAGTTATTTGTCTTGGAACTGAAAAAATGTGGATCAGCACCAACAGGGAAATACAAGCTTTTTTCATTTCCCTAAAATAAACATGTTAGCCTTTGTGGTGTCTTCTGTGAAATACATTGGTTTGTTCCATTGTGGCTTTGATGCAAACCTTTTTTTTTTTTTTTTTTGTTCCCTTTTGTTTGTTTGTTTGGGTTTTGGCCCCTTGCCAGAAATGGTAAGAAAGAAGAGATAGTTGCTGGGAATAGATTTCTCCATCTCTTAACAGTAGCTGGTCTGAAAAACTTGCTGAGGTGTGTTGAGGGAGAATATAATTTTTAAGAGGCTCATATAGCAGCCGACAGATAGATTGCTCTGTATGTAACTAGCAATTGTCAGCTCTGTTGTGACCAAGTCTCTTTGTGGAGGTGACAACACTCAGGAGAGAATTTGGCTTTTAGGAGGGGACTGAATGCCTGTGGCTGGTGATGGGCAGAATTTAGACTGCCCAAATTGTTAGGGAAGGGGCAAGGAGAATCAAGGACCAAGACGACCTCTCTAAACACTACTTAGATGATGTCACTATAGTATTTAAATGCTTCCTTCTCTTTGGAGGAAGGGGTCTGTGAAAGGGGCTAGAGGGAAAATCGGGGCTTGAACTTGCTTTGGAAAGGTGCTGATTTTGGTGCAAAATTCTTCTTTCAGCTCCTTAAGTGACGTTTTCTTTTAGGGGGCATTTCTGCAGCCAGGCCCACTGATACTGGGTTTCAAACAACTGATTATTGAGCTGTGACCTGTTTTTCATCTCAGGTGCTGAAAGTTCAGGGAATTTGGATACCATAAGCAAAGACTTACTGCCTCAACAAGAAGCTAGACTCAAAGCAGGTCTGGAGATGGCTGTGAAACACAAAGACAAGTTGTTGGAATTTGACAGGACAAGGTAAGATACTAGCTGTGAGACTATCATGAAATAGCATAAACTATCTGGCAGGCTAAGCTGCCTCTAACAGGAATGTTAGAGAGTTCCTTCTAAAACCTGGACTGTAGCTACAGTCACCTTAATGCTGATGTTTGGTGGAACAAGAGTGAACTCCTCTAATGGGTCCCATTTGCATGTCCTTCTTTGTGTCCCTGACAGTCCAGCTCTCTAGAGGGAACAGAAGGAAGCTGGTAGGTTTGGGGCAGTCAGCACTGTGTCACTGTCCTGCTGTGCTCATCTTCTGCCATTGTGGTTGTTTCTCACCAGCGTACGTCGAACTCAGGTCATTGATGATGAATCAGATTACTTTGCCATGGACTCCAACCAGTGGCTGTCCAAGCAGGAAAGGGAAGCCCTCCAGAAGAGAGAGCAGGAGCTGCGTGAGCTGCGTCATGCCTCTAGGCTTTCCAGAAAAATCACCATTGACTTTGCTGGCAGGCAGATCCTGGAGGAAGACGACAGCATGGCTGAATACCACAGCAAGTGAGTGAGAACTGGCAGTGTGAAGGCATGCCCAAGAGCAGAGAGGTGAAAACTGTTATGGATAGTGGTCTGGCTGAATCTGGCAGAGCAGGTGTAAGGAAAGCTGAGCAAGCTGATCCCTTCAAGGGCACCTCCGACACTAGGATACAGTTTTGTGTTTGTGTTCTTTAGCTCCTTGAGGGTCTTTCTGGCTTGCAGCATATCATCTCTTTCAGCACAGCTCTGCTGGGACCCTCCCCTAAGGCCAACTGCAACGCTTGCGTGGGGTTTGAGTGGCTGGCATGTCTGTCAAAGAGAAAGCTGCCCTGGAAAAAGATGCTGCAGAAGGCCCCAACAGAAGCAATTAATCTCAAATTCAAACCAAGCTGGGTTTCTGTGGTGGAGAAGAGTCACTGTTCAAATTAGAAATCAGACTGAGCAAGGAAATAATATAGTTAGGGGAGGTGGTGAAAAAATGCTTTGGGTCAGAAGTGTTTGTGCAGGAAAAGGGAGATGGTGCCAGGGGAAGCAGGGAATTTTCATGGCTCTTATTTATGCTTGCAGACTGGATGAAACCATTGAAGCCATTAATTGTGGTACACTGAGCAAGCCAGCTGGGGGCCCAGAAGCAAAGACAACTCTGAGTTCTGGTGTTTTAGTGAATCCCCGTCTTCTTCAGCCTGCTCCTTTGGTCAGTATGGGTTGAATGATTTATTTCAGAGTAATGACTAACTTTGGGAGAGCTGAGCTTAAGAATTGTGAATTCTAGTATGGTTGTAGTGCTTCTGTCCTCCCCTGTGTCTGAGATGCTTGTTAGCCATCTGAGTTGGGGACAAAGAAGGTTTGCCAATTCCCTGCTCTGCTCCTGGCTCTTGGTAGGTTTGGTTTATCTGAGTTTTAGTCTCCTGCCTCCTTTTCAGGAATGGTGAAGAATTTCTCAGGGTCAGCCTAAGGTTCTGGCACTTTTTCAGCTCAATTTATGAAGCCTTTTCTGCCAGATTTCCAGTTTCCGAAGGGCGTAATCTCTATCCTCTTATTCTACTTTAATTGTCGTGTTCTTGGTGTATGCTAAGCATTTGGAGGTTGGACACTTCCAGTTTTGAATGTTGGTGACTGTGGATATGCTTTGAAAATTGTATCTTCCTGTGAGTGCTCTGAAATACCAGCAGGTAGATGTATTTTTTAAATCCATAGTTTAGTTGTGATGTGTAGAAAGGAAAAGCTGCACAGAGCTGAGCATGACCTTGCTTTTTCTACTGCCAAAGTATGGCGTGTAAGCACAGCAAGCTTGCAAAGAAAGAAGAGTGATCCCAAAAAGAGTAATACCTCTGTCCTTAAATGCAGGAAACCTTCAAATTGGATTTGCACTTGATATACATTATTCCTAGAGAGGTGCTAACCTTTTTCTTGTTTCTTTTGAACACTCTGAAGTGGGTGGACCAAACTGGTTTGCTCCCACACAGGAAAGCTGTATGTTCCATGGATGCTGGAAATGAGTCTGGCTTGGAGCGGAACAGGTTGCGGATTCAGGATCGAGAGTTGCAGGAGATCTCAGATGATGGTTGGTGCCTCAGCATGCACCAGCCTTGGGCTTCCTTGCTCATAAGAGGAATCAAAAGGTAAAGAGGTGGCCTGAACTGTGATGTATCCTGATCAGCTCTTGTTTCGTAGGTCAGATGGAAAGTTGTGTTCCTCAGAGGAGCATTGTGGACTCGCTTGCTTTGTACAGCAACTGATACCTACTGATAGCTTCCAGTTTGGAAGCCATGCTTCCTCGTCTGGTGTACTGATGGTTTAAGAAGCTGGTGAACCTGCTTTTCATGAGTGTAGCTAACCTAGAAGGTACAAGTTTCTTCACAGTGGGTAAATTTAGAGAGAGCCTGAGACTTCTGCAATATAATGGGGGCATACCTTTCTGGAATTTGAAAGGCAAAGAAGCTGAAAATGTGAAATGTGCTCTTCTGGTTTTTTGTACATCATAAAGAAGCCAACAGTGGCAGTGGGGGTTGTTTAAAAAGAAACCTTGTAAAACTTTTCACCTTTGGGCTGGGAATCGGGTTACAAAGATAATCTGCTTCAGCCCAGCATCCCTGGCATGTTGACTCACCTTTCCCACAATTAATATAGAACAAAGAATCTTCTTTAGCCTTTTTTCCCCTTTCTATCACAGTATTTTTCATTTTGGAGAGCAAAACTTTTTTCACTTCCCAAGCTAAAGATACTGTAAATCTTAACGTGCCCAGCTTCTGCACCCAGGCGGTCTGGGGATGCTGCCAGCCACTCCGCTACAGTTGCAGCATTGATGCCTAGTGTCCATTCTGGGGTCGTTGAGAGCTGCAGCTAACGACTGCTTCATACAGATGCATGGTCCGTTATTGCTCCCTGGATTGCATGCTTACTGTGTGGAACTTTCTGAGCTTGTAAGGGAATTGTATGAGCAGATTGTCCTACGATCATGTCTAGCATACTGCTGTACTTGCAAGGGATTGATGTCCTTTTTTGCTGTTGCTTTAAAGCTGTGAGGACATGCTCTGCTTGTGGCATTATTTGTTGCCCATCTCAGCTTTTCTCTGTAGTCCTGACACGTTGCTTGAGTTTAAATAGTTAGGGCAAAGCTTAGCAGCAGGAATTGCGTAACGAAACATTCGATTGAAAAATCTGCCCATGTGGGTGATTTCTGCTGAAATTTAAGTCATAAATTCTCCTTTGTTCTCTAGGGTGGAGGGCAGGACCTGGTACACATCTCATAGAGGGCGGTTATGGATTGCAGCTACTGCTAAAAGACCTTCCCCTCAGGAAATCTCTGAACTGGAGACCACCTACAGAATGCTGCTCCGCAAAGGTGAACTTCTCTCCTTGGATCTTTGTATTATTTGGTACATTGAGCCACATAATGAGCAGTGTGAGAAAGCCCTCTCTGCTGAGCAGTTATTACCGCTTCACTTTTCAACCTTCTGTTCTTGAAATTCTCTTCATCCTTTCTGCATTTTGTCAGCTGAGTGGTTATGGTGGCAGACTTCAACTCCATCCTTTAGCTGGTCATGTACTCCAAGCACAAACACTGTTCAATTGCACCTGAATCTTGTGATAGCTTTTGATGGCAGAGGACTTTTATTTTATTCTTGGCTCAAGCAACAAGCTGTCAAGTGTGTGCCTGCTTGTGTGTGAAGTGGCTTGTGCTTCAGTCTGTTTACAGTGATGTTAAAGGCTTTTCATGTATTCTGACCTTGCAGAAATCAGGATTGAAGAGTCACAGGTTCTCAGGAAGATGTTATTCTGTCATGTGGGTAGGATGCTGTTGGCTGCACTGCATGCCTGTTTGTGCAGTGTTCCTGCACGTCATCTAGTTTAAATGTTATACAAAAGGATTGTCTGCTTCCCCATCAGGGCAAAGAGCTCTTCCTGCACTATATGTTCCTCTGTCAGAATCTGACTAGGAAAAGATGTATATACAATTGCATCTCCCAACCATAGGTCTGTCATGATGAAGATCCTGAGGTGGAAAAAGAACAACAGGGTTTTAAAATAGCTGTTTGTTTTCCTGTACCTCAAAAAGTAGAATAGCATGGAGGAAAGGGAAAGGCATCTGGGGGTTAGAAGACCCCAGCTACATGTGTGGGGATGTGGTCCTGCTGAAGAGATATTTCTTTTGATGCAGATGTGGATTTTCCAAGCGATTATCCTTCGGGGTGCCTCCTAGGCTGTGTGGACATGACCGACTGTTTATCACAAGAGCAATTTAATGAGCAGGTGAGTATAGCAGATAAACCTTTACAAGCTTGTGTTAGCCAGCAAACTCTTGAAGTTGTGTAACTTCCTCCAGGAGATGCTCTAGAGAAGACATTGAATGGAGATTTTAGACTGTGTTGAGAGGAGATAAAACTATTATGCAGTTTTGTATGGCTAGAAGGAGAATATATATAGAAAATGCATTTCAGCAGGGGTGGAAGGGAGCAGTGGACTAACACAGACTAAATCCATCGTCAGCCTCTCTGCCAGTGAGGTAGTTTAGTTGAAATGAGTTTCTCACCCACTCTGAAACCCTTTTCAATAAACACTGACACCTGTTTGATTAAACCAAGACTAGCTTGAGTGACCATGCTGCAAGGGCATGACATGTCAGTCATTGCTTCCCTTGCTGCGACTCCAGTGCATTAATGTCAATTTCTGGGTTTCATCCTCATTTGGCAAACTTGGGAGCTTACATCTTACCTGGATATGGCTTCTAAAGTGCTGATTGTTTCTCTTGAAGAAGCTTCATGGGGTTGTAATAGAAGGAATTACTCCAAGTTTTGCCTAGCCAGTCAGCAACTTTTTGCTACCCCTGGGTGTAACAATGCTGATCTTCCCATCTCAGGGAGGACTCTGGAACAGGAAGGGTCAAGTACCTGTTTGGCTGCTTTTGGAATGCAGCAAACCACTCCCGGAGCACAGCCATCAGAGGCTTTGCAGTTATTGCAGTGATTTGTGTCGCAGAGGATATGAAGGGACCTGAAAACTCAAGACAGTGTGGAAATGTGGACCACTGCAGCAGTGGTGGTGGTGTGCCATGGGACCTTGTCCCTGGCCCTGAGGTGCCAGCAGGATCAGCTACCCTGACCTAAGAGAGGGTAGCTTGGCCCAAGCAGAGGTGTCTGTAGCTGCTGGAACTGCTTGGTGCTTCTTCCTGGAGCTGGAGGTCACAGTGGCCTCACCGGTGAAAGCTGTGCTCTGGTTGGGGCACTGAGTCATCAGGAGAAGGAACTGTGGGAAGAGGTGAGCACCCTCCCACCAGGCAGGAGAAGAGCCGCAGGGTCTTCATGGAGACCCTGCAGAGAGGACATCCAGAGCCCTGAGATACAGGGGAGAGAGGGACAGCTGGAGATTACAGTGGATCAAGACTCCCAAGGCAGTTAAGGGACATTTAAGTGGCCTTTTTCTGAATGAGGCAGGTGATTTGGTGACCAGGAACACAGGTTAAGTTTGAGGTACTGAGGCCTTCTTCGCTTCAGGCTTCACCAGCAAGATCTCCCAGAGGTCTCGTGCTTAGAGGTATTGGAGAGGGACTACCCATAGTGAAGGGAGATTGAATTAGGAATCTTTTGAGAAATCTCATGCATACAAGCCTGTGGATGCTGATGGTGTGCACCCAAATGTACCGAGTGGTACATGACTTTGTAAGGCCACTCTTACCTTGGAAAGGTTATGGAGATCGGGATAGGACCCTGATAACTGTAGGGAGGTGACTTAATTACATCCATCTTTAAAAAGGGAAGGAGGGATGATCATGGACACTTCAGGTCAGCTTCACTTTTATCTGTGGGAAATTCATAGAGCGGCTCCTCTTGGAAGCCAGTTTTGGACACATGGAGGAGAAGGACATTGGGAATAGCCAGTATGGATTTACCTAAGGGTAAAATCATGCTTGACTAACCCAGTGACCTTCTGTGATCCAGTAGTTAGTGGTGAATATCTTTTACTTTGTACAAACTTTTAGCTTGGTCTCCTACAGCATGCATGCATCCAAGATGAGGCATTATAGTCTGGGTGGGTGGACTTCAAGGGTCAACAGCTGGCTGGGTCATCGGGCTTCAAAGTGCAGTGGTGGTTGCCTCATAATCTCTTGGGAAGTGGTGTTTATCAGGGCTTTTTCCTCTAACTTCTATTTAATACATTTAGCCATGACCTGGAGGGGTAGGTGGAGTGCCCCACAATGAGTTTGCGAATGCTGCTCTTTGGGGGAGCAGTGGGTATGTTCAGCAGCAGGGCTGCCATTCAGAGGAACCTTGACAGGCTGGAGGAAAGGGCTGGAATGATATTCCTGAAGGCTCAACACCAATCCCTGCACCTGGGGTGAACTAACCCCCTGCATCAGTATTGGGGAGTGGCTTTGCTGAAGAGGCACTGGGGATCTTGGCAGCCAGCGAGCTAACAGGAGCCCTGGCAGCAGGGAGGTCTGGTGGCATGATGGCCCAGTATGGCCAGTAGAAGTAATTACTCCTCTTTGCAAACTACATCTGGAATTCTGTGGTTGCAAAAAAGATGTTGGTAAACTGCGAGTGCATCCAGTGGAGGCCACCAGGATGGTTGGGGGCTGGAGCATGTGCCCTCTGAAGAGAGGCAGGGGAAGAAGAAAGACATTCCACTTCCTGCAAGGAGATTACAGAGAGAGGGAGCCAGGCTCTTTGCTGATGTACACAGCAAGAGGATGAGAGACAATAAATTGAGAGAGGTCATAAATTGAAAGGGGAGGGTTCAATGTGACTTAAGAAAAAAATTCCCCATGAGGACAGCCAAGGAATGGAGCAGGCATTGCCTAGAGGGTTTGTGCAGTCTCTACCCATGACGATTTTTAAGATCCAACAAGACAAAGCCTCGTCTGAATTCTGTGTTGACCCTGCTTTGATCGGGAGGTTGGACTAGAGACCTCCTGAGGTCTGAGTCTGTGATGCTGTGACTGACTCCATGCCCAAAATCTGGAGCAGCAGCTTTCCTTAGGGTGTGTTTTATTAACTTACAAAGCCTATGTTGAGTACCAAGCACAGCACAGCTGTTCCTGATACCCTTTGATGCCTGTTCACTCGACTGCTTCTTGTAGGAGTCAGGTTTGGTCTATATGGGAATCACCAGACCATGTAAATCACCAGACCATGTAGGGCTTGATAGTGAACCAAGACCATCTTGTGAGATGGAATAAATGGATTCCTTGGGATAGAGGAGGAAGACACACCAGGCTGCTGGGCATCTTCTTTCCACGAAGGGTTGGAGAGGCATCAGCAGCTGCGGGCTGTTTCTTGTGAAGTGCTTTCCTAGCTTTCCCAAACCCTGTGAGGTTTTTTAGCAGAGAGAGATACCTTGAAACTAGAGATAAAGGGTATTTCTGATGAGGTTGCGTCTCTTAGTCATGGGCAGAAAGGGGAGGAGGTTGGAGTACGAGCAGCAGAGGGAGCTTTGAGACTGGAATACAATGGAATCTGCAGGAGTATTTGGCCTTGGATGGGAGCAAGCCTTGGGAGGGAGAAGAGGAAAGGACACTGGGGCTAGTGTAGGGTGTTTCTTCGGTAGCATCCACTAATATGCAGTTTGGTCTTAAATGGAGATACTCGCCCTTCTACCACTGCCTGTAACAGTGGTGGAAAAGTACGTTCTGGTCTCTTGCAAACTTTTCTCTTTAACAATTCCTCTTTTTTCTTCATGGGTATGTTCTTCAGGCATTGGTAAAATGGCTGCAACTTTACAATAGCTTCTTGCAATTTGGAAATTGTGTTGTAGATAACTAGCTTTTAGTCTTCCCATAGAGGAGCCTCACAATTTGCTATGTTCTCTATAAATTCCTCCCAGTTTGCTGGCACTGCTTGGTCACAGAGGCACTAAAGGAAGGGTAGTGTATTCCAGGAGCACTGTTTCTCAGACCTATTGGCAAGAGACTTACCTCTGTTCTCAGTGCCATGGCGCTTCTTTTATATTTCACTGGCTTTTTGCTGCTCCCATATTCCAAACTATTTATAATTCCCAACTTGTTGCCTTTTTACAATGATTTTGTCCATTTTCCCCCCAGGATTGCTTTATGCAGTGTTCATTTCCCTAGCTTGTAAGATCGAATTCAGAGATCTGAGCATCTTTCTGAAGTTGTTTTATGAGGAAATGTAGGTTTTTGTGGACTGTCATGAGCAGCAAGTGCATCTAAAGGAAGCTGAGATTAATTTAATTGCAAATGCTAGCAAGATGAAGAAGTGTGCACTGCCAGCTCCGATATCTGTGTTGGATTTTGCTGGGAGTAGGAAATCCCTGTTTGCTCATGCTGATGATTCAGTCCAGGTTCATCAGCAGCCAGCACCAAAGCCACTTGTCAGCAGTGTAATCCAGCCATTGCTCAGTGTACAAAGACTCCTTCTAGCTTCAGGGGGAGAGGGAAGGGAAGATGATGTGGTTTAGCCACTTATTGTGTGCAAAAAACATTGACTGTTCTCTAAAGATCTGCAATACGTTAGCAAGCGAGGTAGTGTGATACAGCAGCAGAGACCTCTTGGAGACTAAGCCACTGCAGAGCATTTTTTGGGCTCTGTGCTTTGACCCTCTTCACCAACTTGTATTTGAAGCTTCTGCATTTTCCAGAAGAAATCATGTCAGAAGAGCAGGGCAATCCACATTTACAGATTACACCCACCACCCAAAGATGAAATGGTTCTCTGTCTTGCTTATTGTCTTTTGGTGGTGGTCCTGCCTTTTCCAGCAGCCATGGAAGATTGTTTTGACTCTTGTGACCATTTGTTCCTGTAGGCAAGGGAGACTCTTCCTGGTATGTCCCTCCTCAGTCCTTTTGATGCTGTCACCCACTCCCTATTCAGCATCATCTGCAGATTTAATTCCGTTGCTATTTGCATCCTCTCTCAGGTTGCTAATGAAGATGTTAGTGGCACCCTGTTGGTATTTTTCTATCATTATCCTCATTTAACTTTTATATATATATATATATATATATAAAATTGTGCTCAATAAAAACAAGATCAAGTAGTGATGGTCAATTTTGTTGGATGCTGCACCAACAGACTTGGACCAAGTCCCTGCCCCAAGAGCTTGCGTTATCATTAGGGACTGGTTATTTATCTGCATTATAATCAGACATGTAAGTCTGGCCTTGCATAACCCCTTCAGAGGGGTCAGTCTTGCAGCTCTGCCCTACATAAAATATTTGAAACCCAACTGATGTTATTGAAGTGGTTTGCAGATCTTCAGGGCTGTGTGAGAAGTGATGGCAGTACAGGATCTTGTGTGCAGTAGCTGGTGGGGAGCAGAGGAAGAGCAGAGAAGAGATGTCCTTGTGATTAAAATCAGCATCACATCAGATGACATTGCCCTAATCCCAGCTGTGCTACTTCATGAACTAGTTAAATCCATTCCTCTGGGTCTCTTTTCCACATGGAAAATAAAGCAGTGCTTCCCTGGCAGAGGTTATTTACACCTAACTTTACTGCTCAAAGCTGTGATCTTTGGACTGAAGCTGGCCTAGGAGCAGAAGTTATTGTCAGGTAGAAAACTCCACCCCAGGTATAGAGTGTCACCTGCTTTGTTCACAGGGGACTGAAGGAAAAGCTGCTTTCTGAATTCAGCCCTGCTGCTCAGAGCGGGTGGTTGGTTGCTGCCAGGAGATCCCTCTGTGTGGCTCTTAAATCTCAGTATTTCCAGTTGAGCTTTGCGCATCTTGCACCTCCTCAGAGCGTGTTCTGGGCTCATTTCCTTCTCTTCATGGCAGCCACCCAAAAAGCCTTGGTTGAGACCAGAATGATTGCTTTGTTATGCATTTCGGCGCTAAAGGTGACCTGGAAACTTTTTTCCCCCTGTTGAGATTTGAGCGTTGACGGCGGCTTTTCCTTGCTCTGGGGCTGACGTCACCAACACCTTGAGCAGAGCAAGGAGCTGCCTTTCTTTTCCTGCATGAGGTGTCGGTGACTTCAGCAGTGCTCACTGGGGAAACATGGGATGGTGCAGGCAGGGCTTGGCAAGAGTCTAAAGTAAGCAGGGAAGTATTTACATTTATGCTGTTTTAATGTGCTCTGAAGTCCATGTTCATTTTGCTAATGACTTTGATCTGAGAGACTATTACTTTAACTGGAAAAAAGAACATTTCCGCTGCTGCTATTTTAGTAGTTGATAGGTGTGTTTGGACTTACTTTGAATGCAAGCATGCACACATGCCAATATCTAGATGTAGCTATTATCTCGGGCTGAAATATTGGATAATTATGTTTGACGGGAGTAAAGTGTTTATTTTTCATTTCTAGGTGATCACTTAATGTCCTAAATCTGCACAAGGGAGCATGTCTAAGCTATTTTTGTGCCATGAGATTGCAACTATCATTTAAATAGGCTCCATTTTTCCCTCTCAGGAAATTTGCATTTAATCTCTTGCCCTCCTCTTCCCTCCCCAGTGAAAATAACAGCAAAAAAACCAAAAGAGACTCAGGTGCCAAGCATACATAAAGGACTCGCTTTAAATTCTCAAATAGGAGTGAGGAATAAGGGTAGAAATTTTCTATATTTAGACTCCAGAAGGTGCCTGTTTAGATTATCTCCAAATAAAGGGACAATAGCCCCTTGGTAATAATTTCCTAAGAAAGAAGTTAATGAGAGGGAGAAACACAAACATATACTTTGATGTGTACTTCGAACAACAGTATAAATATGTAGAGAGTTTTTGTGAGGACCTTCTCCCTAAAGTATAGGTTTCCTAGTCTAGGCTTGGAGCAAGACAAATGCTTGTTTGTGCAGTGCTGTGGCTTTACTGGCACCTTTGCTCCCCGCCCCCCCCCCCCCCCCCCCCCCCCCCCCGTGGGATATTTACCTTTTCATTCCTGAGGCTTACTTACTGCACCTCAACCGATGAATGATTTTTAGCAGGGTTTTGAAGGCTAGATCAGATATGCTTCCTTCTGCAGCAATCTACGTGGCTGTTAATGATTGCAGCTGATGAAAAGTCTTTGAACTTTAGAGGTTCTTGAATTCTCCTTAGCTGAATTTGTCTTTTGCGTGTAGCCTGATGCCAGATCAAGTGGTACTAGGCATTAGTCTGGCTTGCAGGGACCTATGGGTGATGCAGCTCTTTATTCGGTTTCTTACCGCATAAAGCCCCCTTGGTTCGTGGTTCTAGGAGCACAGCAGAGCAGGCATGCAGCTGGTTTGGATTATAGACGGTAAGAGTCTGGGGATTTTTTCCTTATGTGAAGTGCTATGGTTTTCATCAGAGACTCTTCTAAGGCTCCAGCTGACTTACATAAGCCAGCAGGTTTACTGAGGCCACTGCTCAGTCTGTTAAGATGAAGGAGAGATTGTCACTTGATGATGATTAATTTAGGAATGCATTAACATGCCAAAGAAATCGAATGATAGAGGCTAGCTTGCCCTCTCCTCTGGTTTCCTAGACCCTGGGGAAAAAAACAAGCCAAGGCTGAAGCATATGACTTAATTAATGATGACTGTGGACTTAGCCTCTGCTACCATTTGAGCAAACCAGTCAGGGGTTCTTTTTCTCTTCTTTCAGATGTGGTCACTGATACTTGCTGCCTTCTTGGTGTTTGGGTTTTTATTTAATCTTGAAACTGAGGGTTAGGTAAAACTGACCTTGAGCTGCTGCTCAGGTGCCCCATACCCTCTCTGTCCAGTTGTAGCTCCACCAGGTTGAGCCTTGACCACCCTTTAGGTGGTGACCCCAAATGATGGGGGAGCTGGAAGCTATAAAATACAACCACTGCGGTAAATGTATGAATGCTGAAGGACTGTGCTTGCTTAAGCTTTCATCAGCATGTCATCGATTTCATAACCCCGAACAGACCGGTCGCTCAGATGCGTATCCTGGCTCTGCCACACGTTGGGCTGTGAGAAAACCCATCACGCTGGTGGGATTGAATCAACAGCTGGAAGCAGCCAACAGCATCATGCCTCCTTGGGGAGTAGCAGCAAGGGTCTGTGTGGGGGGTGGTGGCTGCCGAAGTAAACCAGGGCAGGCATGCAGATGCCTTATCTGCACAAGGCTGGGTTCACCAGAGTTAGGTTTTTTCCAAAGTTCAGTTGATCTCCGTCACCTGCTGTGCTCGGCTGTGCTATTTTACCCCTTTGCTTTGCAAGTCTTGGTCTATGAAAGGACTTTATGAAGCTGATTGAAGCTGTCTGACTGTATCTGGCAGGGTGCAGGCACTGTGAGCTGCTTGAACTAGAAGCAGGTGCCCTGGTTTCCCCTGGTCTCCTCCTCCCCATTGCCTCTTCCCTCCTCCTTGCCAGGCCTTGTCAGACAGCGTGGGCAGTGGGGCTGCTTTGCAGCAGAGGTTAGGCCTGCCTCTGCTGTCCCTTGGTACAGCAGAATGAAAACTGCTTTTTCAGCTGAGCCTAGTACACTACTGAGCATTTTTCCAAGTCCACCCAGTTTCCCCCCGACGGTTGTCAGGCACTCTATAAATGTCTCAAGCCCTTCTCGCCCTGCTTCCAGGGTTTACCGTGGGCAGGTGTTTTCTCAGGCTGGGATTTGAGCCACAGAAGGGTGTTGGTGGCTGTAAGTCCTGTGATGCCAGTTCAGGAAGAGCAGGGGGGGTGCAGTGTGCCTAGTGTTTGCTGGCATCACTGAGTCCTCTGGGTCTCTCTGCAGACTCGAGCCCTGGCAGAATGCTGAGTGTTTTAAAATCTGAGTACACTAGCACAAGTTTGAATATTAAATCTACATTTCAAAGTCCTGTTATTACTTACTACATTTTTATTGCTTCCCCTGCCCTTTGAATCCAAGTACAGTTTGTGGTGTAGGAACACGATGAGAGCTGGGCTCAAGGCTGGGATGTGGAGAATACCCACCAGATGGATCCGACTGGCTGGGGGAAGGATCCTGTGGCGATCCCAGCCTGCTGTGTCTGGATCTGATTGTGTACCAGCTAAGTGTGCAAGGGGCAGAGCAGGCAAGGACTGACAGGCATCATGTGGGAAGAAGGGGAAAGGAAGGCAGGCTAGCAAAATTCCTTGTGCATCCTCTCAAAGGGAGCCTATGCCAGCACATGATCTGCCAGGCAGCAGATGTAAGCTCTCAAAAACAGCAGGGAGGATGTTGACTGCAACAATGCATCAAGGCTGCGGTTTGTAACCTCAATAGTAAGGCAGTTAACTTTTTTTTTTTTTTTTAACAAAGACATTTTGATTGCCAAATCCATAACCATTAGCAGCTGTGGTTTCGAGCTGTTCCTTCCTCACGCGTTGCAGTCTAGACCTGACAGGCTTTCAAACAAAAGTTTGGCTGCCGGCTTTTGTTTGTGTTTCTTTGTGATCCTGCTTTTATTCTTTTTGCCTGTTCTGTTGATTCGGATTGAATGTTGATGCATATTGCTTTTCTAACTCACCGACTCAGCCTCTGTGGAGTGGTTTATCTGCATCCATGTGGTCTTCTGGGGCCGAGGGCAGTGTGTAGAGTTTCTCGGGTGCATGTTCACATGTTTCTGCCTCAGGCTAGAAAATTTGGCATTTCTAGAAAGTTGAATCTGCTTTGGGATTTCTGTTTAGGAAAAAGTTATGTTTTTCACGGGCAAAAGGCTGACTGGCCTGTGCTAAGGCAGAGGGAATGGGTCCTTAAAAGGTGATGCTTGAAAGCATGCTTGAATTTGAAAGTGTGATGGAAGACCATGTCATGAGGGGAGATCAAATGTTGAAGTGAGGCACTTGGTGCTCTGCAGGCTCTTCACAAAACCGGGGGTCTGAATCAGGAGAAGGTGACACAGAACAGCGGCAAACCTGGATTTCCTGGCTCAGGTGATGGCTTCTGTTGCCAGTTGGGTGTCACCTTTGGTTTGAATGTGCTCCGGAGCACTTCAGGGTGAAGGTCGAGTTGGAAAAATTGGCTAGATAATCCCCAAAAGTGGATGTACTTGTAAACAGGCGATGTAGACTACCACTGTTAGAACAACAGATGGGGAAACGATGCTTCAACACCACTCTCCTTGGAAAAGCAACAAGGACGGATGTGGCTTAGGCACAGTGGTTCCTGAAGGCTGCTCCTGCAGACTGGGAGAGGAATAGAACTTTTTTTTTTTCCTTTTGATATGAAGTAACTCCTACCTGCAGATGGACCACAGAGCCAGTAACTGAGCTCCAAGCACTGGATCAATTTTGGCTGTAGCTATATCCCAGCAGGTCTGTGGGGTAGCTGCGGGTAGGAACCAGGGTTACTACTGGTGGTGCCGGAACTGGAATCAGGGAGCTTGCCCGATGCCCACAACTGGATAATCATCATCTTTCTAATTTTTGATGGCTCCATTTTTCCTGTTTCCCTGTATCTGTGTGACTGGCATTGCTGCAAATGCCCCTCTTTGGCTGTGGCACCCCTGTTGCTCACCAGAAACTCTTGACTTTCTTTTCCCTTTTGCAAACCACTAAAGAAACATTTTCTAGCTGGATGGTGAGCAATTTCCCTCCGGAGAGGAGGAGAAAATGGCTGTTTAGTAGTTAATTACCTGTTATGTTGGTCTGACAGCTATGAAGCTTATGAGGCATGAAAGAAGAGTGGATCAGCCTTTCCCACAAATCACTGAGAAAACGGGGTGAAGGAAGTTGTGCCTGGCTCCCAGGGGGATGCCTCTCATCCCACTCCTCTCCTTTGCACATGGCCCTGGGGCTTCTCGTAACGCCTGGGGAAGAGCCTAGTGCATGTTTTTGCCTGCTGGAGAAAGCTGATTTATTGCCACTGCTTGTTACAGCAGCCCTGCTCTTTCAGAGGGGACGCAGTCTGTGCCAAGATTATTTTTTTTTCCCTTTGAATGCATTTTACGGTGAGCTCTCTTGCCAACACATGGGCTCTGCTTGCTTTTATTCTTTCCAGACAGCATTGCTTTCCAGTGCTGCCTCTTTTATTTCGAAGGTCTTGGAGAGCAGTGGGGAAGTGAAGGCTGGAGCTGGTGTCCTGGCCCAGTGCTGCCTGGCAGTGAGCTGTATTTCCCCTGTTGTTCACTGAGGAGACATGCCAGGAAAATGATTCAACCCTTTCCATTATTAACCTTGCAGAACATCTCTACCACCTCCTTGCCATTCGGTGCCCATGCCCCAAGGCCACCACCCTGGCAGCTCTAAGATGGAGAGGATGGTGGTGACCCAACAGAGGACTACAGGTTCCAGCGTGCAATTCTCTGCCACACTCTGGCTAACCGAGATGCGCACTGGGGCTGTGCACTCGCACGCTCAATGGGCAAGAAGAGCAGAGGAGAGCTCAGGCTGCATTGCAGGGCTCTGTAGGCCAGCATGTATAAAACGCCAGGGCCATTCCCAGCCGGTGTTAGCATTTGGTCTCTTGCACTGCATTTACTTGTCTCCTTTTGTGTCTGGAGACCTTAATGAGAGCAAAAGATGCTCTTGAAAGGTCGTTAACGAAGCTGCTGGGGAGTGTTTTGGCTTTGTGCTGCGAGGAGCTGCTGCTCCGTTGCATGTGGTGCCTTTGTTCCTTCCTTGGATGCACCAGAGCAGAGCTCATCTTGTTAGTGATGGTTTGGCTCCCTCCCGGCATGTTTTGCTTCGGCTCTTTCAGTTCCCCTGCCTTTGGTTCATGTGAACATGGCTTATTGGGGAGGGGTGAAGAAATCAAGGGGCTCAGGACAGCCCTTGTCTGTGTTGTTTTTTTTTCTACTGCTGAGACAGAATTGGGACAAGCTAAGGGTCCTGAGCTCTGCATTGTTACCAGCAATGCTGGGCAAGCCTGCATGGCCCCTGCATCCTGCTGCAGGCTTTACCCAAACCAGAAAAACAAAAATACTTACTTTAACAGATTTGGAGTGGGGGGAATTAGCAGGACTTTTTGTTTTTCTCAAGTGTCAGAGAAGGTGAGTTTGTGTCTCTCTTGGCTCCAGGCTGGCTTGTCCCCTCCTTTGCTCTTTTGCTGTGGGCTGTGGAGACCGACAGCCCTGCTGCTATTTCTGGTGGTGATGAGCTGGTGATGGGAGATGAGGGATAGTGAAAACAAAGTGTAGGGAACATTCATTAGCAATTATCCCTGCTTGCAGCTTGCTTGGGGTTGCTGTTGGGGACATCTGATAGCCACTTAATATATGTTCAAAGCGCTAGCTCCAGAGTCAGGGTGAATGTGAGGGTGGGTCTGATGGCCAGTTTTTGGAGGAGCTCAGTGCTCAGCTCCCTTTTCCAGCTTGTACTCAGATGCTACATTTAACCTTGAGCTCTTTCTGTGTGTTAAGCTGCCTTCCCCCCTGCCTCCCCCCGCTAATCTCTTCACAGCTAGGGTCTTACAAACCTGTTAGCAGCAAACTGGAGCCCAACCAGCGTGGTCGCAGAGATGGGTCGAGCAGGGAGGGTGGTGGTTGCGTGGATGCCAATGTATGGAGAGTATACGTGGGGTTTTTGACTGTGTGAAGCAGTGGGCTGGAGCAGCAGTTGGTAAGCTGTGCCTGCTGTTCGCAGCCCACGGAGCCCACCGTCCTCCAAACTGTCTCGTTGCAAGCCTGCTACAAGGTGGCAGAAGGTCTGAAAGGAGGCTGAATCATTCTTTTTTTTTTTTTTACACCATAGTTATATTGCATAAGCCCTCTCCTTCAAGCTTTCCTGCTCCTCTGCAGGATTGGAGGAGGGTGGGTTTTCTTCTTCAGGGACAACCTGGCCTCTGGACTATATTTGTTGTAGAAAGCCTTTTTAACCATCTTCTCCTAAATGCTAACTTGCTTCCTAGTAGAGGCAGTGTCAAAACCTGGAGTACTGGCACCTGTCTTATTTACACCCTCAAGATTATAATGATGAGTGCCATTGAAATTAAGAAGGAACATCTCCCATCAGACTCCTGGCTGGTTTTGATTCTTGGTCTCCAGTAGAGAGGGAGAGTGTTTCTCTCCAAGATGACCTTTTATTTAAAAAACTGCTGTTGCAGATCCTCTTTACTGGGGATATGCTCTGCCTTCTCTCTCTGGCTCAGTAGATGTGGCTTTTGGACTTTTACTACAAGTCTCAGACAGTGGTTGCTGTCTTGTGGGGTGTAGCAGTTGGGAGTAAGTTTGTTCTCCCTCTGCTAAACTTACCACGTTGCAAATTGTAGAGTGATTTGACTGAAGTCTTACAGCAGCAACATTGAGAAATTAGGTTTTTTACTTGTTAGACACTTGGGCAGCTTTGGAAAATGTAATGGGGACAAGAACGTGTTTGGTGTTTTGGTGGCAGCATCTCTGCTGAGACCAGAAGCCAGCTGAGTAGCTGCCAATAGGAGAGGCATCTTTGGCACAGGGCAGGTAGGTACCGATGTCCTAGCTAAGCTGCAGAAAGAGCCACAGAGGTAGAGGAGTGCTGCCATTCAGATGCTGTCTGTCTTGGTCCTGTTATGACCAGAGCAGATAGCGTAGATACAGTTGGTGGTGGCTAAGGTGATGTTGCTCATGGTGGTCATGCATGATATTAAGAGCAAGCACTGTTTAAGGGACTAAATAACAACAAATTTTGGGAAGGAAATACTAACAGCTCCCGTGACCTCTAGGGAATAAGGTCCATGGAGGTGGTTTCTAAACGTGAAATATTGGCAGCTAGTTATAGGTGTGCTGGGGAGAGGCTGTGGTCATGGTCCTCATGATGTGTGGCAAAATCATATCTGGCTGTTTCTCTATTCAGTTTGCAGGCAGTGGTTTCAAGGGTGCAGCAGGCACATCTAATTTTTTGCTGCTCTCCAAGAGGAGTCTCTGTTCCTACCAGCCCCTGCCCACACACTCCTGCTGTTCACCTGCTTCGCTGGACCCTTCTTTGAGCAGTTTGGTCCATTAACCTGGCAGAAAACTGACTTTACCCAAAAACTCCCTAAATTTCTGCAGGTGAATGAGGAGAATTAACTTGTGGCAGGGACTGGGGGAAGAGGGGAGCCTGGACATTAGATTGGCTCAGCATCTTGTGGGAGCTCAGTCTCATCTCTCCACCTGGGAGCATCTTGTCTCTAGGCAGAGGAAAGGGTTACAGCTTTTTCTCACCTCTGGCAGGCAGGAATATTCTGCTTTTGTTGTTTACCAGGATGGGATAAGATGTTTCCCTACAATAGGGAGCCTTAAATGTAGCAGCTTGATAAGAGGCTCCTTCCCTGCCTCCCAGGAGTGAGATGCCAGAGGAAGGACCAAGGCTTTTAAAATGCAAGACGTGAACAGATTTGGCACACATACAGAAATGTACCCTGTGAGCAAAGATAAAAGGCTGCAGTGTGGAAGTGTAAACCCAAGTCACAGCTGTGGCATCCGCCTCAGCCTTGGGATTGGATTGAGCTGGAAGCTTTTGGAGCTGAAGGTTTGATCCTGGTTTTGGATGAAAGCTGTCAGTGGAGAAACCAACCTGACTGTTGCTTTTACTGCTGATGCCAGGGTGCCTGTTAAGGGAATGTTCCTTGTATGGGGGATTGTAAGGTGTGTGTGTGGGGGGGACATGGTGATGTCCAGGTCCACCTAGGAGATGGTGTCTGAGGAGATACAGGAAGCAGCTGTACTCCAGGCAGCAAGACCTCTATGGCACACTGGTTCCAGACACACAACCTGGTTGAAGAAGCCACTGGTTGAACCGTATGTAGTAGAGTGGGGATGGACTATCTCTGCGACCAGATTTGGATGGTGACTTACACCCCACTGCTTTATGGTGTGACCTTCAGAGGCTGTGCTATTGTGGGAGCTGCAGAGTAGGTCAGGTCCTCTGGCTGCAGAGCGGCCACTAGTCACCTGCGTGATGCTGAGAGCAATAAGGCAGTGCCAGCATTTTGCACTTACCAGGCGTTGGTGGGGGATATTCACGTTGGCTTTTTCTAACCTTCCAAGATCCTCCTTCCCTGCAAATGGGAAATGAAAATCCTTGGCATTGACATGGAGCAGTGGAAGCAAGTCAAGTAACATGGCTCAGCCAAAAAAAAAAAAAAAAAAGGAGGAAGAAACCTGTCCAACCCCAGATTGGTACAGCAGGGTGTCCGCGTGCAATGCAGATCAGTGTGGCTCTTTCTCCTCCAGGGCGGGTGTTGTACAGAGCAGCTAAGTGCACGTACATCTCTCTCTCTCTCTTGCTCGGTGAACAGCTCTTACACGTTGTTGTAAAATGAGAGGGGCTGGAAATGCTTTCTCCGGTTGATCCAATCCTAGTGTCAGGCTTCTGTAAATATCCCCTAACTGCTGGCAATGCTGCCAAACCCCGCTACAGCACAGGGAGGGTGGGTTGCTCCCTGCTTCCCTCTCCATGCCCAGCTGTTCCAGGGCAAAACCAAACTCATCTTGGCAGGTCAGTAAGAGCTTTTCAAACACTCAGCCTAGGAGTCATTTGTTAGTAACAAATGGGGGATTTGCCAGGACACGCTGCTCCATCTGGTCTGGCATCCTGTCCCCTACAGCAGCCTTGACAGATCTGCTTGAGAAAGGCAGGGGAGAAAAGGAAAAAAAAAAAATGGCAGCAGTTTTTCCCATGGAAGAAAAAAAAACCACTTTGGCAGTCTGTTTGAACAGGGTTTCCTGGGCTGGAGCACCTTCATGGCATGCTGTCACCTCTGACCCTGTCAACACAGCATTGTAGCTAATGGAGAATCTGAAGTGATGGTTGGCATATGCATTTTTTTATTAGTCTTGCATTTCACTTCTAAACACCAGTGAGGCTGAGCTGCATCCAGAGGACCTTGGTGCACTTCCCTCATTGAGTGTTTTTTTTCTCTCCTTTTTCTCCCCATGGTTAATGAGAGAAACAATCTGTTTATTCTCTCCCTATTAAAATTCCCCTGTGTCTTCATCACAGTGAAATCTCTCTGTAGACTCCATGTTTGCAGACAGCCTTGTGTGGAGATGGCTGGCTTCTCCAAGCCATCAGCTTGGTGTGTTGCAAGCATTTTTCTGTTGCTTGCCCTTTACATTCAGAGGAATCTCAAGGGCTGTGTCCCCCACAGCAGGATGGTGCCCATTCTCCAAATATCAAAGCCTTTGTGTTTGGACTGAGCTTTGTGGGGAAGAGGTGGGGTATCTGTAGTAGAAGTACCTGTAGCTGGGACAGCTGCTTCAACAGAAGAGGTGGCCACCCTTCGCTGGTCATCATTTTGTTGGATTTGCCAAACTCTTTCGGTTGAGGTGCTGGTGTGCTGCCTGTGACTGGCTGGGGTTTAGTGGGGGTACCTACATCCCTGGTCAGCTGAATCTGGGAATGCATTGGACTGAAAATTGGTCTCATGCTTGTCCCAGCACAAAGCAAGGCAAGCTTGGCAGGGCAGGATCCCCAGCCGCCTCTCTGTTGATGCCTCGTGCTTTAGATCAGCTTAAGGCAAGTGTGAAACCACACCTTTTAGGCAGTGAAACACAGGTCGGTGCTAAAGGGGGCTGAGAAGGATTAAGGAGCACACAGGGAAGCAGCTTGGTGAGCAGATTCGAAAAGGGAGCAAGCTCTAGCAGAGGCATGATGAGAAGAGACTTAGAGAGGGGCTCACTGATTGAGATCCAAAGCTGCAATGGGTGTTTGGGGTTTTTTCATTGAAAGTTCTTGAACGGGTTTAGTCTGAGCTGCTACAGCCTAGATATAACCCATCTCTTAAATAATGATTTCTCTGCTCCTGATTGTCGAGCTCTTTCCAAATCCATGGCAGTTCGCCTGACTCTGTTTTCTGTGTGTCTCTGTGTTCTGCAGTATCCGGATCTGAGCCAGGAGTCTGGGTCTCCATTTGTCTTTATCTGCACTAATCCCCAGGAGATGGTTGTGAAGTTTCCCATCAAAGGAAAACCCAAAATCTGTAAGTAGTAAAGTTTCCACAGATGCCCCCCTTGGCCTTTCATGCCTGCTCTCATCACCATCTCTGCTTGCCTTTGCCATATGAGTTCGCAACCTTTGCCCTGTGCTCTTTGATCTGTAGGTGTTTGTTTAATGACTTGAATACATCTGTAATATTTTTTTTTGTCTTTGGTTCCCCTTTCCCCAGATGTTGCTTCCTTCTAAATACATGCCTCTTCCTGCCTCTCCAAACACTCAGGAGTCAAAGAGCGCTCGTGTCTGCAGCTGATCCGCTTCTGGCATCAGCCTGAGTCAGGATACGAGCCAGTGCGGTGATGCTCAGGCAGACCCATGCTAGCTCCTTGTCTGTGGTTCAAAATTACCCTTTTGCCTGTGAGGATGGTGAGGACTTGAAGCAGCAAGAGCTGCAGGGCCAGATGGATGTTCTTCATCCGTAGGCCAGCATGATGGGGTGTCCTGGCAGAGTTGCAGGGAACCACCGCAGCATCTGTCCGTGCTCCGCTTGCCAGCGTTGTTAGTCCCTTTTATGAGCCACCAGCCCCTCTGCAGGCTGCCAGTTATTCCTACCCGCTGCTGTAAAAAGGATGGAGGAGGGATGCAGCAGCTGGGGAGCCTGCAGTAGCTTCCATCCTTATTAGCAGCCTCCCCACCACACAGCCTGGGGAAGGCACTGTACACGCTTTCAGGGGATGTGAAAAATTAATTTGATGGTCTAAAAGCAGCATAAGCAAAAATAGTCTTGGCTGTTTGTTTAGCAGAGCTGATGACTGGGTTTTCTTTCTCATTTGCAGTGTGGTTCTCTAGGAGTAGTTATCTAGTAGCAGAGGGGTGGCAGTATTTCTCAGTACCAGTTAGGTAAGGGCTTTTGAAGCACAGTGTAGGATTTTTTTCTGTTGTTTTTGAGGGCTTTTTTTTCCCCATCTGTGCTCAGAGAAGCACCATTCTCCCACGGCTTCAGTCTCTTCCTGGGTATTGGGGGTATTTGTGCCCTGCCGGGGTACTGAGAAGGCAAAACGATTTGGTTTCTTCACAGCCTTTGTAGCAACAACTGGGAGGTGTGTTCAGCCAATGGTGACAAACGGTGCTTGGTGAGCTGCAGCACTTGGATCTTGCTAGTGGCACTGTCTTCCTGCAGGGACAGGTCTTTCCCGGTGTGCCAGTGAGCAGGCAGGGCTGCACCGAGTTATTTAGGATGCAAACATCTTTGCTTCGGTAGAACAGCCTCATTGCTGTGGCGTGCTGGAGCAGCTGCTGCGGGTTTTTTTCCTCTTTTTTTTCCCCTTGTTTTAACCTCTCCTTGCTCTTGTACAGGTGCTCTCATGCCCCTTCACTGCCACATCTGCCTGCATTCAGCCGGTGGTGGCTAAGGGGAAGCTGCTGTGTGGTGTGAGCACAGGGCAGCCAGCTTCTGCTTGTCTGCCTCGCTGGGTGCAGGTGCTGCCAGTCCCCTCCCCATCTGTCACATTGTCTGCTTTGTGTTGTGACACTTTCCTGCTTGGAGAAGGATCAGTCTAACAGCCTGGAAGGAAGCTGGCTGTGCTGGCGGCTGGCTGTGCTGCCCGCTCCTGCTGCTGGCCTTGCCTTTCCTGCCCTCCATCCCGACAGGAGCTGTCATGAGAGCAGCGGCAGGGGAGACTGTGGAGTTGCATATTCACCTCCCGGAGGGGACATCGTCTGTCTGGGTGATATTTGTGACAGCCTTGGGAAGGAGCAGGGAAGCCTTTGACCTTTCATTGGAGTAAGGCGCTGTTTTAATAGGAGCTGGCATTACATCTGAGGCAGTCAAAAGCTTAATTCTCCAAGCTGGAAGCAGAGCAGGGGGAAGGTGCTGGCTCATGTCCCCACCTGAGCTCACCGGCTGCCCCGGTCTTCTTGAAGCCTGGCTCAAACCATGACAAAATGCCAGTTTGTCTTGTTGGGAAGCCAAGCCATAGTGGTTTTCCTTGCCAGATAACAGCATGGACCTTGCCACAGTGACATCTGAATGCTTCTCTGTTGCAAGTTAGTTGTTTCTAGCAGCATGGGGAGGGGAAAAAAAGAAGTAACATAGCTCAATTTTTGCTGCTATGTTATTGTTTGTGTGGAAGGGATGAGTACTGTGTTTGTGTTGCATCTGGGAGCATGGCTTTCCCCAGACACATTCCTGCTTAGTTTTAGCACATGAGGACAAAGCTTCCTGGCAGTTCTCAGGGGTGATTTCCTTGAATCCAGGCAAAGCTTCCCTGAAGCCTCCCTCAAGCATCGCTCAGAAGCCACTCTTCAACAGCCGATGGCTGGAAGAGTGTAAAGGAGAGGGTGAAGGGACACGTCACAGTGTGAGATGAGAGTCCTTAAATCATTGAGTGGAAAAAGAAGGGGACCCTGGGGCTGTTGCCTTATTTTTAGCCTTTTCCTAAAGGTTACCTGTGTGGTGTTTTATGTTTGCCAGCTGGCAGAGCAGAGGAGCCTTCTGATCACTTTTGGGGTCCAGGAGGAGCAGGCAGGCATGGTAAATATGAAGCTTCTAGCCCTGGAGATGACACAGTGTTGGTGATGGGGGACCAGAGCATGGAGCAAAGTGTGAACTTGCTGCCTTTCTCCTGCCAAAAACCCCACAGCTTGGTGACACAGTGGTCTGACACACTGCTTCCAGACAGTCTGGCTGTCCTGGCTCAGCCACGTAGGGTGCCCATTGCTGTTTCCAGCCACTGCAAGGAGGGGGCTTCTTCCCCACCCTTAGGCAGGTAGGAGAAGTCTTCTCCCACAGAGGGTGGCAGAGGGGATGTTGGATCTCCTCCACCTCCTAACTACGGCACAGGACAAGAACGCTGTCTGAAAACAGATGCTCCCATTAATGCCCTGTTTTGCCCTTTTGCTTGGCCTCAGTTTTAGTTTTCTCATTTGTGATGGTGGAGAAATTTTGCAGACAGCATTTTGTGTCCCATGGGCTGCGGACTGGTGTTTCTGCTCCTAATTTCAGCCTGACCGTAGCTGTGTTTCAGTTTAGGGATATATGGCATGGTGACTTGCAAACTGTTGCTCATGTCTTTTTTCACACGTGTTATGGTTTTGGTGCATTGAACTTCCTTCCTTCTCAGGCTCAGACAGGAGGAAGGCTGGCCCAAAACCCAAGCTGAAGGAGGAAGACTGGTTTCAGGGAGGCTGTTTTGTCCTGGTGGGACATCCTGAGCAAAGCTGTTTTGTAACCTACCTCTGCTGGGAAAAGTATTGTCAGGCTCTTCGTTGGGCTGAAATCGAGAAGTTTTCTTGGTTTGAAGAGAAGGTGGTGGTCTCTGGCTGGTTTGGAGCCATTTTCTCTGGACAAGCACCTGCTTCTCATGGCACATGAGCATTTACTGGCAGTTTTTGGAGCAGTGGCCAAAGTGGGACTGGTTTGGAGCCTAGTGGTTCTTGTCTCCACCAGGGATTAGATCTACTGTGTGCTGTAGCTGGGTTGGAGGAATGTAGTGGTCCCAGAGACCACATGGGCTGTGCTTCACCCACAGGGTGGTACCAGGATTGATCCCCCCGAGGGATAATGCTGAGGGACCTGGATGAAGTGCTGCCAGCTCTGGCTCCATCCACCTCACTGCGATTTTGCTGGGATGGGCTCTTGTCTGTCCATCTCCTTAGGATTAAACTCTGATCCCCTTGCCTACCTTCCTGATAGTGTGACCACAGCGGACCCCCATGTCCCTCCCAATGGGTGCGAGAGATGCTCCCCAGGGACTGGGGCCACCCTCCCCAGCTCAGAATGGGGTCTGTGTTGGAGTCCCATCCCTGCTCTCAGCTACAGACAGAGGCAGGATGAGGCTGGCATTTGGAGGATGGGAAGATGCAGGGGAGCAGGAGCAGGGAGGCGAGTTCCCAGGGAGACATGGCATTAGAGGAGGTGACTTGTGCTGGCTGACAGCAGAGCTTCTCTGGGAGGCTGGGTCTTTGCCGTGCTGTGTTGCTTAAGGTCACTTTCCTTTTCTTCCTCTCCCTTTTGGAGGAGAGAGCTTTGCCTGGGAGAGCGGGAGCACGCTTGCTTTTTTACAGACAGGGAGAGGGGTACAGGGATGCTCCTGTGAGGCAGCACATCTCCCTCCTGGCTTGCTTGCCGTGCCTGGCTTTTGGCTTCTTCTACAGGAGTTTCCCAGATCTCGTGTTCTGGTGTCCTGCTCCTCTCCCAGGCAGGAAAGCGGAGCTGGCAGCAAAGCCACCAAAGGGCTGTGAAGGACAAGGGGAGGCAAGTGCTTTCTCTGGGTCCCACTGGAGCAGCTGGCCATGGGCACCTGGGCTCCCAGAGGCACTGCCCAGTGGCAAAGGCAGCATGGCCCTCCCAGTTGGTGGCCTTGGACGCCGCCAACCTGGCACTTGGCAGCACTGAGCAGTTGGTCCCCATGACATTGTGTGCCCCATTGCATCAGCATCCCCAAGCTGAGGGTTTATTGTCCCCAAGCCCAGCTTTCTGCCACACTGTGAAGAAACATGACTGCAACATGGTCCTTGATGGTCTCCCATCTCCTTCAAATGTGTTGACATGCATCCTGCGGGCAAGCGAAGGGATCGGTTTCCCCCCTGGTAGTGGCAGGCAGGCAAGTACTAGATGTTAATTTACTCTCCACCTTGCTGAATTTCTCCCTCTTCAGCATCTCTTTGCCATGTTGGACATATTTGCCCCTGGCTCTCCGGTGTCACGCCTGCAGAGGGAGGCCATGGTGGCTGGAAACGCCTGGCTCCTCAAGCATGATAATTGAATGTGACAGGAACACACTAACTAGGAGACCTTGCTGCCTCCAGCTTATTTGCATTGCAAATAGCATTTAAAAATAAAGAGTGATGAGAATTTGTTGTGTTTTTTTTTTTTTTTTTTTTTTTCTAATCCCCTCTTTACAGGGAAGCTGGATGCAAAGATCCATCAGGGAGCAAAGAAGGGGTTAATGAAGCAGAAATCGATGGGGTGAGCCTCGGGGGAGCAGCGCTTTGTTCCCAGGAAACACCCTGACTGACACAGAAGGGTGCCAGGATGATCCTCAACTCTGGAAAGCAGGTGCAAGACAGATCCCACAGTTTTTAGGTATTGCTTTATCCATTGTGTTCCAAAAGCATTAAAAGAGATGTGTTTTCACTGAGCTCTTGCCCAACAGCCCTGTGCTTCCCGGGAAGTCATGCACTGTGGACAAGGGTGGGTGGGAGATGGGGCTTGACAGGATGGGATTCAACCAAGCGCTGGCATCTCCACATCTCCTGTGAGCACCAGATCCCAGGACGGGCAAGGGGAGCTCGCCAGCAGCGTCCAGCCCAGCTCCATCCATCTCTGCAGGCAGGAGGTAGCTCCATCCTGGCTTTGGCAGCATCTCCCTCCCCAAAATGTGCCTCAGGGTCTTTTTGGCTGGAGGGGGTCAGGCACATCAATGGCCTCACAGGAGAAGAGCAAGGAACTGGGGGACAAGAGGGATGGCTCCCAACAGCCAGAGAGCCTGAGCCCTGCCAAAGCTGGGGACTCGGGGCGAGAGGTGGCCTCTGTTCCTGCTCGGAGGCTTTCTGCTCACAGGAGCACTCTTGGCATCACCATCACCGGGAAGCGCCCAGCCTTCTCTCCTGATTTGTATCAAAGCAGCAGCCACCCCACGAAGCTGAGCCCCCCCTCCAGCAGCTGTGTGCTGGAGTTAAAAACCTGTCCTACCTTATAAATAAGATTAATTTCTCCTTTTTTTTTTTTTTTTTTTTTTAATCCTTCATATTCAGCATCTCCCCGCATTGCTGTGTCTGTGCTCATTACACATTTGTGTTCACTGGGCTGTGAGCCTTTCCTGCCATGTTGCTCCAGGCTCTGCCTTGTTGTGGTCTAAGTGCTCCTCCTCATTCCCTGGAGCCCACCCTGCTCCGGAGGGGACAGAGCAACCCCAGAGCACCGCTAGCATCCCCCCTCCTGCTCAGGGACATGGTGGGGAGCAGAGCAGGGCTGCTGGCTCAGCTGCTTGACGCGATCACTGGTTGCAGGTTGTCCCAGCCCTCTGCCTCTGTTCCTGTCACTACCCCAGCAGAGAGGAGGAGGAGGAGGGTGTGAAGCCTTCGTGGCAGCTGCCTGCACCCCCTGAAACTCAGCAGCTGGATGCTGCAGCGCTGGAAATGATCCCGCTAGCACTGTCCTTTGCTCCGGGTGTTGTCTTCTCATTCCTTTTGCTGCCTATGGGATCTCTGAGATGCTGGCAATGGTGGCTCTGGATTCAATGCCCACCCACATCATTCCTCATTTGGAAAACCTCTGTGGGTGTTTCAACTCTGAGTCGCCCAGGCACAGCATGGAGGTTGTGGTATGGGAGCTGCTGTTTGGCACGGCAGAGGGAGACGGGCTTCTGCGGCTTCCTTCTTCCTCTGGCTGCATCCCCCATCCACCAGCCTGTCCTGTCACTTGTGTCCCACCAGTGTGGTCCCACTCTGCTGTGCTGGGACACCGGTGGCTTCCTGGCATGTTTTTCTCTTCAAGTATTGTGGAGGTCCTCCTTTCTTTGGTCTGTGTGCTTTGAGAGCAAGGGGAAATGTCAGTGATGCCCATAGGAGTGGAGTTGGAGAGAGACAGGGGACTTGGGGTGGCATCCTGTGGTCCTGGTGCTGTGGGGGGAAGGAGGCAGTAGAGGACTTGGCCTTGGTGGCTGGGTGGGAGAGGCAGGACACTGAGGTTGCTTTGCCTGAGCTGCCTGCAGCTCCCTGGAGCATCTTTCCTGGAGGTGGAAGGCATCGACACTTAAGCAGCTGGCCCAAAGGCAGCGCTTGTGGGGCCAAGGCTGGGGAGATGCTCTTCCAGGCAGAAGACAGGTGCATGGAGAAGGAGCATCTGGTTATGCGGTGGACGTCTTTCACAATAAGTCACTGATATCTCTGCTGCCCTGCCCTGCTCCTTACCGGCACGGCCTGGGATGAGCAGGATGCTCAGGACACCAGGCGCCCAGGGTGGAGAAGCACCCAGGGAGGATGTGCTCAGCACCCAGGGGGTGCACCCAGGCTGGGCTCCACATGCCACAGCGCTGGGGTTTCCAGCTCCCGCTCCTCACTCCAGGAGCGCAGCGCAGCGCCTTTGGACAAGGCTGTGACAGAGTGGGGTCTTGTACTGTCCCCGTGGGACAAAGGGACTGTGGGGCTCGTGACCTGCCCATCACAACCAATGCCCATCAAATTCCCCATCTCGGGGCACTGCTTCCCAGGATGGGTCGCTCACCCTGTCCCGGGCCGGGCAACGGGGTCTTACACGGCCCCCCGCAGCGTGTGAAATACCCCCAGAAACGTGCTTCCCCCCCCCGCTTTCCGAGGTGGCACCGCGGCGGTTCCGGCTTCTCGGGGGGGAACTGCTCCGCTCCGGGCTTTGTTCGCCGCTCCTGCGCCCCGGCTCCCGATCGCGATCCGGTCTCCGTGTTTTCCGGCCGCGGCTGTCGGGCGCCGGCGCCCCCTTTGTGCGGGCGGCGCCGCGTTTGCCGCCCGCCGGGGGCGGCGTTCTCCGCCCTCCCGCTCCGGGACTCCGCCGTCCGGGTTTTGCGCCGCGCCTGCGCCACCCCGCTCCGGCCGCCGGTCGGGTTCCGGCTCCGGGCTGCCGCGTCCCCGCCAAGCCGAGCGGAGCCGAGCGGAGCCGAGCGCCCTCCCGCCCCGCCCCGCCAGGCGGACACCGGCGCGGCCTGCGCGGCGCGGCGCGGCCCGAGGCGCGGGTGGCATGGCGGCCCCGGCGGCCGGCCCCTAGCTGCCGGCGGAGCGGCCAGGCGGCCCCATGGAGGAGACTTAGGGCCGCCCGGGACGGGAGCGGAGCCGGGTGAGTGCGGGCCCAGCCCCGCGGCGCCCCGGCGGAGTGTGCGGGCGGGGGGGGCGCCGGTCGGGGACACCCGTGGCCGTTGGGCCTTGGCCCCGCTACCCCGCGTGACCGTGGGGCCCGGGTGGTTGCTGCCGCCGCGGCGCTGCGGCTCGGGTTCCCCCCGCCGTGGCCGTGGGGCCTTCCCCCGCGGCCGTTGGGGCCGGGACCCACCCTGCGGCCTTCGAGCCCCCCCGGCTGGTTTAGGCCCCCTCCCGTGGCTGGGCGCCGGCGCCGTGTCCCGGGGGCGTCGCTCCGTGACCGTTGGGACGGGGGTGTGTGCCCCCCCTGTGACCGTCGGGGAGAGCCCCTCCCCGCCTGTGGGGGTCGGGTACCCTCCAGAAGTGCGGGGTCACCCCCCTGCCACCGCGGGGGTCACCTTCCTCGCGGCTACGGCGCCAGGGGGAAGGCCCGGGGGCACCCAGGGAGCGGGTGGGCCTGGGGGTCTCCCCGGCTGTGCCCCCCCCGCCGCCCTGGCTGTGTGCCCGGGGGTCTCGCCGTGTGCGTGGGGTGCGGATCCCCCTGCCGCGGGGGGGGGGGGACTGGGCCCCCGCGTGTCCCACCGCCACGGGTGCGTGGGGGGGTTATGGAGCCCCCACGGCTGCAGGGGGGGAATCCCCCGCGTGCGGGGTCACCGCCGGGGCAGGTCTGGGGGTGGCTGGGCGCGGGATGCGTTTCTGAGGGGGCAGCGGTGGCCCGGGGCGGGGAGTCGCCCCCTCTTGCTCCCCCGTCTGTGCACGGAGGGTTGGGAGGTGAGGGGCCTGGGGTGCCCCGGGCGGGCTGCTTCCCCCGGGGTGCTGCACCCCAGCCCTTTCGGGGTGCCGTGGGGGTTCGCGGCCCCTCGCGGGGGACTCCTGGGGTCACATTTTCCCAAAGGTGTTTGGGGAGCACGGGCTGTGCGTGCGCGGCGGGGGGGCGGGCGCAGCCCCTCGGAGCGGGCTCCGGGCTCCGGCCCCTTCAGCTGCCACCGGGGGGGCCGCCGGGTGCCCCGGTGCCACAGGACGAGCGGCCGAGCCGCCGCGCCGGAGCCCTTGCTGGTGGGGCCGGTCCCGGGGGCGACACGGTCAGTGACAACGTGGCCGAGCCGGTCGGGCGTCCCGTAAGGGCTGCTGGATCCCGCGAGCGGGACGGAGCGGAGAGGGCACCGCTCCTGCCGTGGAGCTCGGGCCCGGCGTGCGCCGGGAAGGTCACCGGCTCGGCCCGCTCAGCGAGGCCAGGCTCCCCTCCGTCTTCCAGCCGGGTTTTTTCCCTTTCCTTTTTCCCCCTTTCTGGGAAGGCCCTTTCCCTTGGAGGAGGTGTTAAGACACGCGTTTGTCCTGGCACATGCCGAGGAACTCACCGATCCTTTTTACTCCCTGCAGAAGAATTAAGGATGCCGGCATCAGAGCTGGCTTTTGGGTTCCGGCATGCACAGGGGCGGCGTGGGTGCTCGCAGCCTTCCGTGCCTGGACATCTTCAGGAAAACCTATTGCCACGCTTTGTGCGATGACTCCAGCACCGGATTATGCTGCACATTTCTAGCTCTTTGTTGGCAGTACATGACCACACACGCATGGCACTCAAAAAATCCAGTTGGTGTATTTTATTGATTAGCTCTTGACCAGAAATAATGTATAATTTATTATTTTGAAGCTGTTTCGGTCTCAAAACAGAAATCCTTGCCTTTTTATGCCCTCATTCATCCGGCAAGGTTTTCTCCTCTCCCTGTGGGGTAGAGCTCACTGAGGAAGGGAGACATGTGCAGCACTGGGAGCACAGCTGTCTCAGTGGTGCGAAAGGATGAGGATTTAATGTTTCACCTAAACTGGCCTCGCATTCAGGACAAGGGCTGTGAGCCAGTTAGAGCCACCAGAGGAAATTAATTATCAAGCAGGTTGTAATGATCTGTAATAAAGTATGGCCAGGACACAGGGATTTTCTTTCTTTCGTTTTTCAAGTTGGGCACTTGGACTTGGTTTCCAGTGGAGGGTCTGTGTGTTTTGTGGGTTGCCATTAGGCTGCTCGTTAGCTGGAGGGGCTGATGTGTGAGTGTCTACACACGTAGGTGTCTCTTAATACACGTGTTATCCTATCACAGTGTCCTCTGCGCATGCTGAGAACAGTGTTCTTCCTTTCCTGGGGAGAAGCTCCTGCAAATAAGGGATGTTTGTCTGTCTGTAGCCCTGTGCCGCGGGCTGTGTGGCAACTGCAAATAATCCCTCTGCAGTTGCAGGGCTGCAAAGTCCCCTCACGCTCGCTGCATCCGACTTGTCGAATGTCAGTGGGCACAGCATCTGCTTCTGCTGCCTTTAACGCTTTTTCCCTTTAAACCATTAGGTGAGCTGAAAATTTGCCTTTTCGGGAAGAAAGGGCTCACAAGGTGTAAAGGCAGCTGAGGGGTTCTCATGCTGCGTTGGAGCTACCTAACAGGTCGTGTATCTTTATTACGTATGAACAAGAAGGAAGGACCAGAGTTCACTCTGTCTGGTTTATTCTCTTTGACAACTGCGCTGCGCTGAATCAAAATTTGCCTCCAGATTATATTTACAGTATCTTTTTAATTTGAAGTCCATGAATTAAAGAAAACTAGAAGCTGCCTTATCTTTCTAGCACTTGCATGTGGGTACCCCATCTGAAACAGAGTCGATGTCCATGAGTCCATGTCGTGGCAGAGTTTGGAGACCCGTGGCTGGGGTCATGCTCCTCAGGCTTGGCCGTGATGGAAGGGTGGTTGGGCACCAGAGTTGTGTGTTGTGCCTAACACTGTGATTTACTCGGCATTTCTTCAGTGTATGTTGCCTAAAAAGGGATCTTTCTCTGCTTGCTCGTGGAGGGAAGAGGAGGAGCTGGACTGCATGGCGTTGCTGTCGACCTTGGAGGGGCTGGGAGCGGGGATGCACCTCCCTGCTGTCCCGGGGCACCTGGTGTGGCACGGCTCAGATTCAGATTAGGGCCTCTGGGCACTGATGCAATACTAGTCCCAGATGTAATGCAGTAAGCCTCTTTGTCCCCTTTATCCAGAGTATTATGTAAATAAGATGGTATTTCTGGTCCCAGGTATGTTGTTTCGGGGATGTGTGACAGTGTGCGTGCACAGCTATGCCCTTTGAGTGTTGACACTGCTGCTTCTGGCTGGCTTCCCCAGCTGGAGGCAGGGACCTGCCGGGGACAGGCAGCGAGCAGGCAGATGCTTGCGGGGATCGTGTCACATGCTGGCTCCCTACCAAAAAGAGGTGAGGCCGCAGCTGACCTTGCCAGGGACTGGTGACAGTTTAACCGTGCTGGGTTGCATGTACACAGTGAACGCAACAAGCAGGTCAGATTCGGGTAGTCTGCAGGAGATGGGGTGCTTTCTCACTGAGCTGAAGGTGAGGTCCATGTTTATATTTGAGGTTTGCTGCAGAATATGGGCTGAAGTTTCCCTGACCTCTGCGTGAGGAGAGTCACAGGTCTGTTCCCAAACTTGCCCCATATTTCTTTGCACCTGATGGTGGTTTGTGGAGAGGTGTTTTCAGAAGCACCAAAGTCCCTGAAGCACCTGGAGGTGGCCTGGGCTGCCTGCAGTTCTCCTGTGAAGCTGCTTCTGATGCTTCATGGGCACATGTCAAGTGCACGTGGGCTCTCTGGGTATGGGGAGAGCCAGTCCTTTGTCCGTGAAGCTTGCTGGCTTATTTGGGAAAGCGGTAATTTGGATGCTTGTGCTGTGGTGGTAGCAGCTGGAGGGAGGATGATGTTGTTGCATGGGGGCGCCTGACTCCAGCAGGGTTTTGGGGATGTAGGAGGGTGTGTTGAGGAGCTCACCTGGGTGTGAAGGGTCTTTTCTAAGATCAAGGGTGGGTACATGAGGCAGCTCAGAGCATGCAGCTGCCCTGGGAGTTCATCAGTAGCAGCTGAACCAGAGCTTTGGCCACCCTGGCAGCAGCTGGTCTGCTCCCTGTCCCTGTGCTGGTTGGCTCAGGTGAGGAAGGGGTGCTGCTTGGTTTTGGGGAAGGGAGAAAAGAAGATCCAACTAGGATGTGGCTTCTTTTGCTGTGCAGTTATATCAGACGTGCTTCCTTGCTAATGAGGATCAGTGCCTTGTGGTGTGACGTGGTTTCACAGGAAGGAATGAGGTTCTGCTCTGACAGTCTTACAGCAGAGAAAATAGAGAAAGGCTGCCCATCTGGGAAACTTACTCTGTGACTCTGGTTGCTTGTGATTTTTTTTTTTTTTTAATTTATGTAATTTCTGTAAAGGAAACACCTATTTCACTCCTGGGTTTTGGTGAAAAATCAGGTTTTGAGATGAGATCAAGAGGTGGTTTTGCTTTTGCTGCAGCTGAGTGTCCTTCACATACAGAAAAATTACTGATGTAGCTGCTTAAGCATCAGCTCAGATGTTGTGCGAGGGGGGTGTGTGTGTAGAGAAGGGGTATAAAATGATGTGAGTGCATTTTTGTGGATGAATAAGGGTAATTTCCAGAGAATCTTGATATTTTGTATATAAATGCTCAACTTCTACAATTAATTTCCTTGTTTGTGGGCTGCAAAAAGAAAGAAAATGGGAAGATAATGTTGTCCCTTTATGCTCCTTCCCTAAGCACATTGCAGACGCTCGAAGGTTTTGTGGCATTGGATTTTCCCTCCGAGCTGTTCCTGCTTGGCCACTCTTCTGATGTCTGGAAGGGTGATATCTTTTGTACAGTGCTACATCATGTATGACATCTCGTCTCTTTGTGTGGCTACACCAATTTATTGATAAAAAGCCAAGGTAGTATGAGAGTGATTTTAATAAATTTGCTGGGCCCATTTGTGGTTTTGATTAAATGGAGTGTTCCTGGTTCAGACGAGTCCAAAGATTTGGCTTTGAGTTATCCCGGTGCTTCTCCAGGGGAAGAAAGGGCAGCCTGGGAGGAGTCTGCTCTGCAGCTTTTAAAGGAGTGAAAATGAGGTGTGTAATGACTTAGCTAACATTAACCGCCATGAATTCAGTTGAGGAGGTATAGTCTTACTAAGCTCCACGAGAATTACTGCTTCTTCCCCAAAGATTTAGTAGCTGATGCCATGGTGAAATTTCTTGTCCTGAAAATTCCCAGTTTGCTTTTTGGGGGTTTCATGTCTGATCTCTACCTTCCCTCCATACCTATTGCCACAAGTAATTAAAAGTGAGCTACTGCTACCAAAACAAGCCAAGTACACTTTGATGCATGGTTCTTGCTGGTTTTTATTGTATTCCTTTGCATGCTGGCTAATTCACAAAATTCAGCAATTTGCAATGGGTCATTAGTGTGAATTAGCAACTTTCTGATGTATATCATAGCTTTGCAAATGTGCTTTATTAATCTGTGAAATACACCTATTTATTATCCCTCCTAGGGAGAAAAAAATAAAAGGGATTTCTTGGTGTGGTACTCACTCTGCTTGCATTTGTCCCTGTCTGTGTCTGCCTTCCCTCCTCCTTTACTTCCCAGTCTGGTTGTTTTTTCCTAAAGTGTTCCCAGGCTGATGGTTTGACAGCAAGAGAGATTACAGCCGCACGTACGGTCCTCTGCTGCAAATGATGCCTTAGCTCGTGTAGCCAGGGTGCCCTAATTGGTTATTGAATGAAGGGAATTAAAGGCTTTAATAGGTGAAGTGGCGGCTCCTTCGTTTCTGGAGCAGCAGAGAGATGTTTGTCCTCTTCTGAAACCTGGGAAATGGCCAAGACTGCCTGCGTGCTCTTCTCCTAAAAGAAAAAATAAAGCCCAGAAGCTCTTCTTTCCCTGGGAGCAGCCTGGGGGTGAGTAAGCAAGCATCTGTCCACCCTCTCCAAATTGCACTGCTGTCCACCCTCTCCTGTCAAGGTGGGGCCGTGGCTGGGAGATGCCGCTCAGCTGGGCATAGCTCAGCTGTGGTCACTCTGGTGCTCTTCCTTTGGATGGAGAGGACAGAAATGAGACACTGACCTGCACAGAGCCCTCCCTGTGCCTGCCAATGCAGCTGATGGTTTCCCTTTCTCGTGGAGGACGATCCTCATTGGAAACCCTTGTCGTTGCCACCACGAGAGCCCCAGCCTGGGACTGGGACCACCACGGGGTTTGGGTGGCGGGGATATTAGGGTGGCCGGGATCAAGGCGAGGAGCCACACCACCTCCAAAGCCCCTAAAGGAAAGGGTACAAACAGTGGGTTCAGAGGTGCCTGCTCTGCTCCCACCAACGCCCAGGAGCTCGGGCTGCTGCCAAAACGGTGGGTACCTTTCTGCAACCCTGCTGATGGCATTGATCAAGCAGGGAGAAAAGGGTGAGCTGCTGTTTTCCAGCGCTTACTCCAGCAGTTATTTATGCCCATTGGTTGTCTTTGGTCTTTGCCAGCTCTTCTTTCTTCCCATCTCTGTGACTGATGCTTCGGGGATCTTTCCTGGTCACATCCATCTTGCTGCTTCCTCTTGCTGCTGACTTTCTCAGGCTGTTGGCAGTCTTCCAGCCTGCGCGGAGCTTTATCTGAAATTTGTAAGCCTTTCTGGTTATTTTTATATGCGCTCTCTAGACTGTGCATGAGGACAGGCCACTGATTCAGATATTCTTTAAGCCTCTTGTAAATCAGTTCGCTTCTGCGTTGGGGTTAGCAAGGGTGTAACCAGACCAGTCTTAAATCCACACGGCTGCTCCGCTTTACTGGTGGAAGCCAGCTCTGCTCGAGGGACAATCACCCTCCAGGTTTGTCCCTATGGGAAGCATTGCGATGCAGAACTTGGTGCCAAACATTTGCTCAAATGTCCTGTTTTGAGTGTTTAATGTTATTTTTGGCAACAGCCAGCAGCGGCGTGGCTGGCTGGGTTCAACAAGAATGGGCTTTGCAGTGGCAGGAGAGCACTGGGGCTGAGTCTGGTGCTGCCAGCAGCACCTCCGGTGAGCCATAGCGTGCCGACTTGACTAGCTTAGACTCATCTGAAGCACTTCTGAGTTAATCCTGGCCAGTTATTGCTCACAGGGTTGCTTTTTGCTTTTGCCACCATGTAGCTGCCAATGGTCTGTGTGTCAGCCTTCGACAGGCAAGCCCTGCGGTGATGCCTCTCCGCTCTGTGGTGCCCATGCCTGCCAGGCACCTGCTGTGGGGCACATACCTGTGACACCGTGACACCTGCAGTTGTGCAGGGTGGCACATGGGGATCGCGGGTGATGCAGGCTTTGGGTGAAGATGGGGCTGTGTTAAACCATTGCTGTGGGTCTGGTCATGGCAGGCACATGGTGGTGTCTTCCAGTGTGCCCACACAACAGTGAGGGGTGAATCCCTGCTGGGTATCCCTAATTCAGGATAGATGCGAGTGCTAAGCTTGCAGGGAGGAAGCTGGCTCTGTTACCTTACCCACTTAACGCTTTTTCTCCCATGCATGTGTGTTTTTCAGTTCCTCCCTCCCAGTACAGCTGAGTGTTAAGAGCTCTGGGCACCACTTAATGCTTATGGATGCGGATCTGTGTGCTGGGCTTGCTGATAAAGCTCTCGACCATTTTCAACTGTCAGAGATTTTGAAGTCTGCAAGGTCACACTTGCTGGAAGAAGTCTAGCCTGGCATTTTTGGATGAGCAGGCTACGGTCCATCGGGTGTCCAGAGGAACAAGCCAAGCCTGAGCCTTGCTGCTACTTGCTCATCTCTGCAGCAGAGGCTCGGGAAGGGGCCGTGCCTTGCACAGGACAGTGCCGCGAGAGTTGTAATGAAGCACTGACACGACTCTCATCTGCCCTGGCTGTGCTTGATGCTCCTCTTGTCTGTGCTGCTGCTTTATCCCAGCACTGTGACCTTTCCTGCAAACCTAGCTGCTGCCTGGCAGGAGGTCTGTCAGCTCTCTGCAGGAGGGCTGTGCAGGCAGGCAAGTCACTGGGCTTTGTGGACAGCTACAGTGAGGGTGAAGGTTCCCTTTTTCACGGGGAGCCACGTGGAGAAGTTAAGGGACAACGGATACAAGTTGCATGGGAGAGGTTTCATCTCGACATAAGAAAAACTTCTATGGTGAGAACAATTGTTCATTGGAGCAACCTCCATAGGGATGTGGTCCACATCCTCCAGCGAGTCTACATCATGGGAGGTTTTCAAGATGCAGCTGGACAGGGCGGTAGATAATCTCATCTGGGCTCTCTTTCCTGTGAAAGGTTGGACCACCTGACCTTTCAGGGTCCCTTCCAACCTGGTTTGCTCTATTCTTCTACAGCTGGGGTCGTGTTGACACATATGTTCACACTTGTGTGTAGTGATGGTGCAAAGCTCAGCTTCCCATCAGAGAATTGACTCCAGCAGAGAGCAAGTAGGCATGCTGAGGTGGCGATGTTTGCCTGCTGTCCTTCATGGGAACGAAATTAAGTGACATTTGGTGCCTTCGTATGGGTCTGTAGGTATTATGTGCCTCCTGCTTGAGCTGGGACCACGCACTTGAGTGATGTTTCTCTTGCCATTGGTTTTCTTGAAATATGAAGCTCTGGACTTCCTTGTGTGTTGGTGGAGGAAATGTGAGTCGTGTTTTATTCTGTACAGAGGTAGGTAGCTTGAAAAAAATGTGAGCGTTGAGAGACATCAAAATCAAATAATTGTAAATCTGAAGAACTGCAGGCTCTGGAGGCATGAACAAATGAAAAATTGGGACTTTGGTGGTGATGCTTCCAAGAGTGGTGGGAGGATTAAAGAGGAACTTGTTCCATTTCCCCCCGTTTTGTGATGTTTTAAAAGGAAGGCCTGAAACATTTCATCCTTTTAGTTTTCTGCCTTTCTGTATGCTTTGTGTATTGGTGATGTTTGGCTTGTTGGGAGTTGAGGGAAGTGAGGGGGTCTGGTGAGGGCAGCTTTGCTATTGAGCCATGGTCAAGAATGTTGGGTTTTTCAGCCCTAGACTGAGTTGTTCCTCAGTGCATGTTTGGCATCAAGGTTAAAGAAGTGCCAATAAGAAAAAACTGAGTTGTCGCTAATCTGGTGAAGTGTTTTCTTCAAACACAGCCAGGCTGAGATCTGGCACCGTGTGCCCTTATCTTGTATCTACAGTTTTGCTGGACTCCTTTGTGTGCTGTAGTCTTGCTGAATGTTGCTGTAAAGGTCGTGTTTTAAGGTCATGAGCGGATGGGAGTGGATGTGAGGTTGAATTTTGATCCGAGCTGCGTCTTTTCACTGATGGTGAATGTGAAGTTGAGGCTTGATTGTGTCTTTAGTAGCGGGTGAGTGTTGTGACTGATAAATCTCCTGAGCCTTGCTCCAGGTGGAGTGATTGCCTGGGCACCCCTACACCAAAGAGGTCTTTGCTTACATCTCCCATCATTCTCCATCTCCAGTCTCTTCCAGTGACCTCATCCGTCTTTTGTAATGCCTGGACTGAAGTATTTCAGGGTTTTCTCAAGGATGCCAACAAATGACTCATGACTTGAGCGCTGCCCTGTGTCAGGTTCATCTCCAGTGTCAAGGCTCATCCTACAGAAACTTGGGAGTCCTGGCATAAGTTTCTTGACGTCTCTCCAGGTGCTCTGGCTGCATTGCATGCTGGAAGATGTAGTCTTGATGGGGTGCACCTCCATATTAAAAAAAGAAGGGTGTCTCCATTTTATTCAAATTGGGTTCAGCCTTCTCCCTCCTGGCATCTCACCAGTGACAGCCCGCTCAGCCCCGAGAGCCACCAAAGGTCTCCTGGCGTTGTGTGAGCGAGGAGGCGGGAGCGCAGCTCCTCCATTCAAAATCTTGCTTAATTCCACATTGAACAGCTTGTTTTGAAGCCCTGCACTTTGGTGTGTTTTGCAACAGCTCAGACTCCTGCCGGGTGAAGGCGATTGAAGGATCCTGCCCCCATTGGGTGGCAGTTCTGGAGGGTGTCATGGTAAATCTCCTTTGTCTGCGGTGGCTTGACTGATGTATGGGGGAGAGCGAACCCTCCTCCCCTGCACGATTTCTTGAGCTGAAAGCAGCAAGTGAGTGAGGAAGCTCCTTTGTGCAGATTTCTCCGTCTCCTCTTGTGTGTGCCAGCTGGCTTGCGTTCAACATTTTTTTTTTTTTTTTTTTTTCCCTCCCCCATCTCTAGAGAGAGGGGGTGGGGAGAGAGGGGAACATCTTAAAAAGAAATCTGCAGAAAAGACATGGGAGTTACTTAACAAAAATCCAACCCAAACAAGCCCAGCTGGGGGATTACAAATGTGGTGGAAGGAGCTGAGCGGGGAGCGAGGGCGGCAGCTTGGGAAAGGCAGGCATGTTTCCCCCGCACCCTGGGTTTCTTTAGTCGTAAAAGGAAACAAAAAGGGATCTTGTGTGGAGGCAGGGCATGGGGAGAGCTGCCGGCTGGCTGCCAGCAGCGGGAGGAAGGGCTTGGGCGCTGTGGCCCCTCGTGCCTCGCAAAGCGGGCCTGGGGCTTGCGGGGACCCCTGGGCTCTGGGCAAGCGGGGTGGCCGGCGCTGCTTCCAGGGATGCTCTGCCCAGTGCCGGTGCTGCCGTGCCTTCCCTTGTGCGGGAGTGGGGGTTCCACTGCCTATCCAGGGTCGCTTCTGGTGGGGTGAGCACCTCACTGAGACCCTGTGCCCCCCCGGAGGAAATGCTGTGTCCTGGAGATCTGCCCCCCGCCCCTGGTCTTTGCCGCAAGCTCCTTCTTGCGGGCATTCCTGAAAGTTAATCAGGGTGAAAATTGCAGTCAGTCATTTCTGGAAGCCACCAGAGGCTGATCCTGGAGTGCTGCAGGCTGGAGCACATGGGTATGAGACAGTCTCCCTAGTGTGGGCTGGGTGCTGCCAGAAGAGTTTTCTCCTGCATCTCTCTGCCCTCGGGCGTTCAGCTCTTCCCCGTTTTGGTTTCTTGGCCTCTGGTAACTGGTAGAGAAAGCCAGAGTGGCACGGCTGAGCATCTTGTGCATGTTTTAGCACAAAGAGCCCGGGGCTTGTGTGATTTCCTTGCTCCCTTTTTGAAGGTGAGCTGTTCTGTTTGAATAGCTTTCTCTAGGTGTGTTTGCAGCTCCGAAAGTGAACTTTCAGGTTTGTCTCTTAATACGGTTGGCTCCGTCCCAGCCCATAGATGCGGATTGTAGAGGTCTTGGCACCTAATGGAGCTGAATTATTCATGTCTGGTGCTCTGTGTGTGCAGCATTCCCAAGCAGAAAGCTGTCTCCTTGTAGGATCTGCGCTCCAGGACTGCTCTTAAAACGCTTTGTTGGCAGGTCTCCAGGCCAACAAGTGAGCACATGCTTTTCATGTTGTGCAGGGATCAATCCTGCGATGGCAGGAGGTAAGGGGAAGGACACGTTTATAGCTGAATCAATCTCATCAGTCTGTTTTCTGAGATGCCGTGATTTGTGGCAGCATTACTCCCCCTGGCAGGAGAGCGGGGAGGATCTGGATATCACCCGGTGCTTCTCCAGCTTGGGCAAACCAGGCAGTGGGAAAGGGATCTTCTTCTCTGGACCGTGGGCTGCAGTAGCTAGGGGTTCTGGTCCACCTGAAATAGTGATGACATGGCAGGTCGGGGGTCCCTGGGGGTCTTGCTTGGGAGAGAGACCCAAAACACTCCTCTGGCTGCAGAGATTGAACCTGCGAGAGTGGCTCTTTGGAGAAAAGAAATGGGGAATCGGCGTGGGAGCTTCAGGGAGGGGCTGTTTGAGCTGTGGGAAATACTTTATTGCTGCATGGAATGGATGATGTTTAGGTGATCCCCCCAGATCTTATACCGGGGTCCTAGCCTTCAGCCCTGGGCTGGAAAGGGCTGATCCCTGCGCCGGTCCCTCTTCCTGTGGTGGCATGTCTTGGGCTCCCTGCCCCACTCCTTTCCTGCTACACATGCCTCTCCTCCACTCCTGCAAATCCAGCATGTTCTTGTCTGTCCTGTTTGCGGTTCCCTTCCCTCTGCATTAGCAGAGCTCAGGCTCCCTTGATGCCTCCTCCATAGGGTGAATGTTTTTTCTCCTCTTGTTTTCTAACCCTTTGATTGTTCCTGGCTCTCTAATTGCTGGGGACTCAGCTGACTTCTGGGCTCCTTCTTCCTTTTGTTGTGGTAGGAATTGGCAAGCGCTGCTGCTGTTTGCATAGTTTCAGACCAAAATCCCGCTCATCTGCTCTCCTTATTTCATATATAAAAATAATATTTATGTATATGTGTGTGTGCATGTATATATGCACACTTAAAACAGCAAGGTGAGTTTCCCAGTGTGAGCTGAGAGCTGCCCAAGCCGGTGTCGCGGAGGTGCTCTGTGGAGCGGGTGGTGCTGTGCCTGTTGCAATACAATCCTGTGGATTGTCTGTCGCTTTGCTGCAACTCTGAGACCAGATCCTCATCCATATGTCCCTCTGATCTGAGTCCTTTGCATGCTCCAGCCTTGGGTGGGCAGCTTGGAGTGGGAGGCTAAGCCTCATCCTCTCCCGGTGTTGGTCCTGTGCAGCAGTGCTGTGTCCCCAGTGCCTGTCCCACAGGGTTGTGGCTGGATGCTACGCCTGGAAAGGGCTGTTACCAGCTACAGTTCTGGTTCATCCACCTCGTTACCGACTTCTACCATCCCGACAAAGGAATCGCTGCAGATCCACGGCACAAAGGGAGCTGGCTGTGGCAGCGTGTGCCAGCCGGGGAGGTTTGTGCCGTGCAGAGATGAGATGGTTGCTGGCCCCATCGGCGGTTCGGAAGCAGATTGGTGGGGGTCGCGGCTGGGGGGCGGGTTGCTGGGGCACCAGGAGGAGGTGGTGGCAGTGACAGAAACAGGCAGGGCAGCTTTGGGAAGCTGTTAGTGACTCTGGTGCACAGAGTGATCTCCTGATTCGGCACTTTCTCTGCCGCTGAAATGGGAGGTCAGTGCTTTTCATTTCCAGCTTGCATGCTAGCCACTGGCTCCTGGGGTTAAAAATCTCCGTAATGACCTGTCAGAGAGTGGATTATTAGCTGTACAGAGCCGAGGATGCTGTGGGGAGCAGATGGAAAATGGTCTGGCTGCGGCAGCCTGTCTGATGAAAGAATCCCTGGCATTTTTACAGTGTTTGCATCTCTGGAAACGCACCGTGAAGCTGCTTTCCAGGCTCCTGCCTGCTGGGGTTTGAAGAAATTTGTACATGTGTGGTGGGGTTTTTTGTGTGTGTGTGGTTTTTTTTTTTCCTTTTCGTTCTTCCTGTCTCATTTCTCTTTAAGTCACCTGTTTCTGAAGTGTTGCTCATAAATAGTACCAGGAGCCAGCAGGCCGGGAGCTCGATGAGGAAAGGGATGACAGTACTGCTGGAGAGGAGCTTTGTCCAAATGGGTGGTCAAGGATTCCTTAAGGGATCTGGAGAGCGGGCAGCTGGAACCAAGTAGCTGGCTGGGTGGCTGCTGGGAAGAAGCTGTTCCATGTGTTAATTATGTCTTGTCAGTGTAATTGCCACGAGCTAACCTCAGCAAGTGACTCCAGGCTTTTTCAGGTTGTGCGTGAGTGTCTTGCTTGTTGTGTGTGGGTGTCTTGCTTGTTTCCCTCCCCCTGTGGCTGCCTCTGGGAGTGGGGAAGGCAAAGGGCTGGGAAGCCAGGAGGAGACATTTTGGGCTAGCTGGGGTTGGCCACAGCGCAGGCAGGTAGGGCTGATGCCCCTCTTCCCAGTTAAGACTGGGTACCTGTGCGGCTGTGTCTCGGTGTCCCATTGTTCAAAGCCGCCTACATGGCTCGTCATGCTGGAGGCGGTGGTGGTTTAACGTCCTAACGCCGGGTGCTGTCTTCTGCTGTCTGGAGGTGTGGGATGGAAACCTTGTGCTTCCTGCTGCAGTTTGGCCTTCAGTGACCGCTCTGACGCATCCCAAGTGTCACAGGCGCTCTGAAGCTTGGGATTTATTTCCCACCGAGGCACTCGACTTCCCCGTCGAGCCGCTCTCGTCCCTCACAGTGAGGCTGGTGCAGAGAGGAGCCCTCCCCCCGGGTGGCATCGGCAGGAGAGGAATCAATCCTCCCTCCTAGGGGCAGCGCTCGATAATTCAGAGGGAAATGGCGAGCGGGGAAACGTGTGAGTAATGTCTTGTTGGAGCCGAGAGCCGTGACCTGCCAGGGCTGGTATTGATCGAGGGGACTGGTGCCAGGTGGCTGCTGCTGTGGGGATGGCTGTGGAGCAGCCCACGGCCTCGGGTGGCAGGAGGCTGCTGCCTTGCGCTGTGTGTTGGGGGATTTGGGAGGCTGGGGGCTTTCATCCTGCCCAGGACCTCTCCTGCCTGCACTGGTGGCTGCCGATGAAGGCAGATCTGTCTGCCGGGTGCTCTTTGTGTGTAACTCTGTTCTCTTTGCTCTCCCTTCCAGCAACGATGCCGTCACCTGGGAAGACCCTGATCGCCGGAAGCCCCCCAAGGATGTAGGTGACCCCCAGGGTGTGGAGGCAGGGAAGAGCCTTGAACCGTGAGGGGCTGTTAACTCTAAGATGTCCTTGAGCAGCGGAGCTTCCGGAGGGAAAGGAATTGATGCGAACCCAGTTGAGACGTACGACAGCGGGGATGAGTGGGACATTGGTGTAGGAAATCTCATCATTGACCTGGATGCTGATTTGGAGAAGGATCAGCAGAAATTGGAAATGTCGGGCTCCAAAGAGATGGGGCTCCCGGCACCCAATGCGGTGGCAACCCTACCGGATAACATCAAGTTTGTGAGTCCGGTGCCGGGCCCGCAGGGCAAGGAGGGCAAATCCAAGTCAAAAAGGAGCAAGAGTGGCAAGGACAGTGGCAAACCAACCCCAGGGACCTCCTTGTTCACTCCCAACGAGGGAACTGTTGGCAAGAAGGAGGCTCAAGGACGCTCTGGGGATGGCGCAAACTCGGGTGGCTTGGTGCCTGCTGTCACCCCGAAGGGCTCGGAGAAATCGGCCAAAGCGTCGCGCAGTGTGGCCGGCTCCAAGAAGGAGAAGGAGGGTGGCTCATCCAAAAACAAGAAGGAAAGGAGTGAGGGTGTGGGGGCTGCGGTAGAGAAGGAGCCCAGCGTGCTGCAGCCCCTGGCCCTGGCCGTGAGGGTGGGACAGTATGATGGGGGCCAGGGGACAGAGCCTGCTGCTGCCGAGCAGCTTGGGAGTATAGCTATTGACACGGGAGCTGCGCTCAATCCCTTGGGAGTTAAGTCTGAGCTGGAGGATGGGGAAAGTGAGTGCCGGCAGCTGAAGAAGGTGAAGTCAGAGAAGGTAAGAAAGGTGTCGCAGTGTGGGTGGAGGTGGTGTTGCCACTCGGCTCTGGTGGTTGCTCCTGCACCGGGATGTGCCACTGTGGATGACAAGGGAGCAGGAGCTTATGGCGGGACAGTCTGTCTTGTGCTATTGTGGGCCAGCGCTGATGTATGGCCGGTGCCTCCAAGTTCAGGTGTGAAGATGGTTAGGCTGTATGATGTACTGGGGTCTGGACACAGTGATGGGAGAGCCCCGGTCAATCTGTTGTCTGGCTTTTGGGAGCTGTGCACCAGCAAATCACCTGCAGTCGCTGTGAGTCTGAGGGCATTGTCCTGCTGTACCCTCAGGGGTTTGGGTTCTTTGATGCTGCAGTTGTGCCAGGTGGATCCAAGCCTCTTCAGCTCCTATTGCTCTGCTGGAGGAGCCTGGGCTGGTGGTGAAGGTGGTGTCCTGGTCCTGGGCCCGCTCCAGCTCCGGACAGGACAGGGCAGCGTCTGTTGGCCACCATGCTGTGCTTCCCTGCAGCTCCCGGAGGAATTTATTTCTGTCTGGTTGCATCATTCGCAGAGAAGGAGACCTTGACGTGTTAGTAAATGTGGGATCTGTGTGGGTGTGCAAGCAAGCACAAGGTGCATGGTTGACAGGAGTTACTGTCTCATTTCTTGGTCTGCTGTTGGTATGTGGGCTTTGTCCCACTTGTGGTGGAGACCAGCCTTGGGGCAGTGGGTTGCTGTGGGTGATTTTTTACATGTTGCTCCTCCACTAACATGCAGCAGCGATGCTGAGATGGTGAAGCTGCTCTTCCAGATCACTGGGGGTGCAGAAAGCCCTGCCAGGGGCATGTGGCCAGCGGGGTGGATGGCTGTCTGTGCCTCTGAGTGGCATTTGGTGCTGGGTGGCTGTGCAGCTGTTTCTGGATATGGCCGCTGGAGTGGATGCTCAGTTCACTTGTTTCTTAGTCATCACAGTGGCTGATGTGATTTCTGTGGGTGGATGGGGGAAAACTTTGTGCACATGGAGCAGAAGCTCCTCCGTCCGAGTTACATGTGTGGTGTTGGCGTGTCTGTGCCCATGAAGCCACACGTTTGCTGTGCACGAGGGGAGCATCACAGGCGTGTGTGCATTCAAGGTGGCTCAGCCCTATTGCTGTCAATGTGCGCTGTGTCGGGCGAGTGGCTGGGGGGGTGTCGGGGTGTGCACTGCTGTGTTTGCAGCTGGTGGCTCCCTTAAGGGGGGGGTTTAGCTCTGGTGTGGAGATCACAGTGCTGGGCACCAGGAAGGGATAGGTAAGGAATTCTTAGTGGATTTGGGAGAGTTGCTGAGATCAATGAGATGTTGTAGAGATGTGGTTTTTTTCTTCCATCTGGAAAAAGATAGAGCATACGCAGAGATAAGGGTGGTGGGGATGGCTGGCTATGGGATGGCTCTGGGAGAAGAGCTGCTAAGTAGGTTGGTGCTTCCTCCAGTCAAGAGGAAGACTCCTGGAGCAGGTGACTGAAGCCTGTAAAATTAAGGAGTGGTGTGGGGATGATGTGTTGTTTCCTTGTAACTTCTGGCAGCAGAACCAGAGTGAATGAAAACAGGAAGAGGAGCAGATGCTCTTTTGCATGATGGACTTGAATGCTGCTGCAAAAAGTTGTCAGTGCTGAAAGTTCATCAGTGCTCTGGGGCACCTGGATGGGTTTGTGGAGGAGGAACCCATCGGGGATGGGGTGGGGGTTTACAGGGCAGTGTCTTTTGGCTTGGGAAAAGCCCAAGGAGGGCTGGAGCTTGGGGAAATGGTTTGGGAAATATCTCAACATGTTTGGCTACTGTGTTCCTTCATAGCCATCTGCTGCTGGCCGCTGCCAAAGCCAGCACAGGAGCTGGCTGGACCTTTGGTTGTACCCAGCATAGCTTTTCCTGTGTTTTTACTATTAAAGTTTTATTTCTTTCACTGATGCAGCTGCATAAACCCTCTGCAAGTAGAAATGCCAAAGTGAGGTGGGGATTATGAAGACAGGGACCAAACGTCACGGACCTCGACAGGCTTGAGGAGTGGGCCCATGCGAACCTCGTGAAGTTCAGCGAGGCCAGGTGCGAGGTCCTGCTCCTGGGTCGGGTCAGTCCCCACTGTCAGCACAGGCTGCGGGGTGGATGGTTGGAGAGCAGCCCTGCTGAGAAGGACCTGGGGACAGTGGTGGGTGATAAATTGGACATTAGCTGGCACTACGCCCTTGCAGCCCAGAAAGCCGTTGTCTCCTGGGCTGCATAAGAAGCAGCGTGGCCAGCAGGTGGAGGGAGGTGATGTTCCCCCTCTACTCCACTCTCGTGAGACCTCACTTGGAGTATGGCATCCAGCTCTGAGATCCTCAGTGCAAGGAAGCCATGGACTTGTTGGGGCAGGTCCAGAGGAGGGCTGTGAAGATGGTCTGAGGGCTGTAACACCTCTGCTATGGAGAGAGGCTGAGAGAATTGGGGTTGCACAGCTGGCGAGGTGCGGGGGAGACCTTACTGTGGCTTCTCAATATGTGACAAGGGCTTATGACAAAGACAGAGAGAGACTTTTCACGAAGATCTGTAGTGACAGGACAAGGGGCAGCAGTTTAAACTGTAAGAGGGTAGGTTTAGATTGGAAATAAGGAAAAAATGTTTTACAGTGAGGGTGGTGAGACACCGGAAGAGGTTTCCCAGAGAAGTTGTGGATGCCTCGTGGTAGGAAGTTGTTTAAGGCCAGGCTGGACGGGGCTTTGAGCAGTGTGTTCTAGTGGAAGGTGTCCCTGCCTGTGGCAGGGGGCTTGGACTAGATGATCTTTGAAGGTCCCTTCCAACCCAAACCATTTTATCATCTGTACAGATACCCTGTGAGAATGGTTCTGCCATTTTACTTGTCTGGATTCAGGTACAACCACATTGATGAAGGCTCAGCCTGGAGGTTAAGCCCTGTTTTGAGAAGTGATTCAAGGTCTGGATCAGCAGGAAAATGTGTCACGTCTGTGCTCAGGAGGAAGCAGCTGTGTTTCGTCAGCCTCCTGAGAGCAGCTAGATGGCTTCCTTTGGGTTGGGAAGGCTGTGGCAAGGAGAAGGAAGGTGTCTGCATGGCAAGGGGTGGGAAGGAAGTTTTTATTTCTCAAAGAGCCTGAGGATGGGCTGATGGTTGGGGCAGGGTGGAGCATATAGGGGATGAGATGGGCTGTGATTTTGAGCTCCTCCTGTCTCCTGAAAGCTGCAGATATGCCCCAAACCTAGCATGTTGGAGTCCAGAGGACAAGCAAAGAGTGGAGGTGTGTGCCGGCTGTGCGAGGACAGCTCCTCCGGGGAGTGCATCAGGTGGATGAAGGCAACGGGTTCCTGCAGGCCTTGGGACAAACCCTGCCTGCCTGGGAAGTGAGAAACTTGCTCAGACCGAAACGGGAACAGCCACAATGTGACTCAGCCCAGCCTTTGGTCTCCGGCAGCTTGTCCTCTGCTTAACCCTGTGCTGCTCCTGCTTCTGTTTTGGACAGGGAGGCTGGTCTCCCTCTGGGGATGAAGAGAGATAGACTGTCTCTGCCTCTGCTGGCTTCAGCCCAGGGCAGGTTGTCTCCTTGTACATGTGTGCACACTAAGCAGTCAGCCTCCAGCCAGGAGGTTTTGTTGTATCTCCTTGGCTGGATTAAAGAGCACTTTAGTAGCGAGTATTTTTCCTTGACGAGATGCTTAGATGCTACAGTCAGCATGCCATTTGCCCCTCCTTCTGCTTTTGTTCTCTTTGAATATCTCACTGGTAGGGTTTTGCAGTCCTCCAGTCCTTGCTGGGTGTAGGGAAGAGCTTTGCTTTGGGTTTTTTCAGACGCCTTTTCCTGTCAGCAGGTGCTTAAGCTGGCGTGGTGTCCACGGGTGAGATCACCCTTGCTCCCGTGTCTGACATCACAGCGACAGAGCCTGTGGACGTGGCTCGTGGGCTCAATGGAACGTGTTTTGCTAGTGTGGTCCCGTGGCTCCTCTGTTCACTGCTTCCCAGAAACTGAATATCCCAAACACCCTTTTTCTAGGTACGTTATGTTGGCCATATCCATCCTCCTGCTGCAGCACGCCATGGCTTGTTAAGTACCCTCCTCGAACCTGATGCCACTGGTGTGTGGGACACAAGCAGTAACTCTGCCAGGGGTGGGGCTGATCATGATGGAACCCTTGGCCATAACCCTGCTGAGACCTTCCAGGGTCTCAGGGGTGGGCTGAGCAACTAGTGCAGGTTTGCCTTTGACTTTGGTTTGGTGTCTGGGCAGCTCCTTCCATCAGCCTGTGCTGCTGGAGCCCCCAGAGCTATTTGGGGGGGGGGGGCAGGACTGGGAATTTAATACTTCTTGCAGCAGGGAGAGAAATGAGCCTGTGCCGATGCACTCGTGGGTGGAGCGTGTGGACCAGCAAGGGGGTCCATCCCCGACTTGGTGGGCAGCAAGCCGTGGGTCATTGGGGATGGCTGGAGCTGAGCTGGGGTTTGGTTTGGAGGGGCAGCAGTGGTCGGGAGGGAGCTGCTGCTCTCGGTGAGCAGTCATGCTCAGCAAAATGGCCGTGCATGGAGGAGCAGCGCCGGCCGGCCTTGGGAAGCCTGTTTTCGCTGCCTGCCCCACCGGCTGCTTTCATGTGGCCGAGCTGGCCCTGGGGACTGTTCTGTGGGGCGGCGGGTGCTCGCTTGCCAGCTCTCCATCCCGGCCTGCTGCCCGTGCCATTGCCCTTGCACCCTGCTCCTCGCACGCTGGGGTGGCCCGGCCCGGCTGGGGATGCTCAGCATTAAACAAAAGAGCCTCCCAGCTCTTGGCTCCTGCTCCGGCTTTGTTTTGATTGAGAGGTTGTTCAGCAGGAGAAGGGCGTGTTTTTTGTTTGTTTTTTTTTTTTTTTCCTCCTCTTCTGACGAGCGTCCAGATGCAACGCTGCTGCAAACAAGGGAAAGGCAAACAGAAGCCGCTGGAGACTCGGCGCCTCTGAAAAGCCTTTCTGGGTCACGTGCGCTGCGGTTTCCAGCAGTGAGGAGGGTGGGTTTGGTCGTGTCCCTCTGCGGGAGAGGGGGTAGAAGCCACCAGTGCATTTTTTTTCGCCCTGAATTTCCCCCCACACACACAGTTGGTTATGCCCTGCGTGTTCTCCAAGCAGAGGTCCCCTGCTATGGGTGGCCCGATGGTGAGGGGCACTGCAGTGGACAGGCCCCAGAACTGGTGTGAAAATACGTACCTGGTTCTGTGGGAGGACAGCATGGCATTGGAGGTGGTGCTTGAGCAGCAGCTGGGATGTCAGATGGTAGTGGAGGAAGTGGGGTGGCCACATTATGTTGGTGGCAGCTGCCAAAAAAGAAATACTCCCCAAAAATACATCTGTGGACTCTCCCTGCTGCTCGCTGTCTTGCCCAGCAGTTAGCAGTGTGGCTTTAGTGCAGTCTCTGCATACCATCTTCCCCTAAAGCCCTAGAGGCAGATCTGCACAGTGTCTTAAGCACTGTTCCTACAGCTGGGACTGTCCTAGCCTGACTGGGACATGGCAGGATCCCTCCAGGTGATAGGTGTCCCCCACTCATTAATTCTTTACCTGGAATTGAAGCATGATTACTTTTTTAAAAAAAACAAACCACCTATTTTTGGTGGGAAGGATGAGGTTTGGTGTGGGTTGGGGTGAAGGGATGCTTGGATGACTCCATCTTGAAGAGGTGAGATCTTCCTGGAAGGCAGTAGCTCTGTTAGCTGCAAGCCCCATGGGAGATGGCCATCCTGGGGACATTTCTATATGATGGATATTCCATTTGCTTCCGGCTTTGCACCTCAAAGAGAATGATGCTCTCTGCAGAGCCTGGAGACCATCGTGGGCTTGGCCCCAACCTGACCACAGTGGCAGCTCCTTGCACTTGGCTGTGGGCATGTAGCTGCTAATCCTGTGCTGCTGCCTTACGTTGTCCTTCTGGTGGGTATAAAGGGCTCTTCTGTCATGGTATCCTGGTCATTACCAGCATCTTGATGTTCCTTTAGTGCTCGTCCTCTCCTCCTTTGCTAGCTGGTGGTGCACCAGTACAGCAGTGCAGCTGATTCACCTTGCTCAGAGCCTCCAGCTCTGCTGTCCATGCATCCTTTTAGGACTTGGTCTCACCCTCCACTGGCAGCTCTTTGTGTCTTACAGCCGTACAAAATGGTTCAGATGTGTTTGATCATTGAGCTCCCTGAGGAATGGCATGGGAGCAGGGAGCCACCGTGCCGAGGGCTTGAGCCAGTTGTGTGCCAAGCACCTTCTGTGCTTGCAGAAAAACCTAATGCACCAAAACAGCTTTTCCCACCCCAGATGTGAAGACGTTTGATGTGAGGCTTTGGCAAGACCTGAGCTGCTCCGACCCAAGGTTCCCATCGACGTGAGGATGAAGAGAGGTCCTCTGCGCTGGAGATGGTGCTTTAGGAAGCAGAGTCGCTTGATGTGGGACTAAGCCAGGATGGGGTGTTGTGGGCTGGTCCCAGCCTCATGCTTCAAAGGCATGCTTGCGATTTTGACCCAGATGTGATGGGTAGTGCCTGGCATGGCTTTCCTTGTCTCGGGGCCAGTCTGGGTGGAGAAACTCCCAGTGGAGGTGTTTTGGTGGAAACAGTTTTTGCTTTACAGGCTCTCCAAAGCTTGCTCCGTCCATCCCTTCAGACCTGGCATTAATCCTACACTTTGTTTTCCCCAGGGATTTTTGGGGCATGAGGAAAGCCCCCAGCACTTGGGGTAGGGGCCTGCTTGAACCGAACACCCCAGGCAGAAGCTGTGCTCCTGCCATCCCGTGCTGCTTCCCATCGCTTGCTCCACAGGGCTTGGCTCTTTCTGGAGAACAGCACTGGCAGCTCAGGGAAGTGGTGGCAGGGCGCAGGCAGCTGCCGGCTCGTGCCTGCTCCTCTTGCCATGGTTTTTTTTCTCCAGCCATGCTGGAATCAGCCGCCTCCAGAGCTGCTGACAGGGCTGTGTGGGGAGGCCTTGGGAATTACACCACTTGTTTCCTTATCGTCCCGGACCTGCTGCCCGGAGCCTTCTGCTCTAGGAACAAGGCAAGAAAGGGGCACGCAGCCAACATGTGTCAAGAGCTACAAAGGAGGAAATTGGCCTCGTTCACTTAAAACTGTGGGGTTAGTCTTTGAGTTTTGGCTCCTGCTGAGAGGTTATTTATATGTGGGCTTTTTTTTTTTTTTTTTTTTTTTTAATAACCGCTGGATGTAGCAGGCTGGGAGTTTCAGCTGATACCACCTCTGAAGATTTTATAAAGGAAAAATTGCATCTCTCCCTGTTTGCTTTCCCAGCTGGCAGCGTTAGGAAGGACTAGTTAAGGGGGTGAGTTAGTTTTGATGTCTGACCCATTGGCACTGCTGTGTCCTGTTCAATAGGTGGTTGTGCTGAATGCAGCTCTGTCTCTGCCAGGGTGGGAAGCAGGACCTGCGGCTCCCCATCAAGGACGTGGCAGTAGGAAACTGAGCTGGGCCAGGAAGGCAGAGAAAACATCTCATTCCCAAAGCACTAGAGCAGAATGACAGGATGCTAACGAGGAGGCTGGTGGGCGTGGGATGGCTCCTTCTTGGTGGGATCCTGCACTGCTTCCTTGGTGTAAGCAAGCTGCAAATCTGCTCCCTTGACGCTTTGATAAGAGGTTCTGGTAAAAAGGCTGTCGGGTGATTGATCCTGATGACTCATGGACCCAATTTCTCCTCTGATGGAGATGGTAACTGCTTGAGATGGGTCAGATTTGGAGGCTAACTGGCCTGGTAGACTCTTTTGTATGTGTTGCCTTGCTTCCAGGCTGGTGGTGGCTGCTTATTAGCCTAATGACCCCAGTTACCCAGCACCATTTATTTGCCTGAGTGAGATTTCTTTAAAGGAAGATTCGCATGTCTCAAGTGCTGCACGACCCCAAAGGCTTCGAAACCTGCGGCCCTGCCAGGGAGCTGATGCAAGGGGAGTGTGCCAGGAGTAACCCACTAATGAGCAGAGCTGCTCCTCCATGTGGCAGCTAGGGAGGCTGCTGGAAAGGGCTGCGGAGCAAAGCGCTGCCTGCTTTCCCCTGCCTCTGCTTTTAAGGCTGGTTTGTTAGGGATTTGCCACCTTTTCCCAGGCGCAGTGTCTTCTGTGCTGCTGCTTTCCCATTGTTTGCTGTGCAAACACGGTGCTGTGTTGCTCTGCTGCTGCTCTTGAGGATTCTTTAGGCTGGAGTTGTGAAGTCCATCTTCCCTGCGGGTCCTTGTGTGCAGGCAACCTTGGAGGTGTGCTGGGTGAGAGGGCACCCAGATGTTCAGAGCTGATGGCAGGCAGCTCCCCTGTGCGGGATAAAGGGCAGCTGGTGATTGCAGTGATGTTCCTGCCTCCTGATGATTGATGTCTGGAGCTTGAATCCTCATTGGGCTGCAAGAGGAAAGCCACCTCAGGTCTGGTAGATGTTGAGCCAGCAGCTGGAGTCGGAGAGCAGGGGAGAGCAGCCCATGGCTGGAAAGAAATCACTGGGCTCCAAAATGATTTAAAGCTACCAGCAGCCTGATGATATGTTGTATTTGGTGACAACATCTGCTCAAATTGTTCCTGTCCCTGTTAGTCATTTCTGCCCACGGACCAGACTGGGGAACTGATCTGATGTAAATAAATGTGTTTGGGGTTTTCTAGGGTGAGCTCAGGTTGTGGGCTGGCATGGGTGTGTAAGTGGGCATGCTGTGCTGCTGGGACGGGTGGGATCGTGGGCAGTGGGGGTGCTGCCTTGGGCTGGAGATGGGGACTTGCTCAGAGTGGTGCTGTGCTGTAAGGGGCTGGGGGCTCTGCCTGACCACCAGCCTCTCGCAGGGCTCACAGTGACTTTGGCCAGCACCACTCAACGCAGGAGGGTATGTGGGGCCTGTGCTTCCATCTCTTGTGCTTCCATCTCTTGTCCTTCCATGCCCACAGCCTTGCCCCTGGCCCGCTGAACAGTGCAGGCTCCATCCCAGCAAGCTGCAGACAGGATAAATCCCTTTGCAGGAAGACATTAACCACAAAGCTTTTATAAGGTGTGGTAATGGCATATGCTTATATATGCTGATGTTTCCCCCATGCTTGACACTGGAATTGGTTTAAAACGTGGTAAGTGTCTGGATTTATTTTAAAATACTGTCCAGCCTTTGGTTGCTTGGGGTCTCTTGAAGCATGCCGTAATGAATGATGTGGAAAGCTCACCTACTTGCAGGTTTAAGCTTTAATTCTGGTTGCAACATCAAGGTCACTACACTTTACATCCCATCAAGTGGACAGGGTTGTGATACAACTCAAAAGCACTTTTTGTCCACTGGCGAGGGAGCAAGAGGGACCCATCGAGGCTCTTGGCTGCCTTTCCTTGATGTGAATGCTGGAGCCTCCATGCCTCAGTTTCCCCCATCCTCCACATGGATCGCATGCTCCCGTTAGGCATGAGAGTGGACTTTGTTGGGGGGAACACCTGAGCTGCTCTGAGTGGAGAAGGCACCATTATGGCTACAAATCCCATGGTTGTGGTGGTGGGTTGTTTTGTGTTTGTTTTTTTGTTGTTTTTTTTTTTTTTTTTTCCCAAACCAGAAAGTAATTTCATTCTGGGAAGCTCGCTTCCCCAATTAACTATGTAAATTCAATGTTGTGATTTTGTTCCCCAGGTGCAATGCAAACGAGCACCATTCCCAGACTCCCCCTGCTCACCCTCCCATCCCTCCAGTCGTTGGGATGCAGGAACACTGCCTCCTGCACTGGGAACGGCCCGGCTCATCTGTTTAACAGATAGATGTGGCTTGTTCTAGAGTGAACTGTGTGCCGTATGGCTGGTGGCCGCTGTCCTTGGGCTCAGTCCTTGGAAGAGGACCCTGGAGCTGGGGCTTGGTCCTGGATTCAAGCCCGTTGCCGGCCAGGCTGGAGCAGGGGGAGCTGCACCCACCCTGCAGGTTGTCCATTGATGTGGGGAGTGCTGTCTGAAAGGGGCTGGTTCCCTGGGGAGGGTGACCCAAATGTAATCGGTAGTGCTGAAGCTGGTGTGGGTGCTGGGGTGCTGCATGGCTGGTGTGGTGTGGCGAAGAGGCTGCAATGTCCTTGTCCTACGCTGAGCGTGGTGTGTGCCAAGAGCCGCAGCTCCTGTGATTGTACCAGCTCAAGCAAGTGTTTCCAGCTGGCACTGCCCTGCCAGCTTGGGATCCTGACCCACCCTCCCCAGGGGGACGTGCAGCCCCAGGTCTCTGCACCCATGTCCCCTTGACCCGCCATGGCATAGGCAAGAGAGGCCCTTTGCAAGAAGGGAGCAAAGCTGGGGCGTGGGGGGTGGGGGGAGGGGCGTCGGGGCTGGAGTGAGCTCCAGCAGTGGAGCAGGGAAGGGAGGTTTGGAAGGACAGGAAAGAGCTGGGGCTGGGCCGGGGGCCGGGCGAGATCGCTTTCGAGGCTGAAAAGGATCCTGTAAGGAGAGGGTGGCCAGGCGCCAGTCAGCTCTTTGAGGTGGTAACTTAAGTCATCAAGAATTGCTGGTGCGCGCTGGCAAAGCCTCTCCCGTCCAGGCGCTGGGGGGACCAGGCGCTGGGGGGACGAGCAGATCTATAGAATGCCTTGTAAGTAGAGCAACGTTCTAGGGCTTTGAGTGCTGTTTGCTGTTCTGTGGCTTGGAGGGGAGGAAGGCAACCGTGTATATATATCACAGAGCCATGCAGTTTGCTAACAGGAAAGTTTCTTTTTTTGCTTACCATTAACATTTCAAGGTATAGGAACTCTTCAGGTATTTAGAGTTTTATGGTCTTCCAGGCTGGCTATTAATACCCTGCTTTGTGTACAGGGTGAAGGGAGCTGAAGGGCCTGAGCTTTGAATGTTCCTCTGAAGGAAACCAGACTTTTGGTAGAAACCCTACGGCTGCAAGCAGAGCATTTCTTAGCTGCCCTGACCTAGGGGGAAGAGTTCGAGCCCCTCACTAGCCAGGGGGGGCGGATGGTTCAGCTCTGAGGTTGTGCTCTGCAGGGACTGGATCTTACGTCTGAAAAGCAAAGGCTGCATGTGAGACCACCCTCTGGCGTAAGGGTGACCAGACATGCCATGGCTTTGCCAGATCGCTGCCTGATTATTTTGTGGAGGAGCCACATCCCAGGAGAAGGCCCTGCTTTTGAGGGGCTCGCAGCCTGTGCTCCTCTGCTCCATCCTGCAGACCGAGAGGACAGGAGCAGTTGGTGCTCTATCTGGTAGGTAACTCAGCCGTAGCCATGGTAGCTTGGACCAGCTTGTGTCCTGTCCATGTGGTCTCTGTAAGTAGGTTCAGCATTTACCTGTTCCCCCAAGGGTGTGAAAAGGTGCATGGTGTTAAAAATTGGAAGTTTTGGGATTTCCGGGATGTGTGCTCGGCAGCAGTGCCTTGGCTCCTGGCAGGAGCACCTCCCTCTGTGGGGCCCTTCAAAGGCGCAAGCCACAGTGGAGAGGGCAGCGGCAGATCCAGTTCTGGTTTTTCTTGTTGTGTGAACAGAAGCTGTTTTGGGGTTCCCTTTGCACTGCCTGTTTCACTGCCTTTGTACCCAATGCTCCCAGTGTGCCTGAGCCCTGGGGCCCATTCCTGCAGGGAAGGGGCTCTCCTCGCCTGCTGTTGGCTGGGAGAAGAGGACAAGTGAGATGCACCACATCTTTGTGGCATCCTGACAGTCTCTAGCCTTTGGCTGCAGGAATGAGAGCAACCAGATTTGCAGGTGCCTGTTGTTTCTACAGCAAGAAACCAATGGCTTCATCCTCCAGGCCACTGAAGCAGACAGATTTTGTGGGAAAGCTGGGGATCCAATTTGGTGCAGATCCCAAGCTGGTAGCACAAGGAGCCCGTGATGAGAGGTTGGCTCCTCTTTCAAAGCCACTGTCATAAAGTGGAGTATGTTGGTTTGAGGTGGTGGGCTGGGGTTTTGGTAAAATGAACAAACCTAGGCATGGAGATCTGTGTTACAGGGCTGTGCTCTGCTCCTTATCCACTGCCCTGCTGTTGTGTGTTGCCCAACAGCCTTTGGAAACCATCCTCCCTGGTCAACCCATTTCAAACGCGGCATAAAGCAGCGCCTGGCGAGAGGTGCCTCAGCAGCCCACGTCAGCTGAGCGATTCCAGACTCCCACCAGCAAGCAAGGCCACTAAACCCCAGTCTCCTCTGGGAACTGATGGTCTGATATGGGAGATGGGAAGAGAATCGCTTTCAATTGGACGAGCTGGTGTGGGAGACTCGGATGGCCTGGCTGCATCTGTGGCTGTTAGCTCCAGCACTCAGTGCCACTCTCAGGTCTGCTTTACTTTTCAGTGCTAGGAAATTGAATGAAGAGAAAACCACTTAGGAGGATTTTAATCAGAACTTGGCAGAAGAACTTGAGGAAACTCAAGAAATCTTCTGACATCTGGCTTCAAGCTGAGATTGCTGATGAATGGAAAGGGCAAAGATGAGACCATGGCTCGGATGGGTTGGATTTCTTCTGGCCCGTTTAATGGGATCATGTTAGTGTTCCTGCCCCTGTGGGCTGGGTGAGAAGGGAGAAAATAAGCCTTCTTCAGTGTGCTGGAGACTGGCTGTCAGCTGGAAATGAAGCAGAGTCCTCGGGGAGCAGCTGATGAAAGTCATCCCAGAGCTGCTGAAGATGGCCAGTCTGGCTTAGGAGGAGAGATTGCTTAATTTATAGTAATAGTGGCCTTGCAGTAGTGTGATGCAATTGGACTTCTTCAAGAAGATGACCTCGACAGGCTTGAGGAGTGGGCCCATGCGAACCTCGTGAAGTTCAGCGAGGCCAGGTGCGAGGTCCTGCTCCTGGGTCGGGTCAGTCCCCACTGTCAGCACAGGCTGCGGGGTGGATGGTTGGAGAGCAGCCCTGCTGAGAAGGACCTGGGGACAGTGGTGGGTGATAAATTGGACATTAGCTGGCACTACGCCCTTGCAGCCCAGAAAGCCGTTGTCTCCTGGGCTGCATAAGAAGCAGCGTGGCCAGCAGGTGGAGGGAGGTGATGTTCCCCCTCTACTCCACTCTCGTGAGACCTCACTTGGAGTATGGCATCCAGCTCTGAGATCCTCAGTGCAAGGAAGCCATGGACTTGTTGGGGCAGGTCCAGAGGAGGGCTGTGAAGATGGTCTGAGGGCTGTAACACCTCTGCTATGGAGAGAGGCTGAGAGAATTGGGGTTGCACAGCTGGCGAGGTGCGGGGGAGACCTTACTGTGGCTTCTCAATATGTGACAAGGGCTTATGACAAAGACAGAGAGAGACTTTTCACGAAGATCTGTAGTGACAGGACAAGGGGCAGCAGTTTAAACTGTAAGAGGGTAGGTTTAGATTGGAAATAAGGAAAAAATGTTTTACAGTGAGGGTGGTGAGACACCGGAAGAGGTTTCCCAGAGAAGTTGTGGATGCCTCGTGGTAGGAAGTTGTTTAAGGCCAGGCTGGACGGGGCTTTGAGCAGTGTGATCTAGTGGAAGGTGTCCCTGCCTGTGGCAGGGGGCTTGGACTAGATGATCTTTGAAGGTCCCTTCCAACCCAAACCATTCTGTGATTCTGTGGTGCAAAGTTGTTGATGGTAATGGTAAATGCTGTTGGGAGTGAGAAATGCTGCTGTGAGGTTCAAAGATCTCATGGGTGACCTCTGGGTTCTAACTGAGGCATGCGTGAGGGGTGGCTTGTTGCTTGGATAAACCTGTTGCTGTGGTGGGGTTTTAATCTCAGCTCCCCAGAACGTTGCTTAGAGCTGATGGCAAGTTTCCCATAACATCTTCTCAGCTCAAGTTTCTCATTTAGGGGTTTGGCTCAGTTGTCACTCCTTCTGTAAACTGTTATTTTGGAAAATTTGATTAAAAATCCATTGAGTGGTATGAGTAACTTGACCATTTAGGGGAAGGAGAGCTGCAGGAGCGATTCTTGTGTGCGTGTCCTGCAGGTGGGTAACACAAAACAACATTTGTTTTCTTATTCCAGGCGAGGTGAGCATGTAGTTTTGGTTGAGTGTGGGTCTGGCGCTGCTGCACCCCTCCTAAGTTGTGTTTGTTTGTAAAGGGCTCTTCAAGACTGCGTTGCACCATTGCTTTTAGTTAGTTTTATTGATATTCCAACATCTGGACTGTTTTCCTAAACGTGCTTTTATCCAAGAAGAGGTTAAGGAGTGAGACCTCTAAAGCTGCCAAAAATAATCTTTGCTTGAGACTAAGTACCGCTTTCGGGACTTTCTCTTGTAAAACAATTTGTGGGTGAGCACAATGAACAACCCTAGGAAGCCCCCAGATGCTCCAGCTGGTTGTTGCTGCTGGGGGTTATAGGACTATAAATTCTCCCTGAGAGTGTTTGAGTTTGTCATGTGCTGCATGAGATGATCTAATAGCCATTAGGGAAGTTGCAGGAAATTGTGGTTGAGGTGACTGAATCCTTGAGAGGAGGGATCTGCATGCACATGGTTGGGTCGATGGGAACAGTGTGGAACCTGCTGATGCACTCATACATCTTCCTCGCCCCACCCCCCACCCCCCCCACCCCCCCGCAACAAATTGCTCTTGCCAGACATCTGATCCTGTGACAAGCTGACATAACAAGCCTGATAGCTGGCATCGCTTCAGGTGTTGAGGTTGCAATGGTGACAATGTGATACAGATGATCTTTGAGGTATTGTATGAAGAGCCATCTGAAAAGCAGGTTGGTGCAGCACTGGAGTTGTGTTTGGCTCTCAGCACCTGGGAAGTGCAGAGCTAAGCTGAGTGCAGCAGCCTTAACTCTGCCCCCTTCCTCATGCTCCTTCTGGCAGTGTTTTTGCTAAAAATCACACGTCCGTATGCTGTGACTTTGTTTGACAACTTGTGCAGGAAAAGGAGCTACACTTCTTCTTAGATGAGACATGTAGGTATACGTGTCATGTGTTCTCCAAAGTTCTGTGGCCATGAAGCAAAATATGTTTTTGATGCCATCTGCTTCATAGAGGGCAGAGTTAGATCTGCTGGAGGAAGCTTGACGTGCTTCCCTGCCTTGCTTGGGATCCAGCCCTGGCTTTGTGCTGTACTGTGCCTCTCTTGAAGGACCTGGGATTGGTTGTGTTGGGTCAGCTCAGTTAATTCACAATTAACTGAATACAGACAACTCTTAAGGCACTCTTAAGAAAAGTATGCTTGTAGGAGGACTTTCTTCTGAATCTCTTGGGTGCTGGCTTGCATCTGTCAAGCCTTAGGGTTCATGTTTTGTAGGTGGGGCGTTCCTGGTGAGAACATTGGTGGCTGTCATGTCCTGTTGAGTAATATGCAAAGCTAGGCCTTGAATGTGCTACTGCTTGAGTTCATTTAAAACAACCAGCAGTTTTGGAGGGAGCAGGAGCGAAAGGTGAGTGCAACCAGGGGGTGACATCACTGCCATGAGCAGGGGATTAGAGTCATGACCAATGGCCTTGACTCCATAAACAGTTTTGATGCTGACTTGGAGGAGGTTGTATTGGTGGGACAGCATGTTCCTTCTTGGGCACTTCTCCTGGCTCTAGAAACATGAACTCTGGAAAGCACCACCAGGCTTGGTGGCTTTGCCTGCAGAGCTTGTTCCAAGTCCCAGGATGACTGAATGCCTCCATGCTGGCTGGGAGCCATGCTGGCTCCTGCCTGGGGTTGTGGGGAGTAGGGCAGGATGGGAAACCTGGCTCTGGAGACTCACTGGAGGGCCCCAGCTGGCTTGTAACCTATTGGGGCTGAAAGCAGCCACTTTTCCATCTAGGCCAAGAATTTGTAGGGGCTTAATTGACCTGTCCTGGCACCGGGCTGTAACGCTGTTCCAGTCAGATTTATTGCAGTTGGCAGGTGGTTGCTCAAGCACCCTGTGCTTCTGCAGCTGGTGTGTTCTCAGGAGGGCAAATGCTACTTGGTTTTTCTGGATTGAAATTAAAATCTTGGTATAAGGTAGCTTGTTCGGCTTTTAATATTGCTTGAGTGTCCAATACTGCAGGTCTTAATCTTGTTTCTTATGGAAAGGTGATTGTACTGTGTGTATTTTTGAATGAAGTGTAGTCAGTTGGGTGAAGATTTTGGTCCTGTCTCTTACTCAGACCTTCTCTGCATGGGGGGAAGGAGTCCTTTATCTATGTATATTTTTCATGAGCACATTAGCAGTATGTGGCCAGGGCTCCTCGTGCCTTCCTGGGCCATTTGCAGCGTGGTGGGTATTTTGTTGGGAAGAAGCTACCTGCTGAGCAGAGCTGCCTGGGCTTCACCTTGTAGAGGAGCTGCATGTGTGGTGGGGGACAGGGGGACTGCCTTGGGCTTGCAGCTTGGTCTAACGGGTCATCCTTGAATCACAGCAGGATGAGGGATGCTGGCATGTGGATGTCAGTGTGCTATCTGGGGGAGCTGGGCTTGGCTCTGGAAGGTGATCATTTCAGAATGGTGGTGTCTTAATCTGCCGTTTTTGGCCCCAGTGTCTAGTCCTGTCTTGCTGCTGCCTGCTTCAGCACCTCTGTCATTCCCTTCCATTGTCTTTGTGCTGGGAGCAAGGGAACTGGAGGAGCCAGGTTTGGTTCCACCTTTGGTCTCAGCAGTATCTGACTTGCAAAGCCCTTCTGGTGGGTGGTGCCTCGGGAGCCTTTCATACTTGAGACGATGCTCAGCATGCAGATTTTGTGTGGAGGTGTTGGATTGGAAGTTACTGGTCAAGGAGGCAGGCCAGCTACCTAAAACACTCCTGAGAGCAGGGCAGCCTGCTCTAGGTGGCCCTGCTTGAGCAGGGGGTTGGACCAGATGACCTCCAGAGGTCCCTTCCAACCTCAACCATTCTGTGATCCTTTCACGTGCCCAAGTGGTTCCTTACCGGCAGGGTCTTCCACCAAAGCCAGCTCTCACAGGGAAGTGGCAGTGTCAGGATGCGGATGCATGCCAAAGCCTGCCTGCATCTCAAGATGTTTCTCTCTCCTAAGCCGGTTGTGAAGAATAGCAGCCAGTGCCCTGGACAAGCAAAGCTTCCTTCTATGGCATTTCTAAACCACAGCTGTGCTGACCAGCTAAATTGTCCCAAAGTGAAAGTTTGCGTTTCCTTGTGCCTTTGTCCTTTTAGTCAGGTTGTCCTGGATGACTGGCTGCGGTGTGAGGTCCTGCTGTACCCTGGTGCCCAGGGGAAGACCACAGCCATGGTCTTCCTGCTTGATGGTTCCTACCTGGAGAAGGGAGCGGGGTACGTGGGGATAGAGGCAGCGTTGGGGTATTGTTCTGCTTTGGGTTCTCCAATCTTGCCTGTTGTCCTGAACCACTTTCAGCCCAGCCAGGTTTCAGGAGACAGCTGTCTGGACACAGCAGATACTTGGTTGTGATCTCTTGGAAGATGGGAGATGTCAGAGGAGAACCTTCCCCACGTGAAGGTCATGTTCAGCCTGAGCTTGGGCATGGGAACTTTCTTGCCTACCTCTGCAGTCATTGGAGCTTCACTGCTACGCCAGGAGGTGTCCTGCCTGCTCCTGGCCAGCTCTCCCCACAGTGATGCTCAGGAGTTTGTGCAACCATGTGGGGAACTGGGTCAGGGGAATGATCCAATTAAAAGCTATGCCAAGCAACATCAAAAGCAGGTTTTAAACCAGACGGTTTCCCAGTGCTGCACGCGTGCTTGTGTTGGTAGAAAAGTGCTTTGGGCCAGTGTAGTAGGAATGGACGGCTGCGGATTAAGCATGGTGGGATGGTTTCTTCTGGTGGTGGTGCTGGTCCATGAAGACTTGCTGATTGTGGCCTGTGTTGGTAGGCAACCATAGGGACAACAAACCTTGACTCCTGCTGGGATTCTGGCTGACGAGGCTTTGTTTTCTTCCCAGAGAGTGCAGTCTCGCTCCCCTGTGGGTGGGTTGATGTTTCAAGGCTGCTGTTGCTCATGGAGAGCCTCCTTGCCACGCTTTTGGTAGGCTCCTTCTCTCCCAAGGGTGCTGTGCAAAGGGCTGTGGATGCAGGAGGGGAATGCCAGAGTTGCACCACCCATGCCCATCCTCGCTGCCTGGGGCTAGGGGGGTTGCCTTCAGTAATCCTGACTAATCCTTTAATCTGTATCAACACGGATAGGTATTAAAGCTGCAGATAAGGTTCAGATCCTGGTTTGGAGCTCAGCGATATCCCCACCCTCTTCCAGCTAAATCTGTGCTGATTGCGCTTTCTCTTAAGGGGACGGTGCTCGTTTGCTGAGCAGCTGGAGTGGGTTGAGAGGGTGGATTAGCTGCTCCCAGCTGGAGCATGCTCTTGTCTGGCAAGCTGGAGCCAAGCGACAGGTCCATTGGTTGGTCTGTATTATGATCCCGGTGACCAGCATCCCATGCTTGCTGGAACAACCCTCTCCAGTTGCATGTTCCTCTGCTGATCTGGAGCAGACAGATCTGCTGTCTCCTGTTTTTTATCTCTTATGTTCACCTGCATATAAGCCTGATTTGCCTGTAAACACTTTGTGGAGCTCTTAGGGAACAAATGAGAAGCTTTCCTGGATCAGCTGGTCCTGCCAGTCTGTGGTTTATTGCTGCCTACTGCTCTGTAGCAGGATTTCCCTCCTATCCCACCTCCAGACCAGGACTCCCAGCACCACATCCTTCTCCAGGCCTTCTGCACTCTCTTCTTTTTGGGCACCTTTACTGATGGCTGAGGTCTGCAGTGTTCTTGCTTTTACAGCACCTGGGCACCTCTGGTTCCCCAGTGATCCAGTGCTGTGAAAGTGGGACTCTAGGGCCAGATGTCCGATATTTGGTGGGCAGCAAACAAAGGCTGTTAATGCTGGGAAAAGTGGTTCCTGGATGAGTTAACTATGCAAAGCAGAGGGTCCCTGTTGTTTTTGCTGTTGTAGGCTTGTCCCCCCTTTCCCTGTCTTCCTCCAGCTTCTCCCCATGCTCATGGGATCGCTCTGAGTTTGCCACCAGTTCCCTCATCAGCAAAGCCATGGTTAATCCTTCCTTTAAATCCTTTAAGCTGTCAGCAAACAACTCCCTTCTTAAACTTCTAGCACGCAAGCTTGACTGGGACAGAGCCTGGCTCACAACCTCAACGTTTTGTTTTTGTTCCCAGATCATCAGCTTCTGGTCCCATTTTTTGGCTGGCACTGAAGGCTCCCCCAGTGGGCTCCATCGCTGTGGAGCAATGCGTGGCTCACTTGCTTGTGGCCTGCGGTGATATATCCTAGGTGTAAAAGCATTCCAAGTTTTTAATTATCAAATGATGGCTTCCTGGTGTGTCGTTTTGTTTGAAGTCACAGGTGAAGATGTGTTGCTTAGATTTAATGTGGCTGAGGTCTTGCCTCTCTGAGGAGCCTCCTGTCCCACGGGGCAGCGTATATTGGCCTTGCTTCAGAGATCTGCATAGGCTGGATGCATGGCTGGTGGGGCCAAAATGGACTAAAAATCTAGAATAAATGTTTTTCTGTAGGCATGCTTGCCTTTCTGCACCCAAACCCTCAAATCTTTGTGTAGCTGTTTCACCCTGAGCAGCAATGATGGTGCATTGACAGCTTGGCTCTTCCAGGTTTTTTTATTCCTTCCAAACACAAGGTCATATTGTTGTTTTGCGCTGTGTTTTTATTGCTGATTAGGTTAGGTGCTTCAGTTGTTGCACGTCTTCTTTTGGAAGATCTCTGAATATCCCCTCCTCAGAAAATTGGCATCCTGTACGACATTCGGCAGAACCCAAGGGAAAAAAATTGTTGAGAACTTCTCAGAATCTCACTCAGCCTGCATGTCTTGAGTTTCTCTGCTATGTGATTTGGTTCCTCTCTTAAAAATCTGGATGAAATATACTTGGGAAGTGATGGGATTTGCATTGCACTTGCTCTCCAGGGCTGTCAAACAAGCACTGCAAACCTTTTCCCACTCTTGATCCCAGGGGGAGAAAAGGCTCCGAGGCTCCCTGAGGAATATTGAATGGCATCTTGCTGCAGTGTGGCTGCGCCTGGGGATTACTTGATAAAACAGAAGGAAGGAAAAAAGGTTAATACGGCATTGGCAGCCAGCAGCTCCAGAAGCTGGTGTCCTTCAAGCTGTGGTGGTTCAGCTCAGTGACTCTCAGCTGACTCTGGTGCAGGTGGTCCTCAGCTTATCCCTCCAGTCTGGCAGAGGAAATGGGATTTGGAGGAAATAGCATATTTAATTTGAATTTCTGAAAAACTGATTTCTTAAAATTGGCATGTGTGCGGTTTTTTGTGGTTTTTTGTGGTGTGGTTTTTTTTTTTTTTTTTTTTTGTAAGCACAACAGTGCACTTGTTAGCATGGGCTAATTGCAAAAGCCATATGGCTTGTGAGAGTGGACCTGTGAACACCCTCTTTTTGCACAGGCTGTTTTGCTGCTTGCTCCTCGCCCGGCAGCGTGGGAGAGGGATCGCTTAGCTCCATGTTTAGGCAGTGTCGCACCAGTGGTGGGATTCACAGAGCAGCCAGCTCTGCCTCCAAAGCTTGTAATGCTGGGAAAACTCCGGGGCCAAACTTGGGGATGGGTCGAGGTGGGAGAGCACCCAGGGGCAGGTGTTGGGCGGCTGCAGCAGAGCCATTCCCATGAGCAGTGCTCCTGCCTGCTGGTGGCCAGGAGCTCCGGGGAGGATCAGCCTTCAGGCATTACATGCTTTCCTGCTGGCTGATGCGCTTGCTCACCTATCACCGGCAAGCACTGGCTTGAACAAAAGCTGGTTGCCTGCATCTGCGTGTTGGGGGTTTTTGGGGTTTTGGTTGGTTTGGGGTTTTTTTTGCAAACAAGCTGGGCGATCTCGGCTTGGCTGTTGGCACTGCGTCTTGCAGCATATGACAGATAATCGGCCTGGCTCCCTGCCTGCGGAGGAGGCGAGGCTCCTATGGATATGTGACCTGGAAAGGCACGTTGGCTTTGTAAATCACTGCCTGCTGCTGCTGGTGCTTCACGCCTCTCTCCTGCTTCTTGGCAAATTCAGTATCCACTGCAAAGCTACTGAGGGCTCCTTGCTGCTGGGCAAGTGTGCTGCTTGGGATCAGAGCCTGCCCCGGGGCAAGGAGGCAGGGCAGGCTTCCCTCACAGTCCCCTCTCCTCTTTTAATGTGGCTTCTCAAGGGATGAGCAGAGAAAGTAACTAAAACTGCAGTCTGGAGGCAGGCTCACCCCTCTGACTGCGCTCCTTGCAATGGGGAGGCCGCCTCCTTACGGACACCAGGACTGCTGTCCAACCCCAGCCGACAGCCTAAATCTTTAAAAGCCAAGGACTGGTGGGTGAAGGATGGTTTTGCTGTAGCAAAACTTGGATTTCGAGTAGTTGCCTGGTGCTCAGCTTTGGGGTGCATCAGGTTTCCAGCTCATAAGGGTTAAACTGCACCAAGTCTCCACTGATCTGCCAGGACCAGTCACGAGCTGTCCCGGGAGCAACTGCGTGCTGGAAATAGGGTCTGCACCTCTGATCCTTTTTCTAGAAGCATTGAAATCAATGCAGTGAAATGTTGTGACGTCTCCTTTGGGGGTGCCAAGCAGGTTGTTCCCACAGGTGTCCTCAGAGGGAAGGCTCTGCTACCAGCTGAGCCTTTCCTGCCAGCTCCCTTCTCGAGATGGCAGCTTTCCAGCATGGAGCCCCTTATGTCTTTCCTCCAAGCGTACCTGAATTCGGAGCCCAGCTTGTTGGATTTTTGAAGGCACTAGCAGGTTTGCTAACAAGCAGGAGGAGGACTTAGGATTCAGCATGGGGCTTTGCTTGGTTCCATGCTTGATGGGTTGCCAGCGCTGAGTTTTGGGGTGTCTCAGGCTGTCCTGTCTCTTGTAGGGAGCTTGGGGGAGATGAATCCCCTGATCTTGCGGCACAGGCTTGTTTTGATGAGCCAAAAGCCATTTGCTGTTGCTGGATGAACTGTAGCAGGAATTGCTTTGTGGGGGCATGGTCAGGCCCTGGGCTTTGTGAGCACTGGCAGTCCCCAAGACCCGCTAAACAGAGCAAAAAATTGCTGTAGCACTTTATTCTAACAGCAGGAGCAGAGGCAAGCAGAGCTGCCAGCCTGCCTGTGCTCTGTTGAGCGTGGGGAGACTGCCACTGCCTGCCTTTGCCATCCTGGAGCAGGCGGTGGTACTGGGCTGGGCTGCCAGACGTGATGAAGAGGAAGGTTAGGTGAGAAGACTGCAAACCAGTTGGTGGACAATTCCCATGGGTACTTTCCTCATTTGTCTGCCTTCCTGTCAGGGCTGGTTTTCCAGCTGTGCATTGGACCAGCAGCTCCTGCTTGATTTCCCCTTTCTTGAAGGTTTTTTCTACGGCTGTCAGTGCTGCTGTATTCAGGCTTTTCCTTTAAGCATCTGCTTCTTGTGGCTAAAGATGCAGTGAAGCTGGTCACGGATCCTGACACTTGGTTTGATGCTTTTCAGCGATGATGCTTCTCTGGCATCCCAGCGTCTCCACTTCTCAGGCTGCATTTGTGAAGCTGTGATCTCTGGTATCAAGCCACAGAGGCTCTGAAGGACGAGGAATGTCTCCCAGGAATGAGCTTCACTGTCCTGCTTGCTGCCGTCAGTGGGACAGGCAGGGGCTGACCGTGGGGACTGGGCTGTGCTTTGGGTGGGAGCTGCAGTGCCCTTGCAGACCAGAGCCCCAGTGTGGTGGTAGGAGGCTCCATCTCCAGTCCGTGCTTGCCCTTGGCGGTGGTGTTTGCCCGACCTGGGGTTTTGTGATGGCTTGTGGCTCTTGGGAAGTATGCGGGAGGGTTTGTGCATGTGTGTGTGTGTGTGTGTGGGGTCAGAGACCTTTGTTGGGGGCTAAGAGGTGACCTCAAGAAAAGGACTTTGGGGCTTAAAGCACAAAGCAAGCCACGTTCGTGGTCCACGTACAGCACAAGAGAAGCTCTAGGAGTAGGATGCAGCAGATGAGGCCACCGCAGCTGCTTCTCTCCTTAGGGAAAGAGTAAATTGTTTCTCCTTGCTTGCTGCATCCCTTTCTCTCTCCCAGTGCTCTGTTGCTCCTCCTCTTTCCTGCCATTAATTGCTTAGCGGTTGCTGATGCAATTAAAACAAGATGTGTCTGCAGCCTCTGTGCTTGCCTCCCTCCTCTGAGGTCTTCCTCTGCCTGCGTGTGAGGAGGTGGGAGCTGCTGCCTCAGGAAAGCAGCTCAGGTCCCTGCGCTGGCTGGCTCGTGCCCGCAGTGTTGGGCTGCGGCTGCACGGTCCCCAGAGAGCGGGAAGTGGCCGAGGCAGGGCTGGAGCCAGGTTGTCTCTCCTGGCCTGAGAAGGTGGATGTTTGACTCTTGCCGCTCCCAAGGATGCGAACAGGCTAGAGCAGAGATCATCCAGCTTCTTGCAGCTGATGTCTTAACAGCAAATGTATTTTTTTCCTTTACTTGGGGACCAGGGTTTGGTTTGCATGTACGATGCTGTATGCCTCTGTGTGAACAAGTGCTGGGCAAAGCCCCCCAGGTTGAGGAAGACCTATGTGGGTGAAGCAGAAGGTGGAGATCCTTCCCTGTTGGTTTCTTTGGGTGGTCTCCATGCTCCAAAGCATCCTCCAGCTCTACAGCCGTGGTGCATGTGCACTCTGCCTTGGTGCAGTCGTGAAATGCTGGAGCTGAAACCCCAAGCTGGGCCTGGCCCCCAGGAGGACTCATGGCACTGGTTGTCCCAGCATGGCCATATCCAGACTGGAGAGCATGTAGGATGGGCGAAGGCAGGGCTCGTGGAGGAGTGTGGGCTCATGGAGGAGGGTAGGCTGAGTGATGGGGCAGGGTGGCTTTTAGTGGAAGGGTGGGATGCAGCTGCCTGTGCTGTGACAGCTGGTGGAAATGCTTGTGAGGTGGCATAAAACAGGGGCTCCTGTGCTGTTTGTGTTTCCAGCTCTGGAGTGGTTTTCTGTAGCCTTCAGCTAATGCCTGCATGAGGGTTGTATGGGTCAGTGCCCTGCCTGCAGAACCAGGGCTGGCCACACTCTGCCTTGTGCCTCTGCTCCAGGCTGTCCCATAGCTGCCAGGCTGAGGTTGAGATGACTGATGGGTAGGACATCTTGCAGGGCTGGAGATCATTTGTGCAGCAGCTAAAGCTGGATGACTGATGAGTTACGGTCTCTTGGCTTTCAAGGGAAGAAAAGTGACAGCTGCGGACCACGGGAGATGCTTAGCTAAAGGAACAGGACTCTGGCTCAGTAATCTCTGAGGACAGCAGCTGCAGTGGCTGCTGGCATGGAGGCCAGAGAGGGCACAGAAGACATTTGCTCTGCTCTGGGTGGGAAGGGGGGTGGCTAATATAATGGAGAAAGGCTTGTCTTCTCTACTAGTCTGCATCCCACATCTCTCGCTGGTTGTATAGTTCTGCCCAAGGCAGCATTCCCTGGCGTTACTCCAGCTGGGCACCCTCTTCTCTGAAACCTTGTGTGACTTCTGGTCTCCTCATTTGCTCCTTTTGGAAGTCAGTGCTGCTCCTCCAGTGCTGCCTGTTGGCTTTGGTGTGTCACTTTTGCCTTTTTACATACTAACAGTTCCTCTGGTTACTGTTACCTTATTCAAAGATGTTCTTCAGATCTCCTTCTCCATTGTATGTGTGGTGGTGTTCTTCCATGTGAAGGGAGCCAATTTCTTTGCTTTTTACCAAGTTTTAACTTGGCTCTTAAAACCCTCCCAGGCCCTGGTCCTTTCCCAGTCCTCATGCAGCTGTGCTAAGGCTTTCATCCCTGCAGCTATCAACTTTCTGCTCTGAAGCAGTGCCCTTAAACACCAGCATTTTATCTTTAGTCACCATGGCCAAGAAGCATCTCTGGGATCTGATGTATTGGCCGTGCCCCTCTCCTTTCCTGGCATTCTCTGCTGCTATGCAAGTTTGATCCCTTGAGCAGGGGCCCTCCTGGCTTCGGGCCTGGGGCAGCATGGCTTCTCTGAACTGCTGTACTTTGCTTCTTAACTTTGGTTAAGAAGTTAAGAGGCTTCTGCGCCTCTGCTTTCTTGGTGGGAATGGGTTGGGTTGGCCAGGGACTATGCCCTTGAGTTGTGTCACTGAGCTGTGTTGTGTTGGATACCCTCAGGGAGCTCCTGTGTTGTCCATGCATGAGCTACATGATGTTGTTTAGGGGACATAGCCATGGTGTCTGCTGTAGAGGAGAGCTTGGTGATGTTCAGACAGGCACCAGGGTGTCACCTGCCTCTGCTTGACAGAAGCCACCATCGATGCAGATGTTGGCGGAGACACAAAGTGATAGGAGTGAGAGCAAGGAGGGCTTTTGCTGCCTGCACCCCTCTGAGCATAGAGGTTGCCACAAACAGCCATCCATCCATCCATCCATCCATCCATCCATCCATCCATCCATCCCTCCCTCCCTCCCTCCATCCATCTGCATCTTGTCTCGCTGAGCCCACGGTTGCTTTCCCAGGCCAGCTGGGGTGCTCAGAGTGCAAAGCTGGCATTCCTGATTCCTAGCAAGGGCTCCCTCTATTTATGCCCCCCTTACTGGGCATAAAAAACCTCCAGACTCTGCCTAATGATTCCGTTGTGCCTTTCCAAAGAGGATGCATATTCTCCTCCACGGGCTGCCTGTTTTGGTTGAGAGCACTGTGATCCCTCTCAGCCCCAGGGGAATGGGGGCCACCGTGGCCAGCAAAGCCTAGTACACAGCAGAGTGCTTGAGAGTGGCATCCTTGGTGCCAAAATGCCCTTATTTGTTATTATTTTGCTATTTTTCATGACATTAGGTTTACTCTGCCTTAGCCAGCTGTTAATTTGAAGAATCAATGAAATTTCAACAGGGCAGGGGATGGAATTGGTGAGGATATGGGCTGGCTTATGGTGGGTCTGTCTCTAGCAGCATCTTTGCTTTATTTTAGGGATGCTAGCTAGAAGTCCAGCATGTTGGTTGAGTATAACCTTGGCTGGCTTTCAGCCCCACTGCTGCCCTGACCCATGTACCTGCCAGCCCCGGCATCTCATTTTTGCATATGTGCATGTGAAAGGTGCTGCTGGGTGGAAAGAGGCACAGCGGCTGCTGGAGTCAAATGATTTTTTTTTTTTTTTTTTGGTGGTGACTGTTTTCTGTCTCATTTCAAAATAAGCATTGGGCTTTCTTTTATGGTGAAGGGGAGTGATTTCTCGTTAGCTGGAATTTGGTGACCCGTGGGTATCCCTGCATGCAGCCTGAGAAATGCGAGGTTAGAGGCTAAAAACCTTCCTGGAGCTTAATTGGGCTGGAAGAAGGCTTCAGCTGTGGGTGGTGTCAGCATCCCCCCTTGGTGTGGGGGCTTATTTGGATTTCAGATACAAGCTTTTCCCCTTGCTATGTTCTGGAGGAGACGATGAAGCAGCCACTTGAAGCTATTTTTCTATTTTTACATCAAGTGCTCTCAAGGAGGAGCATGGCTGCGGGCGGTGTAGTCCTGTGATGCGAATCACGAAGCTCTGCTCCCTTAGATGTGCTGAAAGCCCCCAGCCTGGCTCCACTGCTCTCTGGCTGGTAGGTACTCTGCAGGTGATGAGTTATGGTCTGGCTTGACTCTAGCTTGTCTCCTCTTCTCCCTTGTTGCTCAGCTTCCCTGCAAGTGATTGATCCTCTGCAGTTGTGCTGCTCGACCGCCGGCGGCTGTCAGTTGTCAGCACAAAACCTGCTGGGTGAGACCTTCAGGCATCACAGCCCAGCTGTGTCCAAGCATCTGGGGCACTGGCTCACGGCAGCACTGGCAGCGTGGGATTTGCAAGGCACCGCAGCTGACACAAGGGTATATTTTTGGTGAAGGCAGCGCAGGAGAAACCGGACCCAGGATGATTGTCCGCAGCTTGACTCATGCTACACGGGGAGGTCAGTGGGAGTGGAGGTGCCTCGCTCGACACCGTTGTGCTCAGGGTGTTAAAAATGCGCAGTGTTGAATGCTGCAACTGTGAGTAAAGCTGCCGTTATTGATCCCAGTGGGTGCAAACCAGACTTGCACTGTAGGAAGGCTCCTTGGCAAAGCCTGGCTCAGGGTGGGATCTTCCTCCTGGTGTGACAAAACCCACAATCCCGGGGCAGAGCCTAGCTTGGCTCACCCTCCTCCTGGCAAATGCTTTTGATCAGACCGGAGGCATCAGGAGACATTTGAGCCAAAGAAGGGAGAGCTGCTTCTCATCTCTGAGGCTGGAATTAAAAGCCAGCGTGATGGTAGGCAATGGGAGCCCATGGGTTCACGTGCAAAGCTCATACCTCCTCCTCCTCCTCTTGTGACTCATTAGTAGAGATTTCATGGCAATACGAGTATGTGTTGTGCTGCTTTGGGGTCGGTGTGTGCTACTGGGCATCGTTCTGCTTGGGGGTTAGAGAGGCAGCAGCTTGATTTCAATAATTAAAAAAAATCCTTGGGAATCGGCTTGAAAAACTTTCTATGGAAATCACTGTGTCCTGCAGGCACCGATGCCTGTGTGTTCCCAGTGGGAGCTGATGGGCACGTGTGCAAGCCATTGCTGGAGGGACTGGGGAGAGCACAGCGTGTATCGGCAGGATGGGAGTATTGGCTTGTGCTGCCTTAAAAATAGCATGTTTTAAAAAAAATTACTGGAAGGCTGGGATTTGGGGAGTGGGGGGAGAGGCAGTTGTGGGACCCAGCACAAAAAGTGAAGATGTTTGTCATCCCCCATCGTAGTTTGAGGTTTCCATCTTGTGTGCCAGGGAGCATGTCCTCGACAAGCGACTCAGAGCTGCTTCTCCAGATGCGAGTCCCCAAAGGGCAGCACTGTGCTGGTCCCTGCTCTGTGGCCACCTGGTGCAGGGCACTCGTGGTGACACGCACCTCCTGCTCACCCACATCCTCATGTGTCATGTGACTGGGCCTATTTCTTGCTCACTCCCCTCCTGTAATCTCCCTGTCAGGCCGTTGGACAGAGCTGGCTTTGTGTCTGGAAGCCACCAGGATCTCTCCTGGCAACTTGAGCAAAACCTACAAAGAAGAGGAGATGAGAGCCAAGCGGGCAGCTTCCTAAATGTGCAGCCTGCAGGGGCTGGGACGTGAAAATCATACCGAAATAGGTCTTTAATATTAAATAGATGGAAGGGAGATGGCTCCTCTTGCCTGAGGGATAAATAGATCTGAAACTCCTCCTAGACCTTGCTGCTTATCACATCTGAAACGCGTGCGTCTCGCCCTGGAATTGAGTCTCTCCAGGAGCCATGAATACCGGGCTACAATGTGTGTGTGAAACGCTCCTGCTTTTATGGCATATGTGCAGTGGGCTGGCAAGTCTCCGAATGCAGTGCCCAGGGAATGGATTTGCTTCTCTACTCCCGGATCCACAGCTGCGTGCACCCAGCGGTCTGGACAGGGGAGTGAGTGGGATGTGATGCTTCTCAGCATGCCACCAAGGCAAGCGTTGAAGCTGGCTGCAGCCCACTGGTGCCCTCAAAGCCATGCTCCCCCAGTGCTAAAGCTCCTCCAGGAGCTGTGTGGGTGGCTCAGGAGGTGCACCCTGCTTTGCAGGGACCTTGTGTTGTCTCCTTCCTTCCCACCCCTTCCCCAAGCAAATTTTACAGGTATGAGTGCTGAGCACACAGCTTGGCTTCTCACACCTTGGAGACGAGGGTCTGCAAGACCTTCAGGACCAAATGTTGTTTGTAGCTGCAGGGTTTCTTGTGCAGAACTGCCTTAGAAAAGTACTCCAGCTCGCTGGCTGCCATTTGTAGGTAGACCAGTGTGTTTGAGAGGACTTTTTCTTACCTGCTTGCCCACAGAGCTCCTGGTCCAGCTATAGAGGTGGAATTCTGTACTGAAGCTGCTCTCTCATCAGTGTTGCTCATTATCACGGCTGCAGTATGGAAGAACCTCAAGAGAAGATAACCCTGCCAGAATCTGGCCAGGCTGAGATTTGCTGGTGCCTTGTCCGAACTCAGGCAAGTCTGAAAATGCTGAATGCTGGCTCTCTGTGAAAGGATGAGGACCATTGCCGTCTCTTGGGAGCTCCATGAGTGATGACATTGGCGATTTGGACCTGCCACGGGGGGCAGATCTGGGGTGTCAGCAGCACTGGGGTGCTGAGGGAGTGCCATGGGGAGCGATGTGGCTGCTTTGTGGTTCTGGTGGAGAGATGTGGGGAAGGAGGAAGGAGGAGACCAGTGGAAGGATAAAGGATTTTCCCACTTGAAAAATACAGGTGAGATTAGGAGCAATTTCGCTGCCAGGATGCTGGGGCCAATGTCTCTCTTGAATGTTCCTGTCCTTGACTGATTCCATTCCTCCTTGCTGTCACCCTCCGCATCATTTTATGTAGTTCCTCTCTCCCCTTTGGATGTTTTCATCCCCCACGTGTTTGTAGGTTACAGCTGTGTACCCACATAGCTGTCACAGAACCAAGTTATCCATATTTAGCTCTTAATCTCCTCTTCTAAACCAATCCCTTTAGCCTTGTTATTTTTGTTCCTCTTTTCTGAACTTCTTCCAGTTTATCTGTGTCCTTTTCAGTTATGAGGTGTCCAGAGCTGAGCGCAATCACTGCTCTCCTGAAAAGAGCTGTCAGGACAATATTAAATTCCCTGTTCTCCGATACTGTCCCCCAGCTGAACTGGGGTTGAGGGAGGCAAGGATGGTTTGGTGTAGTTTGGTTTTGTACTTGGCTGAGTGAGGTACTGTTTGCTGCTCCTGGCTCTGCCTCTGGGTCTTTTCTGCAAGCTGGTCTCGCCTCATTGGTACTGGTTTTCCCGGTGGCTATGGAAAATAGGGCAAGCATAGCCAAGCCAGCTTGGTGATGCTGCTTTGCCCCTCTGTGCTGTCTCAGTGGAACCCCTAGGCCACGCTGCATGGACGAAGACCAAGAGGGTAGATGGAGGGTGAACATAACAAATTTTTTAAAGTGAGGGCGGCGAGGCGCTGGCACACGCCGCCCGGAGAGGCTGTGGGTGCCCCATCCCTGGCAGTGCCCAAGGCCAGGCTGGACGGGGCTGGGGGCAGCCTGGGCTGGGGGAGGGTGTCCCTCCTGCCCGTGGTGGGGGAGGTTGGACTAGATGATCTTTGAAGGTCCCTTCCAAACCAAACAATTCAATGATGCTAAGTTAGCATCTTGGAGATGATCTTTTTCTAGATCTCTGGCAGGACCACCTTGGGGTAATGCTCGACTGATTTATGTATGTCTATAACTCTGTATTCCTTCCACCTTTTGTGCACATGACTCCAAGTGGGACTGACACTTGCTTTTGGACTCATTTGCAGCCCTTGGATGCTGGAAGATGCAATGCAATGCTGTAGTTCTGGCTTTTGTGGAAGGTACATCTGTCCCCATGCCACATTTACAGTTTGGTTGATGAAAACAACTGCAAGTCAAGCCCATCTTTCACCCCACACCCCATCTGTTCTTTCTAGGCTCTTCTCTGAAAACATAAAGGCCTTTTTTTACATCATCTTTTGTGCGTTATCAGATGTAAAAGCTGGTTTCTTAGCAGTGTAATGAAGCTGCATCCGTGCATCGTGGGTTCTTTGGCTCGGCAGCAGTGGCAGGGTGGTTGTGGTGTCTTCTGGGCTGGGCTTTGCCCCTTCTCACCTGGGAACAGGCACTAGCAGAGCAGTTGCTCTGGATACTGGGATGGATGGGGAGAAAGGTGGTCCCCGGACTGTGCACCCAGCAAGCAGAGAAGTCCATCCTAGATGAGCCTGGTTCATTTTTGCTGCAAGTCTTGGATCCGTCTCCTCCCTTCTACGTTTACTGGAGTCCAATTTTATACTGAAATCCTGAGCTGTCTCCCCTCTGCTTGGCTTATATATACTGCAGCTTTCCAGAGAGAAGAACTTTGTGCAAGACACTGTGCTTGAATGGGCGTCATAAGTTAATTAAATTATTTAATTATTAATGCTCTGAGTTGGCATGTAGGTGTGTGTCCTTATGTGGCTGTACTCTGGTGCAAATTTCTAGGGGGCCAGCAGACACAGCGCCTGGATGTTGGAGGTTTGGACTTGCAAGGCTGAGGTGGAGAAAAATTGGGTGGAAAAAAAATGAAAAGGTTGAACCAGGCAGGTGGAACTGTGCCATTTCCCAACCGACAGCTGGGCTACTGTGCCCACTCCCCGCGCTCAGCCCTGACCTACCAAGCGTCTGCCTTGGCTTGCGGTCCTTGGTTGCTAATCCTGGTCAAGCTTTATGGGTAACTTTTGGGTTCTCATCATCTCCAGAGGGCCCATTTTCAGTCTCTTTTATGGTGCGCAGCAGACTGGGAGTACTGTGTTTTTCTGAACTCTTTGAAGGTGGTAGAGGAGTCAGGTATCCTCCGAGAAGGACCTGGCCTGGAATGTTTGCATGGGGACCTCTAGCTGGGAGCCTGCTGTCCAGGGCTCATGCTGGTGTGTACCTGGCGTGGGCATGGCAATAGCAATGCTTGCAGGAGGAGCTTCAGTTTAAGCATACTGTCCTTCTCCTTAAACACAGAGATTGACTGCTTTCTTTGTAGCCTCCTTGGAGGTACAGAATTGCCCACGCTTACGGCAAGGCAGACCTGCTGACATGTCTAAATCGAGATGCCAAGCTCTGTCACATGTGAGTTGTCTGTGGAGCTGCTTGGGTGGTAGGTCGTTCCTGGATGAACCTGGTGGCCTGGTGCTCAGGATCCCAGCCAGAGTGCTCTGTAGCGCAGGACAGACCCCATAGATCTTGTTACCCACCGGGGAGATGGCAGGGTTAAAGCAGTTTGCCACAGCAGTACTGCTGGTTCATGTGATTTCCCTTGCCTGCTTTGTGCGTTTGGGTTTTAGTGCTGTCTCTAGCTCGGCTGCTTGCAACCTCTGTATCCTCTGGCCGGGGCTGGTGTAGCCATGGTTATCAGCGGGCTTTTAACAGCGGCTGGAGCTGCATCACACTGCGGCAAGTGGTTTGTGAAAGGCCGCCTGAAATTATGTCCTTCTGGGAGATTCATGCACCAAGGCACTTGTGAAACCTTTTATGTTGCTCCTTTGCCTGCTCTAATGTGCTGGTCAAAGAGTGCTAGTGTTAACGGTGGCCATTTGAGCACTGCTCAGATTTGGGCATGAATCTCATGTGGTCCAAAGCAGAAAATGTGCCTGCCTCGCTGTCATCGTGGCTTTGGTCCTTTTGCTTCTGGTCTGCCTATGTGAACATCTTTTAGTGGGAACAGACCAGAAAATGAATGTGGGGGTGGTTGGTTGGGAGCTGCTGGGGAATGGCAGCTGGTGGAGCCCGGTTTAGATGGTCATTGTGAGCTGGGGCAGGGTTTCAGGGACTTGAAGAGCTGTCATCTGCAAGAAGGTTGGGCACAGGGCTGGGGACCTTGCTGAGGAGCCAGATCTGGGGAACAGATGATGGCTTCCAGCTCAGAAAGCAGAAAGGTGACAACATGCACGTCTCTGAAGGGAGGCACTGAGGAACTGGGCTGCATCAGTGGTTGCAAAGGTCCCCGGGAAATGGGCCTGCTCTGTCTCCCATGGTGAGGAAGGATCCTTTTTCTGCTTGGGTAGAAGTACCTGGTTTTGTTGGGTTTGGGGGAAATAAAATAAATAAAAGCAAGACTTTGCCCCGTGGTGGTTCTTCCACTTAGTATCCAGGCCTGAAGGACACATGGCTGGCGTCAGTGGCGGAGGGGATGCTGGAGGCAGAGCAGCTATGTAGGAAGCTAAGCATGTGTCAGTGATATTGGCTATCTTGACAGGAAGGTGGGTATGGGGTGGGGGACCTTATTGGGAGACCTGGATTCCCAGTGGGAAATGGCTTGCCGTCATCAGAGGACAGCACTGCTGCAGGTGAGGATGACTCTGGGGACCAGGAGCAGCCTCTGCATGGTAGCAGTGGTGCTGAGGAAGGGGCCAAAGGCTGAGCTGGTCAACACAAAGGATGCTTGCTGTGGTCAGGCTCCATGTTTCCAACCATCTTTGCCCTTCCTTGACCCAGACACATCTCTAGTGCTTTTCTGCATGGGATCTTTCCCCTTCTTAGCACTGGCCAAGCTGCTTCACATTTTAATTTGGTAAAGGAGATGAGCCTGCTGCAGCTGCTCCTTGGGATATTGCGTGTTTTTGGTAGGTGAACCCAGACCCCAACAACACATCCTCAGTCAACTGGTGTGACCAATGCCAGGAGGTTCCAGCTCGGATTTCTTCTTTCCCATGTTTCTTGCTTATGTCAACTGTCCCCGTTCATCGCTGCTGTCACTATATCTCTCCTACTGGAAACACCTTCCCCCACCCCGAGCAGATCTTACAGTCTTGAAAGTGGTTGGAGCAGGTGACTTGGTGCCAGCACGTCTGTCTTGGGTACTATTCCTGGCTTTATTGAAGAGATGGTAATATGCAAGACTGTGCCTCTGTGGCGTCTGCCTCCTCTTGATCTCAAAATGCTGCAAGCACTGAGATACTGGTTGTGTTCAAGCAGGGATTTTATTCCCCTCTCCGCCAGAGAGAGAAAGCGGCTTGTCGGAGGTCGTGCTGGGTAATATTTGCATTTCTCCAGCAGTGTGGCTAGGGTTGATAGACGTATGACTGTCTGCATCACCTGGGTGTTTGGATCAGTCCCTCGTCGCTGGTGTGGTGGGAGGTTGTACCTCCGGTATTACCAGATGGGCTGTTGCACCCTGATGTACCCATTAACTGTGAGCGGGTCTGTTTTCAGCGGTGCTGGCAGTGGGGGCTGTGAGCTTAGTTGCCGAAGTCCTCCTCTAGGCCAGCTCTTGTGGCCAGCTGATGTGTGACCAGGGCAGACTTCCTCAGCCAGGTCCTCACCAAAATGTCCAGATAAAGATGAGTCTGAGTTTAAAATGTGCCCGCTGACCCCAGCCGGCATGCTGTGTTGTGCCGACTGTTTGGCCACCATCTCCTTCTGCCGTTCTGCAGGGACTTGTCGGCCAGGGAAGGGGTTTGCATGGATGGAGGCAAAGCCCCTCCACACAGGAGACAGCTGGACCTCTGAGCTGGGACGTGGGTGCTTGACAGGGCCAGGAGAGGACACTCAGGCAGCCTTTTGTAGGCAGAGCCTTCCTGTCACACTGTGCCGTCAACAGCCTTGTGGCTGGGAGATGCTGTGAATCTCAAGCAGGTGTCTGGGGGGACGAGAGCAGATGGTGAGGAGCACCAGGGAAAAGCTGCCAAGGAGCATGGGTTTGGGGGGAGGGGGGGGGAATTGGCCTCTCCTGGTTTGGTTTCAGGGGTTACTGTGAGAGTCCTGGGTGGCAGAGCCAGTCCAGACTGTCTGGCTGTGCACTCATGGTCTCCCTCCCAGCTTGCCGTGCAGCCTGGGGCTGGCTTTACTTGCCAGCTCCCAAGGACATCATCCAAGGAGGGAAGCTGGGACTGCTGCTCCTTAAAAGTCCTTAGTTCCCATGCAGATTGTCTGGCTCTTCTGGTGGTGGCATTGGCCACGAGGTCCCATGCTTGCTTGGTGTCTCTGCAGAGCAAATTCGGGAGTGTGATGCTGAGCCTGCTCCTCTCTGCAGCGTGTGGAAGCATTAATCCTTCCTTGTTTCAGCATTTACTGCTTGCTGGAGGGGGCTGTCAGAAATGATGATCCTCCTGTTTTCTTGGTCCAGCTGTCCTGATGTCCTGTGGGCTTGGATTTGCTGACTAGGAAACCTGATGTCCTCCCTGGGTGTGTTCCTGCAGTCTATAGAAATAAGTGGCTTCGTTTATTTAAGCTGGTGTTTTTTCAGGGAAGGGTTACTTTCTTCTAAAACAGATTTCTTTTTTTACATCTTTGTCAGCAACTTCAGCCTCTCGCTAGCAAGAGGGAAGGGCAGTGCGCAACGGTGTCAGGATCAGTGCCCCAGGCCACAATCCCGGCTCCGTCTTTGGACCTGACACTTGTGCCACCCTTGTTTCCCTGCACACGGGGTTTTGTTGGAAACTTTTGTTGGCTACTTTCTTGCTGGGGTCCAGCCAAATCCAGCAATCCAGCCAGCAAACAGCTCATGAACCCTTATTGCCACCTGTGCTGTTTGAGGAAGGGGTCTCTGGAGCCTCCTCAATGCTGCCAGGGGTTGCGTGCCTCCAGTGTGTTGGGATGTTGTCACTGGAAGATGTGACCAGGAGCTTCGGGTGGGTTGAGCAATGCTTGCCAGACAATTCAACTTTGAATTGTAAGTGTGGTGGGCACTGGTGCCAACAAATGGATTTGTCTTCAGACTCCGCATACCCAGCTTTGGGGGTCAGATTGGAGAAGACTTTGGTTCCTCTTCGAAATCCTCTCCAAGGTCACCAGTGGTGTGGGAGAGGCACCTCGGGTGCTGTGGTTTTGAGGTTTGGAGGCGCCCACCAAAGATGCTCTTCAACTGGATGGATCTGCTACCTGGTTGTATCTCTTCAAGGAGTTGGAAGCTCATTTTCCCAGGCCCTCATCTGAAAAAGCAAAGCTGCTGGGGATGTGGTGACTGAGCAGGACAAGAGTGACACTTTGAAAGCTCCCAAACATTGGGCTGAGGCATGCAGTGATGTGGGAAGTGTTGGCTGCTAGCCTTCAGCAGTGCTCCTGTGATGGAGCAGTTTTAGTCCATATTTTGTCTCCTGACAGACAGCAGCTAAGGGTTTGTGACCAGTAATGAGGCTTCCCCTTGCCTTTTGTTGTCTGTCTGTGTTTGCAGCAGTTGAAGGACCCTTCTAGATGAGAAAAATGGGCCACCGTGCTGCATAAGTTGCTGATGTGGGATACACTGGAAGCCTAGCACCATCTCAGATGCATCAGTGGTCTCATGCTGACTACTGCAAGGTCCTTGCTGACAAACAGAGTGCAGCTCTGTTGGTGCTGTACCACCATGTGGTTGTTCACACTATCCCTGTCCTGGATGCACCGCAAATATCTGCTGGTTGCTTTTCTCTGGGTTTTTGGCATCCCTGTTGGCTTTCATGCTAAAAAATGCACTTTTCTTGCCTGGTTGACTTTGATTGTTAGGAGCAAACCAAAATACTCATATGGGTGGGTGGTCTGGGTGGTTTAGGGGTTGGCATCAAAATTACTATGGTGTTTTTATTTCTGTTGTGCCCTCCTCTTTCTCCTGGTAGCTAATTGCTGCTGTGAAGTCGCCTTAGTGGTGACTGATGTTAACGAAACCACACTGGCACATCTCTAAGATGGCAGGAGCTGCTTTGTGTACATGTCCCCATGCCAGCACCCACTGCTGTGCTTCCCTTCATGTGGGAGCCCACCCTGCCTTTGAGTGAGGGCTGTGATGGGGGGTAGGTTTTAATTACCCACCCGGAGCCCTTTCCTCAGCACCAGCATCGTGTGGCGCCAGCCGCGTCACCCTGGACTCTCGGTGGATTTGCTTTTTTCCCTATCGAGCAGCGCTTGTGCTGGCCGCCGCCTGGGCTTGGCTCCGTTCCACTTCTGTCCTTGGCGGTGGTGAAAGCACGTTCCTCGTGATGGGAAAGCCTCCGAGAAACACAAAGGGCTTTCATCAGGGGAGGCAGTGGCAGGCGGACATGGACGGCCAGCGCCGGTACAGGGAAGCTTCACCCCACCTAACTCCTGCAGAGGGGCGGCTGGAGACGTAACAGCTCCCTCCGGCAGTGAGCACGTAGCGGCTGCATTTGCATTCGCCAGCATTTAATTTTCGAGCCTGCCCAGCTAGGAAAGAGAAATAAGTTTTCCTTCTGCAAAGGGGATTTGGGGCCCAGAAGCATTAAGTGGTTTGCTCAGGGGGTGGCATGCGTTGGAGCTGGAAGCCAGGAGGGTGCAGGGCTTGCTTTGGGGAGCTGAAGATCTCTGCTGGCTCAGCCGTGCTAGCTGGAGGAGACGCGAAAGCCGCTGCCCGAGGGTGTGAGTGCTGCCCGCTGGCCCTGGTGCCAGCAGCTCCCTCGGCTCCTAGCCCAGCAGAGGGAGCTGGGTGAGGGTGGCTAGCAGGGCTGCCCCGTGGTAGCCGGGGCTGCCTCAGCTCCCCCCAGCCATCCTCCAGCCACCAGCGGGTGAATCTCCTGACCTTGCTCAGTAAAGCAGGAGGATGAAAAGACGTGGCACCGGGAGATAAGACGCTTGGGGGGATGGGGTGTGTGTGTGTGAATTCAGGGATTGATCCATTTGTCTCTCCCTCTGGTGTGGCTTTCAGCTTTTTTCAGATGTGTTCCAGCGAGGCAGCTCTGTTCCTGCCCTTGCCCCTGGGGAGCCACCCTGGGCTTTTTTATTTTGCTCTTGAGCTTTGGGCATGGGAGCAGGAGAGCTGCTTGTCTCCCTGCGGTTGCTAAATGAGGCTCTGTTTGTTCCAGTGCAGGGTGAAATATGAAATCTCATCAAGCCACCTCGCTTATTAGAGAGATCTCAGCGAGCTGCTTATTATGCACCATGGCATAATGCAGATTACGAATGTGACCGGGCGATAATTAGCAGAGCTGGAACTGTAATTAAACACTCCTGTGTTGCTCTGTGGTTTCTGTCGCAAAGTGGAAGGAAGCTGAATGGTTTCAAAACCCACTGGTCCTCGGTGGGCACACACAGCTGCTGCTCCTGGGGTGATGGGGGCAAGTGCTCCCCATCACTGCCTGGGCTCTGGCTGCTGCTCACCAAAGTTGGGCAGCCCTGCCTGGTTCCTCTCCGGCTGTTTCATTGCTGGAGACTTGCTTTTGGTTTGCAAAACATGGCATTGAGGAGCAGTTTGTTTCCTTGAGCCCCTGCAAAAGACCCTCACACTTCCTTTGAGCATCTTTCTTGCTCTGGATCTCTGCAGGGATGTGCAGGATGAGGAGGCTGGGGGTGAGATTTGTCCATGGGACTGCAGCCCTCCTCTCCGGCAGGCTCATGGGGCTTCTTTTGTGTCAAAACCACTGAAATCTCAAATCCCATGGGATGCAGATGGGGCAGCCTCAGAGGCAGGTGGTGATGAGGAGCTGGGGATGGGCTCCTGGGGGAAAACTGGTCCTGCCGGTGGGACGTTGGAGGCGGCGCATGGAAAAAAGAGCTGTGGAGCATGAGCTGTGCTGCCAGCAGAGAGGCCTTGTAGTCCAGCTACTGCTGCTTGAGACCTCCAGGCCACCTTTAATGTTCAGGGGGGTGGATGTGTGCTGGCAAGCTATCTAGAGAGAAGACAGATGCAGGAGGACAAGGAGAGGACTGCAGGCACACAGGCAATAGGTGCTTTGTGTTCTCCTGCTGGAAAAGCAAATCCACTTGCCCTGGCAGAGCCAGAAAATCTGAGTTCTCTGCAGGGGTCACATTCATGTCCTCTGCCTGCAGCCACCCCGATGGGAGCAGGCAGAAGCCAAAGGGTGGATGTGATGTCCTCCTCTCTCTGCTCTTCTGTGTAGGGATTTGCCTCTCGCACCTTCTCTGCTTGTGGATGGTGTTTGTGTCGTTGAGGATGTGGAGAGGCTTTGTGGGGTCACGAGCTGATGAGGCACTGGGATGCTGCAGCCACTGGCACTGTATTGTGAGGTGAGGTCGGACATGCAAGCTTCTGCTGGAGTTATTTATCTTGCTTAAAGGATAGAGGTGCATGAGCTAGAGAGGGAGCAGGTAATCTTAGCAGCTGGTCAGGACCAGGATGCCAGCTCAAGTCTTGCCTGTTTGGTGGCTGTCAGCAGCATTGGCCAAGGAGATCCAGCAATGAGGTTGGATGTGGTCATGAGCTGGTGTCTGTGTCCAGTCTTGGTGACCAGCAAGGTTAGCCTCTCCAGGGTTATAATCTATCCTCAGCAGAGACGTAGGAGGACATCTCGCAGTACAGTGCTGGATCTTCCCCTGCTTGAAACAGAAACCCAGGTCATCGCTCACTGATGATGTGATTAGTTTCCTCAGTCTGCTTCTCTTTTGAGGTTTGCTCAGTATCTTATCAAGATCATAAACTGTAAAGAAGAGGAGGTCTGAGCAGAGGATGAGCAGCTAGCCCCCAAACTGCTGCAAATCCCTGTGAGCCAAGGCGAGGGAATGGCTGACTGTGGCTGCTTTGGCTGATGAACCCTAAAGGACAGGGAGATCTCCACCCTTCCCTTCCCTTGGCCAGCAGCAGAGGCAGCCTGCCAGCCATCCTACTCCTAACACTGGTAATCTGCTAGCGTGGCAGAGTGGCCAAGGACCTTGGCTTGTCCGCAGCAGGGTGACTTGGCTGTGTTTTCACTTGGCATGGTGGCTTGTTGGCTTTTGCAAGCCCACCACCAAACGATAGCTGATGCAGTTGACTCAGCTGTCAGCCAGATCAGGCTCTGAAGTGGATACTTGCATAGACATGAGGGATGTGATCTGTATGCCTGTGTCTCCAGGTGGTCACAGGGTAGATTTGGGAGGAGGAAGAGGATGCTGCTTTTCATGGGTGCTGGAGGGAGACCGCTACTCGTTTGTCCTGTCCTGCCGGTTGAGCAGAAGCCTGTAATTTTTTTTCTTCTAATGAGCCATCAGGTCCAAAGTTATTGACTGTGTTAACATCTAAGTAATAGCCAAAAGGCATCCTCACCAAGGATGATTACATGGGCAGAAGCTGTCAGGGAAGGAACTTGGCACACACTCTTTCAAGCAGCACAGATATCTCCTGCGGAGGCACTTGCGGGTGTGATCTGTATGACTGCAAAGTACCTGCTCTTCAGGATTACGTGGGTATGGGCACGCCAGGGTGGGAGAGACCTGTGAGATCCTTGTGCTCTGGTGGGGTGTGGGACTTGAACTGCCTGCTGGCACAAGCACTGAGAAGGTGGCAGCCCTGGGCTTGAGGTTCTCCAAGACTGTAGATGCCTGTTGATACTTGTTCTCCTTCCCTGTATTCCTGACCGTAACTGCTGTGTTTCTGCTTCCCCACAGATGGAGTCTCCGGTCTCTACACCTGCGGTGTTGCCCTTGCACCTCCTTGTCCCAGTCGTCAACAACGACATCTCGTCGCCTTGCGAGCAGATCATGGTACGTACACGCTCAGTGGGAGTGAACACCTGCGATGTGGCCCTGGCCACTGAGCCCGAGTGCCTGGGCCCCTGCGAGCCTGGGACCAGCGTGAACCTGGAGGGCATCGTCTGGCAAGAGACAGAGGATGGTAAGTGACACCGGAGAGCTTTTAGCTCTCACACAATGTAATTTTGGAGTTACGGCAATCCTTTACTTCCCATGTCCCTGCTGTGTTGCTTGTTGGCATGTCCTAGGCTGTCCCCCCCCCGTCTGGGTGGTCAGGACAGAAGAGCTGTGTGGGAGCAGCCCTTACTTCATCGAGCAAAGCGAGTAATGGGCCAAAACTTGCATCAGCCCAACACGTTGTGTTATCCCCCTGCCCAGACAGTGGGCGAATATCTAAGCTGACATTTTTCTGCCTTCCTACAAGAGCCGACTTGTTCTGGAGGTGCCAGAGGAAAGGCCATGTCAGCCTGCATAGGAGCTTGACGGAGTTGAGTTCGTTTCTGCTTGGCAACCCGCAGGTCTGTCACAAAAATGCTCAAACCCTGAGAGGTGGCAGAAATCTCCTGCTGGATTAAAAAACCCCAGTGGAGCTTTCAAAATCGACTCAGCAGGGGATCAGGCTCTCGTCTCTCTTGCCAAGCCAATCGAATCTTTTTTTTCAGCTGGAGCTCATCTCATCTGTGCACAGCTTGGTTTGCTTTCCCAGGTCCTTTGATGGGTTTTTGTTGCTGTTGGGGTTCTGCCAAGTAACGCAGGGATGAATAGGTGGCTCGGTGGACCACGGCGAGTGCTGGAACGTGGCCTTCCCTCCAGCCTTGTTGGGATGCTGGAGTTTTCTGCTTTGGGAGGCTCAGGATGAACTCCTCATGTTTGTGTCTGGCTTCAGCTGGGATCTGGAAGCAGAAACAGAGCCCTGAAGCACAAAGGGGAGAATGAGCAGTGGTGGTGGAGGCCAGCTGGTGGTTCATCTCGGCCAGGTACCCAAGAGCTCCTCTTGGACATCTGCTCCTGCTCTTCCATTGCTGTTGTGTGCAGAGAATGAAGCTGTTGGCCTTTATTCCCTGGCTGCTTCTCAATGTGACTGTCTTTATTATCTCTGATGGAGGATGAACTGAAAACCTGCATTCCCATGAGCTGCTACCAGGGGGATTCCCTTCTTGTCCCATGCTTTGTGAACATGGCGGTGGGCCCAGTGTGCCTTTCCTCTCTCCCTACCGGGAAACTGGTTTTGAAACTGTGGCTGATGCAGGACCAAGTACTGCAGTGGCCCCCAATGTGGAGGTGGTGAGCACTGAAATTGTTCCCATTGGGAAAAGTGTCATGACTTGAGCTATTTGGGAAGAGAGGAGTGCATGGACCATGCCGGAGGAGACTGAGATGTGCTCGCTTGGAATGGGGACCTCCAAACTCCTCTACCCTTTCTGCTTCACCATTTGTTCCATATGGAAAAAATCCATCAGGATTGAGGCAGCTGTAAGCGCATTTTTTTTTTTTGCTGCTGTAAGGCAGAAGGATGCCACACGTTATAAAATTTGGCCCAAGAATCATTTTCTTCAAGCTAGGCTTGCTGGTGGGGACAGGGAACACAAAGCAGGAGCGTTCAGGAGCCCTGCTCTGTGCACCCCAGGACTGGGGGATCTGCTGGGGGGATCTCCCCAGAGGAAACCTGTGGAAGGTGTTCTGCTGAGCTACCAGAGCACTGGTGCTGCTTGTTCAGTGTCTGCAGGGAGCGTTATTGCTCTACAAGATGCAGTACCTTCAGCTGGGGAAACAGAGGCAGCTGCGGACACAGAGGTATGGCTGGGCTGAGTGTTGGGACATGCAGCAGTGCAGAGGAACATCAGCACCCTCCCCCCTTTTGGGGCTGCATGCTAAACCCCCCACCAGTGTGCCATTTGCCTCAGCCCAGTAGCGTTGGAGCTGCAGTGTTCACTGGAAAATCCCAGGACTACTGGAGACCCCCCCAGGTAGCAGCAGAGCTGACGAGAGCTTCGTCCTTGTAGAGGTTTGGGGTTTTTGGGTGGAAATCAGGAGAAGAGGCTGATGGTGGGCAGAGGAGCCCACGTGGCAGTTGCGGGGAGGGATAAACATAGTATCCCTGAGGCAGAGAGCACACAAACATCCTCCCTGCCATGCTCCCCCCGCCCCCAATTCCTGGTTGAGAGGCAGTGACGTGGAAGTGGTTTCTGGTTTCCCCTCCCTTTTCTCCTGCTCCTCACCCCACCATGAAACTGTGCAGACCGTCTGCCTGTCCTTCTGCATTACCCCTAGCTTCCACAGCCATCGTTTCGGAGCGTGCCTTGGAGGCACCCTGCGATTTCCCACAGCCTGGCTATTTTTAGTCTGTGGTAATTCAATGAACTTGCGCAAAGATCCCTCTCCACTGGCTGCTGCTTGGTTGCCACCATCAGGCGTGATGACTTTTATGGCCAGCCCCGTAGAAGACGAGCCCTGCTGTTGCCTTTGGTTGCTTCAGGTCTACTGCACGTGCTGGTTCCTGTCGTAGTGGCATCTCTTTCTCAAGTGAAAAGTCAGGGTGAAACTGTCCCTATTTCCTGCCTGGCATCTCTGTCCTGCCTTCCCGTTGTTAGTGGTGGGGGTCAAGGGTGATGCTGGACCTGCTGTCCAAAGCTGGAGCTTGTGAAATGCATAGAGGTGCAGTGAATGTCTACCCTTTCCCAAAGCATCCAGGGGAAAAAGCTACAGCAAGGGCATGTCTGCAAAGCCCAACAAGGTGCTTTCTGCATGTGTGAGCATGCCTATGGGCCTGGAGGCTGTCCCCAAGATCTCCAGGGGCATCTCAGCACCCTCAGCCAGAGGGATCCATCTCTCCCCCTGCTCCGTGTGTTGCTGCAGCCTCGCTGGACTGCTCAGAAAGACCCCAGGGCAGCAGGAGCAGCTCTTGGCTTGTATTAAGCCTCCTCTCCAGTGGTGGAGAGGACCTTGCTGGCTCAACAGCAGCTGCTTTCTCCCCAGGGGTGATATTCCTGAATCCCCTGGAGTGATTGGCGTAGGGAGATGCAGATTCACGGTTGTTCCCACTTAAGTCCTGGTTCCCCAGGTGGGATGCTGTGGCACTTCTGGGTCTCGGCAAACCCCCCACTACCGGGCAGCGTTGCAAGTGGTTCCCACTGAGCCTCTCAGGAGAATGGGCATCTCTTCTCAGCAGTGTGATGCCTCCTTGAAAATTGGATTTGTGTCAGATGTGCCCCTTAGACTCCCGTAGTAATTGCTCTGACTTGGATCTTTATGCAAGCTGCTCATCTCCCAGCTGCGTATAAATGGCACGTGCCCCTGAGTCCAGGGGATCTGTGTTGCACTGTGCACGCCAGCAAAAGTGTATTTGGGTTCAGGCAGTTGCTATTTACCAGCTTGTTCACCCTGAAGAAGCCCATGGCTTGCTGGAGACATCTGCCTGCCTCAAATGCCTCCAGAAGGGGTTGAGTAAAGGAAGGCAATGCAGTTCATCAACTGCAGCTCCCTTTTTGTAGAAAATGGCTTTGGGGTTGGCCAAGGGGCTGCAAGAGTGGAGAGAAAGGCTCCTAAAGCCAAAGCCTGGCAGTGCTGGAGTGACCTTGGAAGGACAAGCTGGAGCTGAGATATCTGAAATGGGAGCGCCATGATGCCCCTCCTGCCCTGAACACCAGCTTCGTCCTCTCCCGCCGCTAGAAAACCTGCTGCAAGACCACAGTTGCCACCAAGGGCATCCCTTGGGCTCCCACCACCAAACATCTGACTCCTGGCTTTTGGTCCACCTGCGCCACTGCTGCTCCAGGTTGGTGTTGTGCCGAGGTCTGGTCTTGCTGGTGCTGCACACTGGTTGTACACGCTCTCCCATGGCCATGCTGGTGACACTGTCCCTTTGCCAAGCCTGTTGTGTGCGGGGATGTGTTTTATTGAAACGCCTTTGGTGTGGAACAACTGTCTTGGCAGTTCCCCTAATTTTGTTAGGTGTGATTTTGATCTGCAGGAACTATTAACTGATGTAATTACACAGGAAAGCATTGCTCTGTTGGCTGCCTTTTTAGCTGCTGGATCTCCTCAGTGGAGCTGGTGTCACCTGGCTTGGAGCATGTCACCTCCTCACCTCTGCTCACAGTGAGCAGACTGCGTTCCAGTGCCACACCAGTGCTGTTCACAGCTGAAACAAGCTGGCATCTGATGCGCAAAATGTCCAAGCAACAAGCATCATGGTGTAGCAGCACCAAAAGAACAGCAGCAAACTCTCTCCACATCACTTCCTCCAGCTCTGCACTGGGATGGTGGCGGCAAGTCACCCATGGCCGAGCTTTGCGCGCCCCAGCTGTTTGGATTGCCCCTTTGCAAACATCTCTTTGGGGTTATGGTGCAGTGTGAGCATCCTTGGGGTCTGCAGATGCCAGCATGGACATGTCATTGCTTGGAGCAGGAGAGAGACGCAATGGATTGAGAGAGGATGGGGAAGGATTGGAGGGTGAGGACAAAGCCTGACCCCTAACTTGATGGCTTTGCATATCGAACGTGCTGCCTCACCGTTACCTGCAGCCTTCTGTTGCACCTGTGGTTGCTCTTTGCCTCTGGGAATGTTTTAAAAGGAGGATGTGCCAAGATTGCACTGCTTATGGGTGAGCTTTGGGGCTTCAGAAGGGGCTATACCGTCCCCTGTGTACACCGTCCAGTTGTCTTAGCTGTGTGTACTTGAACCCAGAAACAGGAGGAGAGTTTTTAAGGCTGATGCAGCAAGGGTGAGGAGCAGGAGTATGGATTTCTCATTTCCTTTAATGGCATTTCCCAGAGTAACGAGTGGTTGTAAATCCCCTCCAAGGTTGCTGAGCCGACGCGCAGGCTCACTGCGCTCCTCCAAAGCCTCCTAAAGCTGTGACAATGTGGCTGTGACCGCTCTCATCTTCAGATCAGAATCCAGCAGCTTGCTCTGGGTGGGAGCATCGTCTGGTGCTGCTTGGTGATGGGGCACCTTGTCTCCGGTGCCACAAGGGCTGCTGGTGTTTGGGGCTGCTGCCTCGCACCCTCCTTCTGTTTTGCCAGTGGGTGAGGAGGCTGCAAACCACTGAAGCACAGTGGCTGCTTGCGTGTTGGCATAGAAAAGCAGAGCTTTATTATGCTCCCCCAGCACCACCGCTTCGTGTCGTATCTGCTGGCTTGACAGTGCGGGGAGCTGGAGGAGAGCTAATGCGCTGCTTATCGCTCTTGAAGCGTCTGTCAGCTTTGTACAGAGGCAGTGTTATCAGTAGGTGAGCAATGTTCTGCTCCAGACAGGACTGTTGCTTGCGTCCATCTCCCTAAGGCGCGTCTGCAGCTGCCCCAGGTAATAACCAGCTGGGGCCCCTGCTTTAGCTGCTGAGCCCTGGATTAAAGGACTTGTTTACAAGGAGGCTCACGAGCTGCGAGCTGCTCTGCCACGCTTTTCTGGGAGCTAAATTGGTTTAGATTCCTCTGCCTCCCCTCTCCAGGAGCATGACGATGGAGGTCTGTGCTGCTTGCAGGTGGCTGTTGGGACTTGGTGCTGTGGCCTGCTCTGCCAAGCCTTGAGAGGCACCAAGGTCCCCAAAATCCTGTAGGTATCTTCTGGATGGGCTTCAGGCAACGGAGAGAGAGCTGTGGCCCCCAGTCCCATGGGGGTGCTGGCCAGTGAGAGTCACAGGGTAACAGGCCATCCTCTTGCAGGATGATTTTAGGATGTCCTTGGTCACAGTCACATTGTCGCTGTTACCAAAGGTGGACACTTATTGCTGGGTTTGGGCAGGAGCACAGCAGTGAGTGTTCTCAGTGTTCGCAGGTCCTGGTGAAATAAATGCCGATCCCATGGGATCAGTGAGAAGTGGTGTGACTTCCCACTGTCACTTTGGTTGTTGGGATGCACCAACACACCCTTGCTGGCTCCTTGTCCCTTGGTGTGATCCATGTTGAAGGTTTTCCCTGCTGCTTTTTCCAGGCTCCAGCATGTGGAGCCCCTCTCGTAGCCCTCCTGTGCCTTGGAAAGCAGGGCATTAGACAGCCGGGGACAGCCACCCACCATCCGAGCATCCATCCCCATGTGGTTTAATGGAACGATCCTGTCTGCCTCTGACCCTGCCGGGGAGACTGGATTGGGTTTGTGTGGCGAGGGTTTTGTAGAGGGGGGCTTCTGTCTGAGAGGACACCAGAAGCTGCCCCCATGTCTGACAGAGCCAGCTCCAAGATGCACCTGCTGCTGGCTGAGGCTGAGATCCTCAGCCACGGTGGTAGTGCTTCTGTGTTAACATATTTAAGAAGGTGTAAAAAATTGCTGCACAGCAGCATCTGGGAGAGAGGTGTGAGAATGAAGCAGACGGCCCTGCAGCCCCCCAGGTCAGTGCAGGAGGCAGGGCGGGCTCCAGGCGCTGGAGCAGGTTCCCCAGCAGCCCGTGGCGAAGCACACGAGAGGCTGGCTGTGCCCTCAGCCCATGGCAGTTAACAGTGGAGCAGACCCCCACCCACAGCCCGGGGAGGGTCCCACGCCGGAGCAGGTGGGTGCCTGCAGGGGGCTGCGACCCGCAGGCAGCAGCGCTGAGGCAGTGCCAGTGGTCCCGCGGGGAGGAGCCCAGGCTGGGGCCGGCGGGGCCTGGGGGGATGTGCCCCACGGAGGGACCCACGCCAGATCAGTTCATGAAGAGCTGCAGCCTGTGGGAAGGACTCGTGTTGGAAAAGTCCGTGGAGGACTGTCTGCCATGGGAGGGACCCCAGGCTGGGGCAGGGGCAGGGGCAGAGTGTGAGGACCCTCCCCCTGAGGAGGATGGAGTGGCAGAAACAATGTGCAGTGAACCAGCTGCAGCCCCCGTTCGCCATCCCCTTGTGCTGTTCAGAGGCAGAGGTGGAGAAACTGGGAGTGAAGTTGAGCCTGGGAAGGACAGCAATGGGGTAGGTGTGGTTGTTTTTATTTCTCATCGTCGTACTCTGATTTGGTTGTCAGTAAATGGAATTAATTTTCCCTAGTCATGTCTCTCTTGCCTGTGACAGTAATTGCTGAGTGAACTCTCTTCTTGCTGGGTGAGGTGGCCCTTGTGCTGGCCATCCCCTGTGCCATGGTGTCCTCTGCTGTCCTGGCAGCAGCAGCCAGAGCTGTTGCATTATGGCCCCTGCAACACCTTTGGGCGTTGTGCCCTAACGTCTAGGCACTGCAGCTCAGGCCAGGCTCCCTGCATGCAAGCAGGGCTTATGGCAAAGCTGGAGCATTTCAAGTGATGCCGCTGGAGAGGAAATGAACTGAAGGAAGGGTATCCTAAAGACAGGGCATCCCAAAGATGACGCAGCTGGAGGAGGAATTTGTGGAAGAAGGACCTAGAACACCTCCAGCTGCTTGAGGTTTGGTGCAAGATAGATCCCTGCTCCTGTTCACTGGTGCAGATGGGATGTGTGGCTACACTGACCCTAGATCTGAGCTGGTTCATAGACCTGCAGGTAAACTACCTCTGCTTGGGGTGGGAAATGCCACCGCCTGTCTTCCCATTGCCTTGCAGAGGTCCCCTGCGCCCCAAAATTGGTGAAAGCTAGCAGAGCTCTCGGGAGCTGTCCTCTCCAACTGCAGGGGCAACACCTCCTTGCTGTCCTCAAGGCTGGGGATGCTTCTCCAAGCAGTATAGCAGTCCCCATGATGCTTGAGGACAGCTCAGCAGGATCATGGCTGGGTGATACTGAGCCACATGATGAACTGGCCGTGCATGACTCTGAGAGCATCCCTGATCGCTGCAGGTGCCGGCACACTGGTTTATCAGCAGGGTTGGGAGATGTCAGGCTTGAGGGCTTAATCTTCACAAAGGGGGACCTGGTGCACATTTCCTCCTGACACAGCGGCTCCTGGGGCCCATGGTGCTGGTCTGCAAGCAGACACCACCTGCATTTTAACATGGGAGAGCGGCACCCTAGCTGGGACTATCCACTGGAAAGGCTTAGTCTGGTCTAATTCAGGGCTGCGTTGGGATGGAGGGCTTTGTGCAGCGTTGTCCTTGTCCATCCCCATGTCCCCACCAGCTGTGCGCACCTACGGAGCATCAGCTCTGCTGCTACAGAGCACTCATGCGTGGACCATACAAGGACCAGGTGGTGCTTTTTTGCGTCCTTCTGTTCCCTTCATCTCTCTCCATTTTTACAGGATTATGTTTTATGTTGCCTTCCTAGATGGCAGCCTGACACTGTCAACCCACCGTTAATTTTTCATGCTGGGGTATGACATGAACACTTGGTGGCCAGGATGCTGAGCGGTTTGCACCCAGATTTGGGTGGTATTAATTGCTTAAGAGCTTCAAAGGTGTCACCTTCCTGTGAAATCGGGTGGGACCGCAGTTATCTGAGTGGAATTCCTCCCCTGCAAGAGCATCACTGCTGGCTCTTTGTGCGCGAGCATCTCCAGCCTCAGGGACACAGGGCATTGCCTCCTCCTTGCCTGCCCTTGCCCTACCCATGTCTGCTCATCATCCAGCTGCAGGAGGTGGACACGGCGGGTGAAAAAAGCTGCTTAGGATCTATCCCTGGGGTTTAAATTGTCCTGGGTTATTGTTGGAGGATTAGGAGGGGATTTGGTATGATTGGTTGCAGCGGGTTAAATATAGGCTGGTGTGTGTTGGAGGGCTGATGCTCCAACAGGGAAGGGAGGGATGGCTGTGTGCTGGCTCGCTTCACCCTTCCATCTTTCACTCCTCTCCTGTGATCGTGCTGGCGAGGAAAAGACAAAAAGCCAGCATGTCCTTTCTAATGTCACACGCTGGCTCTGGGATGCACAAGAGACGCTGGTGGCTTGTGCAGTTAACTTCCAGTGGCACACATGGTCTTTGCCAGCTTCAAAGGGGGATTGAACTGGCGCTGGCTGTGCAGCAGGGAGGTCAGGGGGAGCTGGAGCTGCCCCTCTGAGCCCTGTGGCTGGGAGAGCTGCGCTCTGAGTTAGGGCTGCTGGTCTCTCAGCAGCTGCATGATCCTTCTGCAGCTCCTGGGAGCATCCCACGGCAGCTCCACGGAGGTGTCCTGGGGATGGTGGGTTTGGCTTGGGGCACAGGATATGCAGCCAGCAGCTTCTCTGGCTTCTCAGGAAAGGGGGGACAGGCTTCTGCCTGTCAAAAAAAGGTGCATTAGGAGGAACAGAGGTAGAAGACCACCTTCCGCATGCCTGCCTTGGGATGCCTGGGATCAGCGTCCCCCTCTTTCCCATTGATCTCTCCCTGCACGGGGCTGTGGGCTCCCAGCAGTTGGTTTTGCTGCTTGTTTCTACCCTGTGCTGCCTCCAGCATCACATCCTGGTTGAATCCAAGGCAGGTCCCCAGCACCTTTCTCTGTAGGCAGGACCCAGCTGCTCCTGCTCACCAGGATGAGCCAGCTGAAGGTCTTGGCTGTGTGCTGGCACCATGTCTTCCTGTGCCATGCTCCTTCTGGAGCACCCAACATTTTCCAGGAGGAGAAAGAGAAGACCTGCATTTCATTTCTCTTTCTGAAGGAGACCCAGCTCTGTATGTCATCCCTCTCGAAGCCTGCAGCTGGCTGCTGGCACAGCACAACAGGGGATATGGGCTGAGATTTATAAACGTGCTTCAGGCACAGCTGTTCTGGGCTCCCTCGGCTCCATCCATCTCCTGGGGCTGCGTGACTGTATATCTTGCAATGCTCATCAACCCTTGCAAATGACTTTCCTATTGCCCGAGTTTTACCTTGCTCGGACAGATGTGCTCAGCGCAACGGACTCCACTCCCAGTCAGATGAGTTCAGCAGTAACCAGAGCGGCCCATGGCTGGGAGGGAATATCCACAAAGCTGAGAAATGCTGCAAAAGACCCCTCCGCCTCCAAGAAGAGATGCTGGGGGTCCGTGTCCTTGGTGCGGCTGTGACCCAGGCTGCTTCTCTTGATTTGGCATGAAAAAGCTGGAACGACCAGATTTTCTGAAGGCCCAGTGCCTTTGCTCCGTGATGGGAGGAGGTGTGGCCCCATAGCTGGTTCTTCAGGCAGAGATTCAGGGCTGATGGGTGTCCTGGGGGGTGCAGGAGCAAAGCAAAGTTGGGGGGACTGGGATTGTTCCCCCAAAGTAGGGTTTTCCTGCCGGGGTGGTGGCCTGCGTGGGGCTGCTGGGCTCAGCTTGCCATCTAGTGGCAGTAACGGCCTTTCCTGGAGAGCCGAGGGGTGCGCGGCTGCGCACAGCGGGGCCTTAACCCTGCTGTCTGCGGAGGAGCCTGCAGCTCTGCACTGGCGTCCACGGGCTTGCTGGGGGCTGTCTGTATCTCCCCTGGGGAGTTCCCAGGCCTCGTTCCCCAGAGATCACCTTCCCTACTCTGCCTGAGCACGTGGAGCCAACACGGGTCTTCAGGCCCCTCCAAGTCCTGCTGCCCTTTTGGGGGTCGCTGGTTTTAGCATCCCCGTGAAAACAGGGAAGAGCACCGAGCAGCTCAAGGAGAGGCTGGGTGGATGCCAGCCAGAGTCATGCAGAGAGCGGGGATGAGCTGGGGGTCCCCAGCTCCTGTCTTGGTGCCCCTCCAGTCCAGAGCCTGGGGTCTCACCTTGCCCAGAGCCCAGGACCCCTTGCCTGCCTTCCTCCAGCCCTAGAGCTGAGCCCTTTCTCCAGTCTGTCTCGAGGGGTGGATCCCCCTTTGCCCTGGTGCCCAGGGAAGGGCGAGGCACCTGGCCCCATCTGACCTTCTCCCCTCACCTTGCAGGTATGCTGGTGGTCAATGTCACCTGGAGGAACAAGACGTATGTGGGGACACTGCTGGACTGCACGCAGCATGACTGGGCGCCTCCCCGGTGAGTGGGCGGTAGGGTCTGGCTGCGCTGTCGCAGCCCCCTTCACCTGGGCGCAGAGGGCAAACGCAGCTGTGTACGGCCCCCATGGCCCCCAGCATGGGCTGCCCTGTGCCCGTGGGGCTGCCCTGGGAGCTGGCATCTGCTCCTTGCCCAGCCAAGCTGCTCCCATGGCTCTTTGCCCTTGCGGTCACAGGCTCCCTTGTCCTGGAGGCTGGAGATGGTTGAGCATTTACCAGTGGACCTCTCCGGTTCCTCTTTACTGGTCAGTGGCAGGGAGGGGATGAGTCTGCAGGATCGATAGTGACAGTAAGAAGGGGGTCTCCACAAAGTGGAGACAGCGCAGCCCGGCACTGCTGTCTCTCCATTAAAACCTCCTTGTCCTCCTGGCAGGTTCTGCGACTCTCCCACCAGTGACCTGGAGATGCGCAATGGCCGGGGCAGGGGCAAACGCATGCGCCCCAACAGCAACACACCCGTCAGCGAGACCGCTGCTGCCTCGGACAGCAAAGGGACCAGCAACAGCAGCAAGACACGGGCGGGAGCCAACAGCAAAGGGCGCCGGGGAAGCCAGAACTCCTCAGACCACCGCACGCCGCCCGGCGGCACGGCAGAAGACGTGAAGGCCAGTCCCTCCTCTGTCACCAAGCGGAAGAGCAAACCCCTCTCCGACATGGAGCTGAACTCCAGCTCGGAGGACTCCAAGGGCAGCAAACGCATCCGCACGAACTCGATGGGCTCGGCAGCTGTGCCACCCGCCACAGTCAAGGTGGAGCCAGCTGTCCTTGACCGAAACTGCCCTTCTCCCATCCTCATTGACTGTCCGCACCCGAACTGTAACAAGAAATACAAGCACATCAATGGCCTGAAGTACCACCAGGCCCATGCGCACACAGATGATGACAGCAAGCTGGAGGCGGATGTGGACAGCGAGTACGGCGAGGAGCCCTCCCTGCATGCAGACGTTGGGAGCTGTAACGGTGCTGCCGTCTCTCAGAAGGGCTCACTCTCACCGGCTCGCTCGGCCACCCCCAAGGTGCGCTTGATGGAGCCCCACAGTCCCTCCCCGTCCAGCAAGTTCAGCACCAAGGTCCCCTGTAAGAAGAAGCTGGGTGGGGAAGGAGACACTGACCCCGGTGCCCTGTCCAATGATGGCTCTGAGGATGGTCCCTCGGTGGCCGATGAGACGAGTAACGATGGCTTTGACTCTCTGGAGAAGCGATGCGTTGATAAAGACAAGTCAAAGAAGGCATCCGGTGCTAAGCCAGAGAAGATCCCCTCTAAAAGCTTGAAGTCTGCCAGACCCATTGCACCAGCCATCCCCCCCCAGCCGATTTACACCTTCCAGACAGCCACCCTCACCACAGCCAGCCCCAGTTCCTCCACGGGCCTTGCCACCACCGTGGTCCAGACCGTGCCCCACAGCCCTCAGCTCAAACCCATCCAGCCCAAGCCTACAGTGATGGGAGAGCCCTTTGCGGTCAACCCTGCCCTCACCCCTTCCAAGGAGAAGAAGAAGAAGGACAAGAAAAAGAAGGAGACCAAGGAGGTAGAAAACCCTTTGACTCCTGGCAAAGCTTGTAGAGCAGAGGAAGGCAAGAGCCCGTTCCGGGGGGAATCCAGTGACCTGGGGATGAAAGCCGAGGGGCTGCTGAATGGCTCGTCTGACACCCACCAGAGCCGGCTCGCCAGCATCAAGGCCGAGGCAGATAAAATCTACAGCTTCACAGACAATGCCCCAAGCCCCTCCATCGGTGGTGCCAGCAGGCTGGAGAACACCAACCCAGGCCAACCCATGACGCCGTTGCACGTTGTCACCCAGAACGGCGCAGAGGCGAGCTCAGTGAAGACCAACAGCCCAGCCTACTCTGACATCTCTGACGCTGGGGAGGATGGGGAGGGCAAGCTGGAGAGTGTGAAGGCAAAGGATCCAGAGCAGCTGGTCAAGGAAGGCACCAAAAAAGCGCTTTTCCCCCCGCAACCACAGAGCAAAGACTCTCCCTATTACCAAGGCTTTGAAACTTACTATTCCCCTGGCTACCCCCAGGCAAGCCCGGGGCCCTTGAACCCCAGTGGCCAGGCCACAGCTGAGACACAGGCCTTGAAGCTGAAGAAGGATGAGGAGCAGGAGAACCCGGAGGTGAAGGTGAAGAGTGAAGGCTGCGAAGAGAAGAAGGCAGAGCTTGGTGGCTCTAGCCAGCAGCCCTCGGTCATACAGCAGCGCCCCAACATGTACATGCAGTCCCTCTACTACAACCAGTATGCCTACGTGCCCCCCTATGGCTACAACGAGCAGGGCTACCACGCTCACCTGCTGAGCACCAACCCTGCCTACCGCCAGCAGTATGAGGAGCAGCAGAAGCAGCGGCAGAGCCTGGAGCAGCAGCAGCAGCGAGGGCTGGAGAAGAAGGCGGAGCTGGGCTTGAAGGAGAGGGAGGCAGCGCTCAAAGAGGAGTGGAAGCAGAAGCCGCCCATGCCCCCCACGCTAACCAAAGCCCCGAGCCTCACGGACCTTGTCAAGTCAGGGCTTAGCAAGGCCAAGGAGCAGGGAGGTCCCGACATGGCCAAATCTGTCATCATCCCCAAGCTGGAGGACTCATCCAAGCTGTCGGGCAGCCAGGTCTCTGAGGGGCTCAAGGTGAAGCTGAGCGAGGCCAGCCACCTTGGGAAGGAGACCACCGAGACAAAGGCTGGCTCTGAGTGTGGCCGGCAAGCGGAGGTGGACCCTGTGCTCTGGTACAGACAGGTAATGCCCCCCCACTGCCCCCTCGGCCCTGCCCGCCAGCAGGCTTTCTCTTGGAGGAAGCCCCTTACCATGGCTTCGCTGCAGGAGTTTGCTGGGCTGTTGCCTCGGAGAACACGTGCCGTCCTCTGTTTGTGATGGGACTCCATGAGGTGTCCTTGGGGTCAGCAAAAGGATGGGGCTGGGAGGCCTTGGACGGGCCAAGGAGAGCTTGAGGAAGGGGAGTTGGGTTCGCTGGTCTCCTCTGCATCCAGCCTGGGTTTGGGACAGGCAGGGCTGGGGGGAGGCAGCTGCTCTGATGGTTGGCTGGTTTTTGCAGGAAGCCGAGCCCCGGATGTGGACCTACGTGTACCCAGCAAAGTACTCGGACATCAAGACGGAGGACGAGCGGTGGAAAGAGGAGAGGGACCGAAAGTTGAAGGAAGAAAGAAATCGAAGCAAAGAAGCTGCATCCAAGGAGGACGGGAAGGAGAGCACCAGCTCCGAGTGCAAACTGACCCCCACCGAGGAGGCTCGCATGGTGGGGAAGGACCCCAGACCCAGTGTCCACGTCCCTGTGTCTTCACCCCTCACGCAGCATCAGTCCTACATCCCCTACATGCACGGCTACTCCTACAGCCAGTCATATGACCCCAACCACCCCAGCTACCGGGCCATGCCCACCGTCATGATGCAGAATTACCCAGGTAGAGAGCTGGGGTCTTCTCGGGGACGTCCCTTCCCAGGCTGTCCCTGCTCCCCGAGGAGGGGTGGCTGTGGGCTCTGTGCTCCCACGGTGCTGCCTGAAGACTCCTCGTGCCCTGACTGCTTTTTTTCTCCCCACCAGGATCATACCTACCCTCCAGCTATTCCTTCTCCCCGTACGGGAGCAAGGCGTCTGGGAGTGACGATAGTGACAAGTCCCGAGCCAGCCCCAGTGTGAGCTGTAAATCCAGCTCGGAGTCCAAGGCCCTGGATATCCTGCAGCAGCACGCCAGCCACTACAAGAGCAAATCGCCCACGGTGAGGGTCAGGGAGGTGCTGGCTTTGCCCAGCTCTGTGCATGAGCTTCGGGACGGTCCCTGGATCCTATAACCAGCCTGGAGCAACTCTGCCTGCTGTGGGTTTTTGCTGTTCCTGCTGCTGTGTGAGACGCGGGGCCATGGAGTAATCCCACCACAGGCCCTTTGGGATGGACAGGCCCAACCTGTGGGCAGGCTGGCCCAGAGAAGCACCAGGGCTCCTTCAGGCCCTGCAGCAGCCGGGTGACACTTGTCCTCAGCCCTGGAGCTGGTGGGTGGGATATAGGGGCTGTCTCCATCCCATGGCAGTGTAGGGGCATGAGCTCCTCCTGGGCTGAGCTGGGAGATGGAACTTTGCCACAGTGAGGAAAGAGCTGCCCTCAAACAGGACCTGCATCCTCCCCACTGCTTTTGGGCTGGTTACTGGCCTTCCCATCATCTCCCAGTGGCGGTGTGGGGAGGTTTTGGGCAATGGCGGGGGGAATGTCACCCCGATGGAGCAGCCTTCAGTGCCCGGCATAGGTCCGATGCTGCCATGTACCTTGGGCTAGCTGGTAGCGTTCCTCAGTATGCATTTGCTTTCTCCTCTCCAGATAAGTGAGAAGACATCTCAGGAGCGGGACCGCAGTGGCTGCAGCGTGGTGGGAGGCAGTGGGAGCTGTAGCAGCGTTGGAGGAGCCGGCGGGGGAGAGAGGAGCACCGACCGGCCCCGCACCTCGCCGTCCCAGCGCCTGCTCTCAACTCACCATCACCACCACCACCTCGGGTACTCGCTGCTACCGGCACAGTACAACCTGCCCTATGCAACAGGTGAGAGCTGACCCGTGCCCAGCCCCCCGCTGGGGCCGTGGGCATGGCTTGGGGGAGCTGGAAGGAGCTGTAGCCACCTGTGGGCAGCGTGAGCCCTTCTCCTGAGCTTTGCTTTGACTGGATCTGGTGCTTTCCAGCTCCTCCAGCATGGCTAGGTGCCCAGGTTGCCAGCTCCTGACACCACTTCTGCCCTGCAGGTCTCTCCTCCACAGCCATCGTTGCCAGCCAGCAAGGCTCCGCTCCCTCCCTATACCCACCTCCCCGGAGGTGAGAACGGTAAGGCTCTCCTGCAGCTCGCCTGTGGCACCAGCACGGCCACCCTCCTCTGCCTGTAGGCAGCCAGGTCGGGGTGGAGGGGGCCAGGCGGGGTGCACGGTGGGTGTTGAGGGTAGAGGGTTTGGGGTTTGCCTGTCACCCCGGGGCTTGTGGGGCTGCCAGCAGCAGGAGCTGACTTGACCTTGGGTCGTGGCAGGACGTGATGCACCGGACGCCTGGGCTGTACAAGACATGTGACTGGCTCACATGGGGAAGCGCTGGAGACTCCTTTAGACATCAGTTGAATGGTGTTAATTGTTCTGCTTGACGTGCCTGCCGTGATCCAAGGCAGATTCTGTCTTCTCCCCACCGTCGGACACACACGTGACTCCCCCCTCTATACCCTCCCCTTCGGTGAGCGGGCGAGCTGGTACCTGCGGAAATATTTATTGTACTGGGCACCGGCCTTGGGATGGAGGTGACTCGCCTGCCTGGTGCATATGAAGAGGAAACAGAAGCACTGAGGTTTCTCAATGGATTTGGGACCCTGCCATGTCTCTGCGAACTGCTGCTTCATGATGGGGCTGAGTGCCACAGGACGGGGCAGCAGGAGCACTACCTCCTCCTGCTCCTCGCTGGGGCTCAGGGGCTGAGCCTGCCGTGGAGTTGCAGTCTCAGGAAACGAAGAGCTGGCTCATGTGGAGCCAAGGCGGGTGTTGGGGCCGGGGCAGCTGGTCTGAGCCTGGGTGTGGGTGTCAGCCTGGCCAGAGTTGGCCTTGTGGCATGGGGGTGTGCTGCATGTGGGGTGTACCCTCTGCCAGTCCCACGGCTGATCCTGCACCCCACAGCACCTGCTGCTCTGTGCCGGCGCCAGCAGGAGCAGCCAGCACGTGGCCTGTGGCTGGAGCAGTGGGTTGGGGGAGTTGGGGGCTGCTCTTGGCCCTGGCAGCATCTGTGCGCCACCACCCCTGCCCCTGGGTGGCTGGGGCTCAGCAGGGCTGGGGACAGCTGGGCACAGAGGTGGGGGCTGTACCCATCACCCAGCTGGCTGCCACCGTCCCTCCCCAGTGCCTTGCACAGCCCAGACCTGCCTGGAGCTCATCCTGTGGCTTCCGAGCTGGTTTCTGAGCTGAGACTCTTCAATGCCCCCCAGCCTTTCCTCTGCCCTCCACCCCAGCAAGTGCTCCCCAGCCCCCAGACCAGCACATCCCACTTGGGTGGGGGGGTAAGGGCTGCAGCTCCCCTTCACATCCATCTTCTGCTTTGGGCAGTGCGAGCGGGGCCCACGCGTGCTCAGGCTCTGCCAGAGGCACAGGGGGCCGTGCTGGTCCCCTCCTCGGGGCTCAGGCCACCAGGCTCTGGAGCAAGCTGGTCCCCGCTCCCGGCTGCTCAACAGCACCTGTGAACAGGGGCTTTCTGTTCCTCTGCTCCCCCAGCCCCAGTGTGGCTCCCCCCAGGCCGATGTTCTACCTCGGCCCTGCAGCAGCTGGGCCACCCCAGCTCCCTCTTCACTGCCTGGCAGGGGGCACAGGGGGCCATTGGTCTCGGTTGTGTCTGTCTGTGTCGCACCCAGCCCCAAGGGGCTGCTGTACCGGGATGCTCTGCCTGCCAGGCTCTGTACATACTGTAAAAAGCAATTGTTTGAAACCTGTTGTTTTGGGTTTTGTTTTCTTTCCCTGTTCCCCACCCTCCCCCATCCCACTTTACCCAGTTGGAAAAGAGGTGCTTACTGGTCTCTGCCCTGGTTTGGGAGCTGGCAGCACAATGGCCCCAGCCTGCGCTTATTGTCCGATTCCTTTTTCTTCCACACTTCATTCTCTTCACAAGGAGACAGGGCCACGTGGCCCAGCACGCTCCTTGGGGACAGGGTAGGTGATGCCAAGCCCACGCCCATGACAGAGCCACTCACAGCCACGGGGCTGGGGACCAGAGGGGCCAGGGTGATGGGGGAGCACTGCGGCCCATACAGGGAGCAGTGTCCTGCCCACCAGCTGCGCCTGCCTCCAGCCTTGGCTCATCCAGCGGAGCCTGGCTCCAGGCACTGCTCCAGGGGTGTAGAGGGTGTCTGGGCTGGGCAGGGTGGCACTGCAGGCTTTGCTGGTAGCTGAGAAAGGGGGTCAGGGGGGCTGCTCCCTGCCTTCCCAGTTGGGTCCCAGTTGAGTCTCCCTTTAGGTGTTAAGTGAAACAACAGTTTATGCAGAATAGGTTTGAGGTTTTAACATTTTCTGGGTTTTCCTTGTCAGTTCTTGCCTGCAGGACTGGCACCCCACCCCTGCAGCAGTGCAGCTCCCCTGCCCGTAGGGTCCCCTGCCTGTGGGGTGCCCCCTCCCATCTCCTGCCCACCGGGCCCCGCAGGCGGCCGGCCAGGGCATCAATCCGTTGGTGTTTATAGCTTGTTTCTGTTGGCATTACTGTGTTGGGTTTCATTTCAGTCTTCCTGATTCTGCCCTTCTGTAAAGTGTACATTATTACCAAGTTCCTTGTTTTTTTTATATATATATATATAAATATATATATATACAAACTGTACTCTTCTTGCCTTTGTACATTTGGGCAAGGAGAGAGAATAAATCTTTTTAAGAGACAATCACAAACCTGTGAGGGTGGCTTTTTCTTCCTGCTCTCCCAAATTCTGGTCCTTTGTCCCAAAAAGCTGTGGCCAGAGACTTTGGAGGCAGTGGGCAGGGTGGGGGGAAGAGGGTGGTCCCCATCTCAGAGTGATCTGAGAGGGCCTGAGCAGACACAGGCCTACTCGTGTTCATCAGTCCACGGCCACCGAGGCAGTGGCAGGGTGGCCCCATGGGGCAGTAGGTCCTGCCCCACAGTGCCCTTCCGCTTGCTCCCAGACCCTGCACACGGACCCAGCCCCTCAGTTCTGCCGCCAGCATCCATGGCTCCACAAGGCTTGAACCCCTTGGCACCAGCAAGGGCCAGCTGCCCACAGGCTACCAGGGCCCTGCCCTACAGCACCAGCCCAGGGAGGAAGGCAGCTGGGGGAACCAGTGTGCCTGGCTCCTCCAGCTTTGCAATAGCAGTGACCTGCACAGGAGGCAGCACCCAGAAAAATCAAACTTTTTCCATTTTCAAAGGGGTATTTCTGAGGACACTCGGTGATCAGAGCCCTCTACACTTACTTGACCACACTCGCTTGAGCCAGGGCAGGAGAGTATTTGGTGCTGGCACTGGCACAGCCTCATAACTGCAGATTATTAACAAACCCAGGAGTTCATCCTCAGTCCAAGCTCCCACAACCAGAACCCTGCGCTTTACCAGTAAGTTTTAAAAGTAAAGAAGGAGCAAAGCAGTTCCCCCCTCATCACATTAGGGATGTGCCAGTAGAGGAGCACCATGGGGTGGCAGGAGGGCCCTGGAGCATGCGGCAACACCCCATGGTTCAAGGAAGGGGTAAAACTTGCCCTTTCAAAAGCCAGAACTAGAAAGCAGCGTTGTTTCAGCTAGGGAGCAGGTGCAAAGGGCTCTGTCTCATCACAGCACCTGGAACAAGGACAGGAGGGGCAATGCCTGTTTCAAAGCCACAGCCAGCAAGTAGAGGGGCCAATGGCCCCACAATAAAAGCTGGAGCAGAGGCCCTCCCATCAGCACAGCACGGCCTCTGATTTTCAACCAGATGGGACTTAATGCCCCATTGAAGAGGGAGTAGAGCCACCAGCCCTTTCATTTCATTGGAAGGGAAGGAGGGAAAGAGAGAGACAAACTTTAAGTTGATTTATTCACACAAACTTGTATCCTAGCCCCAACTCTCTCCCCCAGACAGAAAACACTGACCATGACATTTATGGAATGGCTTGGCTTTGGCTTTTAACAAAATCCTCCACAGAAGGAGGAGAGCACAACAAAGCACACAAGGACAATGCCACGCGCAAGCAGCCAGGCCAGGAAGGGGGTTCACAGCACACCTCTGGGGCACAGTTTATAAATACACCCTTCTCATGTGGCCTTTCAAAGAAAGCCAGCCAGGTTACATCCACATGGCACAAAGACAAGAGCATAACCTCATTCTCCAGCATTAGAAAGGGCAGGGCTGAAACGTGAGGTACCACCAGCACCACAGCCCCATCCCTCCATCCCAGGAAAGCCCCTGGATGGCGAGAGCATCCCACCATCCATGCCTGCCCCCACACGCAACCCATTTTGGTTTGGATACAGCCATTAGCTCAGTGACTCAACTCTTGAGATCATCTCTTTGGAAAGGTGAGGAGCAAGAACAGAGGTGGCAGCCACAGGCCCGCTCTGTACCGTTCTTGGGCAGAGGATAAAGGCATGAGCTTTTTTTGGCTCTTTGGACTTTCACACCGCAGGCAGCTAAGAAAACGTTCCCCCAGAGCAGAGGTATTGCTCCAAACACTCACTTGACCTTCAGAAACCATTCCAGCACTACGGGAGGCCCACCAGAAGCTCTGTTCCTTTCAAATAAGCAGCCCCAGCTGTGTGAAGTTCATCTGAATGCCCCTTTTATTGAACGCTGTGATAGTGCAGTGGTAACATTGAACAGAGTTAAGACCGCTTAAAACAAAAGCTGGAAGAGCAATAAGTTTAAAACAAAAAAAAAAAAGAAAAAAATTAGACCAGTTAAAACAGCATCGGTCGCCCCAAAGCAGAGACACAAGGGGGTTTTAATGTAGTGTTAAAGGTTAAACTCGAGCACATCTCCTTGTGCCTAACACCCAAAACACACCCTCTATTTAAGAGTCTTGAGTGAAAACCAAGAAGGTAGTCTGTCAGATGAGCGCGTGTCGGGTGATTGGGAAAGGACCAACACAGGTTTAGAGAAGTCAAGGAGTTCATACTGCACCTACCGCTGTGCTCCCCCCCCCACACGGCCTGGGCACGGGGCACCCCTAGGCTAACACACCACACAGCTGCACGTAAAGAGCTCCTATGCCAGTTCATAACATCTTCCATTTACTATTTGGTGATTACATGTGTGTATATATAGTTCTCTAGGCAAAACATTTCAACGAGATAGTCAACTCTGAGGATACACAGGCCAACCTAACAATGAGAAATGCAGTTTCAGTCCAACAGAAGCTTGTTTTCCCTTTCCTCAAGAAAGGAGATGTAACCGTCTCTCCCCTCAACAGCATTTTCAGGTCACACTGGAGTCCTCTGCTGTAGCTATTCTTCATCAGAGGAAGAGTTCTGATCCAGGGGGTACACCATGAACATCACATCTGGCCGTGACGGGACAGAGGGGTGACCAGGCCTCACAATTTCAAACCCCAAGAAGCTGAATGTCTTCAGGAGCGGAGCTACCAAAGAGAAGGAAATCTGTTACCACCAGGAATAATCCTCTTTACCTGTATCACCCTGGAAGCCATGAATACCAAAGTGCATTGAACACCATCCGCGAGTTGCATCCAAAACTTCCTGCACAGAAAACCCCCATTCGAACATGACAGCCCTCTCAGATAGGAGGTTTTGTCTCTTCCTGCATTCATCACAGCCGCTCCTAAGCGTGAAGGGGATTTTAGTTGTGCAGCCGAGCAGGTCTGTCCATGTTTATCCTGCGATGTCTTTTCCACTTCCTCTGAGAAACAGCGATAGTTGGTCATCTACCTGCACCAGCTGCACTCCCACCTTCCCAGGATGCACATGGCCATCCTGCAGCACGTCACAGTTTTTATTCTGTACTTAAGTGGGTCCCAGCACCCTTTAAGCTCTGAAAGTGGGTCAGACAGCAGCCAACAGGAATCTGTTTGCTCAGGGTCTAGGTAGACATTTGCTGTCTCCACAAACAGGACCTGGAGCTCAGTGGAAACTCAAGACGGCTCAGCACAGTTCGGTGCAGTCCCCCAGGAAAGCCACCATGGGTTACAGACAGAAGTTCAGAGCAGGGTCAGTCCAGAAGTGCCGCACACACCTTGTCTCAGTCAGGCAAGGCTGCATTATGCAGTGACTGGATGCACGCTCCCTTGTCACTAAATTACTAAATGTGCCCCGTGAAAGTTACCTTGGGCAGCACCTGATCTCTACAGCACCCTCTGATGATCAGCCCCAAGCCACCGAATGGTCACGCAGAGGAGCCCCTGCATATTTTCAAGACAGGACCGAGTTTCAACTGCACAGACAAGGACCCAGGATCTGGAGCACTCGGGAACTCATACAAATAAGCCAGGTCCAAGAACACCACACGGCCCACTTTTAAAACCAAAACCCAGTATCAGATGTCTCCTGCAACCAGCCACTGCAGAGGTCACCTGTACAACCTCTGGTGGTGAAGACATTACAGCAAGAACTTAATCTGAAAATTACAATTGGCATCGTAATGTGGAATGACATCTTCCTGGGCTCAGCACAGCTTAACTCTAATAACGCGCTTCGTTTCAGAAAAGACAGTGCAGCTTGTGAAGCAGCAGAGTAAAATTAGAATTAAGGTTTGAATTACTCCTGCCATGGCAATTACTTGGTTATTAGCCTGCATCTAGTAAGATTGAAAGTGACACAGCCATAGAGCCTGGTACCTCACCACAAATCTCAAACTTCCATGCTGTAATCACTCATCCAACACATCTATCTTTAGATCTTAATGCAGCCCTTTTAAGCCATAAGCGTCTATAGCCAGGGTCAGGATTACCTGTAAGCCTACGGAAGGGCAAAAGTGCTGGGAGATCTTTAAAAAGCAGATGAACATCAGAGCAACAAGCTACAAGTGTTCATTTCCCACATAACAATTTCTCCCTGGTTTCTCCTTCCAAATCACAGAAACCAGGTGCCAAATGGAGACCTTCACTCCTTACCAAAGAAGCAGTATTAGCCGATTTCTGGGCAACAAAATACTCCAAGTAATTCAGAAGCAGCTTTCTGCATGAGAGTACTAGTAATTAATGGCAGGACAGCAAAGCATAACTGCTGGAGAAACCAAAATACTCCCTCTCCCTTAGTCTCAAGAAAGGGCTTATTTCCTTCACAAGGAACTATTACTAATTTGTACGAACGCCACAAGAACTACACACGTAACAATTACTGAAATAGGAAGCATCCTGTGGAGTCTTGCCTTGGGATTACCAGATTTTTGTACAGCTTCAGCAGCACTGCCTTAGATCTAGGGAGCAAACGTGACAGTGGGGACGAGTTCTCACCTCTGTCTTCTCTGCTTTTTCTGAAGCAAATAAAGACGTAGTTTACTTTCATTTTTTCTTCAGCAAACTCCAAAAGTGCTGATAACCTGCCAAGGAGGAGGAAGACAAAAGAACATCAGCTATAGGAAGTCCTGTCCCAAGGAAGCCTCTGAGCATTATCTACTGTTTGGATGTTTTCAGGCAGAAAGATTACTTGTTTACAGACCCCTTCCAGTGAACAATGGGTGCTGAAACAATGGGCTTCCTGCTTCACTATCCAGCTCTGCTGAACCAAAAGCTGTCCTCACATCAAGTCACCAAACAAGTCACTGTCCTCTGCATCTGCGTGCTGGCATGCACAAACATCCACCCACAGCAGCCTTCGTATGTGGGAAGCTGAATATTGCAGCTAATCCCAAGCCAGGCCACATCCCCTCCACTGGCAACATACACGAGGGGATTTGTTTTGTTAAATTTTGTGGTTTATGGGAGAAAAGGGGGTGGGGTGGGGGAAAGAAACAAAAAATAGACACAAGCTCATGCCAGACAGAAGAGAAGAGAAAAACATCACTGAAGGAGCATGTGCACAGGAAAAGCCATTTCCTGAACACATCAGCTGGCTGGCACAGCTGATGCACCCTGAATCCATGCTTCCTGCCTTTCCAGCTGAATTATTTCTGCCACCTCTTGATGGAAGCAGTGCTGCATTAACTCCTCTCTGAGCCCCAGGGATCGGCATGGTGGAGCTGTCACTGTCACTGCTGGCCTTGTAACCATTTATGACGCAGACTGCTAGAGCAGTGACAAACAGGGCTTCAACTGACATCTAATTAAACAGCAGTCAGTAAGACTGGAGTGCAGCAAGGGAGATAAAATTTGCAAGGGTTTTGTTAATATGGTAGTGAACTATTTTAATTATAGCCTCTACTAGGCTGTTTTACCTAGCTAAAAATAATCCAACAAAACTGTGCTTTAAGTCACAATGACACAGGCGTATAAATTCCCTCCCAGAAGAACCTGCTCCCAAGACAGTAGGCTCCTGGACAGCTAAAAGATTTATGGGCCACCTGAAGAAATTACACAAACATTTCTATGGACTCACACAGTCAAATGAGAGAAGTGTGAGACAGCAAGAACACTGACACTTACTGAAGGTGCCCAGTGAGGTTTCTTTCTTAATTAGCTTGTGTCATTTATGGATGAAGCCTACTTGAAGATTTAGGAGGACTTCAAAGTGCTCTGCAGAGGAATCCAGTAAAGCCACATCTACGCTACAGCGCTTCCCGCCAGCGGACATCTCTGGCAAAGCACTTGGCAGGAAGTAGCTGCTCTGGAAGCTGCGTTTACACAAACTTCCCAGAGCAGAGCTGTCTGGACAAAACACTACCGTATTCTGCCAACAGAGAAAAATCAAGAGATTCTGGCAGAGCCCAACGCCTGCGTGGCGGCACTCCAAGAGCAGATCCACCTACTGATGAGAAGAAGCACATCAATATAATGGAGGTTTTTTCCCCCCCTGAAAGAGAGGAAAACACCTGCCAAAATAAGCTTGCCAAGTGGCCAGCAGAAAAAAAAAAAAAAAAAAAAAAAAGAAAAAGTTTGGAAAAAGGCTTCCAGAAGTACACAAAGATCACTCTGCTCATTTACTGCTTGTTTTTCATTAGCATATGGACTCAAAAAACAGTAACCCATACGGAATGATCACCAGGGGCAAAATATATATGGAGGACTAACAGGAAGACTGTTCTCTGAAGGCAATGGGGTAAGGATATACTTCAGATTGCCGTACATACAGCCCACACACAGCATCACCCGCGTAAGCAAAGTCTTGCTGCCTGGGGAGCGACAGATGCAGCTCTGAGACCCTGAACTTACCCTTCTTTGCTTCCATCAGCTAATAATCCATCAGGGATTTCCACAAAAAGGCTCTGGTTAGAGAGCACTGCATCCCAGGAGGAGGTCTTCACCTCTGTGACCTTGTACTGGAAGTGGACAATATGAGGCTTCCCTTCGTGCACTGGGACATCTTGGTTAACAGTGATCTTCTCGTCCTGTGCAAGGGAGGGAGGAAAGCTCATGAAATATGCTTTAGGGTTAGAGAAAACAATCCATGAGATTATAGACCAAAAATGTAAGAGATCATGCTTCAATGAGCATGCACAGAGACTGCGTTTTCAGTGGGAGCACCCACCTGACAAAGGACCAGCCCTTACGACTTCTGTGTGTCTAGAGTTTCAGCCTATCACTAGAATTCAGCCACCGTGAGATTCACCACAGCTCATGAAGGTGTGCGCAGTCAGCTGCAAGCTCACATTTGAGTCACAGCTCTCTAAAGTGATTAAGAGCTATTGTTCTGAACTACCTGTAATACCTTACTTTTATTTATATGCAAACATAAAGAACAAAAAAGTCCTACATACTAACCAGCCAGTGGAGTACAACTAGAGAGACCAAATGCAAAACAAATGGTATTATAGTCTTACCAAGAGCATCATTAAACTTTTCCCTTCCCCTTTCACTGCCTCAGGGACACACCACAATGAGTACTCAGACCTCAGAGTGATTTTCCTACTCGTGTTTTCCTGTTCAAGGGAATGTAGTTTTGCATATTTACATTGTATTAAATTTCTGGGTAGCGGAAGTCCATTCATTCACCACAGGTCCCAGCCACATCTTCGAGGGATGGTTCATGACCTGCCCCTCAAAGAACACAACTTGAACTGACAAGCTGGAAGAGCATCTGCTGCTGCAGTTTGACCAGTTCCGTTGTCTCCCCAATCCCCACCACAGTTTTTTTGCTTCGGGGATGACCACAAATTGCTTTCCCAGATCTTACAACCAACCGGTATGGCAAATGGCTAGCCTTTTGGTATAAGGGAGGAAAACACATAGCACAAAGAGAATCCCAAAACAGACAGAAGCTACAGAAATCTGAGGATCATGAGGTCTTTTCCACAAATGTACATGGTCCTCTCCAATACTGCTCTAACTAGAATGCCAAGCATGCAGAGCACCGCAGATTCAGCTCAGCAGTTCCTAGAAAAAAATTTCGTGGTTAAAACTCCATTCCTTCTCCTGACAATTTTTGCAGGCAGTTGGCTTGCCCAGTAATGACTTCCACATTTCACTTCAAAAAGCCCCAATGAAATGGTGAAGAAATTCATTAGGTTCCCAAGTCAAAATTGTCAGCTGCAAAGGAAGCTGAACTGTTTCCATCTGCTTGGTTACAGGCTCATGCATCCTGATTCCCTCACGTTTACAAAGTCACCTGCAAAGCTTTGAAGAGCAGAAGTTAACCAGGTATTGGGAGTCATGTCTGCTCTGCTCCCAAGTCACAGGAGTGCCTGGTAAAGCCACATGTCCCTCTCTCCTCAACAGCATCAACAGGTGGGATGGGAAGTGGGTTACTCCATTGGGTTATTAGGTGAGCGACCATCCAGTCTCCAGGAATTTTATTGTAACAGGGTGATTAATCCAGCAGCTCATTACAAGCTCTGATCCGCTGATGATCAGCTGGACTGACAATGAAGCAAGTGACACTGCTGCAGAAAGACAGCACCTCACCAGGCAAGGTTTAATAAATGCTTTGTAGTGACATATACTCTTATCTGACCATAACACACACAGGGAGCCAGCACAGCAAAGAACGCTCAGTCCAGTTTGGATCTGCAGTGGGTATGCATTTAGAGGATGGGCAGTACAAACACAGCAGCCAACCATGCCCAGTAAGAGGGCGAAAGACTGCTCAGTATTGCTGCTTTTCACACAGGTATTTTCTTGTAGGTGTTTTAAGCTATGAAGGAGTAACCACTGCTGAAAGACCAGTGAGTGGTTCAGCAAGAACAACACTGAGAACCTTTCCAGACTCCTTGAGCCTGTGTCCCAGTGCCTTTAATTCCTATTACCATATGTATTAAAATTGATCCCTCTTGGTTTGCCTATCACAACAAAGCAGCAGCCATTGAGTACATGAACGCTGGCAACAAAGTAACACTGCATGCAAATGAGGAACTGCCTGGCTTCAGTAACTGGAGCAGAGGAAGCTGCTGTTTGTTTAAAGCCCACAAAGCTTAGCCGAAAAAGAAGTTTACACTTCATCAGAATAAATATCCTGTAGGAAATAAGTTTATTCATCGAGTTTGAAAGTTTTTGTGGCTGTGCCTGCTGTCGGGCTCTGTTAGTTTTAAACCAAGCACACCAAGAAACCTACAGACAGCTGCCCAGACTGCTCTGATAAAACCACCGCAGAGCCAGCAGCAAGAGTCAGACCTGACCCCAGAGAGCTCAGCACTACAGAGGTTTATTTAAAAAAAAAAACAACAACAAAACCAAGGGGATTATATGCACATCCTTCACCAGTCACTTTATAGGAGTCATTTACAGTTGTTACTGTGCAGAAAGCATCTCTCTTTCAGAAAAGATCCTTCTCTCAAGAAAAGCTCACAGATGCTTCTTCTCTTACACTTCATGAAAACAAAAACAGGGTGGGGAAGTTGAGAAAAGCAGGCTGGGATTGACACATTGAAGGGGGAGGCACACACATGCATTTGTGCAGGAAGACTGGCAGGAGCCTGCAATAGGATGAGAAAAGCTCTTTCCAAGCCTTCTGGCTTAGCCCTTCCGCCACCAGAAGTTATGCCCTGTGCTCCAAACCTCGTGAGATTTTCCCACTTAAAGCCCCACAGTGCAACAGCTCATTAGCCAAAGGCAGCACAACTGCAGGGATCAACAGAACCAGTTCCCCTAGTTCAGTGGGAGTTACATTTACACAGCCTGTCTTGGGCAGCTGATATTGTATTTCTAGGCATCAAAATAGAGATAGTGAGATGCTGGGGAGAGAAGCTGTTCCTGTGAAGCAGCAGCCCAGGATTTTTTGGAAGCTGCTCAAAGTAAAATCCTGTTTACGCAACAAATGTTTCGTTTTAGTTCACCCCTGCAAAATCCCCCTGTCATGCCATCATGGGCAAAAAACCCCCACCAGACTATCTCTTGTACACAGCTGCCTAAACCACCGGCTCTCTGGCACCCCGCTCCATTTCAGCGAGGTAACGCCACACAAAGACCAGCTTCCACTTGGTTACAATTCATCGAGCACAAGATTTTTCAACCCAGCTACGCTCCTCAGACGTCCGGAGAAGGACGGGGGAGGCCCCTACATGTTGGCAGCATAAGAAGAAAGGATGTTATGATCTACCATAGCCAAGCGGCTGGAGAAACCCATGTAAGCAGCCTACTGCTGGCATGTGCTACACCTGCAGCCTCCTGCCAAGTTTGCTAGCCAGAGCACGTCCATTCGCACAAAGCCCGTCCTGGCTGCGCAGCACCAATGCTGATTGCTATTGCATTCCCAGCTCAAGTAAAGCTGCCATGATGAAGGAACGAGTATTAAGTCTCAATACAAAAATACCAACAACTGTAGGGAGACCCAGCTGCTTAATTTATAGTGCTGTTGTCTATCAGCACTGCGCTGCATGCTCCAAAGGAGGCAGGCTTGTTCAGAAAGGTCACCCCTTGAACTAGAACAGCTGATAAAGCTGGAAAAAAAAAGATTTAAGCTTTTGGGTCCAGATGCTTTTCCAGGTCATACTGAAGCTTGCTGGCTGAAAAGCTCAGTCTGCTGTAACTACAGCACTGCTAAACTGAGCAGGGGACGGAGAGGGGCAGAGAGAGTCCCAGCAACCTCCATCTGAGCTTTGACTTCAAACCACTGGGCAACACAGCCTGCTCTGCTCTGGGAGGAGCTCTGTTACAGAAGCGGCTGATTTTCTGAACAGATTCTGCTAGCTTTTGTCAGCAACAAACCCAGGAAGAATTACATCTGTATTTCTGGGATGCAGCTATATAGATGACATCCCCACGAGCAGCAACCCCTGCCTACACACCACTGCCAAAAGCTTCTGTGCAAATTCAAGGCCGTACTGAAATTAAACACTTCAAAGTCTCCAAACTGAGCCCATCGTCTGCCTTTGGACCTTGCCTGGTGTGTCTACAAGGCTTGGCAAAGCTGGCCTGCAGAAGTTTAAGTTGCAGGGTCCCCTATTTCTCATCCCCTCCCATCCAGCGGGAATTCATCAGTTGTCCTGAGCCCTCTTGAAGCTATTTACGTATCTTCTTTATCTGACAGGAAGCCCGTTGTGCTCTGCTGCTTCTCTGGGTTTCATACCCCTCCGTAACATCTGTGACAATTTAACTCAATAGCGTTAAGCTGATGTTATTAAGAGGCTACAGAGGTTGGCGTTTATTTACAAGGTAAGCAGGTGAGGCACATGCTAAAAATTCACCAAGGCTGCATTAAAGAAAACTCCTCTGAAGGCAGCCACAAGGCCTGCAATTCTCTCATGAGTTTAAAGAGGAGACTTTGGTAGCTGTGACCCAAAAGGACTTGTATTTTTTCATCATATAGAGCCTGCATGCCTCCCACTGGGTAATTACAAATCTAGTCTAACACCTATGACAACACTCCTGTCTGAACAGCCGAATTTGCAAGCTGAGCATAAATTTAGGCTACCTCATCTGACAGCACTTGATTCCCTGGCATGTGGCAAAGCAGCCCCATCCCAGAAGGCAGACAGATGTGTGCCACCACAACACAAAGTTGCACAAGCGTCAATTATTCTACAGCAAGGAACAGTCAGGTTTCTTCATTCAAAAGGAAAGGTCCCACTCAATGAAGAGGGCCAAAACCAGAGAGCCACATGCTACAAAGCCTCCCTGATCTTGCCTCATCCTAGCTACATGTTCTAGAAACGTTTGAGTGTGAAGTGGATGGCTACCTTGCTCTTTTGTGAAGTCAGTACATCGTTTCAGGCAGCTCCCAGGCCCCGACAGCGTTACCTTCCGGACTAGGGCACAGGAAGGAGCTTATCAACCATTCTCTCTCTGCATTTCACCTTTCTACTACTCACTTCCTCTTTTTTAAGACATTTAAGAAGTTGTTTCATGTTTTGATAATGCTGGCTCCACATGGAATAGCTTAAACAGGCCTCTGGGAACAGGGCTAATGAATTATTTGCTGCACATCTTTGAGAAAAGGTCTCTTGCTTCTTAATAAACAGGTGGTATAAACCTGCCAACAGGGTTGCTGAAAAATTAGCTGTTCTCCCACTTACTACCTTGGAGTTATTTGCATTTATTCCCATCAGACTGTGAAAGGAATCAAACACAACTGCAACACAGGTACAGGTCATTATTTAGATGTCAGATCTTTCTCACCTTATATGTCAGAGCTGAAAGAGAAGGATCCCTGCTACCCCCTCGCCCACCGGGGATCTTCGACAGTGGGTGAGGGGCATCAGGAGCACCACAGAGGCCCTGGAACAATGTGCCTGCAGCATTGCAGCTGGGGACAGTTACTCAAAGGTAAAATACTACTGCAAGAAAAAGAGAGAGAACACCAGGTTACATTAGCAGGGATCACATTTCAGATGCTACAGCTCCTCATTACCCCAAACCGTTCATATCCCTGCTCCTCCATAGCACTTCAGAGGCAGCTATCAGAGCTTCAGCACCCAGGGACCTACATCAAAAACAGTCACTGCCCAAGTTGTATCAGAAACCAGTGGTGTTTTGTTAGAAACAGAGGAGGGGCTTTGCAGCCAAGAACCCTGAGAGAGTGCTGAGCAACCTCATGCTAATAAGGGACACCTGGAAGTCTGCCAATAGCAGATGGCTGGAAACGCATGACCAGATGAGCACACATTTTCTATAGACAAGTATCTACAAATAGATCAACAGGACCCAGAAGGAGGAGGTTTAAGTTTCACATTTTCAAAACGAGGAGGAGTGAAAGGGCTGGTTCTTCAGATATTTTCAACACACTCTACAACATCTGAGCTGGCATTTTCACATGCAAATAAAACATCATACATACGTTCTTCACCCCAACCCTAAATATTACAAGTTCACTCCACAGATCTACTTTTAAGAGCAATAAAGTATGTTTCCCTTGCAGTTTCTAAGTTTGTTCGGATGTGCTATACACGGTCTTTCAGGATCACTTTGAACGCAGGCTTTAATATCTGCTCTAGCTTTTATAAAGTTCATGAAAGCAAATTATTTTACTTCTGGAGCATTGCTTCCTTTATCAGTACCACAAAAGCTCTTTGCTGAGGCATGGCACAGCAGTGGTATCCCTCTAACAAAGCCTGCAACAGCAATGCAGAGAAACCAGCCATTCCCCAGTGTTCCCATCATGAAACAAGTACAGTGCAAAGCTATGTAAACACCACCAAAATAAAGGTGAGTACGAGGGTTTTCAATAAGCACACGGAGCGAGGAACAAGGCTATAGCGGGCAGACTCTGCAGATGTATTGACAGCTTACTGTCTGCCCTAAAACTTCTCACTGAGCTGTTCCTAAGACAGCGTTTTTCCATTCTAATCCCTCCCCAGGAGGGAGACAGGCTTCAGTATCCAAAGACCAAGTACCAAGCTGCACTATCAGAATCACCTGAACCGCCTATACAGTACGCTACGAACATATACCAGACTGCAAACGAACTACCGACATTTGGCATTTCTGAATGCCAAAAAATAACTCACGAACACAGTTATGACACAGGCAGACTTTGCTAAGATCTTGGCTTGCCACTTCATACCAAAATAATCTCTCTACAGGAAACACAAATATTCTTCCTCCACGTATTTCCTGCTCCAGGTTCCCTATATGGGGCTCTTCAGCAGCGTTCCCATGTGCTGTGGCCTACAGCCTCCACTTCTTGGAGAAAAGACTGTTTAAATGCATCAGGAAAAAAAGATATGAAGCAGTTGCAGGAAAAGATTTCTCAGGGCAAACCCTTTTGCACATATGCTCAGCGGCTTTTTGTGTTAATACAGTCCCTCCTCACGGCATGACTGGGGCTATCAATGGACCAGTGTGTATTCAGTAGTAGTGGATGTCGAGAGGCATGACAAAGCACTTTGCTGTGCCATTCCCCACCCCCAGAAAGCTGTTGGCAGCTTTGTTATTCCCTTCCCTCCTCCCTCACCCCCCAGTTAACAATGTACTATTGATAGCTCCAGCCAACTTGCGGCCAAGGCATCAAGAAGCTGGATAATGAACTGTAGGGGGGGGGAAGCGTAGTTTTCACGCAAAAACGGTTCAAGACACTTCCCAGTTTCACTTCCTCTGGCACATGCAGAAGTCCAAACACAAGACCCCTTTAGCTGCTGAGCCCTGCCTGCGGCATGGTGCTTCACCTAGCCCAGACCACAGACCGACCCGCACACCGGCACCGCTATCCTCCACTAAAACTTCGCAGTGGCAGCCAGGGAGGGTCCTGAAAGCAGCATACACAGGGCAGCGCTGTCAGGCAACACTGGGAAGAGAGCGCATGTGCATATGGCACGTATTAAGAGGTTTTCCTTCCTCCAGGTGCACATTTACACCCTGGGAAGAAGTTCATGCAAGCGCCCAACAACGTCTGATCGTTTCATGCATCTGTGCACAAGCAGCCCACTGCAACTCCATTCCCTGAGGCCTGTTTATAGCCTAAAATTTAGGACTGTGCTCTCCCCTAGCCTCCCTTCTGAGAAGCTGCTATCCAGAAGCTTCATTTAGATCACTGATCTGAAAAGATCACTTTTCCCTGAAGAAACTCCCAAGCAAAAGCTTCTTGACTGAGTCTCGCCTGAAACAGGAGCTGGAAGCAAGCGTATGTTTTCAGCCAGTAGGTATAATTTTAACTTGCTAAGCCTCCAGCAATCCCAACCCCGTGCCCTGTCCCTGGGAAGTGCAAAGGACAACTCAGCAACTTCTGAACCCCGTCACAGCTGCTCTTCAACAGCCCTCGTACCTGAAGCCCCGGGCCAGCACTGCTTTCACTCCACAACAACCACCAGCACCTTGGGCTCTAAAAGCTGCATGTTTTCTCGGGTTTTGGGGGGGGGTTTATTCATGCTAAACACTTAGACCAGACAGATGGATCCACACAGCTCCCCTGACATTACCGTTAGGTTTTCTTTTGTGTTGCTTTTCAGAACAGGCTCTGAAGATGTGGGCTGCACCTAGCCTGTAAGATATGATGGTACCAGCCATTGCAAGCCATGTATTAAGCAACCTGGTGTAGGGAGCAACTTGTAAAATGAACACAGCACAGCTGTGCTACCATGCGTGCAACAGCCAAGAAACAAGGCTGTTCTGTACACATCCCCCGGGTGCTTATCTACACAGCAGAACAGAGGTTCAGGAAACGACACTTTTAGGACTCTACAGAAGGAACAGACAAGATAATCTGGTCAGCTGAGCACAAGACCCACAACCCGAGTAAGGCCCTGCCTGCCGACAGCCAACCTGCCAGAAGGGCTGCCTGCCCGGAGCCCCCCGGGGCGGGAAGGCACAACCCGCGCCTCAGGGGCCTGCCCGACCACGGGGGCTCTGACATCGGCCGCCGAGGCGCCCCCCGGAGCCGAGCCCGGCCCCGGTGAGCCCGGCCCCCGCCCGGGGTCGCTCCTCGGGGAGAGGCGCCGCCCCGACGGGGGTTTCAGCGGGGGAAGGTGGAGGCCGCCCGCCCCCGGGCCCGCACTGAGGGGCGAGGGAGGCCCCGGCGGGGTGGGCAGGGTGGGGACCGCGCCGCCCCGTACCTGTCCTGGGTGTTTATCATCCTGGGCTTGCTCCGGCTCCGCCTCGGCTCGGCTGGGTCTGCCCGCTCCGGCTCCGCTCCGCTGCTGCCGCCCTCGCTGGCCGCCGCGCTCCGACTGACTCGCGGGCCCGCCCCGCGCCGCCCCGCCCCGCGCCGCGCCGGGCAGCCTGGGAGCCCGCCGCCCCGCGCGCCCGCCCGCCCCGCGTGCAGGCGCGCCGCCCCCCGCCTCCGCGGCGCGCGGGGTCGCGCACGCCTTGCCGGGGTCGCGGAGCGGTGGCAGGGGGGCCGTTGCGGGGCTGCCAGCACCCTGGCGTCCCCCCCGAGGGGCTGCTGCCCGCCCGGCGGCTGCCTGAGGGGACCCGAGCCCCCGCTGTCTCCCGTGGGACGGCTGGCACCCCGCGGGCGGGCAGGGAGCGCGGGGGCGGCAGGCCCGTGGGGCCTACCTCGCCTCGGGGGGCCCTGCCGCCTCGCCTCGGGGGGGCCTGCCTGTCCTCGGGCCAGCCAGGCGCCTGCTGGCCACTCTGGGGGAGCGGGGTCCTGAGGGCTGGGGGAAGGACGCCTGCACAGGGATAGGGAGCAGCGTGCAGCCGGTGGGGGGAGGAGGGGTGAGAAGCCGCAATACCGTAGCAGGAAACAGAGGCAGGTCTGCGTTGTTCCGTACAGTGGAGGAGGCCGGGGCCCTTAGGTTGAAAGTTATCTGGAGGCGTTTCTGGCTCCTGTTGAAGCAGTGGGAGAGGAGGCTGGGGACCAAGGCTAAGTAAGGAATTGCTGGCCCTGGCCCCGTTGGTATCGCTACAGAACAAGCTGCTGGTTCTGGTGTGGGATATCCTGCTTGAAGTATGATGCTAGTGCTTGAAAGCTGGCCTGGGGAACTGCAGGCTCATAACCTCGATGAGCAGGAGCTAGAGTAAGGGAGGGAAGAGTGAGTGGATAGGAGGATGTTGAGCTGCCCATGGCAGGGCTCTGCCGGGGCTTGTGATGAGCAGCCTACCCATGAGGGAAAGGCAGCCGCAGTTACTCGGGCAAAGGCAAGGAGCCTGGAGAACCAGGCAGTGTAACCTCTGGGGTTCAGTCCCGCAGAGCTTGGTGGGTGCTGAGCCTTCATATGGGGTCAGAAAGAGCAGCTTGCTGAAAGAGAAGTTCTTGAGATCCTTTGGATGACAGCCTTGTGGACTGGAGTCTTGGGGAAGTCTCACACCTACTTGCCTGGTCTCACACCATCTATCTGCTGGTGTCGGCAGCATATGGGAGAACAGAGGCCTGGCCTCAAGCAGGAGCAGAGCAGGCTCCCAAGTGACTGACATGGCAGCCCAAGGTGCGATGCCCAGCAGGCTCACGGACTCTGGGATCTGACAGGCAGCCCTCAGCCAGGGCTTCCTGGTTCCCAGCGCGGGAGCACTGGCCTTCACTCAGCAGGAAGTGACCAGCTGTTCTGCAGAGAGCTGGATGCTAGCCAGAGTCCAAGTTCAAACAGAGCCCGTTAAATGGCCTTTTCCCCCTTCCTCCGCATTTAAAGCCCTGCTTGCAGCCATAATTCTATTTATAATACCCAGGAAAAGCAAGCTGAGACTTTCCCACAGTGCCGGCTTCTCAGGCGATTGTGGTTCGGGAAGCTGGAATGTACATGGTATTATTTCTGTATCCCCCCGGGAAGTTTTTTTTATTATTATTGCATGTTGCTCCATGTCCCCGTCTATGCTGAGGAAAGTTTGCAAAGTATAAGGTCTCCAGCTGTTGCTTGTGGCTCTAAAATGTTTTGTTGAGATGCTGCAGATTTGGGTGTCTCTGCCTGCATGCCCCTTTTGGGGAGGGTGGCAGGTGCTCTGAGAGATGTCCTGGTAGCCAAGGGGCTCAAAGCCAAAAAGGATATCACTGTCTCATTACTGAACCCATCATGTTGCTTTCTTGCTTTGTGCCTCAGTGTCCCCTGTGTGAGGAGGAGGGAAGACAGTAATCCTGCCTGAAGTAACGGGGCATCATCGTTTCTGCCCTGCCTGGGGTTTTGGCAGTGAGAAGTGCTATTGTGCCACAGTTCAGGGGTGGCTCAGAGACACCGCCAGAGGCTGGGTGTGATGACCGCGTGGGTCGCGGTGTCACTGTTCACTGGGGTGTTGCTGCCAGTTGAGTCCAGTGGGCACTTCTTTTGCCTTTCTTGGCCAAGCAAGGCCATTCCCTGCACAGGGAGCTTGCTGTGCGATATTCTGGGCAGGCTGTGGGCATGACCCAGCTGTGGCAGCTCCATGCTGCCCCTTGCCCTCCATGAGCTCCCAGCAAGCACCTGCAGGCCCCACACCTCCCAGACAGGCAGGTATTTTACAGAGCAAACACCCTGCTTGGGCTCTTATTCTGGCAGAGCGAGCACCCTGCCTGTCCTTTCCTTAGGCACTTGTCACCTGGCAGTGCTGCTGCAGTGCTTGTGGCTTTCCCTTTCCCTGCTCTTGCGAGGCCCTGCACCGCTTTCATTCTCCTATGTGCAGGAGAGGGTTCCTGCTGTCCCTTCTTTGCTGCCCTTGCTTATAAGCAGTGAGGCTCTGCTGAGCACTGCCACCCTTCTCCCAGCTGTACCATCACCCTTCTGTCCTTTCTTATTTCTCAAATAAAAGCTGCTTGCAGGCAGCTTCCCAGCTCCGAGAGTTCCACATGTGATTTTAGCCTGCTACCCAAGAGTCAGCCCAGAAGAGTGCTAGCTGTTTCTGCCATGCGCTGTGTCACTTTGCAAAATCGTTTCTGCTATGTCCTCTCCTGGCCTGGAAACGGGTTTTATTGCCCTGCCCAGGGTTTTGGCAATGAGAAGTACTGTTGTGCCATGGTTTGGGACTTTTTTCCCACAGCTGGCCTGATGTACAATGTGCACCTCTGAATAGCTTTGCTGTGTGTTGCGCTGGGTTTTGTGATTGATTATCCCAAATTCTAGATGTGGAACAGATGAGATCTGCAACCTTTCTATTTTAGAGGCTTGCAAATATTGGTTGGGTATCTCAATTATTCCCATTAATTACTGTGATTAGTTGTGTGGACTACGTAGCTCTTAATACTTCCACCAGAACAAACTACAGAGAGAAGTGATGCATTTTTCCCTGGCTGGAGAGCAGAGACCCAGAGCTCTCCTGCACCTGGAGTTGGTGACCACTGGTGGGCTGGGGCTGGGCAGGCAGGTAGCCCCAGCCTCCTGGAACTGCCTGACACCGAGACAGAAGACGCTAGATGGAGACAGGCAAGGACAAGATGATGTGAGGACAATGGCTCGGTCACAGCCTTTTTGTGCGCAGGTCTGATGGTAAAGGCACTGTGCAGACGTTTGGGGCCATGGAATAGAGCGGAGTCCCTGCGGGACTTTTGCTCAGTGCTTTTCCTTGGCTGCAGTCCTGGCCACGCTGTCTTTGCCTTTGTGTGAGAAATGGCCAGAAGCAAGGTCACCCGCTCGGCCGGCTCCATGGCAATGCAGTCACAGGGTTTCTTGCTGACCTCACAGTGATGCAGCCACTCAGATACAGGAAATGGCACTGTTGCAGAGGCAGTTGTACCAGAGAAGTGGCGGGCTGTAGCCCTTCTCTGTGCCCTTTCGCCCAGCGAGTAGCACAGATCTGTCCCTTGGCTTTGCCCTCCCCATTGGAGCAACATGCGGCTAGCCTTGGACTGTGTGATGGCTGCTGTGGCCAGCCAGAGCCTCAGATGCAGCGCCTCGGTACCTCCAGCAGTACTGCATAGCTGGCTGTGTTTGAAAGGTGTTGCCTAATGGAAAACACTTCCAAACAGAGGTTTCAAAGTGAAGAGAGAAAAGGGTTGGTAGCTTTAGATGTAATTATTACCCTGTAGTTATTTAAAAACATATGTAGAAATGTGTCATTCAGAACTTTCTAGGGCTGAACATGTATATGGTAATGTAATTATGTTTTCAACAGCAGCCTTTTCATCCCCCATTCTGTTACTGCTGTTGGGGTTTTTTCTTTTTGTTTTTTTTTCTGGTGGTATTTGTTGTTTTTTTTTTTTTTAACGTGAGGATCTTGTTTTGCTAGGGGAAAAATAAAAAAGAACACTGCCAGGGAATTTTGTTTTCATACCTTGGTCCTCCCAGCCCAGCTGCCAGTTTGGTCTTCCTGTGTCGACATGTCTGTATTGTGTTACAGCCACAGCAACACCAGGAGTGTTCCTGGGATTCTGACTCCCTGTGTTTCTAGGTGAGCCACAAATAAATTCCCTAAAGCCAGTCCATCTGTGCAGCCATGAGGCCGCAATAGTGTCTGGAGGTTTTCATGCTAGTGTCATTCTTAAGAGGCTGATTTTAATTGTTTAAACTGTGGAGCTGGTTAGTGTAACTAGCCTGTGTCGTCTGTCTGCTTCACATCTGTAACAGAAATAAGAGGTTCCTTCCAAGCCACATTGATACAGTTTTCTGTTGTTCCTTTATATTTCCAATGGGATCAGTTGATTCCTTGGCAGACCTGCCTGGAGCTGGGGGTCAGATTTAAGGCGCATTGCTAACATCAATGGCTTTCTTTTTTTAATGAGCTTTGTCAGAATTTGCTGTTTAGCCATTAAGCAGTGCCAGTGCAGAGTTCATGCATGAGCTGAGTTGCAAATCTGCTAGGTGTGAATTAGTGATGAGAGAAAAGCAGGTCAAGGAACATCTTATTTCAAAGCACGCTGAGCGTCAAGCTTAGCTTGGGTGATAACTGATGGGTCCAAGGCCTTGAACCAGGGTATGGGCAGAGGAAAGAACATAGAAATCATGGCAAGGGATGACATCCTTCAGCTGTGCTTTGAAGAGACATCATCCCTCATTGTGCCACTGGGATGTGCATCGGCCCCAAGTGGAGGTGTTCCCATGCAGCACAAATCTGGGGTGTGTCAGGGTGGGTGGGATGAGGAGCTGGATGGTGTCAGGGAGATGAGAGCTGGTGATAAGACATGGCAGCCCACCATGAGATGGGTCTGTCATGGACTTGTGTGTCACTCATGAGCCCTGCACTCTGGGAGGATGCTGTGGGCCAGTGCCAGCACCTTTGCAGACACCAGAGAGGGCTCTGCTGGGATGGGCACAGGCTGAGATGCTGTGGAAGACGTGCCAGAGTGAGTCCCTAGCAAACCTGCCCTCCTTCCAAGCATGGAGTGTCAGGATGGGTTATGCCCTGGAGAGGCAGGCAGGGGATTTACCGGCAAACACTGGACAAAAGGTGGTCCCTCCACCTGTGATCTCCTGGCGTAACAGAACCTGGGAATGGGGTGTGATGGAAAAAGTAAGCCATGAAGTACAAAGCCTACAGCGAAGATGGAAACATGTAGGTGCGAGGTTCAGGCATGTGGCTCCCAGCTTGAGACTGTGTCAGCCAAGAGCTGGCAGCAATGTGTACCTGTGGGAGCAGCACTCTCCCAGCAGAGGTTAGCTCGGGAGGTCACCTCTTTCTTGGCCAAAATAAATGCTTCTGTGTTTCCCTGCCTCTGTTTCCCCTGAAGGAAGCCTGCCTGTAGCTTCTCTGCATCATCCCTGCTCCTCTGTGCCTGCAGCTCTTTTCTTTGGCTGCTCATGGAGTAGGTCATGCTCCAGGATATGGCCAAAGCCTCCCAGTGCAGGGTCTAGTGAGTGGCACAAAGAGATGAAAACGGGAAAAATCTGAGGAAAAGTTGGTAAAAAAGAGCATACAAGGAAGCATACAGGCAGTGAGGAGGTGTCTTGCTGCTGGCATGTTGCGCATCTGAATCCAGCTAGGTCTTTGTATTGATTTTTTTGTAAAAGCTCAATTATTTTTACAATGAGCTCATCTTTTCTGGCACATCTCTGCTCCCTTGTTCATTTATTACAGGCATGGCAGGCTTCATTTCACCTCTTTAGTAGTTTGCTTGTGAGCTGGGAACAGGCAGCTCTGCTTGTTGTCCCTGGAGAAAAACAGGTACCTTCAAGGTGTCTTGACTTGGCTCCTTCTAGACACTGTGTGAAGATGGGATGAATGGAGCTGAAAATCCTTTCAATAGAGCAGCCTGACCTTAGCCAGAACTGGGGCTGTGTACTGCCTCCGTGCAGCAGGACTTGCTCAGAAGCTGGTTTTTCTGTGTGGTTTTGGTGGTTCAGGATACATTTCCGTGAATGGGAACGGGGCTGTGGAAAAGGATGTCTGAGTGGTGTTTTGGCATGAAAAGGCACAATGATGGTAGGAGCCACTGCTAGTTCAGCCAAAGATCCAAAAGGCATCTTGGAGTTGCACTTTTAAGACCACAAACTGACTGCAGATTACAAGGGCAATCTAAAGATTGAAGCCTTGCATCTGCTTCTGGCATTTCTCAGTATCTGAGTGAGGCTTCTTAGAAATTTCACATTACAAGAATTCAGAACTATGTCTTGGGGCAGCTTGTTTTGTATCATTTATCTTAACTTATGGCTGTACTGTAAACTAAGAAATCTCGGAAGGGACATCTGGAGTCCCTGCAGATCTGAAATCCTTAAAGCACTGTCTCAAGACTCCCTCAGCTGGGAGTGCACAGTGGTGAGGTGGCACCAGCAGCGTAGTCAGCCTTGCTCTCTCATTGTGTTAGCAGCACAGATTTAAGCAGACTGAGCCTAGGAGCGGGTCTTGTGGTTCCAGCACTGGGTTTTGGATCCATCCTCCAGTGGGGCCCCTGTGCGTGTGTTTGGGGACAGGTCTCAGGGATGCTGTGCAGTGGTGCCGGATGCCTTGGCATGCCTGTTCCCACAGGGCAGCACAAGTGCACTATTTGGGGCTGAGGATTCATTCATGGCTGCAGAGCGTCTGTTTGCCGACACCTCTCGAGTTGGCAGTGAAGCTGTTGGAAACAAAGAGCCAAGAAGCTTGAAGACCTGTCCAGGCAAAACACCTCCTCCATTTGCTTTAATAATTTTGTTTTTCTCAATTCTACACTCGCATAATAATGTGTCCAGACCTGTTTTAATGCACTGGATCATTCTGAGGGTTCAGTTGAGGTCTGGTATCCAGATATTTCTAGAATGTGGTCCTGCCTCTGTCCTATCCTCTGGAGAAAGGTAACATTCCTCTCTTTCTGTGTCACACGTGCAAATATGGACTTTACAGCCTGTGCTTGGAGATGGGCTCCCTGCAAAAACCCCAAACCTGTGTGCTTGGATTCTTCTCTTTCGTGGCTCTCTGTGCATGTGAGGCTCCTGCTTGGTGCGTTTCCATTCCTGTGCAGTTGGATTCATAAAGCTCATGTTTTTGTGGCCCCGCAGGAATTTGCAGGCTCAGTGAAATCGCTGGGGGCTCCCTGCTGAGGCTGGCTGGGTGTTAGCCCTCCAGATCATTTGCGAATGGAGGCAAAGAGCTGATGGAAGAAAATTTTTCTGCAGAGCTGCCTGCCTTGATCACAGCCTGGGAGCCGAAGCATGGTTTCTGGCTCCTCTCTGCAGCCACAGTGTTAACCGCGAGCTGGGCATGGTGCTGCTAACCCTCAAGTTGCTGATTTTCAGGAGATGAGCTCCTTTGTATTTTCCAAATATTGTTAAAATTTTTCTCTGTATAGTTTTATTATGAATGTATATATACATAGGTGCTTGTCTCCTGAATGTTTGTGCTTTATGGTTTAGCAAGTATTTTTCCAAACGATACAGATCCATTATTTAGTCACAGTATGGATAGCTACATTGCTTCATACAATGCAAACTTGCAATCCTTTCCTTTCTACGGGCTGTTCAAACCCCCCAACTACAACTTTCCCTAGTGTTTCAAAGTTGCTATATTCTGGGGGGTTTAAGTGTCATTTAATTTATTCTAAAATACGTTCTTTATTTGAATCAACCCCAGAAATCATTGCTTGGGCACGCAGAAGGGGGAGAAACGCCTTGGATTCTGGAGGAGTTGAAAGTTTAACTTAGTGGACGGAGGACAGTTAGTGATAAGAATGAGAAAAATGCAGTGAGCTCTTTTACGACCAAGGTCTGCACTATCTTCATAAAAGACTCAAAAGCCAGGTCACCTGTAACTCTGGTAGCAAACGGGTAGAAAGGAAGTAAAATCTGGGTTTCTAGTGCAATTTTGTTTTAAGATAGATGATGAATGGTTCATTTTTAATCTTGCAAAGAAGACTGCAAACCCTTTTGGGGGTTGTCACCACATATCTGTAGCAAGCCGGGTCGGATGTGCACCCGTGTGGGAGCAGGCAACACAGGTGGGAAGGTTTTGTGCACCTACGAAGTGGGAAAGAATGATCTCCAGTGCATTTTTTTTGTTCACAGAGCACCCGTGAACGTTCGTGGGTGCCTGAAGTGACATTCTCTGCTCCCAAGCCTGCATCTGCCTGGTGGGCAGTGCCTGCCCTGTCTCGTGCAAGTGCTCTCACTGGTGGCTGCACTGCAGGAGTGTGTACTGCACATTGTTTCCCAGCATTGTTACAATAACAGTGGAAAATGAGATGAGGGTTTGTCAGCTCAGAAAGCGTCCAGATACCAAAGCTTTTCATACCGATTACCTTGCAGTTCTCCTTGTTCCAGGGAAGTGTTATTTGAACACAGCTTTGCACAAAGAATGGAGAGAAGAAAGAAACAAAGGGAGACAGGAAAAGGGCCTCCCTGGGCTCCACACAGCTTTGCTTGCAGTTTGGGACAGAAACACCTTTGTGTTGCAGGTGACTCCAGCTGGATTTGTCCTGGTGTGTCAGCCACCAAGAAGAGTGAAACCAAATGCCCTTTTTCTTCAGGAGCCCACAGCTAAAAATGTTTCCAGAGACCTGTCTCCTTCGGGAGACCCCAAACCAGGTGCATGGCTGGGCTGTAATGCTGGTGCCTTTGTGTACAGCGGCAGCCTGCCATCCATGGGGCTCCAGTTCCAGCTGCCAAGCGAGCCCAAGTTCAGGGAAGATCTAAATGTTTTGCAAGAAGGAACTTGAGAAAATGCCCATCAAACATCCGAGTAAGGGATTCATGAGCAGGCCATCTGTAGTCCTTTGAAACACTGATAAAAAGCTTAATGAGCTATCTGTGTGGAGGACATCCCCAAATACAGTACCAAAAGCTGAGTGTACACTTGATGCTGGAGCTCACCTGTAGGTTTAGGGTATGGATAAAGGTACTGCACCCATTGGAAGCTGCCTCACTGCAGACAGTATTAGCTGTTAGGAGAGCATGCTGTCCTGTGAAGGGGACTTATGAAGTCTGTCAAAGGAAAACTGGTGCCTGGATCCTTTGGATTTGAGTTTTGGAAGGCTCTGCCTCACCATGTGTGTGATGGGTAGTATGCAACGTACCTAAGATAGATGCCACTAGCAGCTCTGGTGCCCAGTGTGCAAGGCCCGAAGCTGACTGGGCAAGCATTCTTGCTCCCTGCTGCCTCCTGCATATCTCTGGAAGAAGGAATGGGAACCACTGCGAGACCAGCAGCACCAACATCTGCCTCCTGGAGTGTCCTCTTCAGCCGGCCTTTCGGGAGCACGAGGAAGTGGGCTGGAGCTGGTGCTGGGCATTTTGCAAAATATGGTATGACTGCTCTGCTTGGGGCTTAGCCTTGCTCTGGATACTGAGGAGAAATCACTGGAGACCAAACGTCCTGAGACCTGCCCTCCTGGGGCATCCACAGACCAGTTGGGGAGCAGGCAGCCAGTTCCCGGCCATGAACAGATCCCACCCCGGGTGTCATGGCCAAGGAGAATGCCACCTGCAGGCTGTTCCCAGGCTGGGGCCGGCTCTCGGCCTCTCCTTCCCCCCTCGTCGCAGTTCTTCCGCCGCCAGGTCCCAGGGCCGTGCAGCGCAGGAAGTGCGGCGGGTCGTGGGAACCGGCCTGAGGAGGAGAGGCTGAGCCCAGCGGGAGCCAGGAGCGCCCCGGCACGCTGCCTCTGCTCCACCGGGCCGGGGAGCGCGGGCACGCACCAGCTCAGGCACACGGCCCCCCGCAGGCTGGCACCGTGCGTGGGTGCATCCTGTGCACGTGTTCCCACGACTGCGCCCCGCAGGCCCCTTACCAAAGTGTGGGTGCCCAGCACCCCTCCTCATCCTGTTCCCTTCTCAGCTGTTACTGCCACCAGCTGTACCCCCGGGCTGAGCAGGTGCCGGGTGTTGGGTGAAGCCGGGTAAAGGGGAAGGTTGTTACAGACCAGCTGCAATGTCTCAGTTGCCTTTAAGTATTTTCCTTCTTTGTTGTTAAGTGAGGAGCCTGTTCTGAACACGGAAACCTCCGTGTACTTAAGAAATTAAAGTGCCACCTTTGGCCCTGCCAGCATGTTTTTAAAGTATTTTTAAAGCTATTTCCCAAGTTCTGCTTTCAGTTGATTGGGAAGTGATGTGTTTTGGAGTTCCTTGTCCCCTGGATCTCTCCCAGGACTTGCTGGGGCCATCACCGTGCTGAAAGAGCCCCAGGAAGGTGGGTACTGCAGTGCCCTGTCCTTATCCCCTGCTCAGCCTTGTCAGGCCTGCTTTCCCCCATGGCCCTGTGGGTTTTTTAGGCCATATTCAGCTCAGCCACCATCTCCCGGCGGTTGTGCTCGGTGTGTTTCCAGCTCACTTCTCTGGCAGCAGGGCTGGGTGCATGCCGGGAGGGTGGTTTATTCTGGACAGGACTGTGGGATTGCCTGGAAGCCGAAGGGAACAGTAACAGGCAGGTGAAGCAAAGGCAAAATGCAGAGGTTTTCTGAAGAAATTTCTACTGATGATGATGAAAAAATAATAATGTTTTGGCCCGAACCTGTGGTTGCCCTGCTCCGCCAGCCCCCCAGGCTGCGGGGCAGGCAGAGCCACGGGACGGCAGTGTGCTCTCACATGCGTGGCACCGTCTGGGTCTGCTGTGTCTGGGCCCGTGGCCAGCTTTGCTGCGAGCTGGCTGTCCTCCGCACGGGACCATGCACAGTAGGCATGGGGTGGGTTTCCAGGTGCCAGGTGGGTTTATTATTTTGCAGCGCTCCCAGTCTGCCTGGCATTTCCCCAGCTTGTGTTAGTTGCTGAGGGTGTCCAAACTGGGTTGTGATGGAGTGAATTCAGGCATGGGAGTGATGCTGAGGGGGCTGCACCCTGTCTGCCCCACTGCCAGAGGGGAGCGGTGAGGGGGTGGGGGGCTCCCTGGGACCTCATCTTCACTGTATGGTCACCCTGCTCTATGCCTGAGCTCCAGGCAGCCCCTGTCAGTGTCACTTGTCACCCCATCAGCTACCTGGTCTTTTGTCCCTCCCTTGGTCCTCTGTTGCCTGTATGATCTTTCCATGGCCTTGTAGAGGCACAGGTGGCAGGTGTGAACCAGGAGGGTTCCTGGTTCCGGGAAGGTGACACCAGGGCAGTGGCGTGTCTCAGTGCTACTGCTGGTGCAAATGGAGAGGTCAATGCAATTAAATCCCACCTGCTAACACCTGATGTTTTGGGGGCTTGAACATATTTTCAAATGTCTTATTGCAAAACGAGGTGGTTCTCATCATCAGCCTCCTTCACCCCACCCCACCCCCCACCGCGAGCTCCAGCTGGAGGAGGACATGGAGCTGGTACCCCTTAACGTTTGTTCCTGTCTGGTGTCTCCCCGCAGCGTCAGCTCTCGCCCTCGGTTGTTGCACTGGCTGAGATGCAGCTGAGGTTTCCTTTCAGCACGACGGTTGGGGTCACTCTTTCCCAACGAGCATTTTTCTCCTGAGCATGACTTGTGCTTCCCAGTACAACGAATTCAGTGTTGCATCCAGTTAATGTTGTGCCAGCTGGGATTTCAAGCTTTTGGGACTAAGTTCTCTGGACAAACACAGGGTCAGCAATATCTTTGGTTTTTAAATAGTGCAGCCACACAAGAATAAGCTTTTTACATGGCCTCAGAATCTTGATAAATTAATGTTCAAACTCCCTGGGCTTCTCTGGGTCTGGATCCAGCAAGGGAGCTGGGATCTGTTCATTGTCTGGCTGTTCCTGGCTGTCATCAGTGGGGAGGGAGTGATGTGGCTTAAGCTCGCAGCGTCATCCCCAGGTCTGGCACATGGACTCATGCCATGGTGTTTGTCGTGATTGTTGCAGCTGCCTCCTTGGTACCTCAAAAGTGCTGTGGTCCTGGGACAGGGGGAGTGTGGGGTGATGCCAGGACCCTGCTGGGCTCCCCATGGGGAAGTCTTATCCTGTGTTTGGTCCCCTCCCTGCCAGATTTATGAGTTCTCCCAAAAGGGTCAGTGCAAAATCTAATTAGAAAGCAGCAAAAATCCCCATCATGGCTCTGCCCTGGCTGGCAGAGATGAGGGAGCTCCCCCCAGCTTGCTCTTCATCCCTTCCCTCACCCCTGCCCATCTCAACCCCTTCCCCAGCTGCTTCCCCCACCCTGGCAGTCCCCAAAACATTTCCTGGTGTGAGCAGGATGCAGACCCACCGAACCCGTCCTTGGCCTGCTGGCACACGCCCTACAGCTGGGGAGAGGAGCTGATGCCACTGCAGTCACAGGTCTGGCTTATGGTGGGTGTAGCAAGGTGTCGTGTGTCGTCCCCCCCCCCCCCCCCCCGGGGCCAGGCTGAAGCCCGTGGGCTTTCCCCTAGTGGTGAGGGGCAGGCTGGAGCATCCTCAGGGTATCTAACCACGCTGCCATCCTGTGTGAACACAGCCTCTCCCAGCCCAGCCAGCGCATGCATGACCACGTGGGAATGTTCTGTCCTGGTGGAGGAGGTGGGGGAAGTGCAGGGGTGGGAGCAGAGCATTGCCCCGTGATGGGAACTGACCGCCCCGAGGAGGGGGTCTTCAGGGATAAATTTAGTGGCAACAAAATAGCCCAGCTGGCTGTGGCTGGCTGCGTGACAAGCTAAGGGTGCCAGGAGCATGTGTGGCTCCTGCCGTCATCAGGTGGCAAAGCCCTGCCGGGAAGCCCTGAACACACTATGGGGACAGGGAAATAGGGTGGGGGGTGGGTAGCACTGGCCCGTGCAGCCCAGGCCAGGCAGACCCTGCTGGCAATCCTCCTTGGTGGCTCAGTTATTGCTGGAGGAAGAGGAGCTCGGAGAAGATGTGCTGGGGCTGATTTGGGAGGCAGATCACCCAAGCACAGGGTGCTTTGCAATTCCAGGGCAGTGTCTTTGTGGTGTCGGCGCAGAGCCTGGCAGTGCTGCTCCTTGGAGCATGTGCCCAGCGCCAGGGAGCCAGCCCCCACCTGGCACCACGAGGGAGCCATGGGAAAGTAATTTGCTTTATTAACAGCAGGGGTGGGAGTCCCATCTGCTGAGTGTGGGGACCATCCAGGCCCAGAGACACCTTGCCACCACATCACACAGGACATGGTGCTGGCAATGTCCTGGGCCCCGGCAGGTGGCTAGTGCTTGGTGGCACCAGCCAGCCGCTCCTCCTGGCCTCGTGGTGCAGCAGGGAGGTGTGATGTGCCACGTTTGCTGGGGCAAAAATGTTTCTCCCTCTGAATTTGATCCTTACGCAGGGGCAGCCCTGAGCAGTGCTCCCTTGGGAGATGGTGCTGGCAGGGAGCCTTTCACGCTGCTCTTCCTATGTTTCCCTGCACTCCCTGTTGTGCCAGTCCTGGAAATCCCATACCCCAGCTTTTTCTTTGGCATTTACACCCCTGGCCCTGGTCAGGTGATGGCTCACCTGCTGCTGCAGTGCTTATCCTGTCTCTTTTCCCCCCATCCCATCCCTACATCTCCCTTCTCACGAAGATGTTCACAAGAACACCCAAACATCTCCCAGAGAGGAGACCAGGCTTGAATGCCAAGCCGTGCTGCCCTCCCCTTGCACCCAGCATGCTGGATTGGCTGTGGAAAACCAGCCTTTTCCAACAGAGCCGGGCATCACTCCTTCCCTGCATCGGCCCTGCTGCCGGGGGCTTTCGCTGGTGACTCTCCTCTTTGGGCTGAGCAGAATTATTTTGTGCTTCTTTCCCACACTGGGCAAACACTTGCCGTGTTACTCATTAACCTGGTTAGTCACGTAAGTGTAGCGCTGGACTAAATACTGTTCAAACCGGTGAACCTGAGCCTCGATTCATTTGCTCCTTTCTACTCTGAGGTACTGTGGCTCCGCGGAGGGGGGACGTTTGCACCGTCAGCTGCCCCAGGGAAAGCTGAAATGCAGAGGGCAGCAAAGGATTTGCAGGAGGTGAAGGAGCCCTGGCACAAGTTCTCCGGGGCTGCAGCGCTCCGGGTATTCCCAAAGCCCGGGCTTGGTTTGGGTTTGAACATGGTCAGCTTTCAGGGCCCTGCCGGCACCCTTTGCTGCTGCGTGTGCCAGCAACGCCGCCGTTCCTTCCGCCTCACTGAACGGCAGCCAGCCCGAGACAGAGCCTGTTTAATTCAGCAAGTCATAAATTCATAATGCTTATTTACCATGCAGTGCCATGAATATTTGATAGTGGCCACCGGCCCACTGCAGCGTGGCTTGTGGAGGAAGAGGAGGTGGCTGGTGGGGGGCTAGCGATGGGGCTGGCACGTAGAGGGGCTGCCCGGGCTACTGTGGCTGTGCTGAGACAGGGCTGGAGGGATGTGGGCTCCTCCTCCAGCCCTGCAAACCTGCCAGCAGTGGGATGAAGCTGCGATGGCTCTGTGGAGGGATGCGTGGGGGCCGGGACGGCAGCTGGAGGCTGTCAGGTCGAGGGAGGAATGAAGCAGGGAGCCAGGCACAGAGAGGTGAACCCATGCTTGGCAGGGGAGACTTGGTTGTCCTCAGGGTGTCCCAGGGATGATCATGGGGGGCTGCCCCACGTGTGCTGCTTGATGCTGGCTCTGCTCGGCAGCGGTTTGGCGATTAGCGCCATGAACTCGGGAAGCCCCTTGACCCCCGACCCTGGCTCACTAATTGGCTGTGGGGAGGAACATTGCCGTTCGCGGAGGGGTAAGGAGGAAGGAAACCTTCCCCCTGAGCGCTGCCGAGACTTCAAGGAGAAGGCATGGGCGGGGGAGTTTAGCTGTGCAAAGACAATATTTTGCAGTTCACTCCAAAAGACTCTTTTCCTGCTTATGGGTCTTGAGCATTTTGACCATCGTAAGCAAAAACTGTGCAGTCAGCAGCCCCCCCAGCAGATCGCAACGGGCCCCTGCTCCATGCTGGCAGTGCCCAGGGATGTCTTTCTTGCTCTTTTGGAGGGGGCTGCTCTCTCTCACCTTCCCATTGTGCAAGGTCCCCCCTCCTTTGGATGCATGAGGGTGGTGGAGGAAGCCAGCCATGGGCTGTACCCCTGGAAACTCTGAGGTCCATCAGGAGCCATCCCAGCTTGCCACCAAAGGAGCACGGGCTGGGTGGCCAGCAGAGCCTGATGGGTGGGATGTGACTGCTCCAGCCGGGCGTGCAGCTGCAGGTTGCTGTCGCAGGGTGGATGGGTCTGAGGCAGCTTGGAGGTGCCCTGGTGGGTCTCGGCATCGCTCAGAGAGTGCTGGGGGCCATGGCATGCAGCCGATAAGGTGGCCCTCAGCCACTGGAGCTGTGGTGGCACTTGCTCACGGAGTGGTTCGCTGCTCTCTCTGCCGTGCTGAGACAAGCCAGGCCAGCCGGAGTGACAGGTCTCCCCTTTTACGGTAGCTTTTATCTGTCCCTGGGGAATGTGGCCCCAGCGACGGTTCAGCCCGTGGTGGCACCGCTGACAGCTGTGCCGCCTTCCCTCCTGCTACACCAAACCTTCCCATCGGCTGGCCACGTCCATGCTCCCCTGACTCCTGGACCAGCAGGAATTAAAGCCCTTTCCCAGCATGCCAGGGATCCTGCCCTGCACTGGCTTCACTGGGAGTGAAGAGGGCACGTGTCCACTGGTGGCTTGCAGCTCCATGCTGGACTGGGGACAGTGGGGTGCCAGCGCATCCCTAGGTGTTGCATGTCAAACCCTGCAGCCTTCACTCTGCCCCAGAGGCTGCCCCAGCTTGGAACTGAACTTTTCACTGAGGACGTGACTTTGCACACTCCCCTGGTTACAACACCAGCACCAGTGGGGCTGCTATCGGGGTTGCGGCTTAGGGGATTTGGGAGCATGGCAGATGTGGGCTGCTCTGTTTTAATTTATGGTGACAAATGTTTATGGGCCTCATGCTAAAGCCCATATTTCACTGTCTCTGTGGTCAGTTTCCTCCTCTTATAGCCTGGAAAGGACTGGATTGCTGTGGACTGGTGCTGGGAGAGGGGTTTCCCATGATGGCATTCATGGGCTCTATACCAAACACTGTCACCTTCCCCCTACAGCAAGCCCAAAACCATGGGGTGACAGTGTAGGAGCACAGTGACCACGCTGCTTGGAGGAGATAAATGAGACAGGGTCAACTGGGAGTAACTGGGAAGGTACGTGTCTCTCTCGGTGTTTGCTGGGAGGCAACTCTGAAATGACATAGGATGGACAGACATGTATGGAACAGCCCTCGCTGCTGTTACATCACTGGGAGCAGTGTGGGAAGACACCAGACACCTCCAGGAGAGGTGTCTTCCTCAGTCACTACCCCAGCTGGCCGTTTTCAGGTGTCCCAGAGCTCTGCCCTGTTGGGCATCGCGGCTGGTGTGGCCTGATGCTCCCAGTTGATTCCCAGCAGCATCCCTGCCAGGCCACACCATGGCTGCTGTGGTTACAGGGTGGCTGGCTGTTTGGGGAGGCGCTCAGCTGGCTCCCGGCCCTCCTTTGGGTGCCTGTTGCTCTGAAATATTCATCAGCATGCTCTGTGGCAGACACTGAATTGCTCTAAACCTCTCTGAATATTTTATCCCCCCCGCCCCGAATGGTCCCACCGTTCTGTTGGAGCTGGTGATGTCCACAGGCTCAGCTCCTTCAGAGATAAGGTGCAAAAACTGGCGAGTTGGTGTCCCACCAGCCTGCCTGCTCACTGAGGCCGTGACACCAGCCTGCCCCACTACACAACCCCCTTCCCTTCTCCCCGCTGTCTCCATAACACCTTCTGAATGCAGTATTTCTTGCCCACACCTTTCCCACAAGCAACTGTTGGAGTTCAAGGATCTCACAGATGCACCCAGTGGGGACATCGGGAGTGGGTGGGCACAGCTCTGCCTGTCCCACTGGGTGCTGCCCAGGGTGGGTTTGGGTGCAGTCAGTGGTGGAATGTCAGCATCAGGGCTCCTTGAGGTGCGGCGATTAGTGGAGAGGTATGGTGCAGGGATCAGTGAGGTTGCAGGGATGGGCAAGGTTGCAAGGCTTAGGGATTAGCAGATGATGCATGTGCTGGCAGTGGGTGCAGGATTTAGCAGGGGTGTTGGGATGGGCAGGAGGAACAGGGATTATTGGGAGCGCAGGCATCAGCAGCGATGCAAGGATTAGCAAAGGGTGCCAGGTTTTGCACAACAGCTCTGCCTTTTAGCATTCAACCGCTGCTGCCGAGTGCTTCGAGGCACCCAAGTTACTCATTATTCTGATTAATTCGTCAGCAATTTTTTACCAAATAAGTCAATAAAGTGGAAAAATATCTAAAGAGCTTCTTGCCCCTTGTTGTCGTGCCTGGAGCAGGGTTGGGAGCTATCACTGTGGTGCCAAGGCTGGTTGCCTGTCCCTCTGCTGATTTTGCTGGGCTTAGGGATGGGGGATGGAGGAAACCAGGGTTGCCCACCCTGGGGACACAGAGAAATGTGTCTGGCCCCATCCTGCTGCCTCACCCCACTCCTTGGGGTGCTCTTTCTCCACCTCCCTGCTCCAGGAGTTAAAACCTTCTCTCCAGCCTGGCGTTGCTCATGGAAAGTTTATATATAGCCTTTTGTTTTTGCCAGCATCCTCCTTGAGTTTAAATAGCTCTTCCCTGTCCCTGGTGTTGACCCCGGATGTATTTATAGAGAGCAATCAGATCTGTGCTCAGCACCAAGCAAGCCAAGCTGCTGGTGTTCCCCCGTGGGAGGCTCTCATACCAGCTTGGCCTCATGTTTAGCCTTGCCCCTAAGGAGGCCTCGAGGTCTGGAGTGGGGCTGCTTGGAGGGTCCATGGATTGGGGCTGTGCCAGCCCACGGATGGCTTCCTTTGGGGTGGCTGCACCAGCTGTGGCCATAGAGCAGCTTTCTGGATTGCTGTCATCAGGGTTCAGGGAGAATGCCGGCTTGTGAGGAGCAGTGCCGTTTGTCCCAAGACTGCCGTTTCATGCGTTCCGTGTCATGGAGGTGAACCGTGTTGCCAGTGCCACGGGCCATGCTAAGCCAGGGCTGCAAGTGATCCCGCAGGTTGTTGTTCAACTCCCCAGGGTTAAGCAGGAGACTCCTGCCTCGTCTCCTGCAGCCAGCCAGCTCCCTGGCGGGTGCCAGCTCCGCTCCCACCCTGGAGGTCCTGGCTGCTGGGCGGCCTCCCCTCCAATCTCAACTCTTGACTATTTAAGGCAAATCTCCTCGCTGGACTTTTAAACAAAACCCGGGCTCCTCTCGCTCTCCTCTTTTTAAATAGCTCGCCTGGCGTAAACAGAACGAGGCATAAGACTATAAATCAGACATTCCCGGGACCTGCCTGGCAGGGCGTGCGCACTGGGGGCTCACCAGACCCCTGGGCTTCATGGAGAGCTCTTTTCAGTGCCTGGGGGGAGCGGGTGGCTGTGGGGAGCAATAAGAGGGCAAGAGGGTCTCTTGTGGGGCAGGCGTTCCCAAGGAGACTAATGAGATTACGGGCCAAGAGGCGCTGCCTGGGCTGCCAGCATTTGGGGTAAAATAATTAACGTTGCAAAACAGTTTCCATCACAGCCCCTTGCTTGTCATTCCCTACTGAGGCTGGAATTTTCCAGGCTGTATTCCCTTCCTGAAAATGATTTTTTCCCAGTAAGTTTGTGCTGTCCATGGTCAGTGATACAGTGGGTGTTTTGCATGAATTTGGGACCTGGGGGGAAAATGCCTAGGCTGCAGGTGTCAGCCCAGTGTGTCGGTCACAGGGACATGGGCACTTTGCACCACAGCATGTTCCCTCCCGTCCCATTGGCCGAAGCAATTGGCAACGGCCGGTCCTGGAAAATCGGCCCCTGCTGCCATTGGTCCCTGGTGGTTGAAGCAAAACAGAAGTAATTATGGCTTGTCCCAGGGACCAGTGCTTCCCATGATAAAACACTTTGTCTTCTGTGGTTTTAGGACTTTGCCAAACTTTAGTTGTGAGCTTAAGTCTTTTATGCTGGGTGTCCAACATACCAACGTACACGAATACATCTAAACAGTCCAGTTTAAACAAGTCTGGCATTTCTGGGACCGAGAATTGGGAAGATCTATTGCTTTGGTTTGCTGCCAAGGCTTGAAACTTTGAGGGGTGAGACCTGGGGTGCCCTGGGGATGGGGACAGCTCACTAACTGCCCATTGTGAGCCCCAGGCTCCCAGGCTCTGGCCAAGCCAAGGAGCCCTTGAAAACTCCACAGGTCGTGCAGGGTCCTTGACTTTGCCCAGCTGAGCTGTGGTGAGCATCCCCTGTGTGGGGACAGCACTGCCAAGGGTGCTGCTGTGGCACATTGGCTTTTGTACACCCAGTTCCAGGAGGGCAGGAGCAACCATGGAGCTGCACTATTGTGCCTGGCCTACCCACTGGCGCTGCCCTCTGCCTGCTCTTCTCTGCCCAGAGACAAGCAGGATGGATGGAGCAGCCTCTTGGAAGGCAACACTTCATTTAGCTCTCATCCTCCCCTAATTTGCTAATCCCTCTTGTTATCCACATGACTGAGGAGCAGCCTTTGAAGTGTTGCCGGTGGCTTTTACAGAGCAGGTTGCACCCTTGGCTGGGAAGCGTCATCTCCAGAAGGAAGGTATGGGTTCTCCTTGACCAGAGGAGATGGGCGGCTGCAGTGAGCAGAAGGTCTCCTCCATGCCGTGCTTGGTAGGGTGGGATGTCCCCATGCCAGGTAGTAGCACGCAGGGTCTGATGATGGAAGTGTCCCAGGCTGCCCTCCACAGTGCTTAGCACAGCAGGGCTTCACGTTCACCTGGAGAACAGCAGGGAGGAGGGAGGAGGCTGCAAGGACACTTCTTCCCTACCCTTGAAGCCACCCATGGACACATGCCCCTGGGATAAAGGTGCAGAGGGCTAGCTGAGGGGGAACCCGTGGGAGCAGGGAATGTCCTGGGGAAGGACATGATAAATGAACTGATAAAGGTTTTTTCTGGGCTTGTGGCTGCCACAGAGAAGACACCACATCCAGGTTGGAGCAATGCTTATCCTGCATGTCCCCTCTCACTCACTAGTTTGCTCTGTCAGGCTCTGGGAGCCGCAGTGCATCACGGCCTGTCGCCGTCAGCAGCAGCAGGAGATCTGAGCCAAGCTGAGTGCAGTAGGATTGCTCACTTGGGTTTTTGACCATCTGTTTTCCAAGTCCGAAGGTCATGTGTATATTAGTTGTGTTGCCAAAGATTCCTCCACAAGTCCTTTTGTTTTATTTGACAAGATCTCCAGTGTGTAGAAGGTCTGGACATTAATAACCTTTGTGAAAATGGGACGCGTTTTCTTTTGGGAGAGTTCAGGTAATCCTCTCTCTGATGACCAGGGAATGTAGCAGGGCTCAAAGATACCCACCTCCTTTGTTACAAAAGTGGCCCTTGACTGTCTAGATATCTAATGGCAAAGTTTGGGAGCATTTCTGCCCTCCATATGATCCGTAATGTCTATTAATTAGGTATGAAGATAATTTAGCAGAGGATGAAGAGATCCTGGTTTGGAGACACCATGTTGATGGTCAGAAGTGGATCTGCTGAGCAGGATGGGACGTGGCTTGGTAGCACCTGGCAGAGGGATCCTAGCTTGGGCAACCTGGTTTTGCTGACAGCCAGAGGTGCCTGAACTAGGTACTGGGAGTAGAATGACACAGGAAGGCTCAGGACACTGATGACACTGATCCTCTCTCAATGCCTTGGGTCAAGCCATATCCCATCCCTGCTTCTCCAGCCACCCACATGGACACTGAAGCTGATGTTCTCACTGAACACCCTGTCAAAACGTCAGTCAAAGAACCACAGAGGGTGGGAAGGGGCAGGCTCTGGCCTGGCAAGGGCTGGCTGCAGCGTGCCGTCCCTTTTCCCTGCTGCCGGGACAGATCATGAGACCGTTGGTGCCACCTTGTCAGTGCTGAGTGCCAGGTGCTGAAGCAGAGCTCCACTTGCTGATGCAGGCAGTGATAGTGGGGCTTGAGGGAGCCTCTCCCCCTGCCGAGCCACGAGCCTCTCCCTCCACCGCCGGGCAGCTCCTGCACTGGCTGAAATGAGGGACCGATCCATCTGCAGAAATCCCTCCGTTATGGCCTGCGTGGGACTGCAGCAACCTGGGCGGCTCCCAGCTTCTCTGTGGATGAGACATCACATTGATCATATCAGTGAGGTCCAGCTGCAATATGGGGAGAATTTTGGCCCCTGAGAGCACCGTGGTGGCTTCAGCTGCTCTCCTGGCTCAATAGTGGTGGAAGGACCTACAGGGGACGGACACGGAGGGTCAGCCCTGATGCTCAAATGTGTCTGCAGGTCTGGGTATGTTGCATGGACTCGGTGCTGAGACAGCCCTCACCCCACACTTGGCAAAGCCAGGTTTCTGCCTCTCTTAAGGACCAGCTATTGGTGCCCCTTGGACAGCCGTTCAGTCCAGGATGAGTGCTGGAGCCAGGCTTGCAACCACCCCATGCACGGGCTTGTGCTCACTCTGGGGGCTTTAACAAATGCTTATATAAAAGATTCCCACTGGTTTGTCCCCCCCTAATTAATATGCCTGGATAGCGCAAATGACACATTAATCATGAAACAAAGAGATAACAGTAAACTGTTTAAGCACTGCACTAGCAAGGAGGAGCAGTGCCCTTTTTTTCTTCATATTCCATCTCCAATGCAAAAAACCTCAAGAGTTTTGGGGCAAACGAAAGTACTGTCTCCATTTCCCAGGTGAATAAATGCCCTCCAGTGCTTTTTCCACTGGGAGATTGCTGGCATGCTGCGTCTGCAACCCATCAGAGGAAAGCCTTTGGGTTTATTGTTCCTGCTCCTGGCTCCAAACGGGCTTTTCTGTTTGGCGGCATCATTTCATTAAAATTCTGTAAACATGAGCTCTCCTCACCCCTTTTTGGTCTGAAGCCCACTCAGTGGGTTCATGTCACTGGGTGCAGCGAGCGTCTTCAGAACTCAGCTCTGGCGGCGCTGCCAGGAGCTGCTCTGAAATGCCCATAAAAGCAGCTTTGCAGCGATCCAGTGCGTCTGAGCAAACATTTGTGCACACCTCCAAGCCCTTGTCTTTCTCAGTTAGCTTCAGCTCGTCCTCCTGGGGGAAGGCAGAGCTGGAGAAGTGGTGACGTATGGAAAGGAATTAAAGTTTGAAAGTGCTCACCGCCATCCTCAAAGCAGCTACTCTGGGCATGTGATGTTGGATGAACCCTGACATTCCTCTGCTCCTCATCTCTGCCCAGCACCTACCAGGTCACCTGAAGTTCTGTGCAGCCCCCAAGCTGGGGCTATTTGCATCCTGTCATTTGGTACCCAAATATCAGTGGTCCCAGTGCCAGTTTTCCTGCCACGACGTTCATCCTCTGCCCTTTAGCGGTGTTACTGAATCAATCCTGGGGATGTCATGGGTTTCAGAGGGGAAGGCAGCACATTGCTGATCAATTTGGGTCATGGAACAGGTGCCCTGAGAGGTTGCTCTGGTCATTACATGGTATAAACTGCTGTTCTCCAGCCTTTGAGCATCCTCCTATTGCTCTGGAGTCCCTATGCCTCTTCTGATGACTTCGCCTCTAACTGCACTTAGCATGCACATGCTCCAGGGCTGCCTATCCCCTTCTCCTGGGAGGAGCGATGTGTCCTGCAGCTACTGTGGTTAAATACAGCAAAAGAACTGAGGCACCCCTCCATTACCACCTATAGCCAGCATCCAAGCAGCCAGACCCCACTCCTGGCTAGCTGACCTCCTAAGCTGGTGACCTGCTTGTTCAAGAACGAGAAAGAGCCCTTGGAAATTGTTAAGCTGAGAAACTGTGTGAAAACACATGATTACCCGCGGGTGGTTGTTGTTTCAAGTCCCACCTTGATTTTTCAGCTGATTACAACCTGTTTCTATCTCGGGTACTTAAGTAACCCCCTTGCTAGGACCTGCTTGATGGTTATGAGCACCTCACAGCTTTCCCTTCTTTTTTTTTGGTGAGGCACTGCAGGTCCCGTCGTTTAGGGGCAGGACAGCGTGGTTGGAGCTGCTTGCGTGGGGCGTTGTGGCAGGGCAGCTGGGGACAGGTATGGCCCTGTGTGTGAAGTAGCATGGGGGAGACCTGGAATTTGCTCTGGAGATGAAGATGCTGTTTTCCAGCCAGCAGTGACCTGTCTGGGGCTTGTGGCTTGGAGGTCTCACCAGCAATCTGACTTCTGAGCCCTGCCATGTGCTTGTGACAGCAATAGTTGGTTTTAGGGGGGCATTGCTGCTGAGTTACCCCACACTGGCTGCATGCAAGTGATGAAGGCTGCAACACCGCAAGTGAAGTGCGTATTCATGTGACTGCAGGAGACCATGCAGTCTTGGGCATAAAAGTAACTTTTTTGTCTTAAGTGCCTTTTGTCAGTGTGGATTTGGCTTCACTGCCAGCTTATCCACCTCGAACAGGAACCCATGTGGGAGAGGTGGGTGAGTGCAGGCTGGATAGTTGCAGCATCACCTCTGCTCTTCTAACCAGTGCATCTTGGTGGATGTTGGTGCGGCAAGGACAGGGCATCTGATGCGGACGTTGGGTAGATGTCTCAGGGTGAAAAGTGTTGCTGTGAAACTTGGATAAGCATGGTCCAAACCAGAGTGTCACCCTGGTCCTGCACAGGTTCAGCTGATGTGGACTCAGATCACACAGTTAAAGCTGAGCATATTCACAAGCAAGTGAAGAATGACTCAAAGAAAAAATCCTCAGCCAAACCACCGCAGAGGCATCACAACTTTCTGGTGGACTGGCTCAACTGCACAAGCTGGTAGCAGTGACTGCTTCATTTGTCCCACCTTTTGTCCACCCTTCTAAGCTCCTGGGGACAGGAAGCATCTCCTCACTGTACAGTTGGCTGGGCCATCAAGGGCTGCATGTGCTGCTTCACTCCAGTGCTTTGGGGGTGGGTGGAGAGGCTGTTGGGTGTGATGTTTATCAGGACATCAAAGGGACTTATGACCACAAGATGCTGGGACGTAGGGATGCTGCCACCAGATACAGCTCTGAGGGGTGGTTGTGCAAGCAAGATGCTTCTCTCTTGCCGAACAGCAGCATGATGAACTTGCCTACAGGGTAAACCACAGGTTATAGGCCACCAGTCTGGCAATGACGTGGTAAACCTGCTGTTGTTGCCCCAGCGTGACGGATGCAATGGCTCTTCCATTTGTGGTGGGTGTTTCTCCTGCTGTGGAAGAGACGGTGTGTTTCCTCCGCGTGTGTGCGCAGCACAGCTTCCTTGGGGGTCTGAAGAAAACGTGCTACTGCTTCTGACTTCCACCCTTTTGTGTCCTCCTCCACTTGCCACAGGCTCCGTGTCTCCTGACTCAAATTCTGTAGAAAATAAAAAAAAACAGCCCCTGAACACCGAGAAACCTCTGTGAGGTTATGCTGGGTTTTGCTTAATTAGCACAGGAAGTAAATATTCCTGGTCTTTGTCAGGGCAGGCGTGCTTCAAGGCTTTTTGGCGTGGCAGGCAGTGCTATTCTTGCACAGCTTTACACTGGGAACAAAGTTATGGTGAAGTGCAGCATCACTGAGGATGGGAGAAAGCTCTTGCTCTGCTGCTGTCTGTGCCCAGCTCCGTGGGTGGAAGGGGGGGCTCCCCCTGTGCTTCGGCAGGCTGGGTGTATTCTTTATGTGAAAAGTCTCGCCAAAACCCACCCTGTAGGACAACATTGTAAATAAGTAAATTGTTGTGGTTTTTTTTACTTAAAAAGTGGGGGGTTTCCTCCCCTCTTGCAGGATGTGGCAGGGATCAGGCTCTGTGGCTTAGCTGCTCATTACACAGCCTTACCAAAAAAATAGTTGCTTTGCCACGGTCTGTATGAGAATCAACACACAAATCCATGGTGCCGCCTGCTAACGGCTGCTGCTGCTAAAAGCCCTAACCTAGAAAGCAAGGAAATACAAAGCCGACGGGCCCAGGAGGACATTTATTCCCCTCCAACACACCTCCTGCGATGAAACCACATGGCCCTACAGGCACTTGCTTGACAGTGGGACTCACCTCTGTGATAGTACTGCTTGCACCAAGGGTGCTGGAGTTCCTTGTGTTGTGCTGGATGATGCTTGTGCATGGGGGCAGCTGAGTTTAGGGTTAAAGTTTCATGGGGAGCCTCTGCATAACCAGGTGGCAAAGCCAGTCAGGGGCTGGGGCTTGAACAGGGCAGTAAACCCAGGTGTCAGCAGAGAAATCAGCTGTGATTGCCCCCAGCCAGGCTCACACTCCTTCACAACACGCACATGAGCAAAACCTTATCCCTGAGCTACTGCTGGAGGCAAGTTGTCACTTGGAGCCAGTCATGGACTGAATATTTTGAAGTGACTTTCAGTGCAGTTGGCACAGGCCGTGGGTGCATTAGAGTATCTCCAGCCAGGGCTAACCCTGGCAAGCCAAGGGTGGGGAGCACATGTTGCTTTTGCAGTGTGTGGGGGCTATAGGACCGCCGGGGCCGGGTAGGGCTGATGTTTCCCCTCACTTTCACCCAGCCTTGGTGCTGAGAAAGCAGTGAGGACTGGGTACTAGCAACGCTGGTGAAGCTAAGTGGCTTAATGTGATCCCCTGAACATCTCCTACTTGGCAGGTTAACCCCGAACCCTTGGGGTTTGTCTCGCACAGGGACCAAGCTGTGGGGCGCGACATGCAGGACTGAGCCACATGCCCCATTTTCTGCTCCCGTTATGTCCCCAGCTGCGGGCTGCCCTTTTGCATGAAGGCCTGGAAGAAGGCGGGACCCTCTTCGTCCTCTCCAGCTGTCATAGCGGAGATGGGAAGGGGTCAGGCTGCTCCCCGGGCACGGTGGGGGGGCCGCAGCAGGGCCGGGAGCCCTGCCAGGGCCTGGCCCCAGCCCGTGCCAGCCTCCCCGCCTGCCCCGTTGGGATGAGGCCGGTTCGGCAGCAGCGCAGGCAGCGAGAAGGGCGAGAAGACGGACAGATGGACGTGCCCAGCCCTGTGCCTCCTCCCAGGCCCGACAAGCAGGGCTGTGCCTCTGGCACCTCCCGGCTGTCACTGGGGCCGGGGGGCCGCTGTCCTGAGGCCGCTGTCCCGGGGGATGCGGGGCTGCTGTCCTGAGCCCCCGGGGCCGCTGCTCCCCATCAGGCGGTTACGGGGTTGCCGGCCCAGGACCGTGGGGCTGCGGTCCCCCACGCGGACCCCCGCGGGGCTCGGCCACATCCCCCGGCCCCGGGGACACCCGGGGGGGCAGCCACGTCCCGCCGCGGCGGAGAGACCGGCGGGCCCTTTAAGAAAGTCAAAGCCCGAAAGTTCATCAAAGTTGAGAAAGTTTTTCGTGGAAAGGAGGGGGGTAAAATAATTAAAATAACTCGAGCCCAACAAAAAAAAAAAAGCCCCGCACCCCCCGGGGAGGCGGGCCAGGCCGGGATTGGCGGCGGGCGGCCCGGGGGCGGCCCCGGGCGGGCGGGGCGGCGGCGGGCGGGTCCCGGCCCCGCTGCTCGGTGCGCGGCGGCGGCGGCGGCGGCACCGGAGCGGCGGCGGGGGGCTGGGGCGCGTCGGCCCCGCAGCTGCGGCTCGTTGCGCTCCGCTCCGCCCGGCCCGGCCCGGCCATTAACAGCGGCGCGGTCCCGGGACGCCGCATGTGAGCCGGGAGGGCAGCACCGCCCCGCACCGCCCCCGCGGAGCTCCAGAGCAGCCGGTACCACTCCCGCCCCTCTGCCCCGGCACCCCACCACCCCACCCCACCCCACCATGAGCAACCTCAACAAGGACACCGAGCACACCAACGGCAGCGGCAACGTCGAGGAGGAGGTAGGCGCCAGGGACGCGGTTGAGGTACCGGGGCATCGGGGAACCGGGGATGGAGTGCGGCGGTGGGGAATCGGGGATGGGGCCGCGGGGAGCTCGGGATGCGGTACCGGGGCGGTGGGGAACCGGGGATGGGGCGTCGGGGATGCAGCACCGGGGCCGGAGAGCAGCGCCGTGGTCGGGGAGCCGAGGACCCGGCGCCGGAGCTGGATCCCCGGGGTCGTCAGGGAACCGGAGGCAAGGTGCTGGGGAGCTGGGACCGGGCCCTGGCAGCCGGGGTACGGAGGTGTCGGGGCTGGAGCCCCGCGGGCCGTCCCGGGGAGTGGGTAGGGGCTGGGGGTCAGGCAGGGCGAGCCCCGACTGGGAGTCCCCGATGTCAGCCCAGGGTCCCTGCGGGGCAGGGGACTGGCAGGTCCCCGCTCCCTTCCGCCTAGCCAGTGCCCGGGGGCACGGTGTGCCTCCCCAGGCCCCTGGGGCTGGAGGGCACCAGGCTCCTGCCTCCAGGCAGCGCTCTGCCCATGTGGGCTGCTGGGGATGTGCTTGGACTGCGGTGGTGGACACCTTGCCCCGGTTCCCCATGTGCTGGCAGCCTGGCTGGGGCTGGAGGGCTGCGAGCCACCCTGCCAGCAGCCCCCTTCGTCTGGGTGGCCGTTGCAAGCCAGAGCCTGGGTGCTGCTGGACCCTGTGCTGGAAGGGCTGCAAGGGTTGCTTGTCTGTAGCCACGTGCAGAAGCTGAGCTTCCAACCCTGCATATTTGCCCTCCATCTGTTGGAGCTGCTGACTGGGAGCTAGCATTGCTGCTGGTGCGGTGCCTCTCTTGTTGCACCCCCTGAGCAGGCATTGGTGCGGTGGGCTGCAGGCTGCCCTCCATCTTGGAGAGGGCACTGGAAAACGTCTGGCCTCAGTAGCATTTTGCTGCAGTCCTCCGCGCCTGGCCCTCGGGACCGGGGAGATGCTCTGTCCCCTCCCCTTGCTCTCCTCCAGTGCGCCGTGCACTCGTGCCGCCGCAACATGGCGCCTGGCTTGCTCCACCACCCACCGGAGCTGGAGGGTCCCCATGCACCAGCTGTCTTGGGGCTGTCGCACCTGCTGGTCTTCAACCCTGGCATGGGGGGACCCGGGTAATGGGGTGGAATGGATTGGCAGGCGCTGTCTGTAGTGTTTCTCTCCCCTGCATGGAGCAGGGCTTGGGCGATGTGACGGGATGTGCATGTGATGCTGCTGGTGACATGGGTGGCACTGGTGTGGGTGGGTAGAGAGACAGAGCACCTGGGGCCCTGGGAAGCCTCTCTGGTGCGGGGAGGCTCGGTACCAGGGGGTTTCATGGGCTGTGCACGCATGTGCAGAAGACTCAATGAGTCTCCTTGATCCAATTATTCACTGGCCTGCAAAGCTTCCTGAGGTTGATGCTGCTTGGTGCATCCCAGTGGCGTTGCTCTGGCTGGGCTGGTGCCTCATGGGTGGTGGCTGGGTGAGGTCTTGGTGCTGGGGCAGAGCCAGCTCATTCCCTACAGCCAGGTGGTGGTTTGGTGAAGTGGGTGCTGGAAGCTATTGCATTTTGGGAGCCTGGAAATCCTAGCCCTTTGGGGAGGCTGGGCTGCCCCGGAGTGATGATGCTTGGTGGCTGAAAAATGGAATTAAAGATTGCATCCCTGGGGGATGGGGAAGGGGTTGAGCAGAAGTGGCCCCTGCTCTCTATCGTGCCACCTCTGAGTGTGTGTGGGGAAGGGGACAGTCCAGTCCACCCTGCCAGAAGGTCTGAAGCCTCTCTGGGTGCATTTGTCACCCTGCACCCGGTGGTGCAGCAGAGGACTGATTACCCTGGAGGTGGCTGAGGATGCTTGGGAGGTGGTGGGCTGGGACTGGGGGATGGTGTCCCTATTCCTGGTGGGGCTGCTGTTGGAAAGCCCCCTCTGCCAGGATGCATTACAAATAACTCTGTGGGTGGATGAGCTGCTGGTTGGGCTCTGTGGTGGCCGCTCTCAGCCTATGGGAGCCCTCTGAACGCTTGTCTTTCCTTATGTCTTCCTGGCTGACCAGAAGCTGTTCCTCACGGCAGATGAAGCTAATGGTGACACAAGGAGTGACCTTGTGTTCAGGGTCCCAGCATGATCTGTGGGGCTTAATCCCACATCCCACCCAAATTCTTGCCCAGAGCTCCCCTTGATACGTAATAAATACGTTTAGTGCAAAGTGGAATCCGTCAGTCCCAGCATATGCAGGAGGGTGTGCTGGAATATTTTTCCACACTGTGTGGATAATGCTGCCAGATCCTGGTGCTGCAGACACTCCTCCGTTCCTGCTCCCCCCCCCCCCCCCCCCCCCCCTTCCACCTCTGCTGGGAGTCTCCTTTGCTGCCCCCCCAAGTGTTTGCAGAAGGGTGCTGTGTGCCCCAGAATGGTGGGATGAAGCTCCCAAATTCAGCTTTTCCCTTTATCTTATCTGTGAGCCCCTGGATCTCGCAGCCACTTCCTGCCCGGTGACATGCGGAGGACAGGAATGCCTCTTGCTCCTCTCGAGGCCGTTAACGGGAATGTTAAACAAACAGGGCCTAATGTCAGTCCCTGCTGTTCCTCACCAGACACCTCCCCAAACTTGGTCCCTCCCCACTTGCAGCTATCTTCTGTTTAGTTTTGCAGGCAGCCGCCGATCTGTGTGACGTGACGGCGTGCGTCCCAGCGCTGCCGAGGGGCCGTGTGAGACGGGCGGCTGCCGAGGTGATGCACGCCCCTGCCGCAGGCAGTTTGCTCCAGCAGCCGGACCAGCCTGGGGGCTTGCCGTGGGCAGTGTGGGTGTGCTTGTGGCCGTGTTGAGATAAGGAGCCCCAGGGTTTGCCTTGCTGTCTTGGGTGACTGATGCAGAAGTGTTGCTTCTACACTGCATGTTGATCCTTGCTCTCCCAGAAGGTCACTGGGAAGCTGTAGGTCTGTGGGCAGTGGCGTGGTTCTGGAGCTGGCTGTCTGATGCCTAAAGCAGGTGGCTGAAGTCAGCGGTTATCCCCTGTGTCCTCTTGGTCAGTCTCAAGAGCCTGCTTGCAGCTCCGTGATGGTGGCTGCCGCTGCTGTGGTAGGGCTTGGACATTGTGGAGAGCATTAAATGTGAGGTTGTGCTGGGTGGGCAGAGCCCAGGTAAGGACCAGGAGAAACTACCTGGCTCAGCTCTGCTAGGAGAGGATCGTCTTCTGTGCTGAGCCATGGCAAGGCTGCAGGTGTTGCCCATTACAGTGAGACAATGACACTAGGGGAGGCAGAAGGTTCTCGGCTTCCAGACCTCCTCCTCAGCAGCAAGTAGTTCATCCCTGGCCTTGCTTAGCTGTTGCAAGCTGAGGCTGCCAGAACCACCCAGGAATGCCACTGGTGAGCAGCCTGTGTTACGTGCTGGATGTCTGTAGCACTTCATGGACTGGTGCCAGGCATCTCTTGATTTCTGTAATCTCTGCTTGAGTGGACCTAGATAGCTCTTGCATGCATGGATTCTAGCTCTCTGACTTGAAACAAATAAGGTTAATATAATTTCTGAAGTCAAATGACTATGATGCTGCTCTTTGCTACAAAGAACTTGAGGGTGTAGTAGGTATGGTCACCACTTACTAATCCTCTTGTATGTGGTCTGGCTGAAGCAGGATGGTGCTTGAGAGCTGTTTTCATGCATCATGAAAGTCCCCTTAATGTTAGATTCAGCTTTGTTAGTGACAGATTGTTGGCTGAGCGAATACCCTGAAGTCACCGTGAACACAGAGGTTCTGGGAACCAGTGTGTTCCCAGACCTCTTCTTGGTCTGTTGATGAGTTGCTGTTACTGGGGGAGAGACATGGGAATCTCCCTCTTATCTCTTCACATCCTTGTGCCTCTGTAAGTACCTGGTAAAGGAGCTTCCTTCTCCTGTCTTTCTCTTTCAAATCTAAGTTTTAGACATGAGTCTAAGTTGCTTTGAGCATCAGTATCCCAACTAGTCCCCATGACGGAGTAACTGTTCTTCCTCTTGCTACCTGGCTTTGTAGCTGGTCTAGTAAATGAGACCCAGCTTCATAAACTAGTCTTCCTCCCTGGCTGATCTGAGGAGTTGCTGAGCAGAGCTTTCCCTCAAAAATGAAGGGGTTTCTGGTGGTGCCTGCAGAAGTTGTTATGAAGGACCAAACCCAAAGGCTCCCTTGCTAGCAAGTGACTCTGCTTTCCCCTCACCAAAGTAGGAAGGATGCCCTTGGAGAGGTCTGGAAGGTGACTAAGAGTGGTTCAGGCTTTGTTGTCCTTCCTTGTGCTTCTACTAGGGGAACTGGTGCTGCGGGAAGTCAGGTGTGACTCAAACTGGTATGGAAGGCTTTTGGAGCCAAAAGAACCTTTGGGCTTGCTGGTCTTTGCCATGTGAAGTCATGAAGACTTTGCTACTTGGATCACAGAGCAATGCTTCTGCCTGTCCTGGACCTCAGAGTGCGTGAAGTAAAAGCTTCTGCTTGAAGCCTCACCAGGGTGTGAGTGTGGAAGTGAGGTGGTCAGCACCTCGCCTACCCTGCTCAGCACTTTCCCTTCAGGAGTACCAGGTGCTAACTGAGAGCCAGTAGCCTCCCTGGGGCTGGAGACCAGCAATCTCAGAAGTGTGTTCTTGGGGATGTCTGTACATCACAGGCCACCCCTGGAGTGGGGAAGTACCTTCTGCAGCAGCAGCCACCATTACACGAGGATGGCTCACGTGGTAGAGGCTGTAAGTGGAAGAATTAATTTGTGCTTTAAAAGACCTGTGTGCCACGTGGGATGGCTGAAACTGAATTCCTCCCGCACGCCTGGAGCTGCAGAGCTGGACCTGGTGAGGGAGCAGGGCAGTGGAATGCAGCTCCAGCACTGGAGCTGCTGAACCTGGGCCATACTGAGGTATGTCTGCGTAGCTGTGGTTCTGAGCCAGCCCAGTGTCTGAGGAGGGATGCTGGGGCAGGCAGTGGTACCAGCACTGTGAGGAGATGTCTGCCAGGAGACCCTGCCATTGCTGCAGTAGCAGTGGGTGCTGCTGGCTTGGTGAGGACACTGACCGCTGCACTGTAGGGTCATGGTGTGGTTGAGAGGCTGCCTGTCCCAGAGCCTGCTGTCCTCCTCAGCTCAGCCCCAACAAAGAGGGCCATTGAGACACTTTGGATGACGGCTGGACAGCAGGTGAACGCGGAGCTAGAAGCTTACACAAGGTCTAGGCTCTCCTTGACATGTTGGGGGTGGTGAGGCTTTCTTTGGCCCCAGGGCTCACCTGCTGGCTCTTGCTTGGAGATGAGAAGAGGGATAGTGCTGACACTGGCTCTGTACATCTGTCTGGTGAACGTTATCTCCTGCACCTAGATCTGTGGACAGGGACAAGATGTTGACCTGTGGCTGTGTGCCCTATGTGAAGGAACAGTCTCAAGCCCAGCTGGACAACTGTTATCCAGTGGTAGGACAGGATGGCAGAGCATAGCTATGAGATCCTGCCTCCAGCCAGCCCAGTGGCTGCTGCAGTGGGTTTCTCTGGAGGACAGTTGCATGGGACTGTGTGTGCTGACCTTGCAAATTTCTCTCCTTGATCACTGAGCCCAAACCTACCTGGCTGCAGACTGTGGTTGCTGGAAACCCAAGGACCTAGTAAGGGCAGTCTTACCTATATGGAGGACCTCCAGCCCTGCTGTGTAGCCCAGAAGAGGCTATGGGAACATTGTACCTCCTACTCTGGGGGGTGCATTGCCTCCTGTGCCGCAAGGGATGTGGTGGTGGGTTCTTGCATTAGTGCAGGGTCGGGTCTCAGTACGTGGCTGTGTGTCAGAAGCTGCTGGCCTGGGGATGTGTGTCCCTCCTACCTGCTTTCGAGGGCAGGAGGCCAGTGTCTGTCTGCACATGTGACTCTCTGGGGTCACCTATAGCAGTGGCTTGAAGTGCAGAGCAAGCTACAGACTTGGAGAGGGCACCCAGCTCCTGGGAGATACCAGAGGAGGGAGGGAAACCTTGCCTCCTGTGGCTTCCCTGCCTGCAGTAGGATGCCAGTGGGGAGCTAGCTGGGGCAAGGTCCCCACTAGAAGCTGGTCATAAATCTTGGGCTGTGTCATATCCATTCTTACTGTGCGCTGCTCCCCAGGCTCTCCTGGGCTGGTGGCCTTGCCTCTCTCTGCCTTGCCCTCTATATTGTGTGGGCTGGGTACCTACCTGTGGCCCTGTGGGGGGGGTGCCCTGTGGTGCAGAGGGAGATCAGGGCATGATGCTGCCTAGGGTCGGAATGTCTGGTCCCTCTTTGGGTAGCACAGCTCCTGCCCACTGCCTAGTGGCCCTGTCTTGCCAAGAGCTGGACTAATGCAATGGTGACATAGTCCTGTGGGTACTTGTCATCCTATTGGTGTCCCCAAAGGTCTCCCTGTGACTGGGGTGACACTCCAATAACTGCTGTCAACAGTGGAGAGCTGTTGCAAACTTTCATCTTGCCATCACGTGGGTTTTGTGGACAGTTTGCTTGCTGTTGGGCCATGGAGACGCGAGGCGTGCTCCACGGGGCTGTGGCATGGCTGTTAGCATGCTGCCCTGAATCGGGTTGATTTGAGGATAATCAGTGTGCCTCTCTGGGTGTGTCCTGGCTCTGTGGACAGAGGAGGCAGAGGACTGAAAAGCGCCCAGGAATTGCCTTGCAGAGAGATTTACTCTACCTGAGATGAGACTGTACCTTGTGAGAGTCCTGCATCCAGACCAATGTCTTCTCAGGGCAGAGGCTGGCAGGAACTCTTCTTACCTCTGTGCCTTCTGCCAGGATAACAAATGCCTGGGCATGGGCAGGAGGAGCTGGTCTGCAGCAGGCTTACCTGGTGCGATAGCTGTCCCCGTGGGTAAGGTCTGTGGCTCTAGCTGATGGTGAGATGTGTCTGTAGGTCTCTGAACATCAGAGGGTGGCAGATGTGCTGCTGGGCCTCTGGAGCCAGAGGCTTACTGCAGTGGGCTGGGTAGTGCAAGCATGGATGTGAGTGTCCTTCGGCAGCATGTTGGCTGTAATACTTGTGCATGTCTCTTCTAGCTCAGGAGACCCCTTGGCTAGGTGGAAGGCTGTGATAGCATCCTGAGGATGCTGAACTGGCCATATCCCTGAGCTGGGCAACTGCCCTGTTGGCACGGTAATCTCTTGGGAGTTGTGTGGCTGGCATCCCTAAATGTTTCAACAGCTTTGAAACTCTGCTGTGGCCCAAGCTCCCTTGGGTGCCATCCCTTCCATGAGATCCTGCAGAGGTGCAGGGGATGGAACTCGGTAGCGGAGAGCTGGGGGGAGTCTCCACTGCAGAGCTATGCCAGCAGCGCTTCCTCCACTGGGGCCGGGGACTATTCTTGGGTGCTGTCCCGTTGTGCCTGGACTTATCGGCTCCCATGTGCTTCCTGCTCTGCCGGCCAGAGGCTGGTGCCTCTCCCAGCTTCCCCCACTGCTTGAACGCCTTCCTAGCCTGACCGCAGGGGTGGTTGAGCCCCATTGATGTGCCTCTGCCTGACATGAAGGAAGAGCAATGCTGGGGAGGGGCTGATCCAGCTATAAGCAGTGTCACATGTGAAATGCCCCAGCCTTGGGGACAAAATACTTTCACACTCAGGTTTGCTTGTGGTCAGCTTGCCTTCCTCCTTTTTGGAAAGCAGGATGTTGGTCCTTGGGTGTCTTTTGTGCAAAAGGCTGATTTTTGGAGAGAAATGCCCGAAGCCCTCCTTGCTTCAAGTGCTGGGGGAAGTTCAAGACCCTCTTTACCCTCTGGGGATGGGGGAACATCTTTCCGGTGTGTGTGTGTGGTGCCCTCTGGGTGCTTGGGGCTTCCTGGATAGAGCAGCTTCTGGTCTGATCCTGCACTGGGGTTCAGTGCTACCCTACCTGCCGGTGCTGCGAGGACATCGGAGCTCTGCCAGTGCTGGAATTGCAAGCAGGCAGCTAGCTCTTGCAGCCTCCCTGCTCTTGAGCCCCACAGGTGTCGGGGAAACTGAGGCATGGAGTGGTGAAGGAGCCTGTTGGCCAGCCCCTTCCCCTTGGGAGGCACACTCGGTGGTGGTGGGGCTGCCCTGCTTTCTGCCTAAGCTGTCCCTAGCACAGACCAGCCATCTCCCTGTCCCAGCTTTCCCCTGCCCTGCATTGCTGGGGCAGGGACCCTGCAGCCCCAGTCCCAGGTGAGGGTGTGCTCTCATTTTGAAGCATTGGCTGGGGTCCTGAGCGCTTCCCTCCCTGCAGCCCTGTTTTCAAGCTCACTTCCCTGCCTCTTGCTGCTGTGCCTTATAAGTCCCGGCTCCCGGAGCAGCTTGCTGCATTCCAGCAGCCTCGTGTCAAATGGCCCTGGCTGCATGGCTGTGGCCAGGGCTGGGCTCCGCATCCCCCTGTGGCGCGGCCTGGGTGCTGGGGGCCCCCAGCTGGGATGCTTTCCCATGGGAAGAGCTGTAGCCTGTGTGTCTGAGCTGCTGGGACCTCAGGGTGGCTGCCTGGAGTGGGCACTGCACTTGAGGTGCTGTGGCAGAGCTTGTCCCTGTCCTCAGCAGTGTGCTGTGGGGCTCCCTTCTGCTGGTGGCATAGGAAAAAGGCTCGGTGGACGTACTGCTGTGAATGAGTGGGAGATGGCTTGCCTCCAGGAAAAAATGGCATTTAGCTGGGAGTGACTTCCTGGAGATGGGGATGTCTGGCGGCATGGTGTGGATGAAGCACTGGGGCATGCTTCTGCTGTAGCTGGCCTCAGGTGTTTCCTAATTGCTGGTGGTAAAGGCTTGTGTGTGTCTGATGCTGTGAGCATGGCCCTGGGACCTGGCCAATTTTGGGGGGCTACAGTGGCCACAGCTGAGCATAAGCAGGGTTGTAGGTAATGCAGCAAAAGGGCTGATCAGGCAGGAGGCAGGGTCAGCCTTGCTGGCTTCTGGGAGGATTCAGAGCTGTCTGTTAACAAAAGCTCAGTGCTGGAGACCTACCAGAGCGGCCTCGCTGGAGGTGGGTATTTGTGCCTTTGCACCTATGTTTCTGACATAGCTTGACCCTTCTGGGCTGCAGGGCAGTGTCTGGCTCTGCTTGGGACTCCCTTTCAAGAGCTCTTACTTAAAAGCAGATGTGGCCAGGAGATGTGGATGCTGTAAGATCCATGCTGACCTCCTGGCAGTGCTGGGGCTGTGGTAGGAACAGGCAGTGTTGCTGTTTGACTTCTTTAAAGCCTTGGTGCTAAGTACCTGGCTATGCTTGCTAGGTGTGTGTCCCTTCTGGGAGACACAGCTGTGTAAGGACTGACTTAAAGCCATGACAAATTGAACACTGAATGGGTTTGTCCTTGTCCCTCCCTCTCTCCCTTCTGAGTGGGAGGCTATGCTGGGATCCTTCCTTTCTGAGATGGCTTAGATGGTCTTGTCCCTCCTGGCACATGTCTGCCATGGTGGTGGTGATGATGATGGCATCCATGGCTCAGGTGTTGTGTGCCCAGTGGGTCCTGTCAATCCAGGTGGAGAAGGCCACAAGCTTTTTGGGGAAAACCTGCAGGGAGAGGAAGGTTGGGGGGGTTCGCCCAGGTAGGACACAGTGATGGAATGTCGTGGTGTCCCATCACCATGAGTGGTGAGCCCATCCCATCTTACCTGGGGGAAGATGACATAGTGAGCCACCAGCCTGGGTGCCAGTGGGGCTGAGCCTGCTCCAACCTCCATCCAAGCAGCCCATAACTGTGCACAGCTGATCGTTAAAGCAATTAGCAGAGCTGCACTGTATCAGGGGAAATTTAGGTTGGCTGTCCTTCTCCTGTTCTGCAAAGCACCCTGTCCCTCTGGGTGGCCATGCAGCCCCTGGAGAGGTGCACCCTGTCCCCACATCCTCCATCTCTGCCAGGTGTTTGGACTGGGGATATCCCCAAAGGGGGCAGGGATGGGGAAGGGAAAGCATTTTCTGCAGGGCCTCCAGCTGTGTGACCCTGCTGGGCTGTCTTAGGCAAGAGCTGCTCCCTACCCCACTGCCCTGCTTCTCTCTGTGCATGTGTGTCTGGTTAAGACCAGTTGTCCTGGGTGAGATGGAATTGCTCTCACCTGGTATCACATTTTGAGTGCTTGGTAGCAGAGGCTAAGAGTGAGCATTCCTGGAGATCTTTCTGCTGTATCTTCAAGCTCCTGCTGAACATCCAGTTTGGTCCAGGCAGTTCCTGATCTAGCCCAGGATGGAGATAGATGTAAAGAGATGTACACATTTTTCTTTTTTGTCCTGTGGCTTTTCCAGCTGCTTTGTGGGGAGGCTGGATAGCTACATGGATCTGGGATTTGGTGGCAGGGAGTTAAAGCAGGGCAAATATACTTAAGCAGAAGCCTGCCCTATCTTGGCATGTTGAGTGCAAGGGCTGGAAGCCTGGATTCATTAGCCCTGGGTGGTCCTGGTGGCCTTTAAAAGCCTGCAGGACTTAGCCTGCAAAGGGGTGACTGGAGAGTCCCAATTCAGTTAATACACTGGAAGATGCTCATCCAGACCCTCTTGCCCTAATCAGTGGTTTCCTCTTTCTAGGAGCAGAGGGAGGAGGCTGGACTCCTGATCACCTTTGCTTTCTGATTGTTGCTGATCCCATGTTCACGCCTGATCTCGGAAGTGATCTCACTCTGCCCCTTGAATGTATTGCTCTGGTCTCTCACCAGCCTCGCCCTCCCTTCCCTGAATGACTTAGTCTTGCTTTCCCCTTACCTTTTTCTAGATCACTTATGGATGTGCTGAATTGCAGAGATCTCAGAAAACCAACCACTTGGTTTCATTGCTTCTGACAAGCTCTTCTGAGCAGAGACCTTCCTCGGTCCATCTTGAGGTCCTTGGGGAAACCTTGTTGCAAGATGTTAGCTGGTGGTATTTGGAGTTGCCCAGGCTTTCCTTGGGGTGATGCCAGCCCTTGGCAGGTGCTGTGGGTTGGCTGGGATCCCCTTTCCAATGCTGTGTATGGTGACAGACAGGACCTGGAGGCCAAGGGAAGCTTTTAGCTTGTGAGAGAAGGTCTCTTGCTCCTGTCCTTGGCAGCCACTTGTGGGGCTGGCATTAGGAGCTCTTGACCTCTGACAAAGAGCTTTCCTAGCACCTGTGTTGCTCTGTTCTGGCTGTTTTAAGGGCTCAGAGTAGTTGCCTTCCCCTTCCCTGAGCAACTGTGCATCTTCCATTCTGTCACGCCTGTCGTAAGGACTTACTTAGCAACACATCACAGGACCATTTAGAGACTCAGCAGGGATGCAGATTTCTATCTGCTTGGAAGAAACATCCATTCTGGGGTCTGAGCACACTCAGATCCTGAAATATTGAAAAGGGATGGTGCTCTCGCATGGCTGAGGCAGATACGTGCCACCACACTCTGCACAGTCCTGCAAGAGATGGCCGTGTGTCTTCTGGGAATGCACCGCAAGCGCTCCATGTAGCTCATGCTGAAGCGCAAGCGCCAAAGTCTTAAAGGCAGCCAGGAAGCTGAGAGACAGTGCCATTGCCTGCTCTGTCTGGGCATGAGGTGGCCCTGGAGTGATGCATCAGATAAGGGGCTGAGCCAGGTGGGGGGACTGTGGGACTGAGTCTGGGCAGGGGAAGTGTTTCTGGAGTGGTCCAGATAGCATCCTGCTTCCCTTGACAGGGCAAAGAAAAAGCTGGGGTGTATGGTAGGGCTGTCCATGCAGAGGAACTGGGGAGGAGATGGGAAGCATGCCAGCGTTGGAGGAAAGGATGCTCAGTGGTCACATTCTGCAGCAGCTTTGAGAGATGCTAGGCTAGAGAAGGGCTCTGCACATCAAGGGGGGTGATAGCAGCCTGCTGGGGTATTCATGGGGTGGTGGTAGCCCTTAGTCTCAGCATGCACAGAGAGCAGAGGATCCCAAGACTCTATGATCACTGTCTGTCCTGGAGGGCTTAAGCTGCCCCTTGAGTTGATATGAAGGGTATGTCTCTGCCCTGGCAGGACTGTCTTGGCCACAGGAGCTCAAGGAGGTGTGTTCTTTCTCCTGCAAACAGGAGAAACTTCCCTGCTTTGGTGCTCGGTTGATATGCTGTAATGTTTATGCCCTAGTAAGCACAACTTCACGTGAACTATTAGAGATATTTCAACAGATTATCTATTGGAATCTTCCTCTGGTACCATATTTTTGCTTATACATGCTGAGTGAATTTGGACTTGGTACATGACTTCTGTAGCTTGGGAAGAGGAGCAGCCTACATGGCCTTGGTGCAGCACAGCTGGCTTTTGGCTGGGCACAACAGAACTAACACTGTAAGAGCTGTTTGGGAGCAGTTTCTGAATGGTCTGATGTGTGTGGGTGAAGGAGCTAGGATGGACCCAAAAATCACCCTAACAATGATGTTCTAGGGCTGTTGCAGGAGTCAAAAGGTGTGAGTATAGCAGTGAGGTACTTTTTTTAAATTGAAGGCTGTCTTTGAATCAGTGGCTGAAGTGCCAGGATAGGCTAAAGAAAGGAGATCTAGTGTGTTATCTGTAGGAAAAGCTAGACAGACGACTGGGGTTTGTACTGGTTTCCTCTGGACCTTTGATATGTGTCAAACTTGGTATTTTTGGCAGTGTATGGTCTTTTAGCAGTCTTTTCAAGTTTTAGTCATCAAGGTCCAGTCAGGCTGTAGGGCTGGTGTCTGTGCCTTAAGCAACCCAGACTATTCTGCTAGAGACTGAGTTTTCACAAAGGTCTAAATCCTTTGTGGCAGGGAGGAAAGGTCTGGCTGTGTTATCCTGGGCAGTGCTCCTTTAATGTAGGACGGGTCAGTGCCTGCAAGGTGTCCTACTCTTATTGCACCTAACTTCCGAACTGTGCTCTGTACTCCTGCTTTGGTACTAAGCATCTCCTCTCAGTAGACCTCGTTGACCCCTCTCCTAGGTACGTACGCTGTTTGTCAGTGGCCTTCCTGTGGATATCAAGCCCAGAGAGCTCTACCTACTCTTCCGACCATTCAAGGTAAGAAGGTCTTCAGACACGGTCTTTGGTGGGAAAGATGCAGTCGTGTGGCAAACCTTGCAGTGAAGATCTGCCAGAGCAGAAACAAGGATGAAGTAGGAAGGTAGGCCTCCTGTGAAAGCTTGGGGAACCTGGTACGAAACCAGTATGGTAGGTAGCCCCTGGCTTGCACTCAGCTGGGTAACCTTCCCTGGTGCCTGTTGTTAAAATTGTGCTGCCTCAGAGTTCAGTGAAGGCTGCTTGGTCAGCCCTGCTGCCCAACTGGGCCAGCCCTTCCCTGAGGATGGATGTGTCCTGATCCCCTAACTGTCCGTCCTTCACTGGATTGCCACATAGGCTGTCCTTGGGGAAAGTGGGATTCTCTTGTGTGCACTCTCCTAGCACAGGGTGCTCTGTGTTCTCTAGGCACTAGCCAGGCAGGGTCCTCATCTTAGTAGCTTGGTGAAGAGCTAGAAAAGGGGATTTCTTCCCAAAGGGCCAGAATGGACTAGCTAAGGTAGCCACTCTGCCCTTGGTGTAATCTGTCCCCTCCTTTGTTGGGAAAGAAAAGTGTTAGCATACCTACTCCTGCTGCAGGCCCTGCCTTCTGAAGGGTTTGGTGCTACAGGAGCTCCTAGAGCTGTCATGTTGTGTCTCTCTTGTAGCTTGGCTCCTTCAGGAACCTGACACTGACTTGCCTTTCTTCCCTTCTGCAGGGTTATGAAGGGTCACTGATCAAGCTAACTTCAAAGCAGGTACCTCCTTCTTCCAGCTTGGGTATTTTCAGCTTTTGCTAGAAAACCAGGCATGCTGGGAGGGGAGGAGGGACAGATACTATTTTGCTATGTAAAGTATTGTCTGTGTTCAGTGCCATGTATACAGCTGGGTTCTGCTCACCTCCACTGTCCTGGCCGGCCCCAAGCTCTCAGCATGTGGTCCTGGGCAGCAATAGAAGATACAGAGCCATTCAGCACGTGGGCTCAGTGAGACCCGATGCTTCAATCTCAAACACTGTGCTGCCAGAAACTGTCCCCAGGCCATCCTAATCAAGGCAGTAGTTCCCTTAGTGGGCAAGAGGTACCCTTGCTGGGGACTACCAGGGTGAGCAGTGTCCCCCACATGTAGGAATACCAAAGTGTCTTGCTGTGGTGGGAGCAGACAGAGCAGGAATCTTGGCCTGGTGACCCAAGACCCTTCAAGCTCTGTTTGAGGCCCTCTGCTTCTGCTTTCCGTAAGCTGTCCGGGGCAGAGGGGGTGGCAGGGTAGTCTGAGGAGCTGGAAGAGGCTTCCAAACTGAAATCAGCATTATTTCTTTTAGCCAGTTGGCTTTGTGACCTTTGACAGCCGGGCTGGTGCTGAAGCAGCAAAGAACGCCTTGAATGTGAGTACCTGATGTGCTGGGAGGGCTGGGGGCCATGTGCCCTGCTGTAGCTAGACCTGGAGCTGTGGGCTAGAGTGGTGCTTGGCTTGTCCATCGCACAGGAAGGATCAAGGTGTCTCAGCTGTGTCCTTGATTATGGAAGCTAAATGCTTCTGCAGCATCTCACCAGGGAAGTAGGAAAGCTGTTTAAAGGCTGACGTCAGCCTAAGAAAATGGATGCAAACTGTCCCACACTTAGTGTAGGTATAATTTCTGACCACTGGAAGACTGCTTGAGGGCCTCTGAGGGTATGGGAAAGAACAGCTACTTCTTTCCTCAAGTTGGCATGTACCTCCTTACTCAACAGCTGGCTGCTAGCAACAGGATCCAGGCTGTGGATCCTATTTCTTATCTGTTTAGTGCTCCCTCTCCTCCCTGTGAGGAGCTGAAGATGGAGACACACGCCTGCCTTGCTCAAATGAGTATGGATTACCTGTGTGTGGTGATGTGTGGCCAGAGCTGCTCTTTAAGGAGCTTTTCCTCCTGCTGTCTGCAGGTGGGCGCTTGTCTTGGCTTGACTGCTTGGCTTGGAGTACCTGAAGCAGGCAGGTCGTCTTGTCTGTGGGGGACTGGTTCCCCAGAGAAGAGAGGCGCTGGGGGCATAGGTGGTTCCCAGGCATGCAGAGGCACAGGGGGTACCGGCTGACGCACTGCAATTCTTTACTAAGGCATGTGGAGCACTACTTGTGTTAGTGTGAGCTTTGTGAAGCTCTAGGTCAAGCTCACAGGGTATGTGGGTAGTGAAGCAGGCTCAGCGCAAAGCTGGCCCATCATGTGGCCATAGGACTTGCTTGGTGCTAGCAGCCTTGTTAAAGCCTGGCTTATCAAATGCCCTGAAGAAAAGTGTATGGCAGTTCAGCAGAGCAGGTCCTTGTCCTGGACTCTGGCCTGCCAGGAGGTCTGTCCTTCAGAAGGGAAGGACACCAGCCTTCCTGTGCTGCTGTTTGTGAAGTAGGGCCAAAGCTGTGTGGTACAGGCTATTCAGCACATTCACAGCATTTCCAAACTGCCCCAGCTCAAGAAAAAGATGTGAGAATGGTCAGTGTGGCAGGCATACCCAAAATTATCTCCACCCCACATGGGCCTGCAGAAGTTAGTGGGATCTAGGCAGCAAGACATGCTGATCTGATTCTGCTCTGCTGTAGACCTTGCCCTGGGCAGTGGGGCATGTGCTAGGGTCTCTGCCCAGGCTGGCAGTAGATATAGGAGCCCTCATATTGATGGGATTATCCCAGCTCCAGCAGACAGATACTTCCTGACCAGTGCTGGTAGCCATCACTGCTATGCTGCTTGGTGAACTGCATGTAAGGAGCAGAACAGTGTCCCTCATGTTGGAAGCACTGGTCCTAGGCCAGCTAAACATAAATACAAGCATGTGGGAGCTCGTGTTGCCATGAGGTGACAAAATTCTGGGCATGTGACTGCAGGGTGATGGCCTTGGTTCCCTGGTTGGGCTTTGCTCCATGAATAGACACATCCTGTGCTTGAACTGGAAACCTCACCTCTGAGAGATTCCTGTGCTTTCTTCTGTGACAGGGCATCCGCTTTGACCCAGAGAACCCCCAGACCTTGCGGTTAGAGTTTGCTAAAGCCAACACAAAGATGGCCAAGAGCAAGCTGATGGCCACACCAAACCCCACCAATATCCACCCTGCCTTGGGTGCACACTTCATTGCACGGGACCCCTGTGAGTATGCTGGGAGGGACTTTGAGGTCATGGCTGGCCCAACCTGAGAGATGTCCAACCCTGGGAATGCTGCTAGGGTGGGAAGGAAACCATACCCATGTATGCTTTGGCCTGAAATATGCCTGGTGCAGGAAGGCCAGCATGTTAGGGTTGCTGGACAGTAACAGGCATCTGATAAGGTTTCTGGCCAACACTGGAAGTGTTGGGAGAGCAGAGTTGGTTTTGGTAGTTCAAGTGATACAATAAGTCCTTCAAACCATTGCTAGGTGGGAAGCAGAGAGTATGAGTCCTGTGGCATGCACCCTCAGTGTAGCCTGGTGGGGCGAGCAGCCCTGCTGAGGCTGGCTGGGCAGCTGTAACGTGGTGCTGAGAACTCTGCCTCATGGCCTGCTGTCCTGCGGCACCAGCCCTCTGTGGCATGTGTGAGTCAGCCTGCCCAAAGCCTGTGCAGGGTGCTGAGCAGTGGTGGAGCATGTTCCTGGCCTCTCCTGGCAAGGCTGGGAGGCCAGAAGATCTGCTGTCGGCAGAGATGCTGCAGGGTGCTAAACTTCATACCTCACTGAAATGGCAGCGCAAAGCTTTAGTTTGGGGTTGGGAAGCCAGAGCCTGGCCCTGAAGTGGGCCATTGAGGCCAGCTACTGAGATGCTGTCACCTTGTCTCCTCCCTTCTAGATGACCTGACTGGAGCGGCTCTTATTCCAGCATCCCCAGAAGCATGGGCTCCCTACCCACTGTACACCACGGAGCTAACCCCCGCCATCCCCCATGCTGCCTTCACGTACCCGGCAGCTGCTGCTGCGGCTGCTGCTCTTCACGCTCAGGTGAGTCACTCCGCATGCCAGGAACTGGGCTCTCTTCTCTCCCCTGCCCCAGTGCTTGCTCCTGGGGTCTCTGCTCAGCTGGTTTGACCCTGGCCTCTGCACCTTGGCTCCTGGGCAAAGCCTCAGCCTGGCTGAAGTGTGTGTGTGGGGCCCCCAGCCCTGAGCAAACTGCAGGGGAGAGGGCTACGTGGCTGAGAGCAGTCAGAGCTGGACAATGACTTCTGAGCCTGCAGGTCCAGCCTGCTTCTCTGCAAGAGCAGGCAGGTGGGAGAAAGTCAGGGCTCAGTTTCTGGCTGGCTTTGCTGGTCTCTCTGGCCAGAGAATCATGTTGTGGGACTGCTGGTAGGAAATGCTACCTGCCAGCAAGTAAAATAGCTACAAAATGTCCTCCTTGAAGTCACAGTGAAGGCAACAGGCTTAGTTGGTACTGAAGCTGAGGGGCTCAGCTGGGACCCCCTTGGGCCAAGAGACTAAAATACTTTGGAAGCTGGAGGAGGATGTCCTGCAGGAGACGAGTGATCAGAGCCTTGCTGCAGTGACAGTCTCTGAGGGAACAGTGGTGTTGGCCACCTTGGAGAGGGTCGCTCTGTGTATGAGCCTCTGGAAATGCTGGTGGTGGTGCAACCAGCTGCCTGGTGCCCCAGGCTACGCTTGCTGACAGGTGGAGGTGTAGGGATGTCTGTACTGGTCTGAGATTGGAATGCTTTAATGTACTGAGACCAACACCCCTGCTGTGCATGAAGTCCCTGAAACCACGGAAATACAGAGGGAAAGCCAAAACAAAAGTAGTGTCCTAATTCCAAGTTAAGGTGCTTGGTTTGGAGCGCTTGTCCAGGAGAATGTGGAGTGTCTCTGCCCTGCTTGGTGTTACGGCCAGCTGCGCTCTGCCTGCTTTGGTCTCTGCTCTTGTAGTAGTGCCACGAGGGATCAGGGCGGTGGGATTCTGGGCTTAGAGCTCAGAGCATTGGGGCTTAGCCCTGCCAAGCAGGGTGTTTCGCTTTGCTCTTCCCTGCTTAAATTGAGAGAAGAGCTGTGTCCCCTCACCTTGTTCTGCTGATGGTCAGCTCAGCTGGCCCTTTGGCATCCTCCTCTTGCTTCCTGCAAGCATCTTGACTGTAACTGCCCAGCTTCAGCCCAGGCTTGTTTCCCAGATGCAATATGGAGGCAGTGGAGGGGATGCAAGCTCCTGGCCTGCATAGGTTTGTCTGTCCTGCCCCTTGCACACCTGCAGGCCTCTGATGCTTTTGCGCTTCTACTGGTGAGCTAGTGTTGGGCTGAAGCTCCTGCAGGGTAGGCAAGAAGTATGTGGGGCCCAGGGCAGGACCAGGCACTGGCTTGTTCTTCCCAGGGTCTCCAGAGCCAGGCTGACCCTTTACTGGGAGGGTTGTGCTTGCTGGTGTTCTCTAAAAGTTATTGATGGTGCCCATAACTACAGGAGTGTGCTCTGTTCCTGGGCAACTCAGGAGAGCAGATGTCTTCCTTTCCCTGCCCCTTGTGTGTAGGATGGTGGCTAACTTCCCCTGTCAGGGAGGGCCAGGAGAAAACCCCTGTGGCCTGGCAGAGGTGGTTGAGGAAGGTGAAGCTGTTAGTGCAGTTCCTTCAAGGATGATCATCGGTGACTGTATGGAGACCTGGGCATAAGGGTTAGATGCCAAAACTTTATGGTGTGTGGTGAGGGAGAAAAACTCCCCTCTCCTAAAGTGGAGGGTATCAAGGAAGCCTTCAGCCAGATTTCTTCTCTCTGCAGTCTTGGCTCCTGCCCTCCAGTTAGCTGGCTACTAGCTTTCAAAGAGGTCTTCTGGCCTGAAGAATGACCCTGAGGTGCCAGGGAGCTCCCAGTATAGGTAGGACTCTCGACCCAAGGAGGTCCATAAGTGGTGACGTGCCCCTAAACTTTAGGGAGCCAGCGTAGCCCCTCCAGGCTGCGGCCATGGCTGGACCCAGCTCTGTGCTGAGGAGCAGCTGGGCTGGCCAAGCAGTTACAGCCACTCTCTGCTGCATTGTGCTTGAGCTGGTGTGACCTCGCAGGGAGACATTCTGGCACAGTATATGTTACCAATAAAGTGTTATGGGGTTAAACATTACTCAGGCTAGCAGCTCTGAGCTGCTGGGTTCTGGGCTGGAGCTCTCTCCCTCGTGGAGCCAAGGCAGGGTGGAGTCAGTGAGATGACTTTTGCTCACAAACTGGGCCAAAAGCTGCAACCTTAGTCCTGGTGTGCTGAGCCCTCTGCCCTCACTGGTAGGGGCCGGTTTGCCTTGCTGGTGGGGTGGTGGATATGTGGGTTGTTCTCCAGGACAGCTGTGGTTCTTCCTCCCAAGATTGGTGTTGGCTGGAGGACGTTCATGGGGGTGGCTAGAGCTGTAGCAGCTCTGTAGCAATCGGGCATGAAGTTGGAGGCCGTAGCTAAACTGAGAGCTTGTCGCAAAAGATTGAAACCTGACGTGCTCATCCTCTTGCAGCTCGGTGTTCAAGTCTGGTAGCGAGCGGGAGAGGAGGTGGCTGCCCTCTGCAATGCACCTACATGACCTCCTGAAGAGCTGGCCAGAGGGCTGGCAGGAGATGGCACGAGGCTGGCCTGGCCTTGGCTCATGCGCTGGGAGCTGTCAGTAAGCTGCTTGCAGATGAGACTGATGGCTGCAGCTCCTGGCACTGCTGAGCCACCGTGATGCTCCTGCAGGCACCAGGCTGCTGCAGGTGTGACTGTGGCCTGACCCTGCACTGCTGAGAGCCTCTGCCTGTGGGGACTCCACTGACTGAAAGATTGTCCCATCTGCCTTCCCTCCCTCCCACCCTCTCTCAAATCCCTCCTTTGATGTCCCTAGTGAACTCCAGCCATGATGCCAGCGCAGGCTAGCCCTGAAGCTCAGAGCTGTCCCTGGAGATGGGACACCCTAGTGATGCCTTATTGCAGCTAGTGGAGTGGCTGTACTACAGCTCCATTCCTAGAAGTGTTAAGCATGATGGCAGCCACGTCTGGGAAGACTGGTAAGGTAACCATCTCTCCTCCAAGGTGCACCATGGGATTTGCAAGCTTCTGCCCATCTCTGTAGCCCGTATCTCCTTGGCAACCCAGTGCATGGGCCTCACGCTACCCACCCACCAGAGCCTGGGGAATGAGATACCAGGCCTTCTTTCTAACCCACATCTCCAACTTGGCAGCACATGACATGGCGCACACAGCATGGCACCATCTTACATCAACTTCTCCCAGCTGAGCCAGGCTCAGCCATGTCCCGCCAGTGGGAGGGGAGCAGCCCGGTTGAGCTGGGGCAGAGACAACCCTGCCACTCGGTGTGAAAGAAACCTGGTTTCTCCCCAACCATGACCCTCTGAGGGCAACCAGAAATACACCTTGACCTCACTCTTGGCACATGGTGGGGGAGGTGAGTGACGTGATAGTGATAGCACACAACTAAATTCTAGTGGGCACGTTAGACAACAGCACTTGTCGGTCACTTTGTTCCAGAATTGCATACCGGGACAGACCCTGCCCTTAATCGTGGGTCTAATCTCACCTCTTTCCTCTCCAGTTACTGGAAATGGAACAAGTTCCTACCTGGAGCTTGGCTTCTCTTTTGCAACCTGAAATCACAGGCAGGATGCAGGTCTTGAGCCATAATGAGGGGAACCGGCAGCCTGGGAGAGATGGGAGCGGCGTAGGAAACTGGGAGCTTTGGAAGAGGGAAGATGGCCTGGCCTGGGACTGGTTGGCAGGATGGAGGCTGTGGTTAGCTCTAACTGAAGGAACAGAGTCCTGGCTCACTTCTTGCAGTGGTTCTGGGTAGACTTTTTTTTTTTATATATATATATATATGCCCCCCCCCCCCCCCCCCCCAGCCGCATGGTAGTGATGTTGGGGAAAGAAGTCATCAAAGCTGGGGGCCCAGGTCTGCCTCTGACCTTGGGAGAATGAGATGCAAAGATGTGCAGAGTTGATCCCCTGGGAAGATGGGGAGAGCTTGACACAAGCATGGAGACAATGATACAGCTGGTCTTGTTCTGCTTGGACCTTGTGACCAGTTTCATCTGTTGTTTGTGTGATGGAGTTGGGATGCATTGTGTCTCTGATGTGAAAGCAATTCTTTTGGGGTGTCTCTAAGTCAGGCTCTGAGTGGGCAGTAGGACACACCAGGGGCTCTCAATGCTCTTGGGGCTCTTCTGCAAAGAGGTGCCAGCTGTGGCAGCACCCCCAAGGGCTGGGCTCTGCTATGGGCAGGGGTGGACCTGGGAAGCAGGGGCTGGATGCAGGACTGGTTCATGAGAACAGGGTGAGGCTGGTGGTAGTTACATTATGGTGCTTCTAGGAGACTAGGCTGGTGCACTGGGTACCCAGAGCCCAGGAGCCTGTCTGTGGTAGATGCTTCCAAGACAGGGAGCAGGTCATGGAGTGAAGTTTCACAGGTGCTAATCCTTTTAGGGGGTGGACTACCCAAGGTGCCCTCAGAGGTCTGTGTTGCTTTTGCTGGCAGCAGCCCTGTCTGGAGACTTTGAGGAGATGATGGAGATGGGTCTCTGAAGTGGGGATCTGCCCAGGTGAGTGGAAGGAGCGGTCCAGGATCATGGCTATGCAGTGGTGGTGGTGGTGCAAGAGCTCAGCAAGAGCTGAGGCTTCCCGGCACTGAGCTGAGGCAGAGCCCATTGATGGAAGGAAAGGTCAGCGTTCAAAAAAAAAAAAAAAATTCCCTCTTGTTTGCTGCCTGGGCTGGCTCAGAGCAAGCTGGATCTCCTAAGCAGTGGCTGCTGTTGTGGGTGGACATGAGGCAGATCCCAATGGCTGCGATCTAGGGTGCTGGCCTTGGAGAACTTGGAGCATGGGGGATATCTGCTGGGGTGGGCTTAGGTGTTGTGCTTCTCCCAGAGTATTGCCTTCTGCTGTTTGCTGGGGGTGTGACCACCTGGGTGCCACCAGCCTGGCTGAGCCCTGGAGCACCAAGCAAAGGCTACTGTGATGGATCTGCTGGACAATGGGCATCCTGCCTTTGTGTACCACTAACCTCTGGACTCTGTGGTCCCATCTGCAAAATCTCCTGGACTTCGTGTTGTGGCAGCTGAACTCAAAGATCCTCCCTGGGATGGGAGGCTGGAGACAGTGGCAGATTTTCTGTGCCTAATAACCTGTTGCCTGATTGTTGGGGTTGTCATGTAGGACTTCCCAGAAATATTTTTTTCTGGGCAATCTCCATGCTTCCCAGAGGTGTGAAGTGCTCTTAAAGACCCTCATGGTTATGTGGTCTTACTAAACTTCAGTGCTGGCCTAGCTGGCCAAGCAGCCCTGACAAGCTCTCCCCAAGCTAGCTGTTTCCTCCTGGCCAGAGAAGAGCAGGCAGGAGATGCTCTTAGTTCCTCCAGGTACCTGCTGGGCAGCCATTCTTGCTGAATCACACCTGGTGAGTGAATTGGACTGAGATGCCATCAGAAGTGACTTCCTGACCTGCGGCCAGCAGGGGCTTTCCCTGGCTAGTTTAACCCAAAGGGAAGCAGCACAGCTCTCTTCCACTCTGGGAAAGGGAGAGATGCTTGTTTCCTGTGGCCTGCGTGGTGGCTCTGTCTTCATGAGCTGTAGTGTAGACTGCTTTCAAGGCCCAGAGTTACAAGACGTTGGATCACTGCCTGTTAAAACACTCCTTCTAAGCAACAGGATGGACCGGTGCCTGTTGTCTTCTGCATGCTCCTCAATGTGGTGTGAGATGTGCTGATTCTCCAGCTCCCCCTCAGCATAGCTGCCTGGGGAGATGTCTGTGCTTGATTTGACTGCAGTAAGGTTTTCTTGGTGGTGAGATGAGCTGCTTGGGTCTTAGGCAGCATGCAAGCATTTGGATGCTTGTCTCCTCAATCCAACCCCCTGAAGGACGCTGGAGGCAGATGACTTGAGTGAAGTGCCTGCTGCTGAGGCTGGAAGTGTGTGTCCAGAGAGCAGTAATGGATGACATTAGTGCCTTGTAGGTGTACCTTTGCAGGCTGTCCTTGCCTGCCCTGGGTCACATTCCCATCAGCTGTGTTTCTAGCTGGAGCAGAGCAGCTCTTGCCAGCCACCAATGTAGTCTGCCCAAGGCTTGCACCCAGTGACCCGCAGCCTGGGGGACATGGTGACTGGAGTGCTCCTGGCTTGCTGGGGTGAGGCTGTCCCAGCAGCACAGCTGAAGATGCTGCTCTGCGTGTCAGCCGCTGGTAACTAGATGCAGGTCTTGGACATACTGGTGGGGGTCCTACCAGCTCCCAGGAGCACCACGGAGTGCTCTGTCCCTGCCTGCACAGTGAGCCTTTCTGGTACCTGGGGAGGTGGCTGGGTCTGTTCCAGCTGCAGGGATAGCTCTGAGCTCCATGAGATGCTGGGGCTGGTGGCAGAGCAAAGATAGGCAGACCTAGAACTAACTAAGAAGGAAAGGCAGGCCATCCAAGCTAAAGGTGGCTTGAGGGTGGGTCTGCATGCTTAGTCCTCCCTTCCGACCCCCGCTTTTTCCTGCTGAAGGCATAGTTTTGGGCAAGACAGGGAATTTAAATTCTGAGGGTAACTGGGAGAGACAATGGAGGACTTGACAAGGACAGTGAAGTGCTGATGAGGTGTTTATTTGCCCCATTTGTCACTTTTTGGTGACTTTTGGGAGCGCTGGCCTTGTGCTGAAGCAAGGGAGAGGCTCTTTGCTTCTGGATGTTTCACCTGGCCTCTGGAAGGTAGCAGGTAGAGGCACAAATTTCTCTTCTCCAGCTGTTTCTGGGACAGATGTTGAATGTAGCAGCACAAGGCTGGCTGCAGTTGGCTGGTGCTGTCTCATCCCTATGGGCAGGCGAGCAGGAGGTGTTTGTAGTGGTGTGGCCAGACTCTTTTCCAACTGTGAGCTAATGCAGCTCCAGAAGCCACTGTGTCACTTCCAGTAAAATCCTCCCTTCCTCTGCCTTCCTTGCCTGATGTTGAATGTCTCCATTCACTCTTCCTCAGCTTCCCCCTTGACAGACATAGTATTTTGAAATAACTTATTTTCTGAAAGCCCTCAGAGAAATTTGCTCCATACAGAGAAGTGCTCTGGCTTGGCCTGCTGGGTTGTAATCCTCTTGGGACAACCCTGTGCAGTCTTTTGTGGTGCTGGCCGCCCCTTCCAGATGGCTCTGGGAGCCCCCTGTTTGCAGAGCCTCTCTGCCCCCTGGGAAAAGCGAGGTGCCTGAGGCCCTTTGAGGGATGCAAAGGGACAACTGCCTGGGCAGGTGCCACAGTCCTGGAGAGCATGTCCTCTTGGCTGGCTGCTGCCTCTGATCTGTTTATTCCATTGTTTTCGGATGGTTTCAGAAACATCCCTCCTAGCGAGGGGGTGTTCCTGCCTCATCCCGTCAAGCCCCTAATCTTTCTCTGGGCTGAAAGACCTGGCAGGTCATTCACTCGCTGTGCCAGCATGTCAGAGCCTTGGCTTGTAGCCAGGCTCATTGCATCGGCGTGAGCTCCTACCGGCCTCCAGGCTGAGCCCCTCTGGCTGCAGGGCTGTGCTGCTGGCTGGGTAGCGTGTGTGAGCATTGGAGATCTGCAGGAGGAAGGCGAGGAGAGGTGGTGGTCCACCAGAGGTGGAGGTTTATTGGTGCCAGAGCAGAAAAGCAGTACTTCTGTTGAAAGTTGAAAGGCTCTGGCTAGGCTTGGGGTGGGGTGTGAGTGTGGGGCAGAAGCTGGCTCAGGCCCCCCAGGAGGGGTTGGGCCTGGGGAGTGGGGTGGGGGTGGCCGTCTTGTATGTGCAGCTGCTGTGCCTGCTTATGTACAGCTGCTGAGCCCGTGGGATGGAGGCGGCTCTGGGGGTTAAGTGCTTGCAGCCTTGTGAATGCAGGGGGAGTTTCCTGTTGCTGCTGGGCAGGAGGAAACTACTTCCAGCTGTTGAGGGGAGGACTGCTGGAGCTGGAGACACTGGCCAGGGAAGAGGACTGCTGGCTGCTGAGATGTTGGCTCTGCTGAGCAAGCACCTCCTGGTGACAGGGCTGGGGGGGAGCACGTAACCCCTGTCCTTGCACTGGCAGCTGCTGTGGTGGCCCCATAAGGTGTCAGTGATGCTGCTGCCCACACCAGGCTGCAAGAGAGGCTTCCTGGCCTGTGTCAGGGCCAGGAGACGACCATGCCCCAGAGCAGTGTGGTGGCCCCAGGCTGATGAGCGAGGGTGCAGCTGTGCTGGGTCCCTCTCACAGGCTAATGGAGAAGTGAAGGAAGTCATGGTGTGCGTGGCATCAAGACAGTGCTTTGGTCATGGCTCTAGATGGGACTCCTCACTGGGAGGAGGGTCTTGGTAATGTCTATGCCCTTGATTTGCCTCCACCCAAGGCTGGACTGACTGGGATGTACCTGGCTGCTGTATCATGAGGCCATCTGGGAGCTGACTTGGTGGCACCTGCTTGCCTCAGAGGTGTCTGGCAAGGAGTCTGACAGCCCAGTGTGCCTGGCTACAAACAGCCACCTCAACTGTGGTGCTACTGCCTGAACAGAAGCTTGGGATCCAGCAGACCTAACCTGACGGGCTGATGAGAGGCTTCTGCTAGGACAGAGCCTCTACGAACTCGCAGGGCTCCTCCATGTAGGAGCCATCATAAGAAGAGGGACTCGATGCTCATGTTTGGGGCTGTTCAGTTACTAGCATCGCAGCCTGTGTGCTGGTGGAGGCTGGACGGGCACAGCAGGCAGCTGTGCTTTCTGGGAAGCATGTGCTTATTGTTCCCTCCAGCTCCTGTAAGGAGGCTGTAGTGTCAGGGTCCTGGCAGCCTGCTGCATGTCTCTGCATGAAGGAGTGAATCAAAGCCTCTGGCTTTGTACCTCTGTCGGTTGTCAGGCTTCTGCTTCTTACAGGGGTAAAGGGAGTAGGGTTTGAGGGGACCTGCTGTGGATGTGCCTAGCCTGGAGAGTAGTCCAAGAGCTGTCACCAAGTCTCTAGGTCTCCTAGTCTCCAGTTCTGCCTCAAGACCCGTGTGCAGCTTCTGGAGGTCTAATGCAGTTGGGGACACAGGTTTGCATCTCCACTCCTGGATAACTTTGCAGCAAGGCTTGCGTTGCCCATGTCATGTAGTGTGCTGTCTGCTAGGTAGCTGGAAAATAGCCAGCTCCTGTTTCCCTTTCATTGCCAGCTGTCACCCCAACCAGGAGTGCCTTTCTTGATGTCCCTTGCATGCTTACAGCCTGCAGGGGAGACCGACCCTGGCAAGACCCAGCTGGCAGAGTTGCCCTTGCTGGGCACAGCCCGACAGGGGTTAGATGAGCTGTAAAGCCTCTGCCAACCTGGATGATTTGGCTGTGGCCACAACTCTTCCTTTGCCCAGATGACCTGGGACCTTGCTTCAAGAAAGTCTGCCTGTCCTCAACCCAAGGGTCCCTCTTACTGGAAGAGTGCTGTGCGCTGGGGTTGGAGCTGGTCTGGGAATACTGGTTGGTTTTGGGTTTTTTTCCCCCCTCTGGCCCTAGAGTGGTGCATGTGCTTGGGAGGGGAGCATCTAGCCAGATGTGTTCAGGCAAGGGGACAACCTGGCCAGGATGGTCCGCCAAGGGGAAAAGTTCACACTGGGCTCTAGGGGGGTTTCTGCCACTCCTAGCAAAGTCCATCATTCTGCTGGTACCCAGAGCCCTGAGCGTACCTACTGTTCTTGATACCTGTCCGTACTGAGGCTGTGCTCTCCTCCCACCAGCTGGGGAGCGAGGAGAGTGAGGATGGCTGTTTGGCTGCTGTGTTTCAGCTCCCCTTGCAAACAGCACCAGGACTGAGCTCTGCTAGCAGCTCCTGCTGCTGGATCTGTGCTCAGTCAAGCGGCACAGGCTCATCTCCCCCTGCTCTCAGGCATGAAGCTGCTAACTCAGCCCAGCCTGATGTACCAGTCTTGCAGACCAAGCAGGAGCATCTGGATGCCTGATGCTATTCTGCTGGATGTTGCCAGCTTGCTGCATCTATTGAAAGGCTGGAAAGTGTCTGTTCCCATGCCTGCTCATCAGGTGCCCATCTAGCAATCCTTCCTTGGCAAGAGGCAGGCCTGAGCAGTAGATGTGGCAGCAAAGACCTGCCAGGGAAGCCTTTCAAGTCTTGCTGGTTTGCAGCTCTACCAAGTTCTTCCTGTGATGTGGTCTGCCTGGAGCCTGTTCTGATGGCTAAGTTGTGGCTTAGAAAACTTCATGGGTCTCTTCTGTGGTGTGTGAGCCAGTTCTTACCCCATGAGTGTCATGTAGAGGTTGTCTGGCTTTAAGTGTGTGGTCTTGAGATGCCACCTTCTGCTGGCTGAGGGCAGAGTGGCCGCCACCTTGGGGTGAGCCTCCTCTGCCCTGCCTGAGTGGGGGGAAGAGACGTAAACTTGAGGTGTTTAGGGGAGTGGGAGTGTGCTGAAGGGGGAGCAGCCCCTCTTTGCACACACTTCTGTAGTGGTAACCTTCACAGACAGCTTGGTGGTGAGGAGCTTTTCTAGCCTGAATGGTGGTGGTCTGTGTGTTGTAGTGAGCTGGGACCAGGTATGGGGTGTGAAATTGGGGCTGTCTTGTGGTCATGCCAATAGGCAGAAAGTACTGGAGATGTTGGGGCAAGCCCTGAGGTGGGGTGCTAGCTTCCATCTTAGACAGGTGGGATCTTGCTGTGCTTGTGAAGGGAGGACCTGGCTGGGTCCTGGTGCCTGGTGAGCCTGAGCCTGTCCTTGCATGAGCCACCAGAGCTGGCCAGCGTGAGACTGGCACGCTGGGTAGTGCTGGCACAGTACAGCCCTAGGTTGGGATGCTACTTGAGTAGGATTTAGGGCTCACCTTGGAGCCTCCTTCCCTGTGCTGGAGACCATCTTTACTCAGTGGACCTTGTACATGGCCTGAAGAACGTGAAGGTTTGGGCTGTGGTTGAGATAATCCTGGATCATGGACCTGTGGCCTGGCTTTCTTTTCCAGATGCGCTGGTATCCTCCCTCTGAAGCTACTCAGCAAGGATGGAAGTCTCGTCAGTTTTGTTAGTTCATTAGTAAGTAATTAATCACTTCTTGGAGCTGGGTCCTTGTCTGTCTTGTCCTTGGACTTTTGAGGGGAGGAGGGATGGGAGCTTGGGCTCAGCCCCCGGCATCCACCCTAGGCATGCTGCTGGGTTACACTGGTGGGTGATGAGGTGGGAGCAGGGAGACCCACTGAACCCAGAAAGGGCTGTGGGTGCTGCTCACTGCTGCTCCTCTCCTGCAGTGTTTCTCCTCGGCTTGTTTTCTTCCTCCCTGCCTCTCCGGAGGGATGTGCCAGGGACGATTGCTCAGACTCCTCTCGGTTTGTTTTATGGCCAGCGGACAAGGCGCCTGGCCCCAGCGTGCTCCTCCTGCCCCGGGGCTGCCAGCATCCCCCCCTCCCTGGACTGTGAAGCCGCCGTGGCCCCCACCACGGCCGTGCACTGCCTCCCTCCATCCTGACATTCTCCAACATCCTTCCTGACTGAGCTTCGTGTCCAGCCAGGCTGAGACCCAGCCGGGGGGGCTCAGCCCCGGGCTTCCCCAGGCTCGCCCTGCCCCAGCGGCTTGGCTGAAGGAAATGAAAGGCAATGGGTTTTGCATGTTTTCTGGCATGAATTAAAACACTTAACTTGTGTATGTGTGAGTGTAAGTTTGTTTGTTCTAGCATTTGTGTAACCGTTAGCAACAGGTCCTTGGCCCAATGGATTGATCCATCGAGGTTTTCATCTTGCTTCAGTGAAGACTTGGCTTTGAGAAATACTAACTGTCCTTGTCTCACCCCTTCTCCCACCTCTGCCCTTCCCTTCCCAGTATAACCAGAAAAATTTGAAAAATGTCCCCCCCCCCCCCCCCCCCCCCCCCCCCGCTCCCTTTTCCCTCCCTGCCCCCCAAGTACAATGCACTGGGTTTCTGTTCTCATCCATTCTTCTCTGGTTTTAAAGTCAGGGTTAGTTTTGTTTTTTTTTTTCTTCAAACTTCTATATATAGAAAGGCTGTAAAATATCTAACTTTTCCCCCCCGCCCCCCCCTCCCCCCACATCTTTCTGATTGGAGAGCATCCAGTCCTGCCAAATAATCAGCCATCCTTATGGGAATACCGAACAAAAAAAAAGTACGAGTATTTTTGTACCATGTGTAATAAGGAAATATTTATGCATCATAAAGAATTTCTTGTGTGTTTGTGTGCAATTAATTATTATTATTATTAAAGAGAAATTGTAATCCTGTAAGATAAGTTAATGTTTAGTTAAAAGCTTGAAAGAGAAGGGTTGTCTTCTGTAACAATGATTCAGTCAGGCATAGTATACAAGAAATTGTGCAATTTTTGTTTTAGCATCTTCTTGCTTGGTATTGGAGTGCTTTAAGTATTATACGACCATGGCTGTCTTGCTTGTATTAAAAGATTTGAGAATAAGTTGCTATATAATTGCTGATCCTATGAGAATGTGAAACTGGATAATATATGAAATGCAACAAAAAAAAAAAAAATATACCCAGAGGCTGCTGTGACTTCTTCTGTGCTCTGTTGTGTTTTCTTCTGGGGTTGGGGTGCTTCAGGCTTGGTCTTTCCCCTGCTCCCCCAGCCCTGCCTGGAAGGATGCAGGCTGGTCTAGGATGCTGCAGAGGACCATGAATATGTTGGGGCATCTTCCCTCCTTCCCCATAGGAGAAGGGCAAGTCCTCACCTGCATGGGCATGTGTTGAAGGAGCTGTTGAGGCTGAGCTTTTGTGTATGCCCTCTCAGAGGCCTCCAGCAGCTTTTATTGGGTGCTTTTGTTTCCCCCCGCCATTTCTGTGCTTGCAGAGGCTGAGGGCCTCCGTGCCAGCGCTGTCCCTCTTCCCCCTGTGGTGCAGTGAGCAGAGATGGCCATAGAAGGCAAACATCCTCCGCAGCACTGTGCGCCTGGTGCAGGGTGCCCCAGCTGTGGCTGCTGATGTCTGCTGGTGGTCTTATCCATACCTGTGGGAGCTGCAGCCCCCGGCAGAGGTGGCTGCCCCGGCAGGATGAAAGCAGGGCCGGGTGTTGCTGCAGATGCACTGGAGGCAGCTTGCTTAAATTCTAGCAGGGTGGCCTAGGGGTCCCCTCACTGTGCCAAAGGGGTCTCTTGTGCCTCAGTGGCCACAAACCTCTGTGGTGAGGCGCTCCTAAAGCCTTCCCATGCAGCTTCCCAGTCCAGGGATCAGTGTTTTCCTCTTCCCCCAGGGCTTCAAGGGCAGTGCTGAGCAAAGGTGAGGAGCAGGGAAAAAAAAATAAGAAAAAGCAAAAGGCAGGTCTAAAAATAGCCCTGCTGGCCACCATGCCTGGGAACAGGCTTGGCTGAGTGCTGCTGCTTCAGGAAGTGACTTGCTGTGGGGCCACAGGCTGCCCAAGCCAGAGCAGCACTGCCAGCCCCTTCCCCATGGGATCTTCCTGCCTGTGGTCCAGGCAAACCTCACTCCTGCCCAAATCCCAGCTCCTGCAGGATCCGTCCACATCTCGCAGCTCTGCTCACCTAAGCAGAAACACCCTGGAGAGCAGCAGGGCCTGGTGATGGAAGTGTGCAAGGTTTTAAATTATAGAGGAGATTTTTTTATTTTTTTTTTTAAAAAAAGCCTTTAGCACATGCATTAACGTGGCCAGGCAATGAATAATTTATGCCTGGCTCTATTAAGCTTTTACACTGGGACCCATGCAACACAGCTCGCCTTGGAGCTAAAGTAGGTCACGTCTGCTCAGAGGGTCCCCGGGCGTCCCCCTCCCTGGCTGGTGCAAGCATGGCGCAGGCATGTGCACACACACGTGTGTGCTTGCTGCCTCGGCGTGTCTGTGGCTGCCTGTGCGTGCGTGCAATGCCCCTGCCCCTCCCAGGCTGCTCAAGCGTGTGTCCTGCTCAAAGGGAAACTCTCTGGGCAGTGATTTGGGGACAGCAAATGTCCCCAGTCTGTGGGTGGGATGAAGCTCCGGGGTGGAGAGAAGCTCTGGATGGGGCACAGCCTCATGGCATCATCAGGAAAAAGGGTGCAGGCTGCTGGCATCCAGGTCCTTTGGTCCTTGGCACTGCCAGGACCTGTCAAGCAGTGGTCATGCAAGAAAGCAGCCAAAAAGAGATGAGATGGCGTTGGGGCTGGCAGAAGAAGGAATAGGGAAAAAGGCTGGGTTTTGATACACTTACATTTCACATTTTACTGGAAATGCCCCCTCTCTTTTCCTTGTTTTGAAGGCGGGACAAAAAAAAAAAAAAATCCATCTGGGAATTTTCAGACCATTTTCTTCCAGAAGTGCTGTTCTCTGCCATGGCATGTGGTCGAGGCACTGCAGCAAGGAGCACTTTGGAAACAGAAAATCCAGCTGTTCTGATGCAAAAAGATCTCTCGGCATGGCCGTGCTGGACAAGCTGCCACGGAGGTGGCCTGGGCCCCCGTTTGGACTGACGAGACATGTTCGCAGCTGGCCAGGGTGTCTTCAGGGGGGGCAGATGCAGAACTCAGTCCCTGCTTGAAACCAGAGACATAGAAAAGGAGGCAGGTCACTTAACATCTGCTTTCATCTAGGGACCGGCTGGTCACAAGAGACCCCAGAGTTCCCATCTCCGAGGTCAGGAGCTCCTTGCAGTGCTGATGCCCACCTTGTGGTCCTTCATATTTTGCTGATGACTAAGGGTACCCAGATGCAGCGCAGCCGTGCGGGTTGCATGATCTGGTGCCTTCAGTCCATTCCTACAGGACGTGATGAAAACCAATTAAAATGGCTTCTGCAAAGGATCAAAATGGCTCCTGCAAACCTCGGCAACTTCCATCTGCTGGTCTGCACCGACAGCGCAGGGAGAAGAGCCTCTGTCACCATCTCCTTTCCCCAAGGCATCCCCCCTCGCTCAGGCTGAAGCCTTTTATGGTTGAAGACCATTGATATCCTCCCAGTTGTTTGTCCCTTGGGCAGACACCAATGGCCACAACTGTGAGGAGACTCAGATAGCCCCAGATCCGTGCTGCCTCAGGCTTTAGCAGCTACCGCTCCCAGCTGACTTCTAGCTCCTTAATGTTGCTGGGATTTCCCTGGAAAATGTGGGTGGTTCAGCCTTATGAGGATAAGGAGCAGGTCTGCTGTGGTCAGGGACCATCACATGTACTAGCTCTGGGACCCCCAGCCCGTGGCCAAATAAAATTAAGGGCCAAGCTGCTTGATGATGGATGAACTTGGCAGCACACCTCCAGAAGAAGCAGGTTTGGTTGGTGAGTGTATAAGGAGGCTTACCCAGGCCAGGAGCATCACCAGGGAGGCAGAAAGAGCTAGGAAACGATGGAGACCAAGCAGGGGGGAGAAAGCATGCTGTCTGCTTCTTATCTTGCATTTCCTTCTTGCACATGTTCCCTCTCATGAGTTTTGCTTACTTACAGGGCTCAGATACCACCACACTGTCTTACAGCCCCAAAAATACCTTTGCTCTCCCCCTGCCAACCAACCGCCGTTAAATTATTCCCCAACCCAGCAAGAAGTCTGTAGATACTCGGGAATGGCACCCCAATACCCCAAATGGTGAGCACGGAAAGACACAGGTGATGCATAATGGACTGCACGGGGGTCATATAGGTTTGTGGGGACAAAGTACACCCTGCACAGTAACTACTGGTGAAAGGTGAGTGGTATCAGAGCCCACCCCCAAAGCGACAGATCACAGCCCAGAGGGGCTTTGGGGGTCACGGTGCTGCTGTGATGGAATCCCGCACAAAAGCCTGTAATATTATAATAGTAAGTGGGTGGCCAGAGGGTTATTAGTTGGAGTTACCTCTGTCCTGATTCAAAATTCAAAAATAGATGGGATCAGGTCAAATCCTCAAAGAATAAAACTTCTCTGAACCAATAAGGCTTTGTTATTTCTGATGATATGATGGAAAGGTCCTCCTGGTCTGTGTTGAGTCACAGCGTTAATAAGATGCACAGTACAGTGGGAAAGCCAGGAGGTGGCATCCCAGACCTGATCACACAAACCAGAACACTTTCCCAAGCAGGAACTTAACAGGCGTTTGCAGCTCGGGACAGTGGAGAAAACATACATAGATTTGGTCCTGCATCTTCCTCTCCGCCTTGGGATGGAGACAGTGGAAGTACTTCAGACAAAAAAATCTTTGTATTAATAGAGGAAAATCTTTTTACTTTTCTGGTCAACTATAGCATTGTGACAAAAAAATACACCGAATCTCAGTAGGCTTGCGCGGTGGGGGGTGGGGGCAGTGGGGGGTTGTCTCTAGCCCAGCCTGGCTGTGGTGGGACCATCACCACCATCGACTGACTCCGGCCATTGACTCGCGGCTTGGTCCGGCTGAGCCTGGGAAACCCTGGGGATCACCCTCTTCTGGGTGCCTCTCCCAGTGCATAGCTTCTGGTGTTACTTATCTAACCAAAAAAGAACAAAATATAACACTTTTGTGATGACATAGCAATGACACGTTCAGCTCTTTACCAGGCACGAGGCAGTGGGAGCCACCCGACCTTGCAAGTGGGCTACCTGGTCCAGCTCTTTTGGCAAGTGAGGCTGAGGACTGAGATGGGTGGAAGCATCACCACCACCTGTTGAGGAATGATGGCAGAGGGCTGATGAGCATTGATAACATGCAGCTGTGGCCTTGCCTCGAAGGCAGTGCACAGACAGTAGAATCTGACCGACGGTAAAAGCCTTGTTGCAGCCTGATAGCTTGCTTGTGCTGCACCACCCCACGATGACGCTGGGTCAGACAGCAGATGGCACTAGGAGATTAGCTCAGGAAGATCTGAGCAGATCGGGATGCCTGGAGGGAGCAGAGGCCACCGCTGGACTCAGATCTCAGCCTGGCACAGGCTGTACGGCTGCTGGACAGGAGACCAAGAGGAAAGAACGGCTGCAGCATCCCAGCCTCCTGGGACAGGGAAACACCAGCCCCTGATAAAAACCTAGAATTGTCTTCAAATACATCCAGAACATCCTTCTCCCTTGGTCTGGGGCACACAAACCAGCAGAAATCCCAGCTTTTCCTCTGTGTGCAGATGGACTGGAGTGTGCAGATGGACAGTGTGTTTGAACTGCTACAGGAGTCCACAGCTCTCCCCTTCCCTCCATTTCCCATGGTCTCTAGGCACAACAGACTGAGCATGGTTAACCTGGTGGGCTTCATCCACTGGGCTTCATTGTGATTGAAACATTCCTTTCATCCGCCTCTGGGTCACAGGAGTGAGTGAGAACTCCTGAACCTCTCGTGGGGACCAGCTCTTCACTCTGCTCGCCCAGGACAGGTGTTTTAACAGGCAAAGGGAGGACAACAGTTTGTGCCAACGTGTCAATGCCAAATGGCTGCTGCAGCAATTACTGACTTTGAGGGCATGCTGGTACCGTGACCAACGTACTTTCATCTGTCCTTTGTCCTTTCACTGTTCTTGGTGTCCCGCTGAGGACTGGGTTGGTTGCTCAAGGGTCTGTGCGTGACAGCGTGGTCCCCCTCATGCTCTCTTGGTGAGGTTGGTACCTGCTGTCCTCTGCAGGTGCTTTCCTTTCTCTGCTGGCGAAGACAGGAAAGCCAGCCCTCTGTCCACCACCAACTGAACTGATGCAGGGTGGGCTGGAGTTTCTCAGGAGATCTGCCAGCCCTGCCAGAAGGTGGACAGGGTCTGATCCGAGAGGCTGTCATGGGACCTGCCAGCCTTAGGGACAGGTGCTGGGGCATCATGAGCAAGGCTCCAGGCCATGCTACTGCCTGGTGTGTTTTTCCGCTTGGAAGCTGTGGATACTGACAACAAGTGCTGGAAGTCCTCCTGCAACTGGCTTTTCTGCATGTTTCCCTGAGGCAGCAGGGAAAAAGCTATGCATGTAGGCCTGAACTGTGGTACCTAGTGCTGATTCTCCACAGGTGATACGGAGTTGCCCTGTATGGAGAAAGCACATCTTAGGGTCATTGATGACTTTCAGGTTACTGTGAGTTCTCAGCAGCCGCAGCAGTGGCCGTGACATGCATATGGCTTTCCAGGAGAGAAAGTTGAAGGGAAGGAGTGAGCTTAGACGGCTGGGAGAGGCTGTCAGCTTTGCTCTGTCCACAGCACCCCTGGTTTCAACCTGAGCTGAATCATGCCCTGCTTGCCTCAGCGAGTGTCATCACTGCCTGGCTCCAGGAAGACCAAGTAGCTGCCACCTTCTCCCTTCCAGGGATTGGTGCATCTCTGCCAGTGCTCCCAGGAGGCCTCTGCACTGCTGAGTGGCCACATGTGGCATTTTACAAGATGCCTGCTGGCGCAGGGGGATGCCAGCCAATTCATCCCAGCATCTTACCCTGGGGTCAGGCTCTGCTAGTGCAGACAGCCTGACCCGCAGGTGCCATCACTGGCCAAAGTCAACAGCAGTCAGCAGTGCTTCCGTGTGCTTGGCTTGATAGGGCCCCTGATGGGCTGACAGACGGCTTGATAAGGCATCCCCACATTGCAGGAAATTTTGCGCCTTCACCCGCCTCCCTGCCAGTCACCTGCAGCCAGTGTTTTTGTTTTCCAAACCCAGACCTGACTGTAATGAGGAAATACAGCCTCTGTGCTGGAGGACCACCTCCTGAAAAAGCAGGAGTGAACCGTAGGCAGTGGAAATGTCTCCCTGGAGTACGTCTTCCTTTCCAAGATGCTGTGGCACAGGGGTGTGAGCATGTGTCCTTTCTGCTGTCCAGCAGATGCCCGTGGGTTTGGGAAGCAGGTGTCACCTTCACCTGGAGAAACACACTCAGAGTCCCTGACCGGCTGTTGGGAGCCCATCACCCCCATAGAAGATCCCCACCACTTTGTCCATGAGGCCAGGCCACTCAAAAAAAAACCCTTTTGGTTTTTATCCTCACTTTTGGATGAATGAAGACCAGTCATGATGAGGGCTTCAGGGACAAAGAGGCTGAGACCTTTGGGAATGGGAATCGCTGCTTGGCTGATTTGCCGGCTGCCATGCTTTCAGAAATGTATCCCAGGCTCAGAAAGGCTCTGGATACCATGGTTACAATATTCAGCAGTGCCCCTGCAGCTGTAACGGTTTATTTTTCTCCAACTATCCTAACTGGTCTTACTGACAAATTTATGTCTTGAAAAGAAAGCAAGGCGTTCCTCTAGAAACCAGTGCATTTATTAACCTCACCACCATCACAGCAGCTTGGTCTTTACAGGGACATTAATTAAGAAGAGCACCTTCAGTCCCAGGGGCTCGTTTCTGCAAGAAAACCACTCCCAAACAAATCACTGACCATAAGTCATGACTAGCCTGTTCCTAAACTAGTCCTTGCATTTGAGTCCTGAGCTCATCAAAATGCTGATAAGGGCTAAACAGAGTAAAATATGATTAAAGTTTAATTGAACGCCTCCATTTTTGGGTTACCCTTCCGGTGTAGGCACTTAGACATGGGCCGGGAATCAGTAAGGAAATACTGCTTTTCCATGGAAGTTGCCACCTTTAGGTACATTGCCTTTTTTGCAGCAGTTTGGAGGAACTGGAGAAAAATATTTTTGGTTTGTGGATCAGCCTGGCTGTGCCAGCATCTTTCTGAAATGCAATAACTGGATTTCAAGAGATGCATCTTAAAATGACCCTTTCTTGGCTTGAAATCAGCACTTTGACGTGGACCTCTTTCCTTAATATTAACTGACAAAAGGCTTACCTGGAAATTCCAGGGACCACTGGGCCTGTTGCCTTGGTTTCTTTTCTCAAAAAAATGTTAGTTCTGAAAAATTTGCCCTTCTTACAGATTGAAAGGTTACAAAGGCATCTCTTGGGAAGATGGACTGAGTTCATGTGATGGATTTGGCTTTGTTAAACAGATATGGGAAAGCTTATTTCCAATATATGTAAACAATTTTGGTGGTCGAATCTTAAAAACTTTTAGCATTTAACTAAGGCTAAAAATCCTTTCTTAAAATTTAACATTTTTAAATTGTTATTTTTTATTTCTGATGGAGAGGTCTGGTGTCTGGGGAACGACAAACCACGGCACCTTGGGAAAGGAGTGGGGGTGGGGGATTCCAGTTGGATACAAGGGAAAAAATTCACATTTGCATTCTTAACAAAGATTATTTATTGTTACAAACACATACACAAATCCAAAGCCAGCAAGCAAACTTTGGGTATCTGAAGAAAATATGTTGTGGCCAGAGAAAGGCGACCTCCCAGAGGTGTGTGCTTGTGTATTGTATCAGAGTAAAGCTGCAACACACAGAAGGTTCCTGAACTAGAAAGTGGAGGCAAACATTGGTGACACTCACAGAAGATGGTGTTGAGTGAGCCCTGGAAAAACCAAGATAGGTTTTATCACATTTTTCTGAGCCAGGATAGTCAGAGCTATGGACCTGTTGTTACTAGGAAAAGTCTTTGTCATGAATGTTGGGCCTGAATCATTTGCAGCTCCAAGGACAGAGAGGTACCGGCCAAAGTCAAAGACAAGATGAGAAACGGGAGAGTTGGGCTGAGCTGTAAAAACACCCCTGAGCCACCACATCTAATGCTTTTTGCAGTGGACTGAGGAAAATAATATTATAACTACTACCATTTAAATTCATGTATCTTCCTCCCAGTATAACCTCCTTGCATGGACAAGGCAGGATGTGAGGCAGTGTTTTGGGACAGTCGCAGGAGAAAACCCAAGTGATAGAGCACTGCCAAGAGCTGGTAAGGAACATCATCTCCAGAGCCTGTGATGAAGGAGAGATAGTAGGTAAGAAATCTGCCTTCCTGATATCATGGAGCAGGGATGCACGCCCCTCCTTGGATGAGATGGTCCACAAAACCATCCCAGAGAGAAGAGAGGAACTGACTGGGGGAAACCAGCTTCACGTCAGGCCAGCAAGCCATGTGTGGTGTGATTCTCACTTGGTAACAGGTCTGAAGGGCAGACACTCCTCAGAAATGCAATTGGTATCAAGAAAACACTTGACAGTCCTTTGTTTCTACTTACAGAGATGTAACTTTGAGGTGTCCTGACTTGCCCACACAAATCTCACTGCTGCTTAAAGCAGAGCCTTAGAGTACACACGGGCAAAACTAACCAGCTCTGTGAAGGTGATGGGGCTAGAGAAATGCACACACCCATGTCCAGCACCTGAAATTGCTGTTAGACATTTCTCGGTACCTCTCCCTCCCTTGGGTTTTGGACAGACTTCCATATCCCTTCTCTCCGTCACCTGCATCACACTCTTTAATTCTTTTTCTAGACTCTCCTGCTACGGTGGATATTTCTGGTCACTATTAAAATGTGTGTTAACTCTTTGTGGGGGAAAACGGTCATCTGTTTTAAATAATTTTGAAAATGTTCTTCTAGCAAAGAGCAAATAGAAGCTTTATACCAGCACTGATGCTTGTGTGACTGAGACCGTTAGGAGTGAAGCTTGGACTAACAGATGACAACATGTTGTGCAGGAGAATATGTATTTTGGTAGGAAATGCTACAGAGACAATTTGGTTCTAAATAAGGTCATTGAAAATAATCTTATAAGAAGATGGATATAGAAAAGTAAAACGAAATACACAGAATGTATTTTTCTCATTTTAGGACAAAAACTCCTCTCTGTGTCATTATGTGTTTAAATCCAATTTTTCTTAATAACTGCACAAAGATCTCCAGCAGAGAGCAGAAGCTGAGCTGGTGAGTCAGGCACATTGCACAGGCCTAGGACATGCTTGACTTACACAGAAGTGGCCACTCTAGATATTTTCCACTGTGAAAAAAATACAAACCTAAAGGACTGGATTTCATTTGCCACAGATGAGTACTCTGAAACTGCTGCAGGCAATTCAGTTCGTCCCTGTGACTCATGCTGTTCCTGGCCTTGCTCTCATTGCTCCTTGCTTGCCCCAGCAGACCAGAACCAACCCTCCTGGGTGAGGCTCCTGCACTGCAGTGAAGGCTCTGCCCTGGAGATGCTCACCCCAGCACCAATGGTAGCAACGTGCCTGGGCAGGTTCTAGAAGAGCTGCAGGGGCTAGAGGAGGTGGGCGCTGGCAGAGGCTGAGTGCCTGGGTGGTGGTGGTGAACTGCGCAGGTTTGCTAGGTGTTGTTGTTGCCCAGCTGCCATCTGGCTCGTTTGGTGTCTCGAAGCAGCCTTTCCACTTCAGCCCAAGGAAAACAGCAGGCCCAGCTCACAGCAGCAACAAAAAATACCTCTGCTTCCTTCCTGGAGGGGAGCACCCTCCTCCACCCATGGGACCACACCTGGCCTTTCCCTTTGAGTCATTCTTGCCTGCAGCGAGACTGGGTTCCTCTCCTCTTCCTCAGCTGAAGTCTTTTGGAGTATTCCAGCAGTGAGGGAGGGCCCCGGGCTGATTCACAGCTCAGAGAAACCATTTTCTTCCAACCCAGCAACTCCTCTGCATCCTGAGATTCTTCCTGGCCTCACTCCTCCAAAACGATGCAGTTCCCCTTCCCTGCCACCTGTTTCCCAGCTAAGAAACACAATCCTGGTTATGTCCATGTCGACTTGGACTGCAGCTAGGAGCTATCGTGGGTGCCAGCCTTGCTCCAGGCTGTGCCCCGGCCATGAAGTCTCCGTGCGTGCACTAATCCTGCAGGACTTCTGGCTGAAGAAGTTGGTAAGCAAACTGTTAACTACAGAATTGCCACAAGGCTCAGGCAGGAAACACCTGCGTATAAAACCCCTCTGCTAAAGTCCCAGCCAGAAAACAAAGGATTGTCCTATTGAATGGCAGGTCCCGTGGTAACAAAGGCCTAAGTAATCATCTTTATTGCCCTTTTGGATCCTTCTCCTGCCTCTCACTGGTGATGGGCACGCAGACATCCTTACCACATGGGTTCTTGGCAGGGCTGCGGGAATATTAGACAGATGCAAGCTCCAATGCCTCCACAGGCTCGCTGTAGGCTTCTAAGCTAACTGCCAGGATCACTGTCCAGAAGAAGCCATGGCCAAGGCAATGAAGGTTTTTGGAGGACAGCTGAACGCGGCCTGTGCTTGGTTTAACTGAGACTTGAATTGTACTGTACTCAAGTCTAAAACTATGTTTTCTCTACCGCCAATATGTTATGGCTTTTGTGCAGTTCTGAAACACCTCACAGAGAAATGCGTAATTGAGAGCAACAGGTTTGCACCTGAAAATAAGGGGATTAGTGATGTCATACTTGTGGCTCCATTTCTGAGTTGAGCTAATTGCATTTAAAAGTTTTTAATGTAATGGTTTTCCCTGCCTCTGAGGCTACTTAGCACAGTGCTAGCTGCACAAAGCCACTTGTAAATATCCAGTTCAGAGGAACCAAAAGTGCACTTTTGAAACACCTGACAACCACAATGACAAAAATGTCAGAAAAATAAATTCTTTCCCCCTGAATTGTTGGCAGAGGCTGTCATGGACAACACCGTAAGAATACCTGTGTGCAGAAATGAGCAGACAATGCCAACTATAGGCATGAGCTGCAATGCTCTGTCAAGTTTGTTTTCTGAAGTAAGTCATGAGCAGGTAACAAAGACACGGAGCATCTCAGACTCCACAGGTGGCTGCCAACATGTTAGTGAAGATTAGCTTTTTAACAGCTGCATCCACCCATACGCATGTAAGAAACGGGTAGTGACTGCTAGTTGCGTGGCTGATGTGATGGTGATAAGCAGAAGCAATGGACTCAGCTGTGGGAACATAACACCCTGCAAGAGATGGGTTTAGCATTCAGTCACGAAGAAGCTTCTCTAATAGGCCAGCAATTTCCAAATCAATCACTGCTTTGGAAGAGAAAAAAATCGGAAAAAAATCAGAGTCAACTCAGGATTCTCATGTGTAAGCCAGCTGGTATGCTGGAAAGAAGGAGGGAATGAACAGGCCATACTCGGCATCCTAAAGACCAATTAAGAATCTACAGGCTGCAAGTTAGGGCCAGACTTGACATCTTCCTGGCCTCTTTCCATCTTAGCGCAGGTACATAAACGATGGCCATCTGCCAAGGGTTAAAACAGTAGTTGCCGTCCTGTGTCACCAATCCACCAAACAAGTCTGATGTTGCCTTTAAGGGGTTTCTCAAGGCATCACCCTGTTTCTTTCTCAGACCTGGGCTTTTACTTCTTGCCAGGGCATGTTGCAACCCTGAGTCAGCTAAACCCTTGGTGTGGATCTCAGACTTCTCAACACCCCACAAAGATTGCGAGCATAACAAACCCAGGTATAAACTAGAACAGATCACTTTTCAACTAAAAGGAACTCGAAGTAGCAAGGCTGGAATAGAGAAACAAGAAGTTTATAAAATTTTTACTCCAGCATTGTGTCCTTCCAGGTGTCCTTGCTTCTGGACTTGGGTTTAGTCAGCTCCATGGCTTTGAGCTCAACTGTGTGTGATCCTTCCCTATCACCCAACGTCTGCTCCCTGCTCCTCCTCGCAGCTTCTTCTGGAGATGCAGCTTCCCATCTCCTTGTTCTGACTATTACTCCTGGGCTTTCTCCCTAGCTGGACTCAGCTGCTCCCCAGGAAAGGAGCCAACCAGTCATTGCTTTCCTAAAGGAACACGATGTGCAAAATTAGAACAAGCAAATTACACTGGGCTGAGAGCTGTTTGGGCGAAGCCTTGCAGCTAAGCTGTTAGAGTGGTCTCCAAAGCAAGTTTTGGAGTAGGATGTATCACCATGCATGTGCAGGTCAGTTCAGCCATGCAGCAGCTGACAAGTCACAGCCCATGAATGTCTTCTGCCACTGGGAGAAAGTCTGTAGCCCACATACTGAAAAAAGCTGAGCATTCATCAGTTGCAATCCCACTGGTCTTCAGGTGGGTGCAGGAGAGCTACCTTGTATTCCAGCTGACAGCCCAACATCTGTGGCTTGTGGCATAATGGGCTCCAGCCCATGCTCAGCGCCGGCACGCTAGGCTGCTTTGCAACTCAACTCAAGCCAGCTTCCCATGCTCAGCCTCCTCCTTCAGCAGTTGCTTTTCCATTGCATTTCTGAAGGAATGCCATTTGTACATGGACACTGGGCTGGTCATGCCAAGCCCAGCGTGCCTTTCCAACCATGCCTAGCTCTTAGTTATCTGTATCCAAAAGGATGCTCTACATCATTCCTGCTGCTCACAGTCTAAGGGTGAGTAAGCAAATCCTACATACTATTCATAAAGGTAAGGCATAGTCTCCTCTACCTCCTAATACAAGCACCTTAGAAAAAAAGTCAGCATTAGATGGAACAAATGCATAAAAAAGCCAATATGAGAGTTCATCAGCTTCTCATCTCCAGAAGTGTCCAGAAAAGAACGTGGGAACACCAGGAACATCAGAACATCTCATCATGGTGGTTCCCAGAAACTGGAGATACTCCAAGACTGTCTGAAATGACACTGTTGAACCACACTTGGATGGAGAAAATTTAATTAACTGTCCCTTATAGCCTGGTAAAGAACCACCCAAGACTGAAACAGCAGAGGTATTTTGCAGCCCTCAGCCATGTTGAGTAGCATAAAAGGTACACTGAGGTCTGCGGACTCGCCACCTCTTGCAGAGGAGACAGGAAGCCTGCCCAATGCCTGTAGGTGACAAGGCCAGGAGGAACAAAAAGGGCAAGCCAAGGGAGAAGTCTGGAAGGAGTGGAGAATGAGGGAGTGGGTAACTGCAAGAAGAGATGCTTACTGTGTGGGTGTTGGCCTCGAGGGCAAGGAACCGGGCTGCCTGTAACTCTACATAAGACCCCAAAGGAGCAAAAGAGTTGAGAGGAAATAGAGAAGGAGGCCTTACAGCAGAGGAGGTTGTCAGGAAGGAAAGGGGAAGAGCTTCTCCAAGGGTGAGACCTGGAAGGCTGAGATGTTCCTAGTGTTCCCATGTTCCTTTCTGGACACCTCTGGAGGTGAGAAGCTGCTGAACTCTCACATTCTGGCTTTGTTATGCATTTGTTCCATTTAATGTCAACTTTTTTCTAAGATGTTTGCATTGGAAGGTGGCAGAAACTATGCGTTACTTTTATTAAAGATATGTAGGACAGGCCATTCCATGGGAATGGCCATTTAGACAAGAGAGGGACCAAATGGAAATGTTTCCTCTGTGTCTGAAGATTTCAGGTGGGAAGTGATTTTGTGATCTCAATGGGTTGCTCCCTCCATTTGGCTGAGATGCTCCTCAAGTCATCAGCAGTTTGGCCAGCAAGCAAGAACCACATAAACACTGTTGTTAGAAGATCCGCAGCCTTTGGAAAGGAGGAGTTTATTTGGCCCCAAATCCTGCTATTCTCATCTATAAGAGAGGTTTCTCTGAGTCCTTCTGATGCTTCAGGAACCAGAGTTTTGTGCAGCAATTAGTCAGACATAAGGTGGCACCAGGGTTTGTTCATGGTTGTTTAATTTTAGAGCAATCTCTGGTTACTTTTGCAGAAATACATGTCATGAGGTGTTCTTTGCTCTAAATATCCATCTGGTTTGGAGCACAGACTGGTACTGCCACAGCCCACCCCAGTGGTTACTGTACATGACGTTTGGTCAATCTTTTCCCTCCCTGGGAGGGGAGCAGAAAGAATGTCAACACATTTTTATTAACTTCCCAAACAAACCTTGAGGGGTAGGGCAACAAACTAGCACCTAGCTTCCTTGCTGAGCTTGAAGTTTTTGTTTCCCTGTGTTTCCTCATCTGTTGAGGGGGTGTGGTTTATGATTCATTCCACTGTGCTTAGTTATTGGAGACATGTTTAAAGACATGTGGGTTTTTTTAATAGTATTCCTTCATACTGCTGGTGTTGAACTTAGCGGTGGATGGCACAGGCATGGATTAGATACGGCTATAAAACTAACAACTGCCTCCAGTCCAGCGCTGCTAGTGCTAAAAAAGGCCAGGCTTTTCCAGGAAACAAACCTGGGGAATGACCCACACAAGAGAGAGGCCAAGTGCAAAACCTTCATCTCACCCAGAGCCTATCTGGGAGTATTGATCCCTGCTGAGAAGTACCTGGACCTTCCACATAGCCTGATACCTGTACGGAGAATCTTATGCACTATCCAAGTTCTGTGGCTGCTCCTCACAGCTGTGTCTGTTTCCACCACGCCATAGTCCAGGGTCCCTTCTCTGCCTTTGGGCCCCCCTGTGGCTCATGTTTCTCCAGTTTCTGATCTGCACCTCTCACCAAGCCCCTTGTTTAGCACTTGTTTAGCACTCTGTTGTCCCATTTCTCTGCTTCACTCACAATGAGCTTTCTGCTCTTGCAGCCAATCCCCGAGCTAAGAAACAGTTGCCCCAAAACCAGTCTCATCTCTCATGCACGGATCTATCAGGGTCCAGCTGCCCATGAGGACTTGGTGATTTCAGAGAGGGCTGTATTATGAACTTAGAAAATCATCCAGGCAGCTTTTCTGTCCTTCCTTCATCAAAAGTCATGGTCCTTTCTTATGGAAAAGCAGAAATACTAGAAGCCCAAAACATCGGCTGTTGACTGCCACGGAGCAAGTGAGTCTGGACCAAGCCATCTCTCTGGGATTGAATATTATTAGTACCATGTGGCTGGGTCTTAAACCATTCTGGAGTCAATGGTGTGTGACAAGTTGCAGAAAAAAAAACAGAAAAAAGCCAGAGACATGAACAAGATAATAATGTTTGTGCAGACAGATGGCTTCAGGGTGGTACACAGAGAAAGGGATGCTGCAGTGGAGGGGAAGTAACATCACTGACTGCTTGATTTCACCTGCATTCGTGGAAGCGGGACTTTGAGTGTACCCTTCCAGAGGGGTGTTGGAAAAGTTGGTCAGCTGCAAAGTCCAGAAGAGGGTCACTAAGACTGGAGTACCTGGCATATGATGATATGCTGAAGGAGCTGGATCTGTCTCACAGGAGAAGAGAAGGTTTCTAGGAAATATAATTGCTGCCACCGCTATAACTGCCTTAACTACTAGGCACTTCTGCAAAGGTATAGAGATCTGCCACTGTCCGACGGCTTAGCAGATCTGGCTGAAGAGGGGTGTTTCTGGGCATGCAGAGAGGGAGTTAGTCATAGAGTAAAGCAGAGTTTCTCTGGGTTGTGGCCCTGGCCTTGTAACACTAAACTCCACCAGACTGTCTTGGGTGACTACATGGCACTTTGCACCCTACCCTTGCGCAGCCTGCAAGCCTCTTGGCTGACTCATGCTACTGCGTAGGTGGGCTCGGGATAATCCCAAGACGGATACACAAAAAATTAGGTGGACAGATGCCCCAGCACTGGCCACACAAGATCCACTGATGCCATTCAGACAAAGCTCATTTGCAAAAGAGGTTATTTGTAAATTCTGTATTTCTGAGAATAGACATGCTGTGCAGGGGTGCTCTTCAGCCACCAGACTTCTGGTCCTGCCTCAGGCTTGGGGACAGGACAGACCTAAGTGGTTGATGTGAAGGTACAGCCACCTCTCCCAGGAAGGTGGAATGCACATGCCTTCATGCTCTAAAAAGCTGGCACACAATCGCTAAATGATTGTCTCACAAGATTTTAAATGATTCCCTGAGCTGCACTCTTCTGCAGAAAATTGCGTTCAATATTGACCGATGGGATTATATTTAGTGTGGTGCCTAACCAGCATGCAAGGATGAGGAAGTCAGCAGCTGAGGATGGCTTCTGAGGAAATGACAAATCTGAGCTATGCAAATAACTACGTTTGGTGGTATGCACATGCGGGGATGGTGGAAGGTCTTGACCCAGAACAGAACAGCGTTGCAAAAATTTATAACCAGCAGCCACAAAGTCTCCCAGGATCTTCTTCTGCCTTCACCTGTCTGGGTGGGTGAGTGGAAATGTTGGATCCCAATATATCCCTGTATCTGTCTTCCCAGTGGAGCACCCTGTGAGGTGCTCAGAGGAAAAGAAGCAGGAGCAAGCTCTGTGGTCATGCACTCAAAACCCCAAAAGTGCAAAGGAACGGTTTCTGGGGCCATGAGTAAATACTTAAAAATAAGGATTGTTGATATTTTGAGCTACATCCCTGATGACACATTCAGCAGCAGAGGCTTTCTTTTTTGGAACAAATCCTCTCAAGATAAAATTGTCAGAGGGCTTGTCTCTGCAGGGAGTTGATATTTAAAAATAGAACCTGGTGTTACTATTTCAGAATATAATTGCCCACACTTTGAGCTGTTTCATAGGATTATTGAACTTCATTTGCAGACTTAACCTGAATCTAGGTCTGGTGGCCATGACCTACCTTACACAGCTCTAACACTCATGCTCACTTTGATTTGGAGGTGAGATAAGGCCGTCACAGGATGGTGGCTTTATGGGTGAGATGCTCTTACGGCATCTCTCTTCGGGAGAAAGAAATTATTACTGTGTTGTTAAATTTCTTTTTCTAACTGTTGTCAAAGGTGCTGGCAGATCTGCACAGGCACCTTAGAATTTTCTGCGTAAACTTGGGAGAAAACATTTGCTCTCATTGGTCAGAAATACAATTGCTATGCTGGGATGTGCAAGAAGCTTCAGAGGGACCCTGCTGAGGTGACACCACCTCCCAGCCAAATACAGAAATCCTTCATAGGTTAAATAAGGGGAGGGGGATAGAAGTAGTTGCCTCCAATGTAAGTCCTGCTTGAGCTGTGCATGGAGATGCAGAACTCATGAAGGTGGTGAGATTAGGCTCAGGCCCCTTGGGTACATTTTGGACCAGGCAGAGGCTTGCACTGACATCTGATGCTTACAGCAGATATTTGGCTGTTCCACACAGGGCCCCCAACCCAACACTGCACCCGAGGCTGCCCTGCCACATGGGACTGCTGAAGGATCACTGCAAGGAGCCTGGGGTCCAAAGCACTGCCCTCACCCTCCACAGCGAACTGGTGAGTGTGCAACCTGTGCCCATTGCCTTTTGTTTTGGGGAAGCTCCTCCTCCAAGATAGGGAAGTGAGTCCCCCTGAGGTCACGCCACCCTTCTCCTCACCTGAAATGGTCCAGAGAGGTGTTTCATAACTTGTAAACAAGGAAAATACATGTCGAGTTTGACTGCTATAAGTGAACTGAGTTACAGTCATGTCAACAAAGAACTTATATTCTTACCTAGCAAGACAACAATGATCCTGATTATTGGCTAAAAAGGCAAACATGTATCTTTGTTGAGCTAATGCAAAGTGGAACTGTTCTGGTGATAAGGCCTGATTTGCAAGGTTAACTTGTTATGACATGATCTTTACAGCACCACTATTGCATGCATGAAGGAATGTGAATGACCTCTGTGGTCACTACAAGTTGGATTCCCATAAGCATAAGTGAATAATAAATGAATGTGCAACTAAGTCCTATGTATGTTTTGTTTAAAGCTGTCTTTGGTTGGGAGTCAAAAGAGCTTGCCAGGCAGTGCTGAAGACAAACAAAGAGGAATGGACCATGGCAAAAACTTCAAAACTTCTTTTAAACAAGGATCTCACAGAACTTGTGGTGGCTGTGAAGTCCTTGTAATCTTGAAGCAAGAGCAGACCAAGTCTGCACACTGGAGCTAGCTGCCAGGCAGCAAATACTGGCAGAGAAAACACAGATGGAAAATATGAAGTGGATTTGATCCAGAAGGAAAGCGGGAAAGAGAAGGGGAAGAAACTGAAGACGCAGTGCTGACAGTCATGGCAGGGAGCAGCAGAAGACCTGACTCAACCATTTCTCCTGCCCCAACAAAAAGACATTTGTCTGCCCAAACGCTGGCAAGGAACTGCTTTCCTCCCCATCTCGCCGCAGGGCAGGAGCAGAGGCTGTCTGGCCACAGGGCCATGTTGGCTGAGGGCATTGCTGTGCCTTGAGAGGAAGAGCCAACACCATCAGTTCTTCCTGGGAGAGAAGGCAACAGAACCGAAGCACTTCAAATCTGCCACCCCACCCTGTCAAGACAGTGACACCCTGGGCACAGCAGCAGCCCGAGGCTGGGTTCTTCAGAGCATCTCCTGGTGTGGCAAAGCAGCACAGAAGCCACTTTTGCAGAGGTGCAAACAGGTGCCTTGATAAAACAAGCGCATCCAGGAAGAGATGGCCGTTCCCTGTCTTTCCGTAATTTGCAGAAATGCAAATATTCCTGCTTCATCTACTGAGGCAGTGGATGCAGCAGGAATTGGACTGCTGTGTAAACACTGGGTAAAGGAGTTTTGTCACAGTTTCCCTCACACATGCTCCTTCCCCTGCCCTCAGAGTAACCACAGGAGTGGCTCACAGCCACTAATTCGATGCTGACGCCAACTCGAATAAGTATTGTGAGGAATGACCCAGGAGAAAATAAATGCCTCAGCCCTCATCTGCCTGGAAGGTGAAACATTTTTGCAAGGAGGAAAGGAAATTCATAGATACTCCCATTCATGCAAGCAGGAGGAAGTAATATTACACGTGCAGGCTATTTTATCTGGTTCTGGCAACTTTGCATGACATATCCTGCACATTTTCTGTTTTTCCAAGGAAGTCAAGCTTAGAAAACTTTCAGCTTCAGAACGCTCTTAGGGCTGGAGCGGATAACCTTCTTGAGATCTGCCAGCTCCCTTTGGGTGGAAAACCTCTTACCCCTGAAACCCATGATCCCTGAAATCACGGGCTTTTTCCCCCCAGTAAGCCATCCTCACAGCTGAGATATCCACATTCCAACAATGCTGCATCCAGCTGGGTCCTTGCAAACCCACGGCCTCACATTTTATTGTATTTTAGTCGAAGTGCACAGCACCATGCTGCCGCCAGCTTCACACCAGTGCCGGTTTGAACTGAGCCACTCCAGCTGGCACGGCAGCAGCACGCACCAGTGCAGACACGGTGTGAGAGGGAACAGGGCCCAGTGGCACCCAGTTACGCTCTGAAAGGCCGGGACGGCTGTGGCCGTGCCCAGGCGCGCCCGGCCGGGGTGGGCTGCAGGGAGCGCAGCTGGAGCTTATTCACAGGCGTTGCCGGGGAGTGGGGTGGGGGCTTGGCGCCGGGGCCTGCTGGGCCCTGGTTGCCCTGCCGGAGAGGCCCGGCCTGGCCGGGGCCTGGGCCTGTGAGCTGGAGCCTGCCCCTGCCCGCTCCATGCCGTGGGGGCGGCGCCGGGTCTGGCGCGGCGGGCAGCCGGGGTCAGAGGGGCGGCCCCACCGCGGGAAGTCCCACCGCCGGTCCTTAGACCCGGGCGCTGCGCCGTGCCGCGCCGAGCTATGGCGGCGCCGGGGCAGAACCTGGCCGTGGTGGTGCGCCGAGCCGGGGACCTGCGCCTGGTACGGGCCGGGGGGAGCGGGCCGCCCCGGGGCCGCCGCGGCCCGGCCCGGCCTGGCCTGGCTCGGTTCGGCTCGGCTTGGCGGCGCCCGGGCGGAGCGGGCCGGGAGCAGGGCCGCGCTTGGCGGCGCTGCGGGCCGGGGGCGGCCGGGCCGGGGGCGGCCGGGCCGGGGGGTGGCGGGGCGGCCGCCCAGCGCCGGCCGGGCCGGGGTCGGGGGGAGCCGGGCCAGGCCGGGCCGCCCCGCCGCGCCGGCAGGCAGCCAGCCCCCCGCGGGGCCGGGAGCCCGCTGGGGCTGAGCCCCCGGCACCGAGTAGCGGGGGGGCATCCGCCCCCTCGATCCCCGCCGCCGGTGCCGGGTCAATGAGCTGAACTGGCCCCGGGCGGGGAGCGGGGAAGGGCAGCGGGCGCCCCGCGCTTGGGGGGCTGAGCCCTGGGGCAAAGCGAGAGCCCCGCGGCCCGGGGGCACCCGAACCCCGAGGGGGGGAGGACCCGCGCTGCGGGGCGCAGAGCCCGGCACAGGGCGGCCCCAGTGGACAGAGCCGCAGGGCGGGCTCGGGGGGCAGCTGCTGTACTCCGCGGGGGGGCCCTTCGCCTACAGCGGGAGCTTCAGCCTGTCCTGCTGCTCCGACTGCGGACGCTGGGATCCTCCCGGGTGCCATGGTCGCAGCGCTGCTGGGGATTGGCGTGTGCCAGCTTGGCGAGTGCTAAATCGGGCAGGGAATATTTACAGGGGCAAACATCGGCAGGCAACGTTCTGTACAAACAGCGGCAGGAGGGCTCTTAGGAACATGTAGACTTTGGATACTGCAGCAGCTCATTTGGGGGATGATTGTCAGGGAAGCAGCAGATTTGTTACGGTTCTGGCGTGGCTCAAGCGACATGTGCCACAGGCTAAGCGGTGCTCACATGGGCGATTCCTGCGTGGCTCCCAGCCACCTTTGGTATAACTGCTATCTCACTAGAGGCAGCCTGGCTTCTACTAGAAGTAAAAGGCATCGCCACAGTGAATGAGAATTGAGATGGTCCCTCTAGCTCAAGAATGTGTTTCCAAACCCCTGTAATTTAGAAAGGTGTATGAGAGCGTTGAGGGTGGCTGCTGGCTCCGTTCTGTCTGTATTGCTGATCTCTAGGTTGGCTTACGCCCAGATGTGTAAGTTTCCCTTGGGATATTTGTATTGCTGGAGACCTCAGTGGTGGTCCTCAGTGCTTCCCTGGCCTCCTGTACTGGCAGCCCCTCAGAGTGGGATCCTCCTGGGCTTCTCTAAAGTTTCTTCACAACAGTGTGAATGGCACTCATTGCATTGCCCCACTGATCACGTAAGGAGTCTAGGCAGAGAACTCTCAACTTGTTACATGCATTATTCATACCTAAAGTTAGGTGAGATCATCTTGCCTGTAATTCCCACACCTTTCTTAATTCCTGTGGATGTGTTTCCGATGGGGAGGGTCACTGTGGCTTCAATAGCTGGCCTGTGTTACGCAAAAATGTATTGGCTTCATTTTTGTTGACTCTCCTCTGGATCTTAGGTGGTTGCCACAGGCTCCAAGTTGCTTCCCCTTGAGGATTTATTGGTTTTTATGGATGTACATACGCTCTCTTACATGTCGTCTTTCACGAAAAACATTGGCTGCATTTCCTTCACATCCTCGGTTACACCAGTTGCTGTCTCTGACCTTTTCAGTGCAGAATGGGCAGTGAGCAGAACATGCATTCTGAAGTACTTCGGGGTCTACCACTTTGGTCACTCACAGTTTTCTACAAATCAAGCTGGAGGGTTCAGTTTCCACCAAGAGGACTGGGTTTTGGCACAGCTGTTCTTGAAAGAAAAGTGTGTTTTTCTGGGCTGAGGAATGCCACATACACATTTTCAGCTAGAAGTTGGCTTGCTTTATCTGTCACCATGTTGTGCTCAGTCCCTTTGAGACAGCCAAGGTGGTCTTGTACCTCTGGTGTGTTACCAGACTGCATGCTTACTGGCCATTTTCTGTATAAGAGTTTACATGTAGATCGGCTTCTTTTAAAAATAATGCTCTGGTCTGTGTCCTTAGTGGGGCAAAACAAACACCCCACATAGAAAAAATGCAGATAGAGTTCTGAGCATTGAAAATTTCAGTAGGTTGAGTTGTGCTTGATTTGCACTCCAGTCAACAGTTTGGGCCATCCTGCCCACTTACAGCACCAATTATTCAGCAGGTATTTTAATGAAGTAGTGCTTTGACAATGTATTTTCAGAATTTCTCGTACAAAGTATGAGTTGAGAAGTATGGTGGGGTTGAAAATGTGTTTAATTAGCTAAAATGCAAAATGGTGTTCCCCCAAAGCAGGAAGGGATACCCTGCTTTCTCAGCAGTACAGCAGCAGCAAAGTCTGGTCTTGTTGTTATGTAGCAGCTTCTAACTGGTTAACTGCTGAAGCTGCTACATGGAGGACTGCTATAAAGTGATTGCTCATCTCTCAAATCCAGAGAGCAGATTTCTTGCTAACTGAAGATGCTCTTGCAAGGTGAAATAACCGACCATGGGCTCACTAATGTGTATGCACCAAATTTCTGAAGAGGAACTGGGTGAATCGAAGGTCTGCTCAAAGGCCTTGTGCCCGCTTTTGGGCTGTGGGTAAAAGGGTCTAAAATGCACGAAAATTTGAGCAGCAGGTGGATTATGGAGAGTTCATTGTTAGCACTAACTACTTTGGTGCAGGTTTTCTTAGGCACATGATCTTAGAGGTGCGTGCTGGATGGTTATCGTACTGTCATGATGTTGTAAAACCCAACAGAATTATTCCTTTGCCTTTTGAGACAGCTGAGGGAGTTCAGTGAAGGCAAAAGGTCTGCAGACCCTTTAGGTGGAAGGGTGACATGAGGCCAAGTGACTACTTTTATAATTCTGGTTTTTGTCATTCGTCCCATAAAGAGGTGTCATACTCATTACAAGAGGATGTGACTTTAAATGTGATTTACAGTAATGTTTACAATTGATGTATACATTGGTTTATTATTATGTAGTAAAAATATAATAATAATAATATAAACATTGGAATACTAATGCTTTATAGAAATTAGAGGTTCAGAATCTTCCTGGTTACAGAACGTGAATTTTTTTGTCTTTTGGTGGGATGAAGGATTCAGCTGAAACTTGAGGCTGTTCCAGGGCAGGAAAATTTAGTATGTGGCTCTTTTCTGGGCAGGGAAAGGCGAAATAATTGAAGAGAGTGCATTTACAGGCTGGCTGTGTGCTCACTTATAATGGATGCTCACGCTAATTCACTGCAAAAGCAAAATTAGGTGAGCTTAGGGAGGAAGTGTGAACTGCACGTTGTTCTTGCTCCTTGTTGTACAGCAGTGTCTTACAGAGCAGACAGAACCAAAACCCTGATCTGTTTGTGGATTTACCTGAGCTAACCTGGACTGACTTTCCATGAGGTACTCCCATGGCTATGCACAAGCGGCTGAATGCTTTTTTTTTTTCTTTTTGTCCATAGGAAAACCGTCCAGTTCCGGAACCGGGTCCCAATGGTAGGTCTAGAGATGACTGCTTCTGTCTGCTTTCTTTGCTAATCTCTTTCTTTTCCCATTCTTTTTTTGCTACTCCTTGGTTTTATAAAGAGGTCATATGTTTCTGAGAACGTGTAACACAATCCAAAAAAAGAATGCTTGGCTAAACCAGACAATGCTGTGTTTCCACTTAAGGAAGAATTGGAGCAGTCACAGATACACCCCTTTATCTGGCTTTTGTTTGCTTCCTGTTTCATCAGTTCATGTATTTCACATTAAACATGTTAAATGATCTTATTGCAGGACTAAATATTAATAGGCTAGGCATATAGGCCAATAGAAATTTGATTCACTGATTTTCCAAGGCTGAAATCATAGCTTAGGGAGAAGGAAAAATTAAATGGACTTGCTCATTTATTCTTCCTCCAGTAATAGTCATGCCCCTCTTGGATTGTATTAGCTTTTGTTGACAGGGGTCTTACCATGTTTTAAGTTTTACTGTTTTGTAAATCCTTGTATAGTTTTGTATTTTAGCAGGTGTCTCATGAATATGCCATCCATCCTAATGTGTGCATGTGCAGTTCTGGTACATGTATTTACTGCTAGTAAATTCAGATGTTTCAGTGCTGGCTTGGCCTTTATTGTGGGGCACAGAGGCAGTACATCTGTCACTTTCCCAGTGCCTGAGAAGTTTTTCTGCAAGAACCTTTCTTCTTTTTCTGGCAGAGGTCCTCCTGCGGATGCATTCTGTTGGGATCTGTGGGTCTGACGTTCACTACTGGCAGCATGGTCGAATTGGGGATTTTGTCATGAAGGACCCCATGGTATTGGGGCACGAAGCTTCTGGGACTGTTGTCAAAGTGGGATCAGGGGTGACTGATCTGAAACCAGGTAATTGGAATCAAAACTGTCATTTTATTAGTTTTCCTGCTAGTCAGTTCCTTGAGAACGTGTTGATAACAGGCTGTGCTTTTTTGTTATGTAAATTTATCTCGTCTTCTGAGCTGTGAATTGCAGTGTGACCTGCTCCTTCAGAGAGTGTCACTGTACTGCTGTTAACCACACAGCTTCACCACTGTAGTGGTATTTCTTAGGAATGCAGAGCAGTGTGTATGCTGGTACAAGGTGCCTTCTGAAGAAGCTGGATGTTCAGCTTCAGAAACCATGTATGTTGCTCTTGCCAGCAGCCTGCTGTTGATCTTTCTTTGGCATGTGTGTTCTTGAAGGAGCAAATGACCTCCAGCAGTGGAAAGAGTTCACTGGAGCAACTGTACTAGGCCCCATAATGTGACCTCTACAGTTTGGTATGCTCATGAATGCCCTAGAAAATGGGCTGAGCAGTGAATTTTGCTAAGTTTGCTGGTGATAGCAACTTAGGCAGGGCGGAGAGAACATGGGAGAGCTAGCAAGAGTTACAGAGAGAACTTAAGGGTGTCTGGACAATAAGGTGCAGCTAAAATTCAATGCAGGTAAAGTGGTGACTTTGACAGAAGAAACAAAACCAGCTTTGTATCTAAAACGGTGGGCTGACCGTCACTGCTGAAGAGTGAGACCTTTGACTCTGACACAGTTTAGGGTAATGTTGGCTCATGGTGAAGAGTGCAGATCAGAGTTAGGAAAGGGACAGATACTCAGACAGAGGACATCATTGCACATGTGGAGCTCTGCGTGCAGTTCTGGTCTCCTCCTTTCCAAAGAGATATAAAAGAAGTGAAAAGTCTCAGAGGAGGACAAGGAGATGATGAGATGTGGAGCGGCATGTCTATGACAAATTACTAAATTAGGAACTTGAGCTAGGAGCTGGAGACACAACTCAAGGACATGTGATACAGGTCTGAAGGCTCATGGAGGGCAGGGAGAGGGCACATAAAGGTTGCCAGTTCTCCGTTTCCTCCAGTACAAGACCAAGGGACAGTGCGAGCCAGGTGCAGCATTCACCTAGGATGCAGCAGACCTGCAGGCCTTCTTGGCAGAGGATGACATGGATGCTAGAAGTTTACACGGTGGAAGGTAGAGGAGAAATTGTCCAGGGTTAGTAAATACAAAGAAACCACATGCAGCTTGGGAGGCCCCACACACAGCTAAATATAATGGGCGGCTGGGAGAACGGTCAGTATGTGCTTCTGCTTCTCTCACCCCCAGACATCCCATACTGGCCCTGTCAGAGGTGATGTAGTGGGCTAGATGGCTCTTTACTTTGATCCATTCTCCTGCTTGTCACCATGTCTGAGTGGAAGCATGTTGCTGGAGAGCTTTGCTGAGAGATTTGGCTTTGGTTCGCTTCCTCTGCCAAACAAAATGGGCTGTCTTGTGTTCCTTGCAGACTTGCAAGTTGTACTGCAGTCACACATTTGTTTTCTTTAGTCCATCCTGCCTTGTGATTGCAATTCAATATTTTTTTTTTTTTTTTTTTGCAATTTGTCCTACAGCATGTGTTCTTCCAGCAGTCTGGACTTCCCTGCCATAACATCAAGATGTTTCTGTTTCCCCATAAGTCCTGCCTGACTTCCAGATGTGCTTTTGCACCATAAGCTTCCTTCCAAAGGAACAGCCCTTTCCAGCTGGTGGCGTGGTGGCCAGCAGAGCTCACCTGCTTTGCCCTATTTATTCTACTACTTACTACAGATTCTGAAAAAAATCTGGTCACTGTGTGATTGCCTGGAGTGAGGGCTGCCTTTTCATCTGCTAAGGTTGAGTGCAAGGCAGCTGGAGAGAAGTTTGTATGTGACTGAGCTTCCATCTGCTCTGTGTCTGTGGCTCTGAAACACTGGCTTTTTTAAGTAACTGTGAAGATCTTGGTGATGAGGCCACCGTGAAGGAAGCGTTAGGAACTTGCCTGGTGTGTGCAGTGTGATCTTTTCCAGTTAGCAGATGTCCCTCATGCTTCTCCTGTGCCAGGGTTTCATGCTGTCTTCTGTGATTGTTTGATGCTACTCCATACCTATGTGCCCACGTTCTTTCCAAGTAACACAGTCTGCTTTCACTCTGACAGGTGATCGAGTGGCCATTGAGCCTGGTGTCCCAAGAGAAATGGATGAGTTCTGCAAAACTGGCCGCTATAACCTGTCTCCAACCATCTTCTTCTGTGCGACGCCTCCTGATAATGGGAACTTGTGCCGCTACTACAAGCACAGTGCCAACTACTGCTACAAGTTAGTGCTCCCTCTGCAGAGAAATACATGCTCCCTGGAGGGATTAGCTGAAGCTATTGCCTCTTGGCCCTTTTGAGTATTGCAGTGAGCACTCTTTGCTTGAACATGACATGTTTTAATGCTTTCTGATCCATAAATAACGTGTATAAGGCTTGGATGGCAGCCACTTTGCAAAGGGCTTGTCAGGCAGGTGTAGTTTATCCCCTCTGGTGCCAGACATAAACAAACATTTCTTGCATGTTTCCTGGGATGTCACCGCTGTTTTACCCTTTAATTATTTTTCTTTTCCCATTTACTCCCTGCTGTTGGGTTTTTTTTTCTGCTATCTTTTAATATCCTTGCTTCTTAGGATGGTGCCTGAAGGTCTTTGATTCTTTGAGCTGAGCTAGCTTTACTGCTGCTTTTCAGGAAACACCACATTGACTGCTGAAACCTTGCTCTGTCTTTGAAACGAAGTCATCCTACTTAGAACAGAGCAGGAACAGAAAGCAGTGTTCCTGCTAAGCTGCTTTTTTTTTCTGTGGCGCTGAGTGGCCCCACTAAGCTGCCAGCATTACACATTTGTTTTCATATCCAGTTCAGCAAACTTGAGTATGTTTTTAATTGTGGCAGGACTGACATATTTGCTAAAAGCAAGTCTGTGCTTAAGTACTCTGGCAAATAAACCTCTGCAGTGTTAGACCCACATAAGTGTGTTTGCACAAGGGTTTAAAAACAGTCTAAGGTAGTTCCCCCCCTGAGGCTGGTCTACATGTGGAGCTTGTGCTTTCTCAGTCTGTATGGAGCTGGTACTTATCTATGAGTAGGAATGTCCTTGGGATTGATCTTTGGTGTCTGCAGAGAAAGTCAGGATCATATCAGTTGGAAGGAGACACTCGAATGTTCTTCTTATAGGAGGAGTCCTCAGGCAGGAAGCTTCTTTCAAAGCGATCCCAAGCAGTTGCTGTCAGATGAGATGCTGGTCTGGATGGGACTAACTTCTCGCTGTCCAGACCTACTGTCACTGATCTCCTGTGTGTTGTTAAAATAACATTTTCTGACAACATCACAAGTTTTTCCTTGGGCGGAAGTGGCTGGTTTGTAGCTGTTGTCTTCCAGGGTTTTGCTTTTTTCTCCAGTTTGAGTTAATACTACTTTAACTGTGGGGGATGGTTTAAGCTTTGAAATGCAAAAAAGCCTGGATCTGGTGCTCCTGGTTTCAGGTGAACTATGTGGTGGCCATCTGATATAGAGCAGAGTCGCTGGCACAAAGTCACTCTGCCAGCACAAATTTGCTAAGAAAAGATGATGGCTGAGCTCAATGGGCTCTTGCATATTTGGGCAGATATTGTCTGTCCTTCTACTGGTGGACAGACTCTGTGTTGGATGCTCTGAGTAATTTGATGGATGTGGGAACATGCTGCAAAGCTGCCCTCCCCATTGACAGGACAGTGCCCAGACCCAGTAGTAGCAAATGTGATGCCAGACTCTGAGACAACTGAACTCCTGGAGTCAGCCCTTTAATGCTTCCTGGAGATGAGGGACATACAGATACCTTACAGCTGTCTTCCCACAACTGTTATTTCCGTTACTTGGTTTTGTGCTGGCCCGGCTGAGATCTGACCTTGAGCTTCCCAGGACTGTCAGAAAGACACAGCTCACAGCTCCTGCTGTGTGAGAGCCATGCTGGTGGCTTTCTGAAGGGGGCTGCATTGTGGGGCTGAGATTTATTTTTACCAGCAGTTCAGAAGGGTTTCACCCACCTCTGCTTTTTTCTATCATGTATGCTAACTGCATTATGATGCTGTTTCTGTCCAAAAGGTGTTCGATTCCCACTGTACGCGTTTTCCCTGACTGCTGGGAGGGTGTGTGCTGAGACCAGCCAGTGGTTGAAACACTTGGTGCATCAGGGGAGGACATCCAGAGCATGATGGAGAGACCGGGATCTGGCTGCCTTTGCTTTATGTGGCATCACCACTGGCAGCAAGTAAAAGCATGGAGCCAAATGATTCAACCCAGATGAGGGGTCTGGAGGCTGACTGATGTGTCCCAGCCATAGGGCAGTCTTCACGGTGGTACATTCACAACTGTGGAGTTTATTTCAAAGGGTATGAGTGGCAAAGGTGTTTTTGGGTTGACTCACAGAGTACTGGACAGTTGATGTAGGGGAATTTGTAGGTCCCTGTGTTTGATGCTTGGGCAAACCTCACTGGTAAACGGTTTAGGTGCCCTTGATGCTGCTTCAGAGGAGGGAAGGAGGCAATATAACCTCTTGAAATGCCTTCCAGCCCTGCATTTCTCAGACCACAGGTGAGAGTGTATTTTGCCACTGTGATTTAGACCCATAGGATCACAGAATATTTGGTCTTTGAGTGTCCTGGCTTTCTCATCACCCTCATAAACCTCTTTGGTGATTGTTGCTTTTGTCTGGTTCTTGCAGGCTTCCAGATAATGTCACCTTTGAAGAAGGAGCCCTTATTGAGCCTCTTTCGGTGGGAATCCATGCCTGCAAAAGAGCAGGAGTCACTCTGGGAAGCAAAGTCTTTGTGTCTGGCTCTGGTATGGTGAACATACTCAGTCTTTGCATTCTCTACCTGCCACAGCGTGGAGGGGGATGGACAGGGTGCAAGCCGTAAGCGTGGGTCATAGCAGTTACAGGGATGCTGGGGGCTGGACCCTGAGGCTGCCCTTGCCCGTGCTACACTACAGTGCTGCATTTTGAGCAGCCCAAATGCACAGTGCAGTGTCAGATGTGCTGAGCCGACCAGCTCAAGAGAGCAGAGGAGCGGGTGGTGTTTTCCTTGCGGAGCCCCTCATATAGCAATAGCTGCTCTCTCAGCAGCTGCTCTCACTGCCCTGGGATCATGGTGACTGTGTGATCCCAAAGCTGCCCACCTGGAAACACAGCTGGAGCCTCCTTTAGCCTAGGAACACACTGAGCTCTGGGCATGTTTTTAGAGACTGCAGCTGGTGCTGTCTGGCAGTTGTATATGTTCTCTTTCTCCCCTTTGTATGCAGGACCAATTGGCCTTGTTAATGTGCTTGTTGCTAAGATGATGGGTGCAGCGGCTGTGGTAATTACTGGTAAGTCCTTTTAACCCTTAAGAGTGTGCCTGTTTCCCATGGTACAACACTTTGACTAATTCCAAATTATTCCTTCAAGTTAACTGCTGGGGAAGGCAGCCCAAGCACAACGGAAAGTCTGTTCATGGAGTAGTAATGTGCACCTGTCTAGGGGCAATCTTAATAAACACTTCATTCCCCAGGACAAGACTTTGATCTCTGAATGACTGGTGTCTATAGGAAGATGCAGGTGCTTCTCTGCTAGGTTAGCAGACCAGGGTAGTAACTTCTGCTTCCTAGTACAGGCAAGTTGTGCAGGTGGAGTAGCTACAGTACTTCAAGGAAAATAAACCAGAGGCTAATGAGTGGTCCTTGGATCAAGCCTAGAGACCTTTTTGAGACTTTGAGCAGGTCTTTTGGGAGAAGCAATGCATCTATATGACAAAGCTCTGAATTACAAGAGCTCTGCTTGCTCCTGGTGCCTCACCTCTGATCACTGTTTTCCTTCTTTTTTTTTTTGTTTTTGAGCTCTGCTGACCTCAACTTTGTGTTTTGCCTTTGGCTCATAGATCAAGCCTTGAGGATCAGGTTTTGTTTTTGCTGTAGCACTTGTAGACCTGGATCACATGTGCTTCTAGTCTTCACCTAGGCATGCAGACCAGACAACATAGCATATTTTTATACCCTATTTGGAGCTATTCTTGGAGGCTTGCTCCGAGCAGGTTTTTTTCCTTCCTTTTGTAGTGCTAGGTGATAGTCTGGACACAGTATTTGCACAGTCCCTTCTGTGTGCAGTCCTTCTTTGCTGCCCTTCTTTCTGCTGTCCTGCTGTGGGGTTAATTTTCTAGTGATGATCCACAATGACTGAAATGGCCTTTTCAGGGACCCTGCATTTCAGAAATGGGCCTCACTTATCTAACTGTGTCCTGGAGGTTTCTAGTCCAGCTGCCACTTGCAGCCATGTCTTTGTCTAGCTGTGCCTAGAAAACTTCTGAGGGTTGAGATCCCGTCTTTCGGGGCACCTACTCCAGGACTGCATAACCACTGAATGAAGAAGCTTTTTCTAGGATCCACTCACAAACTGTCATTTGTGGATATTTTCTGTTCTGCAACAATTGAAATGAGTCTTCATCATCTTTGCAGCTACTCTTTTGGTTGTTGCAGCCAGCCATTCGATCCCCCCTTCTCTTTGCCATGCCAATCCAGCCCAGCTCGCTCCACCTTACCTCAAAGGTTTGGGCTCTTCTCTGTATAGCTTGCCTTTCAGAAGGCTCTTGCTCCACCTCCCACACTTCGGGCCAGCTGTATTTTTGACCTCTCTCTTACTGTGTTTCCTTCTTTGGGCTGAGAGACAAAATTCAGGTCCCACACTTTTGTCTTTGCAGAAGCATCCTTCAGTAGTAGCTGATGTCAAAACCTAAAGCAGATTATTGCCTTCTCCCTAAATCCTCCTGCCGCTGAGTCCAGGGCATTTTTTACTCTGCTGGCCCCACCCTGCATGCACGTGCTTGGTGGATTGTGATCAATCCAGGCCTCAGATTTTGCAAAGTGTTGTTATTTGAGGATGATGGTTGCTATGGCAGGAAAAGCAGCTCTGCCTTCACGTATGAGGAACCTTGCTGCTGAGCTGAGCTGGTGCAGGAGCTGATGGGTGACTGAATCCTTGGGTGGGGAAGGGCTTGGTGAGCTGGCAGGGGTTGGTGGGGCTGAGGCAGCTGGTTTAGCCTGCTGCCCCATCCCTGGTCCTATCTGGGTGTATTCTTCCCTGTAACACTGGGAGCTGCTCTTGCCTCTGCCTGTAGACTGCTCCTGGGGACCTTTGGCAAGCAGTTCTCTATAGCATCTGCCATGGGCTTCTGGTGGCCATAGGAGGTTCTTGGTACCTGGTTTGTAGGGTCAGCAAGCTCAGCGACATGGAATTGATCCCTTCTTATATTGCACCTTGGTCTAGGTAATGATCCTGGCTTGTAGACATCTCCCACCTGAGAGGTGTTTGGCTGAGATGCTTGGAGACACCCGTGGAAGGTGCTGTTTCTAGTCAAATATTTGTATGTAACATGAGCTGAAGAATGGATTTTGTTTGGCTCATTGCCACTGGGGATTTTGCTGCCTGTCTCAAGGAACTGCTTTTTCTCTCAGCTTTAGGAGCCAACACCTGTGAGGTGGCCCTCTTGTACTTTGCTACCAGGTTCTTTGAATTAATTGCCTGGAGGTTTTATGATGTGTTTATCTGTGAAGAGCTGTGTCCGCACAGCACTTAAGGCTTTAAATGTTTGTTTTGACAAGCAGCACACAAACATAGAAATACCTAAAAGCTTTTCCCTGACCTGGGGAGAACTCACCTCCTACAGCTTCTGTGGTGAGTGTCTTTGGCACACCTGGAGTCAATGAATTTCGGAAAGTTATATCTCTGCCAGGGGGTCGGGTCCCTTCTCTGGGAGAGTGGCTGGCACTGTAGCTAGAGACTAATGCTCAGCCCTACCCTTCCAAAGGCTTGTGTGTGTCAAAGCTTGCCTTTCCTCCTAGGTACAGCAGCTTGCCTGATAAAAGGTATTAGTGCTTCTGATGTCTTTGCTTTTCTCCCTGAAGTGCTTTATTCCTGTCAGACTAGTGTTCTTCCTTTTGTGGGGGGAGGGTGTTGGTGTATTTGATGGACTGCAGTTAGGTGCAGAAGATCAGTTTGTTTCATGGGTCCTCATCTACTCTTCCCTAAGGTATATGACTTTCTGTGCTCTGCTGCTGATTGATTGTGTGATTGATATTTATGGGCAACCTTCTCCTGTTCTTCTGCCTTGCTGTGGACAGTGGGTATAGCTGTTGCTCTAAAAAGCTGCTTTTCTCCTTAGGGGCACGTAAAAGAGCAGTCTTATTCCCCAGAAAGTGAGATGACAGTTTGGGTAATTTGTATGGTGGTGCTGGACTGTCTTGCCTTACTCTGACTGTCTCTAAAGATGAATTTAGTAATTCCTACTTAAGGGAAACTATTCCCCTTGTGCTATTTAAACCTGAAGTCCTGGGTACTGGTGCCTCCAGAAACCCTGGAAGTCAAGGCCAAGGAGGATGAAACCAGGAAGAGTTCAACTCCTTTGTGAAAGAAGATCAACATAGAAAGTGTGAGAGTTTCAAGCCTGTTAAGGCTTATAAACCATCATGAGACGCTTAAGTATAATTTGATAACTTCCATGGAAGCAGAAATACAAGAATGGGCTACTCTTGGTCTGGCAGTTAAAACTTTAATTAGCTCCAGCAGCCAGGAAGTGAAAACAAATTTCTGACTAGAGGCCAAATGCAACCCTTTAATTCAGGGGTCCTCAAACTACGGCCCACAGGCTGGATACGGCCCTCCAGGGTCCTCAATCTGGCCCCCGGTATTTACAGAACCCCCACGCACCTCCCCCTCCCCCCCCCCCCCCCCGGGGGGGCTGGGGGGGGAAACCAAGCAGCCACAGATGACTGCCTGCCACTTCATCCACACGCCGGCCCCCTGGTGAAAAAGTTTGAGGACCCCTGCTTTAATTGTATAATTGACCAGTTGCCCAAGAGTTGTGTGGAGTTCAGCTGCTGCAAGGTTTAAAACCCAAATGACTTGGTTCTTCTCAACACTTAAAAGTGTCTGGAGCTCTAAACAATATGGTAAACTTCTCATTTGGTAACCTGCAGATCTGTCAGCTTCAGCAAGTGCTTGGTAGTGATTCACTTAGGCCAGGTACACTGAGACGTTATCACAGCCCTGACCAGGTCTGACGGTATTGCTGGTGCATCCTGTATGCCTCTCTGACGTGAGGGCTTCCTTCGTGAGCAAGTTGGCAAACCAGAGGCCAACTATAGGAAAGGTGTGTGTGGGGGGGTGTTTGCTGCCTGAGAGTGACTTCAGTGGCCACTTTGAAGCATTGGCTGGGAGGGCCTGTTGGTCCAAGGCACTGCCTCTGGATGTATTTCTGCCAAAGAGACAGTATAAAATATAGTAAGTGACTAGGCAGAGACTGTAAATGGTTGAATCCAGCTGTGTCTGCTGCAAGCTGTTGTTTTGAGGCTGAACTTCATGGGGATTTCAGTCCGTTGCTGGGAGCACTGTCAAGCTCCCCTGGTCTCTTTGCCATACAGTGAGAGTTGGGAGACACAAGCCATGCCAGGCAGAAGTCGTTTGGAGGCATTTCAGGTGCCTCAGAAATGCCCATGCCCTTGCTGCGTGGGAGGTCTCTGAGTGCAGCTCAGCTAGCAGAGGGTCAGGCATGACCATATGTACAGCCTGAGGGGCAGACGTGACTAATGCCTCCTGCAGCCACAGGAGTGAGAGCCCGTGTCAAGGCTTCCAGGGTGATGCTGCCCTCACTTTTCAGCCTTGGCTTTTCCTCCTTTGACTGCATTTTATTACCCTTTATTTTTCCTTCTTGAAACTCCCTCCTCAGGTCTCCTGGATGCTCATCTCAATGGGTGTGACAGCACCCAGCATCTCAAGCACTTGTGCTGCCAGTGGGGGCATGTCTGTGCTGTTCATCATGTGATGGGCAGGGTAGGTCCTCTGGCCTGTCTTCCTCCCAGTGCTGGGACTGAGTCAGAGTGGCTCATGTCAGAGCAGTAGCCTTGTCCTCCTCCTCTTTTCCCTTGGTATTTTCCCCCTACTCCATCCCTGACTTCTCTGAAGACTGTGCCCTGGTGAGAGGGGTATGTTCCTCTTTGTGGTGTGTGGGTGCACAGTGTGTCCTGGAGAGGAGTGTGCCCCTGGCAAAGGTATCATTTTCCAAGTATCCAAGCCTAGGACCTCTGGCAGGAGACATTGCTCACCCTGAGGTTTGGGTCTAGGAAATCTTGGCTGTTACAGCTCAGTTTCCATGTTAGATCTGAATGTCTTTTCCAGTGCCAGCACACAGGCCCTTGTAAATCACTGCTTCAGTGCAAGGCGAAGAGGTTGTTTCTGCCTGGGAAATGCCTCTTTTCTCTTCTGTCCTCCTCCTTATCTCCAGAGATGTCCTGGTCACCAGTGGTGCCTGGAGAGGGATGGGTGGCTTCCTTCCTGGGGACGTGGAAGAGAAGACACAGTGTGGCTACTCACCTGGGCAGTTCGCTTCATTTACAAACCATTTTATGGGTCTTCAAAAGATATCTACAGCACTGTCAAGGTCCCTGTAGACAGATTACCAGAGTACAGCCATGCCCTTGCAGATATTTATCAACACCAGCTTTGCTGCTGTGTGTTAATGGGCTGTTTGAAGTCAGTATTTTACTAGATCCATTCCCTTTTTTTTATGGGCTTGCCTGCTCATTCATCTGTAACAGAAACTGCTTGAGAGAGGCTTAGCAGCCTCCAGCGCTGTAACAAGGAGGCTAAAAGGATGGGAGAGGTCTATAACAGCAGGGCAGCACTTAGTGTTGACAACTAATGCATTCTGCAGTTTGCTCAGCTGAAAGCATCTGCTGATGGTTCATTGAGGAAGCCCTCAGAGAGCTTGTGATCTGCTCTTATCTGGTACTGTTAGAAGTGAAATGGCCACATTAATGATACTCTGAGCCTGAATCTCCTGTCAGAAAGGCTTCTCGGTGCTGTGCTGTCCATAGCTAGGTGATTTCTGGGCCATCAGGAAGGTCAGAGCAACCTTGCCTCCCTGCCTAGTGCCCTTTGAGAGGGAGGTATCCTTGAGGGTGTGAGCAATAGCAAATGATCTTGAGAGCCAGGGAAGGAAAATGCAGGAGGGGTGGGGTTTTGCCTCTCTGTAGGCTTCTCTCTAGGTTAACTTGCTAAGAGTGTGTATAATGTGGTTTTTTTACAGTTAGTTTTCACTAGTGGGTTTAGGTTCTGTGTGAATTAGTGAAGCTGCTTCACGAAAGAGTCATTGCCAGAGAGACACCAGGCAGTGCAGCCTTTCTTAGTTGGTGTCAGTTTTGTTAAGATGCAACCATGCTGTTCAAACAGGGCAAGTGTAGCTCAGCACTGACCTGTCTGTCTTGCCCTCCTGCTGCCTTTTGCCTTTGCCTGCACTGAGGTTCCTCTGCTCTTCAGCGTGGAGACAGCAACATGCCAGTGCTTGGCCACTGCTGTTCCTGCTGTGGTTCCTGCTTGTGGCATGGGTGTGCTTGCCCTTTGGAGTTTGGAAGCTTGGCCTTCTAGTTTGCCTTGGCACACCTTGGATGTTCCTGCAGTACCAAAGAGAAATTGAGAGATCTACAGTCATCTTAGAAGACACTCCTTAAGTCTCCTGGTGGCAGCTGTTTCTTCACTCAGACATTACTTTGCATGGTGTGGTTTTCATCTGTGAGTTGGTGCTTTAGCCTCTTTGAAGCACACCCTCTTCTGCAGCTGGAAAGCTTTTCGGCATCTGTGTCTTTAAGTTGTCCTTATCACTAATCCTTCTCTGTCTGCCCAGAAAAGTGAGCAGGTCTCCTCCCTGCCTCCTCACTGAATGCTGTGTGAATTTGAGGGAGGGGATGTAGACCCTTTCCTCTCCTGTTTGTGTGCTGCCCTGTGAACCCATGTTCAGACCCCAGACGTATGTGTTTCCATCAGGCCTCCTTGATGGTGACCTACTTGCATCAAGGGTGGGAAGCCCTGTGGTCTGAGAGCTCTACATACATTCTTGAGAAGGTACTAGTGGGCTGCAGTTCCCCACCTTGTCCTACCACATAACAAATACTGTCTTCTCTCTCCTGAGAGAGTTGACAGCTGGTCACCAAACAAAGTGGCTCTGTGGAGATTGTCAGATGGGGGTAGGAAGCAGATTACAGGGTCAGGTTCTTCCCTTCTGCTTCACATAATGCTCCAGTTCTTGACTTGTTTTGTGTTCCCCAGATTTATCTGCATCTCGCCTTCAAAAAGCCAAGGAGGTGGGGGCAGATTTCACCATTCAGGTGAAGAATGAGACCCCGAAGGAGGTGGCCTTCAAAGTGGAAAGTCTGCTTGGCTGCATGCCCGAGATAACTGTGGAGTGTACAGGAGTGGAAGCCTGCATCCAGGCTGGCATTTATGTGAGTATTGCTTGTCTGGCATTGGCTTTTCTTTTTCTGGGATGCTGCAGTGAATGACAGTTATTTCTCTCCCATAGTGCTTAATTTCGGTGAGCTTGGTGTGAGGGAGAGGAGGTGCTCATTAGACAACAACTAAGAGAGACAATTAAAGAGTTAACGTCTTTGCAGGCAGCATGGGGATAATTGTCTGATTTGGCTTTACCACTTACCGAAGAGACTACAATAAGACCCTGAAACTCAGCATGGCTACGCAGCAGTGTCAGAGTAGGACAGCATCTTACATCAAGTTGACGATATGTCCTAATAAGGAGAATAATTAAGAAAATTAATTCCAGCAGGTGAAGAAAGCAGTTAAGGAGATGTTTTGCTGTCATGAACTGCCTGATGTGAAGCTGTGGAGCAGGTAGCACAGTTTCACAATGAAAGGACAGGAGACAAATGGGACAAGCTACAAAAAGAGAAATTCCAGTGGAGCATCAGGCTCTTAGTTTTAAATCTCTCCCATTAATCCCAAAATCCAAAAGTACTTCTCATACTCCTAAATGCTAGTCATTTTTCAGAATAAGATTTAGAAAATCCTTCAGAGATTTTCAAAAGACTGCTTTTTTAAGCCTCGTTTATTGTGTGTTTCACACTTGCGGGCTCCTGACAGGATCCTGCCTCTCCCCTGGCTTCTCTGCTGTGCCCTGGACAGTCCATTACAGCCACAAAGTGTGGCTTTATTTTTTTACAGACTGCTGTGCAAGCTCAGGTGACTGTGTTTTGCAAAATGTAACGTATTTTTATTGTGCTTGTTCTCCAGGCCACTCGTTCTGGTGGGACCTTGGTGCTGGTGGGGCTGGGGCCTGAGATGGTCACTGTGCCCATCGTGAACGCTGCCGTGCGAGAGGTGGATATCCGGGGGATATTCCGCTATTGCAACACGTGAGTCTTGTGCAGCATGGGCTGATGTGTTTCCAAATCTGTCTGTAAGAAGTTCTTGCTTTCCACAAGGAGAGAGGGTGTGGAAAAGGCTGGTTTTCCTTACTAGCCTTTGGTTTCCTTTACCATGGTTAAACCTCATGTCACTCTGAAATGCCAGCGCAGCAGTGCAGACAGTCTGACTGATGTGTCCTGCATTTTGTGCCTTGGTTCCTGTATGAACACTGCACTGCAAATTTGACCACAATAAAGCAGCCCAGCTGGGTTCTCCCCCTATTCCATTTCATGCAGCATTTGGTGCAAAGAAAGGAAGAGACCCTATAAACCCTTACTCTGCTGCAAGCAAGCAGGCCAAAAAGGGGTGTGTGTGGAAATCATAGTTAACATTTGTGCCATCAACTTTTATGCCCTGTAGAAAGGGAAGGCCAGGTGCTGGGGGTGTTTTGCAAGAGACTGGCTTGTCCACAAGTGTGCTGGCTCATGGCTCGGCAGGGAGGAACACAACAGCTTTTAGCTGCTTTCAGCCCGTTGTGCTGGGAGATCTCTAGGCAGCAGATTGACCTGGCCCTGACCCTACACACTATTTTGTGAAAAGCTGGCTGCCTCCTGGCATTCACCTTCCTAACTGTTATATTATCTATTTTGAGGCAAAGGATATGGGTAATCTTAATTCTGGGCAAAGAGTCAAAAATCCCAAGTGCCATGTCCTATGCCAAGCTGTGTCCAGCTCTGTTCTCCTTGCTCATCATGGAAGGAAATCACATTGTCAGTCTTGTTGGAGATCAGTAAATGCTGGGATGAGCAAGAGCCTTGTTTAGTTTCCTTCATTTATCTGGAGCCAGTCTGGAGGTATATGTGCTCTCTCCAGAGGACTGAACTGCATGGCTCATGGACAGGCAGGTCTTTGAGACTACTGAAAGCTGGCCTCACCCTGTAGGCAGGTGAAGCTCAGCTGCCCTCTCTTCGGTCTTGTACTTCTTGGGCAGGGCTTGAAACGCAGCATTGCACATTTGCAACCTGATTTTTGCTATGTTCAGAGCTGTAGTTTCTTGCTAGTGGAGCAAGAATCCTTACTTAGTCTGTAGAGATTGACTTCCAGGAAGGATTTATGAGATGCAATCAAGCTCCTTCTTAAAATGAGAAATGTCTTTTAAGTAGGCAGTTTGGGAATTAGATTAGCTGCTGCATCCCTTTGTATCCCCATCACTCTAATTTGGTCCATTCAAATGGATCAGCAAGGCAATCAAATTGAGGGTGTCTGTGCCAGAGGAGAGGCTGGAAGCTGACTGAGGCTTCTCCTTTCTTCTTCCTGCACTGAGTCAGTGCGTTTGAACTCCATGGTGATCATTCTGCAAGTGAGGAGACCAGGTGAGTGGAGAGCGGTGCACAGCAATTCTTTCATTCAATGCTTCAGGAGTACAGTTGTTTCCTGTAATTCTCACTTACTTAGCCTCTTGTAGGTGAAGCACAGCCAGCTGTCTGTGTATAGCAGTGCCTGCCTTCTCGGTGCTCAACAGCCCAAAGCAGTTGGCTTGTCCCATCTCCCATGCCTGATGCTCAAGGTTCCCATTCTGGAAGATTGTTTGCAGGCAAAACTCCTCTTGCTTGCCTGGACTAAGGAAATTACTGTAATGAAACCAGGCTGCTCCGTGCTCTTTTCTTGGGGCTCCAAACTGGGGGCTGCTCTCATCCTTTGCTCTTTGTTTCCTGTCCAGGTGGCCTGTGGCAATTGCGCTGCTCGCATCCAAGCGGATCAATGTCAAGCCTTTGGTTACACACCGTTTTCCCCTGGAAAAGGCTCTTGAGGCATTTGAGACCACCAAGAGGGGTGAAGGGGTCAAAGTCATGTTGAAGTGTGACCCCACTGACCACAGCCCCTGAGATGCTGTGGTGACCGGCCTTCTCCCCTGTCACACTGCCTGCCCGGGATGTGAAGCATGAGGCCACAGGAGGCTGATGTATGGCTGTTGCATATTTATACAGTCACCTTATGCAGGCACTGCCTTGTAAAGGGTGAATGGCACTGAGGGATACACCATTTGAGTATTAACAGGTAACTACAAATGAAGAACCAATAGGGGATAGTTTGAATCAAAATGCTGCTGTTTGATTAGGCACTATGGTTCACACAGCTGGCTCTCCCCCGGCAGACCCCACGTGCAGAAGAGCCTGGGTGTCTCTGTGTGTATTGGGCAGAGCTGCCTGTGTCTTTTCAGTCACACCTTCCCTCAGGGACACTTGGGGACTGTATCGACCTGCAGAACAAAGCCTGGCTAGCCCACCTCTATGGGAAGCATCTACACATTCAGGCTGTTCTCTTTATGCTCTTTGCAGACAGCAACTGTGGGTCCAAAGCTCTGAGCATTTTTGAAGAAGCTAGTCTGGAGGCCAGCTGGGACTGTGTCTGCTGTGTCATCCCCCCACAGCAGCTCCCCACAGGGCAGAAGTGCCGATCCAGGACAGGCTGTGGTGTGTTTGCAGGGAAACTGCCCTGTCTCTGGCTGGGACCAGAGAGAGCCCTGTCCCTACGTGGTTCCCAAGGAGGGGCTGCTGCTGGGGGACAGAGCTTGCTTTTACCATGGAGGGGAGTGAAGGTGACAAGTAAGGGAACAGCATCACTGAAGGGTTTTACCACTGCGAATGAATTGTAACTCTTCCCAAATATCAGGCCTTCCTGCTGAGCTTGTGAGCCATGAACAAGGTACTAATGAGATAGCAGGTTGCAGATTAATCTAATCTTTGATTACAGTCATGTGTTAATTTTACTACTGAGAGATCAGTCCCTTTCTTGGGCTGGTACTGAACTTTCCTCAATAAAAGCTACCTGCCTGCTGTGTCTGCATCTGTTAAAGAATTGGGTGCAGGGTCTGAAGGGGTCCATGGGCCCTGGGGAATGTGCAGACCCCTAGGCTATTGCACTGCTGTGTCTTGCCAGGCTGCAGGTGAACTGCACCGTGAAACCTTAAACAGCCCAACTGTTTGCAAATCAAAGCTTGTGTTTGTTGCAGAGGTGGCTAAGTTAGTCTTGGCAGGTGTAGAAGCCTGCAAGTCTGTGCTGTGCTTTACACAGCTGAGACATAACCCAGGGGAAATTTCCATAGCCAGAAGAAGCGGTCAAAGTACTGTTCAGAGTAAACTGGGTTGTTAATGTGTCAGCCTGAGCAGGTACAAACCTATCCGAGAGCTTGACCCTGTAATTGGATGTGGTATTAGCAGAGCCTGTCCAAGAATTACTAAAATGCACCTTGCTAAAGGGTGTGTGATGGCTGTGGGAGGGGGAGGCTGCCCAGCTTTTGGCAGCAGGTGTGAACTAGGACTTCTCACTGAGCCCTGGGGCTCTCCTGGCCCCTGACTCCCATGCTGGGGGGAGCCCCACTGGTCTAGCTGGGAGACCACTGGCCATTGCAAGACCCTGTTAACTGCTGGGAAATGGAAACCTACTCCCTTGGGCTTGGGAGGCTGTTTAACAGCCGGAGGGCTGAAGCTATTCCCATGGCTTAGCCTCTTCGGGCTCCTCAGCTGTGATTTTCTCCCATGCTGGGTTTTGCTGGTGGCATTGGCACTGCGGGGGCATTGCTCAGGGTGATGGGTCTGGTAGGACACAGCTTATGGGGTTGTGCCTGCACTCAAATCTGTATCCCCCCTCCACCCCGTGTACATCACCAGTGCAGGGGATACTCATTTCTGTTTAACCCATTTCCCAGTGGACTGGCATAAATATGCAACAGGAGCAAGACCAGCACTATGCTGCAAGAATTGTAAGTCTCCAGGTGACTGAGACCCCTGCTACAGGAGGCAAGAAAGTGTTTTAAAACTTCAATCAATCAGCTTTATTTAAGTAAGTTCAATCACAGCCTGCAAGAGTGGCAGCCCAAACACAACTAAGGCCCTATGCAAACCCAGGGCAGGCTCAGGGTGCTGACAAGCAGGCACAAGTAAGTGTGGTAGGAAAGCAGAGTCTGTTTCAGGAAGGGAGATGGTGGGGAGCTCTCTGGCTTCTCACTTCATGTGTATGCCACCTGGGTCTTGGGGCAAAGTGCCATGCATTGAGGTGGTGCAGGCACCAGGCTGTTCCCCAAGGCTGTTCAGAGAGATTCCCCAAGCCAGCTGGCAGAGCACAAGCTTTGTCTTGTGGGATTAAGGGGGTAGAGACAGGGTTAACTTGAACACTGGGTTTTCTGGATGGGGTCACACCAGCCCGACCCTGGGCATGGGGCTGCAGGACTGTGTGGATGGTAGCAGGATGCCCTAGGCTCAGTGTGTGGAGATGCTGGGATAGCAACGCTTCACCAGCACACCCTGTGCTGATCTAAGCTCTGCAGGTCTCAGTGTCCATGCTCTTGGCCATGGATGGCTTTCTCCTGGGGATGGTGGTAGTGGGAGCCCAAGACCCTGACCATCCCAAGCACTGCTGCACAGGTGCTGGGATTGAACAACGAAGACTGCAGCCCAAGGGTGAAACAGCATGGGTAGGGTCAGAAGTTCTCATAGTGATGTGCAAAGTAGGTCTGGTCCTTCTTGTTCAGCTGCTGACAAGCCTTTTCCACACTCTTTGTCATCCCAGGTGGGCCACAGCTGAACACCCCAATCTTCTGCACCTGGGGAAGGAAGGAGGCACAGGGGTCAAACCCAGCAGCACCAGCTCTCCCCCCAGCCCAGCCCCCCCTTGGCCCTTTGTCCTCTGGCAGCTTTGAGCACGGACGCTGGCCAAGCAGTCTGTTCTAGCCTGAGAAGGCTTTTGGGGAAGGTTGTCACCTCCCAGTGGAGCTGCTGGGGCCAAGGAAGAAAGATGGGATTCCCCAGGGTCTCTGCCAGCTCTGGGCAGCTGTTGCAGACAAGGTCTCGCCCTAGCAGGGTGTGTTTGGCTGGTATGGGTCATTGCTGACTCTTGCAGCTCATCCTGACTGCGGAGGGAAAGTGGGGTTCATGCCCCAAGTTCTCAAGGGCCTCAGGGACAGGCGGGGACCAGGCCTCTGCACTGGTCAGTGGGTGCCCCTCCAGCTGTCCCCAGCCAGGCACTGACCTCAGGGTGCACCTCCTGCAGCGAGCTGAAGAAGGGTGCGAAGGGAGGGCGCCCAAAATGGGTGATAGAGCGCAGCCCTGTGAACAGGCTCTTGTTCAGCACCTTCTGAAAGTGCCGCTCGCAGATGTACTGGAAGAGAGATTGCTGCACGTCAGATGGCCCAGCATGGCCCAGCATGGCATGACAGCCTCCTTGGTGGGTAGCCAGGCTCACCAGCATGGTGGTGCGCAGATCAAACTTCTCAGCCAGCTGTGTGATGTAGATATGTACAGAAACCAAGTTGTTCCTGTCTGTCTCCTCCACCTCATGGATGATGTCCGCCAGCCATTCAAACTGCCGCTGTGTGCGTGTCACCCAGATGAAGTAGATCTGTGGCACATGGGGATGAGGCTCAGAGTGGGGCCAGCACCCTTATGCATGTCCATGGGGCTCCTTCCCAGACAGATCATGGAGGATTTTACCCCAAAGTGGCCACCAGCAGTAGGAGGCATCTCAGAACGACTCTTGTCTTTCAGATGCTTCCTCTTACCTTCTTACACAGCAGCTTGGAGTTTATGGATGACTTGAAGACCAGGTCCTTGAGGATGGATGCGAAGGGCGTCACCCCAATGCCTCCTCCCACTAGCACAGACACCTTGAACTTGTTCCACTCCTGGTGGCCCTCCCCAAAGGGCCCGTCCAGATACAGCTGGAAAGGAGCCAGCTATCAGCAGAACATCTCCTGCCTCTGCTTGCCCACATATTTGCCACATTCAAGGCTTGAGAACCCATTGCTGAGATGCTCTTGGGCTCGGATGTCCGTCCCTGGAGAAGCAGCATGGGACTCACCTTGGGCAGCTTGCCGATGAGGGCCAGGCTCTCTGGGGAGTAGAGCTCCCGCAGGCGGGTGGTCCAGGGCCCCACAGCCCGGATGTGCAGGCTCAGCGTGTCCTCATGCGGCGCTGAGGTCAGGGTGAAGGGGTGGTACTCGGTGGTGCCCAGGGCCATGCAGGCGATGCGCACCCACTGCCCAGACTTGTAGTCGAAGTCCTGTGGCCGCTGGAACTGGAGGTGGGTGACACCTGGTGGGGAGGGGGGCTTCGCTGAGCTGGACACATTGGGTAGTGTAGGCTCCTCCATCACTGCAGCCCCTCGATGCTCTTGAAGAGCCTGGGCTGAGCTCATGCCGTATGGCCGGGGATGTTTGTTGTGGTACCTGAGGGCAGGAGCTCAGCTTTCACCACGCTGATCTCCACCTTCTTCCTGCTCAGACTGAGCAGCTTGTCTGCACTGTAGATGAGAGCTGGGATGATGAAGTAGATGTGGAAGCGGGGCTGCTGGATCAGTGCGTAGCTGCCGTGGATGATGACCTGGGCAGGCAGGAGCCCCCCATCAGGATGGTGCTCAGCACAGCAAGCCATTGTCCCATGGTTGATTTGGTGGCAGCTCAGCAGCAGTGGGGAGCTGGGACTGGGCCCACCAGCTCCTTAGGATCTCCCCAACTATTTCATCTCATCAGCTGGACTGACCCACAGGCTTGCAGTGCATCAGCACCACCCACCCTTTCCTCCCAGCCCAAATGCTTTACCAGGATGTAGAGCAGCACATAGAGGTGGTGGGTGATCCAGAAGCCCTGGAAGCTGACACGTCGGAAGTGGTGGGTGGCAAACACGTACATCACGGCCAGGATCACGAGCAGCAGCACTCCTGTCATGCCTGCGAGAGGAGGGGTTGGGGAGGTCCCAGGGGGGATCAGGGCAGCCCCCAGGGGCTCCACCTGGGCTGGGCAGAGGGCTGCCCATCCTGAGCACAGGCATGCAGGTGTGCCTGCTAGGTGGTCTCACCTGGAATAGTCTGGAAGAACCACCAGTAATACTTCTGTGGGAGCTGTGACCTGGAGAGGGACAAGAGACAGCACCACAGAGTGGTCAGAGCAAACCCCTGGTTTCCACTTTCATTCCTGTCTCCGCCCAGGACACTCTGGACCGTGCTTTAAATTTCACCTACCCATCATCTGTAAAGACACTGGAGAAGAGACAGGACAACACGCTGAGCGGCATGACTGAGAAGATGTAGACATTCACTATGTGACCTGCAGTGTGGAGCACTGTAAGAGACAGAACCCAGGAGAGAGAAGCGTCACTGCTGCTGTGACTGGAGATGCAGCAGACCCTGCTGATGTGCCCAGGGACCTGCTCTTCTCTGGTGCAAAGTGTCTGTCTCTGCAGGCTCCTTACAGGCCTTCAAGCTTCTGCCTGGTCCTGCTGTGCCATGATTAGCTGGTCCTCCTGCTTTAGCTGTGGTTCATGGGCAGCACATGCCCCAGCAGCCCACCTACCTGAGAAAATCAGGGCTGCCATAGCAATCCAGCGGTGGAAGTCTACGGCAGCATCAAAGGGGATGTAGTGATTGAGGAAGGTCTCCCGCAGGACAGTGATGAGGTTGCGGCACATGGTAAGCAGGATGTAGGAGTACATGAAGGAGATGCAGGCAGCTGATCCCCGAGAGATGATGATCCCCACGAAGGTGGTCTGAGTGATTCCAGTGCTGGGGGATGCAAAGGTGTAGTCTAGGGAGAGTGAACGGAGGGGGTGTCAGTATGCCTGGCACTGAGGACCATGACCCTTCCTGCAACCAGGGGACAGCCAGCTGTGTGGCTTCACCAAGAAAAGGTCACGAAGGACTGGGCTGTGTGGGGACAGGGGCACGATTCTTTGTGTCAGACCCCCCAGAGCTGCTGGGTGACAGTCTCCTCGGAAGTCAAGGGACGGGATTGTCCTCTGCTGGGCACTGTAACTGCACCTTGGTGTTGTGTCCTCAGTTGAGCATCCCAATATGAGAGGTGTCAACAAACTGAAATGAGTCTAGTGGAGGCCACCAGGGTGGGTGGGAGCTGGAGAATGTCACATAGGGGAAAGACTGAGGGAAATGGGCTTGTTCAGGCTGGAGGAGATGGGTCAGGGAAGACCTTGTAGCTGTCTGCAACAACTTAATGGGTGTTAGGGAGGGGAGAGTGCCAAATTCAGTGATGCGAAAGGCCAAAAGGCGACAGCATACATTTCACTGAAGGAAATTAAGGTTTGATGTAAAATAAAAACTCTTCACAGGGAGGATGGTCAAAAACTAGTTAAGCCCCAATGAGGTGGTGGGATCTCTGACCTTGGAGCTCCTCAAAGCTTCTTAAGACAAAAGCTCCAGCAGCCTTGATTCAGCTTTGAAATTGACCTTGCTCTGAGCAGGGTGTTGGACCAGACCCCTCCAGAGGTCCCCTACAACCCCAGAATAACTTTTGGTTATTCCAGGGGAGGACCAACACTATTGCCTAAAGCTGTGCCAGGACCTTTCACACCCCAGCATAGTCCACGCAACCACTAGCTTTGAGGAGCCAAGCCCACACACCCCTCCACATCTGGGGCAGCCAAGCTGGATGGGCACTCACAGTAGGCTCTCTCCACGAACACACCAGCAGTGATGGCGGAGAAGAGTACCACACAGACAACATGGCGCCGGTAATTCTCAACGAAGCGCTTGAACTCCTGGATCTTCTGCTGAACTTTGTTCCGCTTGTACTTCTTCCGTTGTGCTTCAGTGTACAAATGCAGCCGGTACTGATTCACCCTGGAAAATATAAGGGGGCTGGTGTCATTTTGAGGCTTAGCTGGCAAGGTATGGCTCAGGGACACACAGCCCAGGTTTGAGTCTTCCTCCCTGTGTAGCACTGTGACTGCCTCTGCACACCAGTGGGGGCAGCGACCTGAAGAGCACAGTGTCAGTGGCTGATCTCAGGTCATCCCAGTCTATACACTTTTGAAAGCTGGCAACAAACGTACACATAGTGACTCTTAAACTAAACTGTAGATAAGAACTGTGAAAGATAATTTTCATATTAATGTTCAGCCCTCCAAACTGATCCCAAGGTAGGGGAAGTTCCTCGGAGCTATTATGGCAAATCAGGATATCCTGGTCATGTGTAACAACCACGTAACTGCTTCTTTGTAGAAGTATTTGCTGCTGCCGCAGCATTGAGAACCAGAGTCTCTCCTGTAGCTCTCGCAGGGAGCCTACAGGTGAACCAGCAGCATCCCAAGGGGCAGAGGAGTGCAGGCAGGACCTGCCGGGCAAAGCCTCTCTTTGCAGGCAAGGCACACCACTCTAAACACTATTGCAGGCTCTGGAGCTGGCCACTTCATTTACTTTTTTTGTTATGTTTTTTTCATAGAGGCACATCACCCAGATCCAGCTGTGGCACCATCCCTACTGAGACAGGGCTGTTCCCGTAGCTCCTTGGCCAGCGAGAGGCTGTGATGTGCCTGCCTGGACTGGGGCACCTCCTGCAGGGATGGTCTCGCATCCCTTCCCTACGTTGCACCACCGTCACTGGGGTGCTGGTTCCTTGCAGCGGTGCCCTTTGACCGGAGGGCGTGTGACACAGAAACATGAGAAACAGCAAATGGCTGAACCCAAACCTGAGAAGCGCACCTGGCGAGGAGACGGTATACTTACTTTCTGCCTGGCCTCTTCCTCAGTTCTCGTCCTTCTTGCTCTATGAAGTGGCTCGTGGTGTCCAGGTTTGGGTCTTTCTCCTCCTCTGAGATGGTTCTGTTGGAAATAGAGCTATCTCTAGCCCAAAGCTGTATTTGCAGGAAGGGCTTGGCAAAATTTCCCCCAGTTCTCTACTTTCCATGTCAGGCTCAGCTGAGAAGGCATTTAGTTCTTTCTGCAGGCCTGCCCGTGTTAGCTTTAACTGCATGGTACATGGGCTGGATTCACTCCAGGTTAACCCACTTCTTTGAAAAGCAAGGTAGGATGCCCACATCCCCACATACGGATGCAATGGGGGCTCTGAAGGTGGCAATACCTCCTCTCTGCCTGCCTGGGTGACAGGGGAGGAGGGCAGCAGCCCCACCACAGCATTGGGCTTGCTCACGGCCATGTCCCAGCACTGTCATCCCCCTTCTCCAGTGCTGGGTGTGCAAACAGACAGTGAGGGCATTTGTTGGAGGAGCTGAGGTGAAGGATGGATGTGCACCAGGGCAGAAAGAGAAGAAGAAATAGCAGCAGCAAGGCTCAGGAGGAGAGCTTACCCTTTTGGCTCTTTCTTTTTTATGAAGGAGACGCGGCTGTAAAGGTTTTGCTTGAGCACCTCAGGGACACCTTTGAAAAGCCAAAAGGACAAACAGCCGTTCAGGGTCTGTGAGATGTGGTGGACAAGGTTTAGGCATCGCCCCTGGGCAGGGGTGTGGTGGGGAGAGGCTCTGAGCTGACCCAAAAGTGTCACACATGGAGCAACAGCTGATGCCCCAATACTGCAGTTGGGTTGGAGAGATTGATGGGACAAGATTTGGGAGCTATGTACTGGGTGCTGCCCATCACCTACAGCCCTGCAGGGTCTGGGGTCACCCACTGCTCCTGCCCACTGACCTTTGACGCAGAGCTGGGTGAGACGAAGCTCGCTGTCATGGTCCCGCAGCATGTAGTGGAAATCCTCCCATGTCAGCTCATCCCTGTCCTGAAACCCTGAGGCCCGAAACATGGACTCTGTCACCTGCTCTGCCTGGTCTCTTGACAGGCAGTTGTTGGAGATCTCAATGAAGGACCTGTAGCAATGAGGAGAGATGGGAACTTCAGAGGGCCACAGCTTGAGTCCTTCAAACAACAGAAGGCAGAGCCCCAGACTAGTTTTGCGGGAGCCCATGGGCTCTCGTGTGGCACACTTGGTGAGTGAAGCACAGAAATGGAGCTGCTTTTGAAGACATCTGTGTTTACAGACATTGCAAAAACATCTTGAAAGATGAAGAGAAGTACCTGAGCATCCTCAGAAACTCCTCCTTGGAGAGGAACCCATTCTCATCAATGTCATACATCCTGAACATCACCTTGGACTTCTCCTCTGGGGACCCTAGTGGTAGGAACAAGTAAGTAAGAACAAGATCCTATTTTCATCAACAAATGTGCTCTCAAGCGTTGTCTCTAGAGTATGGACCTGCAGCAGCAAACGTCAAGACTGAAAGCACACTGCTGATCATAGCTTGACTAGCGACTGAACGTGAATAGCGTGCCGCCCTTTCTCGCACTTGACTTTCTCAAGTGCAAGGTAAAAAATCAGGTAGATACACATTCTTTCTTGTACATTATTTTGCAAACTGAAAACGTGCTTTTGCACAGCAATGATTTTTCTGGGTGCTGCTTTGATTGAATCTGGCATTCATCACCTCCATCTATGAATTCTTTATTCCAGTTGTCATTTAGGGAGGATCAGTTACTATCATCTCTCAAGGACAGGATGCATGGTCCATCCAGGAGAGAGGGCAGAGTTGTCTATGGTGGTGAAAGATAGCTCCCTTCATGAAAAGTCTTTCAGAAGACATAATTGCATTGCCACTGGCCCATAACTCAAGCTGAAGCTGTCCTAAGTGAAGGGAATTTTAATCTGTAGGAGTGTCTACGGATTGACCTGCTGGATGCATCACTCTGCTGGTGGCATTGCCAGAGCCTAGAAACAGGACTGAGGGCAACAGATGAAAACATTAACCAGCTCCAGCTCCCACCTTTCATGAAGACCACCAAGATGTCCAGGAATTCTCGGAAGGAGATGTAGCCGTTGCCATCTTTGTCAGCCAGGGAGAACATAGAGTCCACAAACATGGAGTGGGCTTTGAGTCCCAGGGCCTCGGCAAACTCTGCCCTGCTCAGCTCACACATTAGAGACTCCTTTGCCTTCTGTGAAGATTCAAAGTTGAGTTCTCCAGCATCGGACCTGTCGATTTCCAGCACCTGCCGGTTGTAACCCATAAAAGAAATGCCATGAGTGCTGGCAGAGCAGAAGGCTGGTGTTCACTTGCCTGACCTGTTGCACAAGGACCAGTGGCTTTCCTGGCACAAAACTCATGGGAGATACCATAGGAAAGTCCCGCGTGTCTCCTACACAATGTGACTGTCATACTAAATGCCAGTGACCATCATGGAGACCTCAGTTACATCATCCACAAGTCTCTTTGTAACTTTAGACACTTACATCACCACAACAGAACTCCCTGTGTCTTCTCCAAGGGAAAATGTCTCTTGGTCCTAAAGTATTGGCAGATTCCTTGTGCATAGCTTACCAGCTCTTACAGTGAGCGACAGCAGCAACGTTCATGGCTTAATCAATACAGAAACACCTTCCCCCATGCATCAGAGCCTGCCACACTTCTACTGACCTGAGCAAACAGGTGCCTGAAGAAAGTCTCCAGCATTTGTTTTCTCTGCTCCTGAGTGACTGCCCGTTTCATCAGGTTCTGCTCCTTCATCTCAGACACATGCAGACGAAGGCTGCTCTCCTCCAAGTGGCCACGTAGCTTCCCAATGAAGTTGCTCCTCTCTGCCTCCTCGCTGAAAAGCAGCACCTGCAGAAGACACCATGGAGTGGCTGCGAGCAGCAGAGGCTCAGCTGGGATGCGAGTGCTGACGCTTTTCACCACAGTGGTCACTCCATGGTATGAGCTGGACCTGGTGGTTCTCAGGAGTTGTACATGAGCAGCAGGAGAGGACTGTGGACAGTCCAGGGGAAGGTATCATACCTCAGGCATCATAGTACTCACCAGGTCATACTCCTTGGGTCTCTTCAGGAGGAGAGCTCTGTTCTCTTTGTTGCTGGAGAGGATCACCTCCACCCTTTGATGGGCTTTCAGGCTGATGGTCCGGAGCACAGACCCTCTCCCATCCAGCACTTTGAGCACTTCATCAGTTTGGAGCTGGACGTAGACAGGAGAGCTGTCTGTCCTGGGACCGTGCCACTCCATGGCTGATGGGAGAGAGCACAGGACTCAGCTGGAAATGCGCACCTGGGCTCCTCCTATTCATCCCAGCACCTCCTTCACCAAGATGCAGTTTGGGAGTGATTTCATGACCAGACACACATGCTGAAAGAAAAATTATGCTCTCCCAATTGCAGAGCTCAAGTGCATGGGCACAGGAGGAGTACAGACCATGGAGCAGGGAGGCAGGATTTTTCCATTGTCCAGAGCAAGGAGATACAGTCCCTATCCTGGAGCTACCAGTGCAACTGCTCTGCATAGGTTTCCTTCAGGTAAGGTGTGATCTGGAGAGGGCTGGAATTAAAGGGTCATAGGATGACTCAGGTTGGAAAGGACTTCGGTTGGAAGGGTCTCTCACCCAGCCTCCTGCCCAAAACAGGACCAGCTACAGGGTCAGGCCAGTCTGCTCAAGGCTTTATCTGGTCAGGTCTTAGATATGACGGAGATTGCACCACCACTTTGGGCTACCTGCTCCACTGCTTGACTATCCTCCTGGGGAAACAGTTTCTCCTTATATCCAGTCTGGATATAAGCTCCAAGCCCAGCCTGCCTTGGGATGTGCCCTGACTTCAGCAGCATCACCAGATGCCATCATAGGACTGACAGTGCCACCTCACCGCGTATCGCCTCGCTGGTCACTTCCCTCCGCACACTGGGGCCCTGCTCCTTCTGCAGCTTCTTGAAATCTCTCTTGCGGAAAACAGCAACGATCCAGGCAACAAACAGAGTCACTGTGGACACAGGGGAGAAGGAGGAATGAGATATCATAAAGCTCCTTTCCACTTTGGCAGCAGCACCTGCATGATTTATTTCTTCCACATCACCCCCGGTTCAATGCTGTGTGGATTTATTTAATGCGGAGATGCTCCATGAAAGCCCTGCTCCCTCCTGGTGCCCAAGGACCCTGCCATCTCAAGGACCATGGAGTGACCAGGACTCAGCAGCCCCTGCTGGGACGTGCTTGGTCCATAGGCACTTAGCCCCTTTCTCCAATAGAAAAGGAGATGGGTAAAGAAACGGAGTGGCAAACCTAAAGGCAGACAGCAGAGGACAACAATGATGATCCCGAAGCCTGTGCCACTGCCTTCAAAGTAGTCCAGCACCATCAAGGGCGTGCAGTTGGCCAGGTGTTGAGCCGTCAGCTGCTGGGGCTGGGGGCACGGGTCCCCTGCATGTGGGGAGACAGGCTGTGAGTGTCATGGACCTTTTACCCATCTCACCTCCATCGTCCCCAGGAACCTCTGCATTAAGATGATGGTGGGGTTTGTTGCCAAGTGACCCAGGGAGCACTGCAAAACTGGGGTGCTTGAGTTAAACTCCATATCTTAGGGAACAATTGGTTTTTTCCAGGTTGAACCTTTGCCTGCCAGAGCAAAGCAAGTGCAGAACTGGACTTGAGTACTCTGGGAGTTCAGTTCCATCATCTCACCTGATGGGATGGGCTGAGCAAGAAGCACCCTGGGCCATGGCAAACTGGGGCTCAGAGCCTCTGCTCATCTGGGTGCTGCAAACCCAGGGAGTCCTCCTGGTACAATTGCATGGAACATAAGCCAAGGGAATGAAAACTCCTTGCAAGGGTTCAAATGTGCACCAAATAAAATGCTTTCAGTAAGTGGGAAGGGTGTGGCAAGATCCCAAGAAGAAAAGGCATACTGCTGTGTCTGGCCTCACCTCACCCTAAGCACGGCAGCAGGAGGGAGAGGAAAGCTCATTTTAAGGATGGTGCAGGAGGGCACCAGGGTGAGGGATGCACAGCAGGCACAGGACTAGGCTGCTCCTAGTCTGCTGTGAACCCAAAATGTGCTGGAGTGCAAGCCCCAGGTTCTCCCCAAGCTGAAAGCCATACTGCTGTTGCAACCACATCTGCAGGAACACCTGGCCAGCTCTTCCAACAGGGCTGGTTAACCAACAGCCCAGTCAGTGGAGCAGCCAGGCGAGGGGGTGGGGATGGGGGGGGTGTTGCAGTACAACACCCAGGGCATATGCAGGGGTTAGTGCAATTAAAGGCAAAAGTAGGGAATGATACACAGTTATGGTACACAAAGCTTAACTCATCTGCAAACTCCATGATGTTTCAGGTCACTCATCAGTTTAACCTGCAACCTGTGTGTGCTTGTATAGAGAAGGAGCTAGAGGACACGTCAGTGAGGAGCGTGACAGTGTGGGGTAGGCAGAGGCTGAGTTCTAACCCTAGCATGACTTTCAAGGGCATCAGTTGTATTTTTGTACCCAGAGATCCTTCCAGGCCTCGTGCAATTCACCTGCCTGGACTTCAGCCCACTTTCAATGTCAGTGCTGCCTGCCTCACCTATAAGCAACCCTTGTATCTTGCACACATTTCGCTGGCTTAGGGGCATAGCAGGTGTCAGGCTGGAGGAACTGCCAGCCCAGTGCTTTCCCTGTGTCACTGAGTCACCATCTGTGTCACCAAGATGGGTCTGCTTTCCTCCCTAACTTGCCAGTGCTGTTTGCTCCCGGTGCCCTGCCTTTACACGCAGCACTCACCCTCTCTCCAGACAAACACGTGGGGCTGGAGGTCTGTGGGGTCTGCGTGGGTGACGGCAGCCAGGATGTCGTGGAAGGTGGTGTTACGAATCTTTCCAATTTCCTCTGCTGTGAACAGCCTGGGGAAAAAGATACGGGGCCAAATGGTGGCCCTGGGTGTCACCGGGCAGCAGCAGGAGGGTTTCACTCCTGGCACTGTTTTAGGAACTGAGGAAGCTGGAGGATGTGTTACGGGGGCTTGCAGAGCAGTGGGCAGCCTGCCAGATGGGGAAGAGGCATTTACCCATTCTTGGTGTTTTCAAACCAAAACCTGTCACCATCACGCAGGCGCACAAACTGGTCCAGGATGATGGCACTGAAGAGGGAGCTGTCAGTCTCCAGCATGCCTCCGGGGAGCAGCTCCAGCCCAGCTGTATTGTTGGCATACAGCGCAGCGACCTTCTCCAGCACCTGGCCAGAAACCCACACGGCACATGTGAGCAGAAGGAATTCTGCCAGGGCATCAGAAAGTCTTGGCAAGTCTCAGAAGGAGTGAGGAACATGCATTTCTCAGGCATCACATGTCCATGGGCTATGAAGATGCTCAGCCCCACACACCCTTGAGCTCACAGCTTGGACTTGAGCAACTAAGCATCAGTCCCAGCGCATCTCGGCTCCAGGAGAAGCAGAGCATCCAGCTGCATGGGAGCTTAGCACCAGGGCAGGATATATATAGCCGTGCCATGTAACTGCACAGTTACACCAATGCAATAGCCCTGCAGGCATGAAAATAAGTTAGCACATGGACGCCCCGCTTCCTACATTGCTGGAGAAGCCAGTTACTGCCTGGACTGCCCCAACATCCTTTGACCCACACTCCCTCTGTGCCCAGACCAGTTCCTGTTACCTGTTGCTCCAGGTGTGGGGCAAGGTCTGACCAGCTCTGGAGAGGCTCCAACCCAAATCGCTCCCGGGCTTGGTTATAGGTGGGCAGGCCAAGATCTCGCCCACGCTGAAACCAGCTGGCCACATAGTCAGTGCGGGAGTACTTCAGGGGCCCATACCAGTAATCTGTGGGTGGATTTGAAGCCGTGGTGATGGCAAGGCAGAGCTGGAGGAGCAACACCAACTGCCATAGCTGCTGGGCTGGCCTCATTCCTCTGCCATGGGCCATGCTGAACATGGAGATCATCTCCACGTTCATGTTCTTGTCAGGACAGTCCCGTGGACACGCTTATGTCCTGCAGCTTCTCTGCACCTCCATTAACAAGGCTGAAGCTGGTCTGAGCATGTGGTTGGGTGCTGATGGCAGTGGCAATGGGACCTGTCTCCCCACCTCAGCCCCTGCACAGCCCCGGGAGAGAGGGTCCCCCCCACTGATGTGCCAGCTGCAATACGGGGGAGTGCAGACCTTGGAGATCTTCCACCACAACATTGTCCTCCTGCTCTGCAATCTGTGAGCTCATCCCCAGCAGGAGGTTGTCCACATCGTCTGCCTGCTGCAGCCTGGTGCTCTGAGGGGAAGAGCAGATGATTCCTCACAGGACCGAGAACATGGGGCAGCCCCACAGCCCTGAACTGGTGACCATAGGGGTGCAGACCCAGGGACTTCTTCCCAGCTCATTTTCTCCACATCAGCTCAACCCTGAGGTCTGAGCCTGCCGCAGATGAAGGTGGTATCTGGGGATGTCTGGATGGGGAAGAGCTCACACTCCTTTGGTTATCTGTCACGCTCCCCACCCAATTTCCCTTTCAGATCCCTGTGGTGTCTTCCATAACATAAAGCAAGGAATGAAGCCCCCCCAGCCAGCCTGACATGTCCTCAGGACCCCCATGCCCCCTTACCCGTACCTCTCTGCTCCAGTAGCTGTTGCAGAGCCGCACTGCTGGGAACGGGCCACCAGGGCCAGGCACTTCCTGGAACTGGCACCTGGGGTGTCTGGAACAGAAGAGAAGGGCTGGACCCACAGCTCCCGGGTCTCAACTGTCCCCGCGAGGGGCAGGATGTGGGGAAGGGACTGGGACCATCCTCAGCCACCACCTCCTCTTGGGCATCCCCTTCTCTGGCACAGACACCGCTCTCCCACAGCCCCACCAGCTTGCTCCTACCTCTTGTAAATGCCTGGTGGCACCATGGTGGCCAGGAATTGCCCTGAAGCCGCCAAAAACTCTGGTGAGAGGCTGGGGTCCAGGTGCTGCTGGTAACCTGTGGGGCAGCAGCCACGGTCCAGCAGCCAGGCTGGAGGGAAAGGGGGCCAAGCTCCCTCTCCTGCCTCATCCCCCAGCTCCCCTGGTCTCCCCGCACAGCACTGCCCACCATGCCCCTCACCTTTGTACTCCGGGACGTCTCTCCCCAGCAGGGTTGGCAGCCATTCGTACAGCACAATGCTCTAGGGCACAGGGGAGCTGGGTCAGGGCCAGTGTTGGGGAGGATGTCAAGGGTCCCAGCAGAGCTGGGGGGGGGGGATGTCCATCCCTCACCTGAAAATTGGCGATGACCCACTTGCGAGTGTGCTGGAAGAGGTCCTCATCGGACCAGGTGGGGTGTGTCTGGGCCAGCACCGTGGCCAGGTGGTTGTGGTACCGAAACCAGGTGATGCTCTCAGCCTGCAGGAAGAGGTTCTCATTCCCCCAGGCGCTTCCCAGGTCTGCAAGAGCCACTGGGACCATCAGTGGGGGATGCTGCCACTGGGTCTAGGTTTGCCCATGGCTGGAGGAGCAACCCCAGCCCTGTGGCTGCAGCCCAGCATCCCCTCATCCCCTCCCTCCTCTCCAGGGACAGAAGCAGCCTGAGCATGCAAGAAGCAGCACCAGGCCCCCAGCATGGACAAAAGGTCAGGCAGGTGAGGAATTCAAAGCAAGCTGAGCAGGTTTTTATCGGTGGCAGCCCCCTTCCCCAGAGGAGTTCACCTTGGATCAGAGGGATCAGCACCCACAGGTCTCTCTGTGTTGGCTGGGAAATGACCTGTTGCCTCCTGGGGTTGTGGCACCTTACGCTCATGGCATGTCTTTGCTGTGAAGCCTTCACTGGGGCACCTGTCTTCCTGTCCCTTGGGCTGGGAAACGGCCTGCTCTCCCATGGAACTGCTGACCTGCGTGTCCTGGCTCACCGCACACCCATACCCTTTCCTGGGATCCCCTCTGGGCTCAGCTTCAGGGACCACCTGCTCCTCCTGCTCATGGTCAGAGGTGGAGCCAAGCAAGTGAAAACCCAAAGAGGATGATGCCACAATTACCGTAGATTCCCTGGGAACCACCCTGTCCTGTAGATGGATCCAGCGCCTTCCACATGGGAACCCTCCCGTCTGTCTCCCTTGGGAGGCGCCCGCTGGGCCCCGATGCCAGCTTTCCCCCTGAGAAGTTCCTCAGGACATCACTCCAGGACTGTGAGGGGCCGTAGATGGAGCTTCCGTCCAGCCAGCCCGTCACCTCGTTGATCTAGGGCAGGCACAGGGAATGGGCATTAACAGGCACTGGGGTCTCAGTGAAAATCTGCAAAAAGTGCCTGAAAAGCCCCAACCTGTCCCTTTTGGTCCTGCAAAGCAGCCACCCATCCTCTGTTTTAACAAAAACTGTCAGGATGCAAATATATACACCAACAACCTTTATGCAAACTGCAAGAATTAGCACCAGATACAGCAAAAGACCAGACACAGGTTTTTCAGAAGTACATTTTGGGGTTTTTTCCCATTTATTTTCAACCATGGCCAGCAGCAGACATCTGTGAATCCCTACGTAAGGCTCTGGTAGCCCTGCCCTCACAGCAGGGAGTCCCGCTGCCCTGGCAGCATGTCGAATATCTCCCCTGCCAAATGTTTTCATGAAAACACCCTGGATTTTTCATTTTTCTAAGGTTTGAAATACTGCTAAAAACATGACTTGCTAATCTGGTCTCATCATGGTTTGTCATGTGAAAGGTTCAGGGCCTATTTTGCTTTGGTGATTGTGACTGGGAAACTTTCCAGCACAAAAGAAAAAGCACATGGGCTTGGGAACACATTCAACCTCAGCAGCAAAGTACAGAGAAACTGGGGGAAATCTGGATTTTTTCCAAAGTGACTGAAATTCAGAGAAGCTTTACAACTTTATGACAGTACCGGCTCAGGTTTTTCATACATTATTAAGGGTAAGAGTTGGTGCCTTAAAAAATATGCCGTAACTACTGGCCTTCTAGAGCAGCACAGGTGTACGAATTGGTTATGGAAGTTCATTACACTTGCACTAAAAAGGCTGCAGTTATCACTTGTTTCACCAGACACAGGCAGCCCTACCTTTGCTCATTTTGACTGAAGTGGTAACAACTTTGGCAGCCAAGGAAAACTACTAATGGCTCCTGCTTTACCCTTTCCTCTTCCACCTGCCACAAACCATGCAAGATACTAAAATTTGCATTAAAATAGATGGCATAGGCAGATTTAGAGTAATTGCATTTCCTTTGGCCAGGAAAAGTACCGACCGTGCGCGACCACAAATGATGCTCTGTGAACCAGTACCTTGGAGCTGTGCTTTGGTTTCATTTGCAATTGGCTCAGACATTTGAGAGATGTATGTTTTTAAGGAACCAGTGGATTAAAATTCTTTAATTTTTGCAAACATTATTTTGGCTGCTACAGACCCCATTGCTGGGTACCAAGGAATTTAGCCAAAAGGCAAGAGCAAAGGAAACACTACCTACCTGTTCCCGAGGGCTGTTGGGGCTCTGCCCTGTCTCTGTTGCCCAGTGGATGCGCTGGAAAGGCAGGACCACGTCTCCAGTGCCTGCAGGGTCGAAGATGAGGTCTCCAGATGGGATGTGGATGTTCAGGAACTCAGCAGGGCAGCCAGGTTTCTCTGTACCCAGGATGTCCAAGAGCACGTGAAAACCTGGCAAAGACCCAAGCAAGGTCAGCAGCTGGGAAGACTGTCACCAACACTTGAAGCAGGATGCGATGGTGGGCAACCAAGTTGTACATGGGCTGAGGGGACCACCCTGTGCAGCAAGAGTGGTTTCCTTCCCACCTTCGCTGCTGGTTTTCTCCGTGATTTTGAAAAAGTCACTTTGGGCTGGAGCCCAGATGTGCTGAGCTCCAGCCCACAGGAACAGGGCTCCAGGTGCCCCTAGCCAGACCTCATGAGTAGGGTAGGGTCATTCAGGAACCAGGGTGGAGAAACTCAGCCAGTGGATGTTTGGAGACCACCAGCAGCTGGACCATCTGCTGGCACCACTTCACCAGGCACAAGGCTCTGCATTTAGCCACTATTTCCTGAGCTCCTCCTTGCCTGGGGCCTTCAAGGCCAAGGGTTGCTGCCGATGCTGAGCCCAGTGGCTGCTGTTGGCCCATTTGAGCTCTGGTGTGATGGGAAAAACTACCTCCAGGGAGAAGCTAAATGGTACTGCACTAGTATCTTCCCCTCCAGTGGCCCAGCACCCTGGCTTGGGTGTATGGGGATGTAGCACCTTAAGCTGTGCAGGGAGCTAGGTGTTTCCGCTGCTTTGACAAGTTCAGCCTGTTTTCCCAATGAGCTGAGGGTATTTCCCACAGACAGATGTCCCCAGGCTTGGAGATCCAAGACCCTGCCGAGTTCCTGAGCAACAGCAAAAACTGCTCCAACTTGCAGCAGTTCTGCCCAGCAATCATTCATGGTGTGGCTCTTATTGCATCTGTCAGGCATTTTGCAACGGTGTAACTCTACCACTAAAACAAATGAGGAAGTTCCCAAACGATAAATATCAGCATTTGGAACAACAGCCAAAGGTCACCGAAAATTCATGCAAGCTGTCTTGGCTGGACAGTACTTTGGTGATACCCAAGGCTTTATCTTTCAGGCGTGGGTCTGCTATGGAGCAGTGGGTGAGGAGCACTCTGACACATGGCCTTGGGGTACGAGAAACCAACTTTTTTTCCACTTGTTGCCAGGCCCCAGCTCTCACCAAAGAAGACAGCCAGCACAGTTACGTTCCTGCGGGAGGGCAGCCCGGAGGGTCCCCGCGCCACCGTGTTGCTGAGCTGGCGAGCGTTGGGCACGTGGGGCTCCTGCAGCGCCTGGTGGACACCATCCGCGTAATTGGCTGGCAGGAGACGCAGCAGCCTAGCACCTGCGGCACAAAAGCAACACAGCATGGTTCTGATGGCACCTGACAGGAGATGCAACAAGAGCAGGGTATACTGGTGTGTGCGAGGGTCCCAGAAGAGAGCAAGAGGATGGCATTGATGCTTATAATGGCCAAGCGCATGTAAGTTTTAGTACCAACACCCAAAACTTCTTGCAGCACTGGGGTCAGAACTCTTAAAACTAGCAGGGATCCTCCATGGGCATGTTCCCTTTCAGTTGTCCTTCTCTGGTCCATGTGCATCCCCATTGCCTCCTAGAGGTCTGGGGTGGTGTGCTCCAGTGGGTAACTGGGGTGATGTTAAGATGCCCACATTGACTATATAATCCTGCACAAGCATGGTGATTGTCAGCACTGTAGGAAACAGGAGAGGAAACAGCCAGAGAGGCAGAGAGACAAGGGAGAAGATGAGGGAAACTTTGCACCCACTCCCTGTCTCATAACTGAACAGCCCACAGGCAGGAGGTCATTTCTCACTGATGAGAGAGTTTGTTTCAAAAGGCTCTTCACCAATGTGGTGAGCTTCATTTAACGGAACTCCTCAGAGCTGGAGGAAATCCTGAATTACTGGCTTAGTTTCCATAGGTTTGTTTCCAAATGTTAAGGTCTGATCCATCTGCTCTGGAAGAGGGAGATCATCTCTGCCAGGGACCTGCTGGATCTCTCTGACAGGCCTTGGTGTAACCAGAGGGCTGATGACACACATGTTGAGTCAGACAGCCATTCAGACTCAGAGGAAGCTGTAATTGCCACCATGCCTTGTGACACATGTAGGCAACCGATCTGGGCTGCAGGAAATAGGAGGATTCATAACCTTTAATATTTTAGGTAAGATCCTCCCTGATCCACCCTGGTCCCTGGCTCAGGGACATCTCCTGATAGTGGGCCCACAGGCTGGTTATAAGCATGACAAAGCAGCTCACAACTGGCACAGGGAAATCCCACATGCCTGGCCCAGTACAGACCAGTCCATGCTGCACAGCAGCCCAACAGCACGGTATCTGCCCTGTGCAGTGCGGAAAAAGAGTTGGTCTAGCATGCCTGGACCATGAACTCTTCTGTCTCTGGTCTTGTGTTGAATGCTGCTTGAACTGCATGCTGATTCTGGCTGAAGATGCTTTTTCTCAGCTCTGGGATCCCTGACTGTCACTGAAACTCCTGCTGGGAGTAGCTGGGCCCTCCCTGCCATGGACATTTTGAATAGCCCCATAGAGGCACAGCTCTGCTCAGGGACTGATCCAACACCAGCATGACCTGCAGATATTGCCCAGGCGGCAGGTAAAAGTGGCAAGGCCAGGACATGAGAAACAAAGGTGGCCTTATGGGCCCCTCCAGACTGCTCTAACAGGACTCTTAGGTGCATCTAGGGACCCACCCTGAGTGCAAATAGTCACCTCTAAGGGCCACAAGAGATGGCACTGCCTGCTTACCTGACTGGTTGAGGCTCAAGTCAGAAAGGGTTTCTCTCAGTCATAAAGTGAGTCAGATGCTGAGGTGCCACCTCACCCAACCCCACCATCCTCATCCCCAGGCCTGGCACTCACCCACCGAGCCACGGCTGTGGTGCAGCAGGTTGTTGTACCAGCCATCGTAACGTTGGACCTCCCAAGAGATGCTCTCCTGCGCTCCTGGAAGAGGCCAGACCCACTCGGTGAGCAGTATAAAAACCCACATGAAACAATCATCTCCATTACAGAATTGTATTTGTATTGTGATATTTTCACATATTCTTTCTGAAACTTTCTGTACAAGCAGTGTTTTAGGCAAGCTTTGCACTCCTTTTGATGCATAAGCAGTGTCTAAAATTAGAAATTCATGCTTGCGATGCTGATGTCCCCAAATTAATTTCTGACCCTCATCAGTCTAGTCCCAAAGGATCTTCATTTCCTCTTTCTCTGTTGTTGTACCAGAAGTCTCTCCTTACTTCTGACCCCTACAATGTCCATGTGAGTCAAGCAAAGGCCTTGACACTGAAGTTATTATGCTTTCCCCTATGCATTGTCAGCATCAGCCTTTGCCAAGAAACACGCATTTTGTTTCCTTTGTGTTAATTTATATTGCTTTTATTCTAACACAAGCAAAAAGCCCCAGTTCCTGGTTACAAGCTGTGTACTTCCATAAAGAGCAGTAGGTGAGTCTCCCAGCCTGCAGGCTCTGCAAGTTCAGCATTTTGCTCATTTTCTTTCTTATCATGAAACAGTCTCTGATGTGATGTCCCATGAGTTAAAGGAAATTCCTCTAAGGGCTAGAAACTATCCAGGATCTCCCCTTGGATCCTCTTCCCTGAAACTGTACTTACTCCCTAAGTTCCACGTCACCAGCAGAACCACGGTCAAACTCAACATTATCTCTGCAGATTGCATCGGCCACTGGGTCTTTAGAAGCAGCCACCTGTGAATGGAGAGGAGGAGGAGGAAGCTGGAGCTGAGCTGCTCTCGGATGCTGGGAACATACACAGACCATAATCTCAGCTCCCTCTTGTGGTTTCAGCTTCCTGGTAAAGCCCCTCTGCAGCCACCATCCATCCAGCAGCATCTCCCAGTTGGGGCTGTGGGAAGGTGGCAGGGGACACGCGAGACCCCGTCACCCTGGGAAAGCTCTGTCAGGAGGTGTCAGCAGGCCTGAGAAGACCTTTCTGCTGGAGCAGGACCAGTAGCCCTGCCTTGGTGTACCCCAGCTGTAGGCTCACAACTCATCATCCGTGCCAGGAAGGCATTAAGCTGTGCCAGCTCTGTTACAGAAACACTGTCCGTTACAGAAACGGACTCATTTCAGCTGGCAATTTCTCTGCACATGCATTGTTCCATCCAAGCAAAATCCAGCTGTGAACACGATTGGAACATCCTCAGCATGTGGTCAGGCATTCCAAACTGTGCTAGTACTGCAGATCAAGACCTCTTGACCATCTCTGGGCTAACTCAACGGCACCCTCTCATCACCAGCTTTTCTCATAATGCTTTACCAGCTCACTTCCCACAAAGTCCATGGATCAAGAGCAAATTTCATCAATGGGACCAGAACCTTTAAAACCCTGGCCGACACCTGAGTGAAGAGAGGGACTCCCAGCCATGAACAGCAGAGGCTACATTTTCCAATCATATATGCTACAACGCTGCTGCTGGCTTCCCATGCACAGGAATGCCAAACCTGGATTTAACTCCAAGATGGGATTTTCCACTAAATACGACTTCTTCTCCCTTGTTCCAGCACTGTAGGTGTGTATGCAAAGACTAGCATCACTTCAGAGGAGTTGTGTTGCTAAGAGATCTGGCAATGCACAGGTTTCAGCTTTTCCTACATCACTCTGTCACAGGCCAAAGTGGTGCTTTTAATTTATCTTTTTCATTGTTGTAACCAAAACTTAAAGAAATTATGGTTTCAGAAAGGCTTAAATGCTGCCAGCAGCTCTTTAGGTTTTATTTTTGATTTACTGGGAATTGCAATGTGGATTTTTCACTTATAACTGCCAGTGGCATAAATTGTACAATGCGAGTCACTAAATAAACTACTCACCTGGCAAATGAAGAGATTTGAGATTTAAATATTGTCATTTGCACTCACATTAATTGTGTTCATAAAACTGAACGCTCATTACCACGTTGTGAGCATAGCATATAACCTGTCTTGACTCCCTGGCTGCTAGAGATTTCTGTACTTTTGGCCTTTTGCGTTAGAAAACAAGCTGTTTCTCAAGAAATGACATTTCCACGTTCCTCTGCCATCACCATGGCTCACCTGCACTCTGCAACTCACAAAACATTATTACAGGCAAACCACCCTGTTAGCTTTCTGTAACATGGATTTAACATTAAATCACTGTTGAAATACCTCTGCACTGATCGCAGTTTTGGTTCTGGCCCCACCTCCATGAACGTCAGCTGGGGCTGCTGAAGCCTCAGAGCTGCTGAGAGCAGCACTGGGTGGTCTTCCTGGTCACCCAGTGCCACTCCTGTCCTCCTGGAGCATGCCTCTGTGGAAGGGGCCCCAGAGCTCTTCCAGCCTACAGCCCACCGCTGACTGTGGTCTTGTGGACGTGAGATTTGGGTTGTGCAGTTGGTGGGAACCAGAGGCTTTGCAAGCCCCATCCCATAGGAGGAACACAGAAGTCTGGCCAATGGGTGAAGCATGGAGATGGCTAAGACCTCTGCCAGGACCATCACCAGTGGGGACTGCTGCCAGAAAGCTCTCCCATGGAAACAGCCTGTTCCCTGCTGAAACCAACGTGGAGGGCTGCATGGCTGGAGACACCCTGAGCAACCTGCAGCAGGTGTGGTTTGTGTGCAGAGGTCCCCACGACCTCCCACACTGTAGGAAGAGTCTCCATAGACACAGCCGGGTAAGTTACCTCCTGCTATATCAAAATGTACAGAGTTGTAACCCCCATCTAGAGCTGAGACCTGAACCTGCTGCAGCAGATTTACCAAAGTCACCCAGGAAACATGAGGCAAAGCCAAGGCTCAGAGCCCATTACCCACAGTCACAGCACAGCATGTTTCCTCCTTGCCCTTCGGTGTTCTTGCAGGGCTCTAGCACAAAATGTGTTTTAAAATTCATTCTGTCACTGAGCAAACCTCCCATTTCCACCGCTATGGGAATTGCTCTTGACCCAACATGATGGATGCACCTGACCCCTTAACAGGGGGCACAGGCTCCAAGGGAGATAAAGGCCTGAGCTGTAGCTGGGCCAAGAACTCCTTCAGGAAATCCACAAAGGAGCAGAGTGACCCAGAGAGCACTGGTGCATATGAGCTTGGAACACGAATCATACGATCAACACATGAATAGCCGGTGTTTTTTCCCAAACTAATTTATCAAGCAACAAAGCAAGCTGTGGGTACAAGGAGCCCCATGCATCCCTTCCCGATTGTGTGCAATTTGACTAGGAGCCAACCACTTTACCCCATAAATACAGCAGCCTAAGTAAGTCACCTTTGAGCTCTCTCTGCTCAGCAGCATGGCTGTGTGGCAGTGATCTCCCCTTGGGCTGGGACACCTCTCAAGGTTGCTCTTCGAGGCAGAGACCTTTTGCCGATGACAGATCTTTGGATCAATCCAATTCCAATTCTCTCTAAATTCAACTGGACTGCATGCCGGCGACCCTCCCCTTGCTCTGGGATGCCTCTCCCAGTTTGGGCTTCCTTACCCCAGACTAAGAGATCCTTTCTTACCCAAGGTGGAGAGAGCCCTTATTCGCAACAGAACCTCCGCAGCTGACTGATAGCATGCTGAATCAGTACTAATGAAATCCATGTAGCTAATTCCATTAGACATAAACCATTGTCCAAGTCTGACGCTAAGACTGGACCTAGCCACATCTAAGCTCCATCAGGAGTTTAGGAAGCAAGGGAGCTCACTCTGAACCCTGTGACTCGATGGGAGGGTCCCTGTTACCCTTTTGCATCTCTGGTGTCTGCATAAATCATTCTAGCTTGATTCTAATTTGATTTGCCTTTGTATGTTTCTTCCATGCAGTAAGTAATAGAGTGAACGTTGCCATCAAACCTTGTTAAGTCAACACTTGTACAACATCATATTAAAAACACTTTTGCTAATACCTCTGATGGCGATTCTTTACATGACTTAAATCACTCATTTGTGACAAATTGGAATAGCCGGCAGGATCCTAAGTCAGGATTCATGACACCCAAGCCATGAGATAACATGGCAGTTCTCATGCACTTTTAATCTCTCCATGGCCCAGCACTGAAAACTCACTTATTGCCTAGTCAGCCCAAGACTGGGGGGAGCAGAGGGGTGTCTCTGGAGGCTTTCCTGCCTTGTCTACGGTCAGTGTGATACAGTGACTGTGGTGGTCTTACTCCGAGCAGTAGGTTGGACCACAGACTTCTGAGGGTCTTTCCTAACAACATGGATCTTCTCTTCCAAGCCTCTACTCTGCCTTTACGTCTTCCTACAAGTTACTGGGCACGTCAGCATCTTGTCTTCCCCAACCAAATCTCAATAGCCATTCCCTTCCCCTGGCAGCTCTCCCTGACAGAACTTGGTCTGCAAAGGTGTGAGGAGATGTTGGCACCATGTCTCCCCTGCCTGTGAAGCCTCCAACTGTTGCTGAGAACTCCCTACAGGCAAGGCTGAGTCACAGCAGTCCTCAGGTTGCACTCAAGAGGAGGAACATGCAGACCTGGTCTAGGGACCTCATGCCCAAGGAAGATGGGCATCTCATTAGTGGCACTCGACTGTCCCACAAACTCCTTTTCCACGCTTCAGCTGAGAGTTCCAGCTTCACACTCCCCAGTGTGCTCTCCCATGTGTTGAGGACCACTTGCAGGCTTTTCCATAAAGAAAAAGAAGAGAGCCCCCTGCTCTCACATCTGCCTCCAAAATCTTGCAAACCACCCGGGGGTTCCTTGACATAATGAAGTTTGACTGACCTTGGAATCCCATGGTGCAGCTTGCTGCAGGAAAGCTTTGCAAGTCTGGGTTAGCTCCACAGGCTTGTCAAGCTTTTCAGAAATATTGTGTGATCTGATGAGCCCTCCAGACTCTGCTTTTCCACAAATTCCCTGTGCCACCTTTGGAAAGTCATTCCCTCCCTCTGCACCTAGTGAAATGAAGTGCCTCCTTCCCCAGCCTTGTCTTCTCCCATCAGAGAGGATCCTGTGTCCTGTTAAGGCTTGGAGTTTCACACCCCTCCAAAAACCTTGCTGCAGAGAATGCAAACACATGGCTTCCCCCAAAGCAAGGATCTCCCACTCCACCTGATCTCAGCAGCTGTGTTTCCCCTGAAGTTAGAGCTTCAGCCCCCAAATATCTCCTGACCTCTTCCCAGAGCCACTTGTCAACCGGGACTGTGGGACACGTCAGCATCCTGGGAGAGCAGCAGCCCCACTGCAGAACTTAGTGTGACCATACAGGTAGAGAAGAGCAGTTTCAAGACATTCAAGAAGCCTGGAGCCTGATCCCTATGGTTCTTGTTAGTCACTGCTTATGTCTAGCTCTGCAGGGCTGGTGGGGCAGATGGGGGGGCTGCTACCTCCTCCCACCAGCCAGCCAGCTCCGGGGTTCCAGAATAGGCTGCATCTCCCCAGCCTTGGATGCCATCCAGAGAATCCTAAACCCGTGCACGCAGTATGGACAGCATGCATACAGGGACCAGCAGTGTCTCCAGCTTTTCACCTGGGGACAACCCTGGGGCCAGATGCCCCAGTGCCATGATGGTACACAGCAGGGACTCCCTCCCCTGGTGGGACATAAGGATGCCTGTCCCCACGAAGTCCTGTACCCATGGCAGGCAGAGACATGCATATTCCCAATCTGTTTCCTGTGGCCCCGCTCCCTCACAGGTGGGGATGTGCATGGTTCCATAGCACCCACAGGTGAGGACACATGTGACCATCCTACCCTGTCCTCACACAAGACCCAGACCCTCCCAGCCCTCCATGCTGGCCCCAACCTTCCAGCACCTCCTGCAGGTGTGCCAAGCAGGCAGGGACACAAGCGGCCCTGGCCCTTGGTCCCCCATGCGGATGAGGAGGTGTACCCCCATCTCATGCTGTGCGCTGTCCCCAGAGCACCCCGGCTCCCACGCAGATGGGAGCACACATGGCCTCATCCCCCCCCGTCCACCAGCCGGGAAAGAAACGCGTGGCCCGTCCACTTCCACACGCGCCCCCCAACACGACCCCAGCCCAGCTTGTCCCCCAAGCAGGAGACAGCACCGGCACGACCCGCAGCCCACTCCACCAGCGACACCGCGCGCAGCCCGACTCCCGCAGGTAGCAGCGGCCCCGGCGCCGAGCCCCGCAGCGGGGAGGCAAGGGACGCGCGGGGCACCGACCCCCCAGACCACCAGCCCAGGTCGCGGCGGCCCCCGGCCGCGGCGCTCACCTGTACGGCGGGGCGGCGAGTGGGCAGCGCGGCGGGGCAGGGCGGCGCGGCGGGGCGGGCGCGGTAGCAGTAGCGGGGCGGGCCGGGCCGGGCCGGCATTTACTCGGGGCTCCGCGCCCGCCGCTGCCTATAAGAACAGCGCGGTGCGGCCGATGCCGCCTGGGTCCCTCCGCAGGCAGGTAGGAAGGGGCTGCCCCCCCCTCACCCCGAAGCGCCCCGGGGAGCAGCCCTCCCGGCTTGGGGGGGCCCGGCTAGGGGAGGGTGGGGAGGACAGGACAGGAGATGAGAGGATGTATCCCCATGTTGCGTTAACCTGATGGTTTTTCCTATCCCGATTTGACCCTTTCACAGGGGCTGGAAAATGCAAGAAGTCCGTCGTCACCCCCCCCACCCCCCCCACCCCCACCCCGAATTGCGGGTCTGATCACTCAGTTTCCAGGGGACAGGATTTCTCTTATTTCAATGGGAAATACCGCCCCGCGGCCCTGAGCAACCCCGTCCAGGAGCGCTCTTGGCTCTGCGAGGGGGGGGTGACTGGGCACTTCAGAAAGGTCCTTTCCAGCTCGATTCATTCCAGGGCAGGAAAATGGGGTCTGCTGTAAGGAGAAACTGCTGGGGTTTGGGCAAGCTTTCTACCTCCTTTGCCTTTCTCCCCTGCCAGTCCAAAATATTTTAAACAAAAGACAAGTTGACCACTTCTAAATTACTGATCCTTCCTTGAAGATGTCTCTAGTCTTTTCCCTCTCCATACACTGTGACAGAGGAAACCACAGGGGCTCTAGTGCCACAGCTTTGCTTCTGCATGGAGGGTGCTTTCCAAGGTGCAACAACTTCAGTTTCTCCTGCCCTGAGCTGCAGGCACCAGTTTTCCACTTCAAAGCTGAAAAAATGCCAAGGAGCTGGTCTTCTGCACAGGGTAATCAAGTGAGAAAGGTGGGATGGACAGCGACAGAAAGAGTTGCTTCCCTGGAAATTCTCTATAAAACTATCCCCAGGCACTGCAAAATGTAAAGGAAATGCAAACGTCCCTTGATACTGTTTGAAAATTAAATTTAGATTTAACAGGGCAACATTTTCCACGTTATGTTCTGGGTCTGCAATTGTTATGTATTGTTGACCTGTATTAAGCTGTGAAGAGCTGTGTTTCAGTGAATACAGACTTGGAAATCGTTCCTTCCCTCAATGTCTCATATGAGTTTGGGCAAAGATATAATAAAACTTAAGTTTGAGTGGAATTCAAGCAACCAAGATTTAACTTGACCCAGGTTAAACTGCTCTCTTACAGCTTATCTCTTCTCTTACAGCTGCTCATACTGTTTTGTGGGCACACTTGCTGGGCTGGGGATCCCACAGCTGGACTTCAGTCTGACACTGTAGCACTGGGAATCCACCAGAGCTGCTGCTTGCCAGGTAATCACAGCAGGAGTGGTGCTCGAGGGCTGCCCTTCTCTAGGTTTGGCTTTCCAGGGAAATAGCCGCAGACAAGACCGGTAAGTACACAAGATAGCTCTGTTAGCCTGGAGCAGAGCACTGGGGCAAGGTCAGGCCTAGGTCAGTTGTAAAAACCCAGGGTCTGTTAAACTGCTGCAATGATCTGGGCTGCTGGACAGAGAACTACTCTGAAACCAAACACTGCTTTATGGACTGAAAAGTGACTTCAGCTGTCCAGGTAAACTGTTTTATGATACTTACTGTAATCCCCACCTGATGCTGCTCATTACACTCAGTCTCATAATCAGAAGGCCCTGAGCTCAAGCCTCACACGGGGCACCCTCTGTTGCAGCACAACCAAGCTATTAGCTGTAATAAGGTTTTTACCGTCGGTCAGATTCTACTGTCCCCCTGCTGTTTGTCCTTCCTCCAGAGGTCAGACCACCCCACTCCCCCTCCATCCAGCCACCTCTCCCACAGTCCTTGGAGGTACTTAACTACTTAGTGGGAACAAGCTACACCTGCACATCATCCATGTCCATCAACCCACTGCCGCTGAGGCAAGCCCACAGCTGCATATTATCAATGTTAATTAACCCACTGGCTTCATTCCTCTACACCCACCCACTTCTAGGGATTTGGAACCCACTTTTTTGTGGCTGAATTGCTCTGGATTGGATCTTACCTAAAAATATGATTAACACTGTTTTCAGAAAATTAAAATAAAATCAACTCCTCCAGGCAGGGACAGAATAAAATTGTCTTTGGTCATGAGTCATATAAGCTCTGGCATTCTCTGACTTTAGACTTCCCAGGGTAGTTACATGCAGAGATGTTATTAAATAGGCAAAATAAAAGAACTAAGCATGTAATCAGTTTTGGTAGAAAAGATCTAACCCAGGAATGGGGGAAGCTCAGTAAGTGCTAGAACTAAAGTGTCAGAGGGGATTCAAAGCTGTTGAAGGGAATTACACGCTTCATTGTCTCATGTAAGTCAGTTTCCTTTAGCCTTGAGATGTGCTCCTGATGTTCGTGTGCCCCTTGGACCCACATCCCAGCTCTAGGGGTTACTTCTGGCCCCTCTGGACCAAGCGCAGGAACAGTTCTCAGTGGTTCCTTGCCATTTTGGAAGTAGGCTGCATCTGTCAGTGGTGGCTCTGCTCATGGACTTGCTCTAGCCACACGCCACAAAGTGGAAAGCCCCAGCTGCATCTGCTGGAGGGAAAGTGTCATCTCTGTCTAGGGAGGAGCTGCTCAACAGGTTTCTGTGCTTGGGCTGGTCCTCAGGCTGCAGCAGGACTGCAGCTTGTGGTTCCCTGTGCTGCCACAATTCCTCTGGGCTGGTGGAAGTCCTGCCCCAGGCACCTCCTCTCCTTCACCAAGGACTTTTGGGTGGTGTGTTTGCTGGGGAGTTTTTCACCCTGCCTGTTCCCTTGCAGCATCATGTTTCCTTGTCCCTCTGGGGAGTTTTGAGGTGACCTCCGGCAGCTGGTTATTCCAGAGCTGAGCTGGAGCTGAGCACCATAGGCTTGAGGGAGCCAGGCAGGACATTCATTGCAGGCAGGGACCCACTGTGACCACCTCTCTCCCACAGGCTCCTGGAGGTACAGGATGACTGTCTTTGATGGCAGTTACCCCTTCTACCCACAGCAGAGGAAGGCCTTCGTGTTTGACATCAGCGCCATCATAGTGATTGTGGTCTTCCTAACATTCGCTTGCAGCTTCCTGCTTATCATCCCGGGCATCCGTGGACGGGCGGTGGGTGTGTGACCCCGCTCCCTGGGGATAAGCATCTGCCCTCCCCCCATGCTTTGGATGCTGAGGCACTCCTGGCTGGTTCAGGGTGAGGCAGGACAGCTGGGGCTGTTCCTCCCTGCCTGACGTCCCACCTCTTTCCCTGCAGAGGCTATATTGGATTCTCAGAGTTCTCCTCAGTCTCCTCATAGGAGTGGTGATCATCGGTAAGTGCTGCACAGCCCTCTGAGGGTGGGTCCGGGGGCAGGATTAAACCCTGGGGTAGGGTCCGCTTCTGGGAAATGCGAGCTGGTGATCACAGCTGTGGCCTGGTAGAGGCTGGTTGCAGGGTCTATCCTACCCCAGCTCTGCTCTGCAAAGCAGTCACACAGCCTCTCTGAAGGGCTTTCCCATCCCTGGTATGGGCAATGAGAGCCCCTGGAGGTGCCCGTTGTCATTTCTGAATCAAGAGGGAGCTTTGCTGGCAGTAGCTGCACCAGGTCAGACAGCCCCAGCTCTGGTGGGCTGCACAGCCCTGTGTTCCTCTGACTATGTATGTGAGCCGGCACAGGCAGGACACAGGAACAACCCAAAACCACAGATGAAATGTAAAGAGTAAGTTTATTTTTGTTATCTCATGAACCGGGGGATCCCCAAAGCAGCACCTGGGCAGAGGCACACAAGCGGGGACACAGGCACGGCTGAGCTCAGTCCATGCTAGAGCATCGCTGAACCTGCTGTTTTCCTGCCTCAGGGATTCACGAAGGCACAGTTTACCACCGTGCTTGGATCTTTCCCATAGCAGGGCAGGAATCTCAAACATGCTTGATTGGGTGCCTCTGAGTCTATCACAGGGCTATGTTATTTAACCACAGACATTCTACTTGTCACAGGTAGAACACAAGTTAGCACAAGGCTAAACAATTAGCTGCAGTGACCTGAATGTGTTTACAATCATCCTTGCCAGTCTTCCATTATTTTCTCACACCGTGCAAGCCCTCCCAAGATGCCCGCTGCTGAGGGAGCATGGCTGAACAGTTCAAAGTGTGGCCAGGCACATTTGGAGAAGGAGAGGAGCCTTGTGGTGATGTGGAGAGAGCAGGTCAAAACAAAACACAGACAGGGCAGAGGCTGGGACCAGGGGGTAAAGACCTTCCAAGGAGCAAGGCAGGAGGAAATGGAGGGGATTTGATTTAGCAGAAGCCAGGGAATCTTCTGTAATAAATAGGACTGGTGGTGGGAACTAGGCTGTGGGATTTCCAACTCTGACAGGGCAACAGGATGTGTAAGAGAAAGGTGTACTGAGGGGACAGAAGATGCCAGATGGGGAGAGAAACCAGCCCTGACCCTAAATCAAGAAAACTCTCCTGCTGTGAAGGACAGAGCAGATTACAAGACTGCTTGAAGAGGGATGATGAAGCACAACCTAAATGACGCAACCCCAATAGAACTAGATAGCCAGGCTGTGACCAGCTGTGGGGATCTGCTGGCCAACACATGGGCCAGTCCAGCATGCAGTGGCCACCCTCCACCTGGTGCTGGGAGATGCCACCAGAGCCACCTGGGAACATGGTGTCAGGCTGGAGGTGGCAGAGGGGTGGAGGTCAGGGCTTGCTCCACAGCCTTAACCAGCTCAGCCCTGGAGAGCCATCCAGCGCCACACTCATTACAAGGATGCAGCCAGGTGCTGCTTGGGCACACAGAAGGAATTAGTTGTTTCAAAACCAGCATCAGGGTTTCTGTCTGGTGGCAGCAGGGCACATTCAACCCTGCAGCTAGAAAACATTCCTGCAGAGCTGCTACTGGATCAGTGCCTTCACAATTTGTTTCAGCAGCTGAACTTATTTTGGGGCAGGTTTTCTTGTTCAGCCTGAGATTAATAATCACCTTCACTTTCAGATCATTTCAATACTGGAAAATTAAGCCCACCACAAAGCAACAGTGTTTCAGAAAAGAATACTTTGTTCCAAAAAAAATTATATACCAGAGATGCTTCAAATTTTTCTCCCCCCCCCCCCCCCCCCCCCCCCCCCCCCCCAGCTGAACTGGCTGTCAGAGCTGTGATAGCACTAGCCACCCCTCTCCACCACCTCCATATGACAGTGATCTTCACTAATCACTAAAAGTGTGATCTAGGGAGCTTAATATTTGGAATAAAACTCACTCCTGTTCCCGAGGTCGATGAAGAGGCTTGGTTTTGAGCCCTGTCCCCAAGGACTGTGGTGCTCGCCGTGGTGGGGAGCTTGCAAGGAAGTTCTGGAGAGGATGTTCAAGGAGGAATCAGGTCATGGGGCTCATCCCTGGGGATCCTAGCTCCACTGCTCCTGGATCAAGGGAGTGGATGCACAGTGAAGGGAGGACATGAGCTCCACCAGGGTGTGGGAGGGAGCTGGTTGAGGCACATCCTGGTGGCTGAGTCAGCTCTCCTGCCCTCCTTACCCTCCCTTGCGGTGCCACGGTGTGAATGCTGCTGCTCATGGTCCCAGCCTTGAGCACAGCAAAGCCTGAGACCAGTCCCTCTTTAATCCCAGCTTTACTTTTCCTGGCAGTTGTCCAGTTCACAGGGGACTGGGAGACCGGCTGGGTAACAGCAAACACCTCCTACAAGTCCTTCAGCCATGCCCTGGTGAACGTGGATGTTGGGCTGCACATTGGCCTGGTGGGGGTGAATATCACACTGGTGGGTGAGTCTGATGTCCCCTCTACAGCAGCCATGGCCCCAGAAGGTCTCCAAGTGCTCTGTGGGTGGCCATGGTCTGTGTGGGTGTTCCTGGGACCCTGCTGTCCCTGGGGTGCCTCTGCACCTGGCTGGCAGCACACAGGCTGCTGGGACACAGTGGGACCTCAGTCTTCTCCCTCCGGCAGGAAACCCAGTGAATCAGGTCAATGAGACCATCAGCTACAATGAGCACTTTGCCTGGAGCTTTGATGCAGACTATGACCACAGCTACAGCAAAGGGCTGGAGAGGGGGCTGCCCAGCCCCATCCTCTACGTGGCAGAGAAGTTCACCACGCAAAGCCCCTGCAACATGCACAGGCAGTACCGCATCTCCAGCCACTATGCATCAGCCACTCTCTGGTGAGTCTTTCTCTGCTTGCACAGGCAGGGGAGATGCAAGGATGTGGGAAGGGCTCTGCTGCCCTGTCCCTAGTACTCCAAGATGAATGGTGATTGCGTGCTGCCAGGAGGAAGGTTCTGTGCATGGAGGGGCCTCTGCAAGGTCTGAGGTCAAACCGGTGGCCACGTAGGCACTTTGGGGTGAGCAGATAGGAGGTTCTGGTTCTCTCTGCTGGTCAGCTCCACCAGGGCTGGGCACAGGAGAGAGGAACATGGTGCAGATCCTTGCCATAGTGTCATGATGATGGCAGGGGTCCACCCCCATGGAGTCAGAGCTGCTGTCCTCAATGGCCCAGAGACACCCATGGGTGTGTGCAGAACTCTCTCATCCCTATCGGGGAGGGTATTTAGTGTCTGGGAGTGGGACCAGCTAAGGGAAAGCTTATTACGGGGTCATATGGCTTGGTGGTGGACTTGGCAGTGCTAGGTTAATGGCTGGACTTGATTAGGTCTTTTCCAACCTGAATGATTCTATGATTCTTTAGTAGGATCTGCTGAGCAGCAACACGTTGCTGCTCACTTGAGCTGAGGGAGAGCTGGTCCCCAGCTGTCAGGAGATGGTCCCCTCTACCACGGGCTGTGGAGAGCAAAGACCATTGCAGTGCTGTTCCCCCTGCTCTGGGTTTGACAGCAGGGATGCAGGAACTAGGAAAGGGGCTTGGCAATGCCACGGAGTGAGAACTCCTGGCCCGTGGCTGAAGCATTCCCCCTGTCACCCAGCTCAGCCAAGTCCAGAGCTGCTGCCAATGACTTATGCCTGCTTTTCCAGTTATCCCAGTCCTGTGCCACTCTCTGGGTTCTGCACTGCCCCACACATGGAAGGGCAGGGAGCTGAGATTGTCTAGATACACTGAGTGGGCTTTCATGGCCTCCTTGAGGCTGGTTCAGTCTGTGGGCTGAGCAATGGGAAGAGGAAATCTGGGCTTCTGCCTTCTGGATGTAGAGCGTGAGCATTGCACATCTGCTTGCTCAGCCCGCAAAGCTAGGGATCACTCCAGCCTGCCCACAGAGCTGCTTGGCCTTGTGTGAGCCCATGTTCTTCCTCCCACATGGAAATCCTCACATAGAGCATCCTAGTCTGTGACACTTGCACAACTCATCTGTGGGTCTTCTCTTGCCTCCAGGGTGGCCTTTTGCACTTGGCTCATCTCAAATATGCTCTTTGCCATGCCCGTTCTAGTCTACGGAGGCTACATGCTCCTGGCCACAGCAGCCTTCATGATCTTTTCCTTGCTCTCGTTCTCCACTGCGAGGAATTCCCTGATGTGCCCGATCCAGTTTGGGACTGCAACCCTGCACATAGGCTATGGGGGATCTTTCTGGATCACGCTAGCAACTGGTAAGGGCACCAAGCTGCACCAGGACACGCCACCTTGTCCCTCTGGGTGTGCAAGAGTCCCAGTGCTTTCCCCTCGGAAATGGAGGTGAGAGAGCTTGGGGAGTGCAGCCCACCATAGCCCCAGCCTGTGCCTTGGCAAAGCAGATCCTGGCAGAGACGTGGAAAGGGCTGGCAGAAGAGGGGACACCATCCTCATCTCAGGGGTGATGAAGGGTTTTTTAGTCCCTGAGGTGCAATAATGCAAGGAGAGATGGGGATCACTTGCCTGGGTTTTAAGATGCTCGGCACAGCAGCTGAAGCCACCTCATACATTATTAGAAGGCCATCTTCCATAAAAGGAGGTCTTGTCCCCTGGCAGGAGGCCATCAGAGGAGGTGGGTGGGAAGTGTGCTGGTGTTTACAGGAACGCTCTCAGAGAGCACTTTGTCTTCCAGGCTTGCTCTGTTTTGTGGCTGGGATCACTGTTGTCACAGTGCACTACTTCAACTTGGACCTGCTGAAAAATTTCTTTGATCTCCATGAGGACAAATCAGAGGAGTACCAGGAAATGATTGAAGTGTATGTCAATCCTCATTTTGTGAGCAAAGGATTGCCTCCATCTCAGCCCTCAAAACTCAACCCAAACAGTGTCTAGAAAGAAGTTATTCCCACTCCTTCCCTGAAGGTGGATCTGAAAGGGCAGAGCACAAACCCTTCTTGATGTCCCCAGAGAACCATTTCCCTATCCAACTGCCTTTGAAGAGTGCACGAGTCCATGTTGGGATGGGTGCTTGCTGAGGAGTACCTTTGCAGGCTGTGTCTCCCTAACCATGCTCTCTGGAAAAGCGCAGGCTTTGCAGGGAGCTGGCAGGCTGCAACCACAGCAGCTCACAGCTCCAGCAACCTGAGCTGCACAGTCACCTGGGGATCTCTGCCACAGAGATGCCCTTCCTGCTCCATGCCCTGGCACAGCTTGCCACCCTGAGCCTCTGATGGCCAGTTCTCATGACAGAAACTGAGCTCACCTGTAAGATGTCCTATGGGGAGCGCCTGCAACTCCAAAAGCCAGTGACTAAACCCGCTCATTTCTTTCCCAAGGACTGATGTTTAGTGTAGACCTTTAGGTGCACCTAGGAAAGCCAGGCACAGACCCAGGCTCAATCAGGCTAGGTGCTGCATGAGCTAGAGCAAAAAGACTGCACCAGCAATAAAGACTGACTAAACATGCAGTGACATTTGCTGTGGGGGATGTGATGTGACTATTTTCACTTTCAGACTTGGGCTTTACTAGATAAGACTTCTACCCTGGCATGGGCCAAAGAGATGCCACAAGAAAGGAAGCAGAGGGAAGAATGAAGTTACCCCCAGCCAGCCAGAGCATGCTTGGGCGAGCTGAGCTCACCATGAAATGCAAGCCCTAGGCCAGGCTTTTGACCCAGCCAAGGTGAGAAATGAAGTACATTGAGTTGTGTTATTACAAACAAAACGTGGGCTCTGGCACCAAACCCACTGGCCTGATGAAGTCTCTACAGCCTGGCACAAGGAGATTGCCATACCTGAATGCTGGAGACCTGGGCAGCTTCAGTCCAATTTATTGTAAAGGACATAATTGCAGTATTTTGACTCTTCTTTCCAAGGCAAGACCCTCGCTATTAAGTTACTTCTTTCACATTATATTTATGTTGCACTAGTGTGATTTGTTATGCACAAGAATTATTATTTTCAATAAAACTTCACTAAAAACCTGTTCCTTTGAAACACTCTGGGCACTTTTGGGGGCTGGTTTCTTAAGAGGGGGCTGTGGGGCATAGCTGCAGGTGACTACTTGTGAGCCCCCAGCAACAGCACCTTTCCCATGGCAAGTTGCCCTGGCAGAAGTGGCCCCAAGGAAGGACAAGGCTCGCTGGCATATTTCAAGGTGAGCCATTGAGAAACCCTTGTCACTGGGAGCAGCACACTGTAAGGATGTAGGACAGCTTCAAAAGGACTTTAACTAGTAGAGCAGCAGGACAAAAGCCATAAGATTAAACAAACAAAACTCCCTCAAAAAAAGGAAGATCCTTTCTTGAGTCTTGCATCCAGACATGCCAGGTCTGGAGGCATCATGGGAAGATGCTACAACCAACAACAAGTTATCAGGGCTGGTGTGGGACAGATCCCATGCCCCAAAAGCACAGGAGGCTGGGGTTTTACCATTCTTTCTGCCACCACATCTGGCAGTCTGCAGCCTCATCTCCTGCTTTTAGGCATGATTCCTCCCTCCAACAGTATTCTCACCAGAAGAAAAGCTTTGGCCTGTTCCATCAGACATACAGGGGCACAAACCTCAATAAACAAAACATAAAAAGAATTGATTGGTTTGAAGCACAGACACCAAGTCTCTGCATGCCTTGCCCACTTCCTAGCAAGCACAGGACCGCCAGGATTTCTGCAGTGGACCCTGCATGGGGCCAACTGAGCAGTGGCAATGACATGATAGGGGACACAGAGACCCCTTCACACATTGTATCTCATGCAGAAAAGGGGGTCAGGCCAGCAGGGGCTGGCTGTGTCATGGGGGCTGCCTGCAAGGAGGTCTGCAGGTGGAAGATTTCTTCCCTTGCCGTTCACAGCGTGAATTCGGGAGGGGTGGCCTCAGGCTTTGCCCTGCCTGCACCCAGTGCCTTACAGCTGGGTGGCTGTCACCTCACAAAGCTCACCCAGGGGGACCATCAGCATGTCCTGCGCAGAGGAACTGGGCTCAGCTGGCAGGTAGGACTTGTCCCACACCTCCTCTTCTTCTCCCTTGCCCAGGTTAAAGACAAGCTTCAGCTTCTCTGGCTGCACAGAGTTCAGGATGACGATGGCCAGCCCCAGTAGCAGGCACAGTAGCCCTGCAATGCACAGCACGGGGAGACACATTAGCTCCTCTGCCCCGCTGTGTCACAGCCCCATTGAGATCCAGATCTGGTGCTGGAGGCCAACTGCTCATGGCACCACTGGGAGGTCAAAGGAAGGTGTTATTTCCCCCTCCATATCTGCACTCTGGCATCAGTTTGGGCTCCCCCAGCACAAAAGAGAAGTCAATGAACTGGGGCAGATGGCCAAGAGAATTGGGGTTGGAGCCCACAATGTACAGGGAAAGGCTGGAGGAGCTGGGCTTGTTTAGCCTGAAAAATAGGAGTATTCAGGGGGCACCTAATTGTGGTCTTCTGCTACTGAGTAAGAGCCAGTCTCTTCTCAGAGGTGCACAATTGTAACATGGGAAATTCCAATTTGATAAAAGGAAATAATTGCTGCCCATGAGTGGGAGAGCTGTGCAGAAGGTCCTGAAAGGCAGAGGGGATCTCTAGCCATGGGGCCATCCACCACCAGACTAAGCAAGGTGTCTGTGGCTTTGAGGTTAGCCTTGCTTTGGGCAAGGGCTGGGAGAGAGACCCCCAAGGGTCCTTCCAGAGCACATCTTTCCCCAACTCTGCAATTCTTGACTTTCATGGAACTCCTCTGGACACACATCCCCCCAGATAACTTTGGCTGTTTGGATCTCCTGGCTGATCAGCTCTTTTTCCCCCCCCAGTGCCAATGATGCTATCCTAAATTAATGTACATTGTTTAAAAAAAATAAATATCATTTTCTGTGATAAGCCATAGAGACAGAAGGGATGAGGCCCTGTTGGGGCATCACTGAGCATCATCAGTGTGGGGATGGAGGCTGGTGTTTGCCCCAGGAGCAAACTCACCTGTTGCTAATGTCAGCCAAAAGGATCCACCATAGTCTGTTTTCAAGGAAGCTGGGCCAAACTGGATGGGGCACTTTGGGGTGCTCCTTGCAGTGAAGAAGAGCAGCGAGAAGAGCATCAGCACAGCAGTGAGCAGGAGCATGTATCCACCATAGAGCAGGATGGGCATGGAGAACAACAGGATGGAAATGAGCCATGTGCAAAAGGCCAGCCTGCAAAGGACCGAGGAAAACATCATGCTTGGAGCTTCTTCTCAAGGTCACCTCTCCACGTACCAGTGGAGGGGTACAGCCCTGGGCAACCTGCTTTAGCTGGCCTTACTTGAGCAGGTGGGCTGGACAGGCTGATCTAAGGAGGTCCCTCCCATCGCAAATGATTCTGTAACTGCCTGAATGGTGGAGCTGTGGGACAAATCCTACAGCAGTGGAAAGGGATCTCCATGCCAGGGGACATTCAGTGTTGAACTTCATGAAGCCCCAGGCACCTTGATATGGCTTTGACATCAGCCTTGCTCTGGGCAGGGGGCTGGAGTAGAAACCTCCGGAGGTCCTGCAAATTAACTCTGTCTGACTCTTGTAGTCCACAACTGGCTGCCCCCAGGCAGTTCCCACCTGTTCAAAGGGAGAATGACAACAAAGGAGACCTTTGGAGAACTGCATAACCAGCCATGCCCACATCTGACTCGGCAGCTTCAGTGAGCCCAGCTGCCCGCCCTGCCCTGTGTGCGGGGTTGGCTTTAGCTCACTGGGGAGGCAGGCCACACAAACTTTTCTGATTCCAAGAACAATAATGAAAAATAAGTTTACATCAATATCCCTGCCTTAAAATACTCCTTCTCAATAGCAGAAAAGTTTGGACAAGGCTAGTTATTTTCCCCAAAAATAAAAAACAGACATGTGGGCAGGGACCTGGAGCCTACATCCACAGGCAGAATTGCAAGACTCACTCTTGCCTGCACTGCATTTCCGACGGCCTGAGACACGTGGGGATGCTCTGAGACTCCACCATCATAACATGCACAAGGGCTCTCAGCTTTACACGACAAGACAGACTCTGAGCACCTTCTTGACGGTCCCTCTTGCTCCCCACCAGCAGGTCTCATGCTCTCTTGGGCATGCAACAGGAACCCCCCCAGGTGGTCTTATCGGGGCTCTGCATCTTGCTTGGGAGAGGACTTTGCACCAGAAGCCCCACACAGCTGCATCTGCTTTTCTTTAAATGAAGAATCATTTTTCACCAACTGCAATTTTGCAGATCAGGGCAGAGGACACTGAAGAGGACTCAGGGGAGATGGGCAGGCTGGGAAGCATCAACATCCCTGGTTCTGCAGAAGGGCAGGTGCCAGAGACCAGCCAAGGCTTTGGCACAGCCTTAGAATGAAGAGGTGGCTCCACCAAGCTCCCTCTGCTCTATCTGGTTCTTTCCATCTCCCTGCTGAGTAGAGATAGGGCTGACCTTTTGCTCTAACTTACCACAACATGAGGGATGCGTAGTGGCCAGAGGTGTGGTATGGCCTGTGCATGTTGCAGGGGCTTTGCGTGGTGAACTTCTCTGCCACGTAGAGGATGGGGCTGGGCAGCCCCCTCTCCAGCCCTTTGCTGTAGCTGTGGTCATAGTCTGCGTCAAAGCTCCAGGCAAAGTGCTCATTGTAGCTGATGGTCTCATTGACCTGATTCACTGGGTTTCCTGCCAAATGATGAAGATTAAGGACCTTTCTCAGCCTTGGAGGCAGCTCCAATACTTCCTGATGTGGGGACACGAGGGCCCACAGCCCCAGTACTCAGGTGTACAGCTGCCAAACTCATACACCATCTCCTGTTGTGATATGCACTCACCCACCAGTGTGATATTCACCCCCGCCAGGCCAATGTGCAGCCCAATGTCCACATTCACCAGGGCATGGCTGAAGGACTTGTAGGAGGTGTTCGCTGTCACCCAGCCGGTCTCCCAGTCCCTGGTGAACTGTATGGCTGTGAAGACTTCAAAGGTTAGTCATAGCCTGGCAGCAAGACATTTAGAGCTGAAAGCACCTGCCACAACAGTTACTGTGGCCTGAGTACCATCTACCCTCTCCCAACAGCAAGGCCTGGGTTGTGAGCCCCAAGGAGCAGAAGCCTTGCATGCCTTTCCCCAACACAAACCCTGACAGCCCTGTGGCATACAAAGACACAGACCCCAAGTGAGATCACTTACTGCATACATAAGTGCTGGTTATATACAATCACTTATCCATCCACATTCTGCCCCAGAATGTGCCTACAAGCAGCAAAGTACCTTTGTAGCCAGTTCAAACCCCACCAAACCACTTACCCCCTCCACACCCCTCTAAGAAGGTCTCTTCTTCCCCAATACTTAAGCTGTGGGAGGCCTTGGGCACACCCCTCATTGCAGGCAGGTGTGCATGGAACTGATGTGCAGGTGAGCTCAGAGAGCTGCGTTTAGTGTTAGTTGTTTCCTTACTACATTTTAAGGTACAATTACTCTGCAGCCTGGCACCCAGACAATGAACGAAGCCCCTTCTCAGAAAGGGCCCTTACACAGCCCCACTCAGGTTGTTTTCTTCCCAGACCCATCCCAGTCCCTAGCCCTAGAGACAATGGGGCTGATGTGTGGGCACTGTCCGGGCACTGGTCCCCATCTAAGCATCTGCCAATTTGTCTGAGTCTCCTAGGAGTTGGCAGTGGGCTTTCGGCGACTGCCCTGGAGGTAGTCTGCACATACAACCACCAGTCTTCAAAGAGGAGACAGATGGGTGCTTGCATCTCCCACCACTTGCTGGAGTCTGTCCCAGACAGATAGGTGTTGGTCTTCCCCATAAATCCATCCTGTGGGCTGGACTTGATGCTCACTGCTCTGTTCACCCTCACCTGTCTTGCTCCTCCATTCCCTGTGTTTTGGGCATCCTTGAGCTTCCCCCCCAGGACCCCGGTACTCACTGATGATCACGGCTCCCACAAAGAGGCCCATCACTACCCGCAGGAACCAGAAGAGCCGCTGCAAGGGGTTAGCAGAGGCAGGGAACAGACCTTAGTCAGATTTTGACAGTGGGGACCTCAGCAGCAAGCATGTCATTTAGAAATGCCAGCTGGTGAGAAACGGGCCTGTCCTTCCCCCGGGGAGTCACGCCATGGGTCTGGGGGTGGGTGGCACAGGGGGAACGTGTGTCTGGGGCATCCCTGCAGTGGAGTGGGATACAGAGCAGGGAAATCTGGGCACCCCAAGAAGGTTAGAACAGCCCATTTGGAAAAGCTGTGGCATCCCCTTTCTGGGAAGGAGGATGGAGACACTCCTTTAATAGTCCTGAGCTGGGATTTCCACATTTGTTCAAACCTCACATGTTTGGACTTGGACATGTTGGCAGCTGGCCACAGCTGGAGACAAAAGCAGCCAGGGGTTCACAGTGTGTCCCCTGGAGGGGAGATGCCTCTTGGCCAGCCCCTCTGCAAAGCCAAGCACGCAACAGACATGAGAGTGGTGGGATGGCAGCAGGGTTTGTTGGCCACACAAGCCCCACGAGCCATGCTGGGGCATGCACAGTGCACACTTCCTTCTGCTACTGGGGTTTCAGGGAAGGTGGAGCGAGGTCTTTGAGCCTCGCCCTGTTTTTCCACTCCTGTGAAATGACTTGGGCTTGCTCACAGAGAAACTGAGCCAAGCTCAAATCTGGGCATCTTGTAAATTTGGGATGGTGGATTTTGGTGTCTCCAGCACAGGGGTACAGGCTGGTTGGGCTCTCAGAGCCCTGGCCAGGAACCTGTGGGCATGCTTGCTCCACAGTCTTTGAGGCTGGGAAAGAGGAGGCACATGGGATGCACAGGGCAGGGACCAGAAGGCTGAGCTCCCCCTGCCCCTCCACTTACCTCTCTGCCCCGGATCCCCGGCAGGATGATGATGAAAGTGGCCAACATGGAGAGGAAGATGGAGATGATGACAGCCTGGGTGGTGTCGAAGGGGAAGCACGCATTGGTGCCAGGGTAGAAGGGGTAGGAGCCATTCCACAGTGTCATCCTGCTGTCTGGGAGGGCTGGAGATCAGCACCCAGAGAGACATTGGGGAGAAAATGACCTCCAGAATTCCACCCCATCCAGCCTTCTCCACAGAGCCACCTCCTGCCCGTTTGCCAGCACGCTGCTTGTCCCAGGCATGGCTGTGTGTGCATCCCCAGTGCCCATGTACACTGCAGGCCTGCAGTGGGGTGTATGCTCAGGCATCTCCCACGGGAACCTTCCATCTCCCCCGGGTACATCCCAAAGCAAAGCAGGTTTGGAGTCACTGAGGCATCTGCTGCAATGCTCAGATTGTCCCCAAGATGGGACAGCATGACATACAGACATCGCTGGGCCTCTCAGTCCCCTCTTCTGCCTGTTTTCAACCCCTGGTCTCTTGCATGTGGTCCCACCCTCCCCAGTTCAGCTCTTGATCCAACAGCCTGGCTCCTGCTTGCAGGCGTTGTGCTCAGGGTGCTCAGCGAGTCATTGCACAAGTGCAGGCTGCGCCCCATGGGGCTGCTCCTCGCTGAGCCATGGACAGGGGGACTCCTCATGGCCTGAGGAATAGCCCAGAGGGGCAGGGAAACCACCTCTCCCTGGCAGCAGGGTGCCAGTCACCACCTGCCCACCGCCGGCCCAGAGCCCAGCTGGAGGCAACGGTGTGGCACAGGGGATGGGACGCTGCTCATGAAGCCAGCTGTGTTCTTTGCCACGGCACTCGGCCAACGCACCTCCCTGCTAGGAGAGGGGTGCTCAGCACCCCCTGGGAGTGGGGACTGTCCCAGCAGCGGCTGCAGAAACACCTGTGCCCCCTTCCCTGCACCAAGCCTACCTCTGCCATGGGCGAGCCCAAGGGTTGTCGGCTGCACAAAGGAAGCTGCAGTGTGCTCCGGGGTGCTGCTGCCTGCCAGCGCTGCCTCCCTGCCCGTGCTGGCTGCCTGCCTGCGCTGCCTGCCAGGGCTGTGGGTAAGAAGCCAGCTCAGTGTGTCACGGCTGTGTTTCTCACAGCCTTTTTTACTGTGCCCGCCTCCAGAAGTGGCTGGATCGTGCCCCCTCTGGCACTCCTCCAGAAGTCCTACAGACACCTTGAGGTGTTTTCCCCTCTCTTTTTAATTTTCTGGGTATTTCTTCAGGCAGTAAAGGCATGTAGTTCATCAGACGTTTCCAAGGAACAGGTCTGGGGACTCATTAGTGCTCTCCAGGGGCTCGCAGCCTTGTGCTCAGGGTGCTGCACCACCCCACCCCCACCCTCCCTTCCATCAGCACCCTGCCCTCACATGGGCAGCCCTCTTCTATTGGGCAGCTTCTGCCTCACTGGCCTGCAAGCGATGGACAGGGTGTTTAGGGGTGAGTCACCCCATCCAGGTCGCCTGAGGGAGGTGGGGCCGAGGAGGGCAGCACCCACCACCTCTTGCACAAGCAAGCAGCCACGAAACGTTGAAATGTTGGATCAGCCACCATCTCTCACAGTGCCGGGAACCAAGGCGGGCAAGGCATGGGGACATGCCTGGGCAGGGACACAGTTTTGGGGATGGCCCAGGAGCCCCAGGAGAGCTCCCTTCACTCAGAAGATTTCTGCCTGATCCCTCAGTGCCAGTGGGATAGACATGGTGTCTGTGTCACCCTGCCCCATTGGCTGTCCCCATCGCCCCTCTGTACCAGCCCCCGGCATGGAGGATGCTGCACCTGGGGTCAGGCTGGAGTTTTGTGGCAATGGAGCCCATCTAGCATCCCATCCCAGCACTTGGATGCAGCCCAGGATTCTTTGCAACAGCTGAATCGCCCATGATGGAGCAGCTTGAAAGGAGGGACAGGAAGAAGGATGGAGGGATCCCCTCTGGCCAGTTTCCACCCAGCATAGCCAAGAGACTCATGGTGCTGTGGCCACAGTTTGGCTCTAAATATATTTGCAAGAATGATCTATTTTTCCAACTCTGCTTAGAAATTACTTAAAGATTTTGAGAGAAGGGGAAGGTGTTGCTGCACACTACACTGCCCAGCGAGCTGGGTTTCATATCTCATGATGGGAGATAGCTCAGGGTCAACTGAGAGGACTGCCAGGAGATGGAGGTGGAGGCAGAACTCAGCAATAGCAACCCATCATCCTAGTAGGAACTGAAACAGGAGGGTTTTCAGCCACACTTCGAGGAAGTCCTCATCCAGAAACTGTGCTGAATGTTCAGCCCGCTGCTCCTTCCAAGAGCCATTGTGTAGGAGAGGAAGAAGTGTCATATGGCCTGGACCTTCAGAGGCATGCACCAGGAAGAGCACTTTACTTGTGGCTGCTTGATCGTCTTTGCTCCCAGCCTCAAACACGCGTTCAGCTCCTGCCAGTGCTGTCGCAGGTTTCCATGTGCTCTCAGAGGCCCAGGGAACAGAAACCCAGCTGCCCTGTTGCCCTCCTGAACATCTCCATCCCGCCCAGAGACCCCATGTTTGACCCCGTGGGCACTGAGACCAGTGCCTGTGACAGAAAAGGGGACCCCCTGATGTGGGGCTGGGGAGGGAGCCGGTCCCTGTTCCTTCCCAAGCATCATGTCCCTTGCTGGGATTGCCCAGCCCAGATGAGGGGCTGCAGGTCCAGCCCTTCTCTCCTGTTTCACAGACCCCAAGTGCCCCTTCCAGGCTGCCCTGATTCCAGTGTTGCAGCTCTGTGGAGCAGAGGGATAAGAGGAGGGAGTGTGGGAGGGTCTGAGTGGGTACCCTGATGCCCTGGGGGAATGGAGGAGAGGAGGTGGCATCACCTCCCCTCTTGCATCTATGTTAGAGATTTTGCCTCTCCACTAAAGAGCAAGTGGGGTTGCCAGGTCCCAGATTGCCTCTCCAGACTCATCCCTGAGGGCCCCCCAACAGAGCTCTGCTGCCCCAGGATGAGCGTCAGGAAGTGCATTAGCCTTTGGGACACATCTCATCAGGGATTTTACTGTCCCAGCTTGGGAAACCCTGTTCCCGCAGATAACAGCCTTTCCTGACAGTCTGACGTAACTGTCAGCCAGTTAAGCTTTTCCAGGCTTTGCTCAGGCTTGTTAATGATGCATTGCATGCTAATTAGCACTTTTGTCCCAGGCTGCAACTCAGAGAGAAGGTTTCTCTTGTAACCCCTGTTGTTAGAGGCCTAATTAAAGTGATACACAGTTTTCCATGGAGCTCCTGTGTCAAGTGTCTCCCTGCCAGCCTTGAAATTAATGCAGAGAGCAATGCTACCTCATCTCGGACTGCACTGCAGGTCTGGGTCTGAGCACACGCAAGCACTCTGCACCCTGTATCCTGGCTGTGGGTGGAAGATCATCTGAATAGCTGTTCCTTCTATCCAGGCAAAAGTGCCAATAGCACATGGTGTAATAAGAAATTGTGCATCTGTCTGAAAAGTAGTGGAAAAACCCAAGGGCTGCTTCACAGCATGTGGGCAGAAATATTATGATACATTACAACCAACTTCTTGCTTAATATTAAAAAAAAATTCCAAAGTCAAGGTAGTCTGCAAGCAGAGATGGGGTTGCCTTAGCTTATGTGCAACAGTTCAATCCAGCTGGAACTAGTGCAGATTTTTGTAGGGCTTGTGGAACAACCTTCCAACTGTTTTTGACCTTGCAAGAGAACCTCTTGCTGTCCCAGAGCCCTCCAAGGACCTCTTAAAAACTCAGAGTACCTCCACTTGGACTTGGACCACCTCCTGCTGGGGATGAGCTTGCAGACCTTGGAGCAGGAGGATGAACATTGTGGTGGAAGATATCCAAAGCAGATCTGAGGTTGGCTGGGTCTCCCGTGCATGTTACCAGCTTTGACTGTCACAAGGACTTGTGGGCTGAGGTGCAAAGCTCTTCCCACCCAGTGGTTCTGTCCTACCAAGCATCACCTTGGTATAGTGCCTTGCAGTTGGTGACAATCCTGCTGTAAGAGCTTGAACTAGAGACCTTCAGAGGTACTCCCACTAGCATTTATACAAATCTGGTGGTGCTGTTCCTCCTACCATAGTCTCACAAACCTCCCAGCAGAGCTGGTTCCTTAAAAACTTTCAGGGCATGTGTCACCCATCCTTCCAGAGAAAGGGCACATGCCAGGTGAGGAAGCTGGCCCTTCATGAAAGGACATGGTCTCTGAGGTCAGGTGCTGCCACCTGGAAGTTCCCAGGCAAGAGGAACAGAGTTCACCTTGGTCCAAGCCTCTGAAGTGTATTCCCATGAGTTCTCCTGCCCTGCTGGGAGCTCCCTTGGCCCTTCCCTTCCCATAGCATTCACATCCAGGTCCTGGAGCAGGTTGCTGCCCTCCACACCAGCAGCACGGCCAGGCTGGAGCTGCTCCCTGAGAGCACGCTGGAGGTGAAGGCTGGTGTCTCCCTCGACAGTGCCACCACTCTGAACTAGTTTGTGCAACAGGTTTTGGCTTGAAAGTACCTGGAATGGGTACAGATTTCCACCTGGAGGCAAAGGTCTTCCCTGGAACATCAGAGGATGGGGGGTGCCAAGACCATGGGCATACTGAGAGCTGGAAATGGAAAGAAACAAGTGTCCTAAGTTCAGTCTTTCTAGATCTTACCTGGAGTAGGAAGGGATCTTAGTGTGTCTACCTTTGCCTACTGCTTCAGGAGGGGGACTTGCCTGAATTACTGTTTTGATCGGCTTCCCACACTGGGAAAATACTTCAGTGTTGTAGTACGGATCTACATGCATTTTCTAAACCCCATCAATTACACAGCAATTCTGCCAGCCCTACAACTCCTGGCACAGTGTAAGTGTTGTACAAGGAGCCTAAAGGTTGGCAGGTGGACTTGGTAGCAGCTGATTTATGGCACCTTCCTCCCTGCAGCTCAGCAGGAGCATGCGCTCCAGGAGCTGTTACCAGTACAAAGCAATGTCCCAGTGCTATGCCACATGTAGCCTACTCACTATGTCTTATACACCACAAGCTTGAAGAACCAATTAATATATTAATACTTACTCATGTTACAGTCCTTGGATCATTCTCAGCACCATATGGAGGCGCTGAACTATACTGAAGGCACCAGTGCTGGATTCAGAATACACATCTTTTCTGTCTGCGGGTTGCATTTACATGAGACCTTCTATGTCATTGGTATCCTTCCCCTCTTTCCATGCTGCCAGAGCTTTGCAGTGAGCTGTTGGGTCCTGTCATGAGGAAAAAGCCTCTATATCCTTGATAGATGTACTTCCCTATTGTACTGGTGTCCAGGGGCACCAAGGACAAGAAACACAGCCAGATGGTTTGCAACTCTGCGTTTGAACTTGGCTCCTCTGCACTAGGATGCCCTGCTCTCTGCTCCCTTGAAATAATTTTCAAGACAATAGGGGTGCCGAGCTCTGGACACCTGCTTCCTCAGAGTGTCTCAGCCTCTGTACTGGTTGGGTTTACCTTTTTCAGGTCAGATTTTGGTGTTCATATCAGGACAAGAAGAGCTTTCCCTGATTGTTTTGCTTCCCGAAGGCAACCTGATTTCCTTTCTCCCTCTATGTCTCCCTTCCTCGTTGCCTGCTTTGTTGGTCTCCCATGGAAGACAGGTCTGAAGACACCTTGGAGGAAGGAGCACACCAACCTGGGGCATGATGTCTTTGCTGAGGACATAGCAGGAAAGCCAGTCCTGCGTGAATGAGCATGACAGGGAACACTTCACTAAGCCTGGGACAGCAATGACACCAAGTGGTGGCAGTGGACTTTCACAAACATCCCTCTGAGCCAGCTCCTCCTCATGGGGCAGTCCCACAACTAAACAGAAACAAATGTCAGTGGTGAAGGTGGCTTCTCTCCATTTGTCTTATCTCACTTCATGTCCTCTTCCCACCCCTGGGGTCACACCACAGCCACAAGTTATGGGGGAAGTCCAGGAGACCAGCTACGATCCCAGATGTCCGTGCCCTGAACTGTGAGAGTGTTGGAGGCTCTGTGCCACAGTTCTGCTCTGCAGTGGTCTGTGTGCCCCAGGGAAGTTTCCCACTGACCTCAGCTGAGTCGGTGGCCTCCTTGCATCTCTGCTTGTGGTGTGCAAAAGCATCAAGCTCTGCTGTGGGCAAGTTCTTGAGTCCAAGCAGCATCACGGAGAGGCAGCCTTGAACCAGAGCAGCAAGGGGAACAAATGCAGAGCCGGAAAAAATATGAAGAATTTGCTCATTTCCCTAGCCTGGACAGAAAGCTTTGGTCCTGGAAATCCCCAAAGAGTACAACCTAGTGAGTGACAGGGCTTTGTGCTGAGACACTGTGCGTGCTGTGGACCAGCAGATAAATGTCAGATGGGCAGACACCAGGCAGAGCCGACAAATTGCCAGAAAGTGGTATTCCTCAAAAATTTTTTCTGACTCTCAGTTTGCAATTGTAATTTAATTTGGATTGTATTTTAAATTGTATTTTTAAATTAAATTGTAAATTAAATTGTAATTTAAATTGAAAACGGAGTGGGAGTTTTGGGTTTGAGTGGTTGCTTGCCTGTGTGGGAAAAGGAGAAACACTGGAACAGCCAAGCAGTGGAGCAAGTTGATACTTGGAGGTTCTCAGGACCTGATGGGACAAAGCCCTGAGTAAGCTGGTCTGACTCCAGAGCTGATCCCACTTTAAGCAGATGGCTGGACTAGAGATCTACTGAGGTCCTCTCCAGACTGAGTTATAGGGTGGTCCTGGAGCTCCTGGACAAAATAAAACTCAAAAAAGAAAGCCTGCAGCGGGTAGAAGCAAGGACAGATAGCCTGGCAAGAAAACAGGGAAACTGAGCAGCCAGGGACCAGGTCAGGAAAGCTAAAGCCCTGATAGAATTAAATCTGGCCAGGGGCACCAAGGACAAGAAAAGCTTCTGTAGGCAAGTTGGTGATAAAAGGAAGACTAGGGAAAACGTGGGCCCTCTCCAGAAGGAAACAGGACACCTTGTTACCTGGAACACTGAAAAGGCTGAGGTACTCAACAACTTTTTTTGCCTCAGTCTTCACTGGCAACTGCTCCAGCTACTCTGCTCAAGTGTCAGAAGGCAAAGGCAAGGACTGGGAGAATGAAGAACTGCCCGATGTAGGAGAACAGGTTCAAGCCCACCTAAGGAACCTGAAGATGCATAAGTCCATGGGATCCGATGAGATGCATCCATGAGTCCTAAGGGAACTGGCAGACGAAGTAGCTAAGCTACTACCCACCACATCTGAGAAATCATGGCAGTCCAGTGAAGTTCCCAGGGACAGGAAAAGGGGAAACATAACCCCCATTTTTTAAAAGGGAAATAAGGAAGACCCATGGAAATAAAGGCTGGTCAGTCTCATCTCTGTGCCCAGCAAGATCACAGAGCAGATCCTCCTGGAAACTATGCTGGTTTACATGGAAAATAAAGAGGCGGCTGGTGACAGCCAACATTGCTTCCCTAAGGGCAAATCGTGCCTGACAAATTTGGTGGCCCTCTGTGATGGGGTTACAGCATTGACAGATGAGGTAAGAGCAATTTACATCATCTACCTGGACTTGTGCAAAGCTTTTGTCACTGCCCCACACAACATCCTTGTCTCTAAACTGAATAGACATGGGTTTGACAGATAAGACTACTCAGTGGATAAGGAATGAGCTGGATGGTTGCACTCAAAGAGTTGCTGTCAATAGCTCAAGGTCCGAGTGGAGACCAGCATTCTTCAGGGGTCCATACTGGGATCAGTGCTGTTCAACATCTTTGTCGGCAACAAGGACAGTGGGATCAAGGGCATCCTCAGAAAGTCTGCTGGCAAGACCGAGTGGAGTGGTGCAAACAACACACTGGAGGGACAGGGTGCCATCCAGAGGGCCTGCAACAGGCCTGAGAGGTGAGACTGTGTGAACCCCATGAAGTTCATCAAAGCCAAGTGCAAAGTCTTGTGCCTGGGTTGGGGCAACTCCCAGTATCAACACAGGCTGCATGAAGAATGGATTGAGAGCAGCCCTGAGGAGAAAGACTTTTGGGGGTACTGGTGGACAAGAAGCTCAACATGGCCTGATGATGTGCACTGGCAACCCAGCCAGTCACCTGAATCCTGGGCTGCATCAAAAGAAGCATGACCAGCATGTCAAGGGAAGTGCTTCTCCTCTGCTCTGCTCATGAGACTCCACCTGGAGTACTGCATCCAGCTCTGGGGCCCCCAATATAAGAAGGACCTGCCAGAGAGAATCCAGAAGAGGGCCACGAAGATGCTCAGAGGGCTAGAGAACCTCACCTATGAAGACAGGCTGGGAGAGTTGGGGTAGTTCAGCCTGGAGAAGAGAAGGCTCTGGGGAGACCTTACAGCAACTTCCAGTACCTAAAGGGGGCTTATAGGAAAGATGGGGACAGACTTTTTAGTAAGGCCTGTAGCGATAGGACAAGGGATAATGGTTTTAAACTAAAAGATGGGTAGATTTAGATTGAATATTAGGAAGAAATTCTTTACTGTGAGGGCATTGAGGCACTGGTTGCCCAGAGAAGCTGCGGCTGCCCCATCCCTGGAAGTGTTCAAGGCCAGGTTGGACGGGGCTTGGAGCAGCCTAGTCTGGTGGAAGGTGTCCCTGCCCATGGCAGGCGGGAGGACAACTATACAATCTTTAAGGTCCCTTCCAACCCAAACCATTCTGCGATTCTATGGTGTCCAAGGCAGGTGCTGGATACCTTGCTTCTCAGCAACATGTGGCTCGGGGGGGTCAACATTGTTTCAGCAGCCTACATAGCAGTTCAGAGGAGGAGGATGAAGTGCTAAGTCCATGGTGGAGCAGGCATGCCTCAAATGGACCACTGCAAATGGAGGATCCATGCTGGAGCATATACACCCCCAAAGGGACTGCAGCCCATGGATGAGCCCATGACGGAACAGGTACACCTGTTGAGCAATCACAGTGGAGCACAGGAAAAAGACAAAGGAGAAAGGAGCAGCAGAGAGGAGATGGCTACAACCTAACTGCATCCCCTGCCATTGCCTGTGGCTTCACCAAGGGGTCTGAGCGTAACTTGCAGTATAAGGAGGAGAAGAGGTGCTGGGAGCAGTGCTGAGCCTGGCAAAGGGTAGGAGAGGTGCTTTCCCCAAGTGTGAAAATGCTTGGAGGGTTTCATTTGTTTCCAAAACCTGAATCAGTAGACAAATATTTATATTACATTAATTGACAATAAATTAAACTAAATTCCCCAAGTCGAGTCTGTTTTGCCCATTACTGTAATTATCAAGTGACTGCCCCATTTTTATCTCGACCCGCAAGATAAACACGGGGGGTGATGGGGGACAGACAGGCAGGCAGCTGGACAGGTTGTTGTGGGGTGGGTGGGACAATGAGGATCTCACGTAGGTATCTCATGGCAGGTTTCTGCTGTGATATTCAGGAACCTGCTCACTCTCCCAGAGCTTGCCTGGGTAGGATGTGAGCTGGTGGTCCCATGACATGTCATCAGATCAGGAATCCCATTAGGCTGTCAGTCCACCACACTGTCGGCTGAGAGGCATCTGGTCTGCTCCAGTGTCAAACACGATATGCTATATCATTACTTTTCTTGTTTATAATTAGTTTTAAGCCAAGGCTTTGCTACAGCTAATGAAAAGTGAGCTAGGGGTCACCAATGTCGCAGTGCACAGCAGCGAGCCTGGGCAAAAGAACACCCAGGTTGGGGGAGGCTTCCTGTAGTCCTGGGCATGAGTGACCACAGAAGGACAGTGGGACAACCCTTGAGCAAAGGTGGTGGGTAGGAGACCACAGAGGGCACAAGAAGGGGATAGAGGCTGCTGTGGTGCTAAAGGTGGGTTGTTCACGAGCAGGCTGGAGAAGCTGCGACAGCCCCAAGCAGTAGCACGACGATGCTCTCCCCAAAGGCTGCGGCCATGCGACTGCTGCAGCGAGGCAGGGGAGGCTTGGTGTGATCTGACCCATCATTATGCGCCTCCTGAGAAAAATCCCTCCTAGCTCCGTCCCACTCTCCTGAAGGAGGAGGGACCCTAGCACTGGGGCATTTGATGGGGAGCACCAGGTTCTGAAGGCAATGTTTGGGGCAAACTAGTTGTAGGATATTTAGCTTTTACCCACCAAAACCAGTCTACGAACAGCTGGAAAAACGTCAACTCTGAAGGCTCATAAGCTGGGCTGTACATGCAAAACCAATGCTCACCTATTGGCCTGTACACTCCAGAGGCCAGGGCGTGGGATTTCGGATTGCTGCATGGGGGTTGCTGGCACTCCATTGCTGAAGCACATCATTCCCAGCTGGCAACACCTGGGCAATTGCTGCCAGCAAAGCCAGGAGTGGCATACAGGGGACAAGAGGGGGGACAGGTGAGCAGCTGGGCAGACAGTCGACTCTGCTTGCACCCCAAGGTTAAGCTCAGAGAAGGAGTGGTGACCCCATCACACATTTCTGCAGTGCCTACCTCTTCTTTACCCCCCAGACTTGCCAGCTTGCCCCAAGCACCCTGTGATGTCCCCAGCTGTCCCCCACACTGGTGGCTCCAGCTCTCACCTGGCTTAGGACATCCTGTGACACTGGCAGTGGGTTTGCAGCACCATACCATCTCCTGAGAAGCATCTCCAGGCCTGGGGCTGGCCAGGAGGCAGCACTGTGCCATAATACGAGTGAGTCAGGGCATCTGTGCCTGCATGCCCCACATCTGCCTGGGATGGAGACCAGCCATTATCTCCTGCAGCTCCCCAGAAAAGGGTTTAGGGCTGCCACTGCCATTCCTTCACTCGTAAGTTCCTGCAGGACCAATACATTCATAAACAACATCCAGGTTTCAAGCCATCCTTGAAGTGATAGGGAGCAAGGTGGGAAGGTCTCCTACCACGGCTTTCTCCCTTCTGGTCATCAGCATGTTCAGATGCTGGACTGTCCCTTGAGTAGGCATGATGTGGCTCTGGGCTCCTTGTCGGTCTTGGGAGAAGAGTTCTCCTCCTTGCAGGAGGTCAAAGGTTCAGGTTGAATTTAGTATTGAAAGTGTGTGTAAGCTTATGGTTTCATTCATGGCATCACTCTGGGATCTGCTGCCAGGTTTGGCTCTGCCTAGGCACACGCCCATGGCAGCTGGGGGACATAAGGCTTATCTATACGCAGCACTTTCAGAAGATGCAGAACCAGAGCTCACAGGACCATGCTCCATCACCCATTTTGGGCAGTCCCTGTTTGTGCCCTCTTCAGCTGTCCTGCACAACAGAGGGACACAGGGCTGTGTCTCTGCCCACGTGGGTACTAACTGTGAAGACACACGAAGCCATCACCCCAGAACAGGCACATAAACAAGCCATGTTTAATGGTCAGCACCTGCACATGAGGGAGAGCAGAAGCTGCAGTCAAGGACAATGAGCCTGTAGTAAATCCTGTAGTCCGATGAGGCAGGGACCCTGCCTGAACCAGAAATCCAGCCACACCACAAGCAAGATGCTTTTTGTTTTCAGGAGGGTTTGCTGGTAATCTCTCCAGCAAAGGGGGTTATAAAGATGCTCCGATAGTGACTGGTGCAATCAGCTCATCCAAACTTGTAATTTCATCATGCAGCAGTTAGCATCTCCTTCAGTAAGCAGAGGCCACAGGGACTGAATCCAACCCCCTCCTGGCTGCTGAGAGCCAGGAGCTTCTCTGCATCCCCCACTAAGCTGCTCCCACTTCCCATTTTTCCTGCACAAGCCCTGAGGGTCTGCCTTCCCCCTTCCCCCCCGCCCCCCCCCCCCAAAAAAAGTCTGAGCTAGTCTGTGCAAAGAGCCAGTTTTACTCACAGGGGCACATCAGACATCAAGAAAGCAGAAAACATACAGGAAATATATAAGGAGGCTCTGGTTTTCATACAAGCAATTACTATTAACAATATTACAGAAAGAATAAATAAAAGTGATGTCACTACAGTAACCCACAAAGACTATGCTCTCCTCTGTTCACTGTGCATGGCTGAGCCGGCAGACCTCATCCTCCATGGCTGTGCTGCTTCAGTTTGAAAAATACTTCTCCAGCACCTTTGTTAAAAGCCCCGTCTCCTACAAGAAAAGGCACAATGGTGAGACACTGGGTCCCATACACAGCCTCCACGAACGTCACCTGCTGGGTACCACAGGGCAGAAGATCAGACATAGTCCCATGCTGGGCCATGACAGCACTTTCATGGGTGACTTGGAACAGCACATGAAAGCCTGGCTCCCACCCTGTGCTACGGCAGCTGGACCACAGCTGACAGACATCAGAACCAAACTTCACCAGCTGCTGAGACAGCAGCCACTGGGCTGGGCTTCAGGAACAAGAGCAGCCTGGGGCCTGATTCAGCAGAGAGATATGAGAGGGCAAACAGACAAAACACAGCAGGGAAGAGTTACAGAGAGATTTTGTGGGATTGCGTACTGCCCAGAGGTCCCAGAGCTACACAGGGCAGCATCTGCCTTCATGAAGGAGGCCTCTCCCCAAACCCCTGCAGCCATTCCACTCCATGCACACGGTCTTGTCTCCAGGAGAAATACTGCCACATCCCCAAGAAGATGACAATGGATGGGATCAATCCTCCTCAGCCAGCTGAATCCTTGTCACACACAGCAACAGAGCAGCACCGTGAAGCCCCAGCATGCTGAAGGCTAAGCCCTACCTGCCACATGTGGCTAGAAAGACAAACCAGAAATCCCCGTTTGCAACCCCCTTCTGCTCTGCACAACCTCTGCCACTGCAAGCACAGAGCAGCATTGTGGGCTCCCACTTTGCAAAGGGATGGGAAACATCCCGAGAGAAAACTCAACAGCAGCAGACAGGACCAACCCATGTGAAGGGAGAGCAAGTAAAAAGACTAAGCCCTGTGATTTATTCATGCTTGGAGGGGCCCCACAGAAAGGAAGAACCCATTTGTGAATGATCAGTAACACCCTCAGAAAAGGAAAAGCTCATTAGATTTTTCAATAAAAGTCAAGTTCCCTCTACACTTATTGAGCCACAAAGCAGAGCATGTGTGCTGGAGCAACAGAGCAACACTTAGAGAGCACGTTAACTCCTGCCTTGCTGACCAGGGGGTCCTAAGGAAAGGAGAAGCATCTCTTTTTCTAAACAGCGTTGAGATGAGAGTGACTGATCCTGAGCAGGGAGTAGACAGCATTTCACAGAGCAGAGCTATCAAACAGCTTGTTAGACAGGTGGCGAAACAGCACACAGGCCAGTTCAAGCACAGGCTGGATGCTGACCCTACATGTCCAACAACAGCCACATTGAGGGATAAAGCTGTCAGGGTGGCAGGAATTTGCATTGGCACCGCTGTCATCCACAAGAGCAAGAAAAAGTAAGGTCTGACAGAAAAGCGTAACACAGAGAGCACTCAAAGGCAACAAGGAGCAGCAGTCCTGTAATATCAACCAGCAGCTCAGGGGGGAGGATGCCCTGGGGGGACAGGTGGCAAAGAAAGGAGCAGGAAGGCAGGAGTTGAGTCTGGTGAGGTGCTCAGCAGTGCCTGAAGGGCAGAACCAGGCCTATCACCCAGCAAGGTCTCCACTGCCACCAAGGGGACAGTTGGCACACCAGGGCACAGGCCAAGGAGAGGAGAGAAGCTTTGGGAGGTGAGGGGTAGGAGCCAGCTGCACATGAGGCACCTAAGCTGCGATGCCACATGTGTGCAGGGCATCCCGCAGCAAGGCATCGGGGCAGTGAGGCAGGCAGCTGGCTAGCACCTGCTTGACCATGAGCCAAATTGCCCTCCACCAGCAAAACTTTGACACCCAGCACACACGCACCAAACACCAATGTCCAGTGCTGGGTGTTATCCCTAGCCAGGACCTGCCTTCAGGCACGGGCAACGAGCGCTGACAGGGCTGGCAGGGCACCAGCACCCAGCTGCCAGCCTAAGACACAGCACCAGTGCTCAGGGCAACCTCTGCCCAAGCCCATCTGCAACGTGAGCTGTGACTATGCGGCTCACCTGCACAGAAGGGAGCCACAAGGATCGCTTTTATCAAACTCACACCACACGCTCACAAATCATTAGGGCAGCACCATCATCTTAGGCAGTTAATGAAGCAAATGCTCTCCACCTCAAAGGCTCCCTAGTGGGGATGGAGAAGGATCTAGGGCCTTCACAGCCCTCTCCTCCCTTTCAACTGCATACAAGCAGAAAAAGCTGCAGCAGCACAGCAGTCAGAGCACACAGCATCTTAAGGGGAGCAGGGTGGGCTGGTGTCTTCAGTCACACCCAGCTGTTACCTTCACAGTGGAAAGCCCTCTATCCTGGCTGGACCAGCTCTCTAGGAAAGCCTCGGTTTACCTTAGTCTGCTGAAACAGAGTCAAGAAGGCACTTGAGCAATTAATGCCAGTCAGGCTCATATCGCTGCAACTCTGCTCCACCTGTGCCTTCCTCAAAAAAACAAAACAAAAAAAAAATATAAAAGGCAAAGAGGAGGAGCAAGCACTGCCCAAACCTAGATAACAGAAGTAGCTTTACCTGCATGCAGTGTTACTGGATATCTCCTCAAGTACAGCAGCTTGGTGGGACAGCACATGCAGGACCCACCTAAGAGGATTTCATCCTTTTTAGGCTCTCAGTTATCTTCTGCAGTGACTAGAATGGGGGAGATGCCAGGGAAGTGCATGAGGCAACAGACAAGCAGAGCCCCATAAACTGAGCAATTTCATCTCCATGTCCTGCATGAGGATCTGTGTGTGTGCCTTGCTCCCAGGGGCAGGTTTTTCCACTCACAGTTAGGTGAGCTCTGAGGCAGAAGCCACACCGAGGAGGCTGAGGACCTGCTGACACACAGCAGGACTACCGGAGCTCCTGCCTGCTCCCCAAGACCCACTCTGCAGAGGTACAACTGAGGCACACCTCCCCTCTGCAAGGCAAGCTAACAAAGCTACATGCTCCTCAGTAACAAGGGATCCCGACCACAGCAACACAGACCCAAGAGGGTCGCATCAGAAGCCCAAGATCTTTGCAGGACACACTCCCCTCACATACAGAGCTGTGCGCCCCTCTTGGCCTCCCTCTACACAAAGAGCGGGGAGAAAGGGTTTCCTTGTCCCTGCAGTGACTGGAAAAGGAGACATTTCTTCACGGCCACCACAGCGGTCAGCCATCCACTTCTACATCTGGCCAAGGAAGACCCAGATGCTTATTAACAGCCCCTGCCTGGGCTGGAGATCACCACTGCCACAGCTCCATCGCAGCATCCCTTGACTGCCCCTACATCCTTCCCAAGCGCTTGGGACTATCAGCCACTGCCCAGCTAGACACAAGCCTAAGGAGATTTCTCTGCCCCTTTATGGCTGGTGTTAGGAAGTGGTTTAAGGGGGGGTTAACAGGAACAGAAAAGGGGGGGAAACTCTGCTAGCAGCTGTGTTGGTGTTCCCATCTCCAGCAAAGCTGGCTGTTGCAGATTAACATCTCCACCACCTCCCTGCTCTGAGCATCTCCCTCCATCTTAGTCAATATTCACCTGTTCAGTGAGGTCATATTTTCCTTGGTTCTCATCCAAAAGTCTCTCCTGCAGGAGGATTTTCAGGAGCTCACGGGTAAGCAGTTCCATCATGTCCTCCAGCAAAGCTCTGAGAGAAGGACCGAAGGCCAATGGCACTGCAGGCTCCACCGGCGACTCCAGGTGCGGGGAGCCCGTGACGCTCTTCTTCCCCATGAAGTGACCTGCAACACAACCGGCGTGTCCCAACACCGCGCACCGGCGGGACCGGGGCGGCGCTAGGGCTCGGTGCTACCCGCTGCCTCACGCCAGCGCCAGTCGGCGGGAAGCACCGAGCAAACCCAACGGACGCCTGGATCAGCCGAGCAGGACGGAGCGAGGAGAAACGCAAAGCCCCGGGGTCCTGGCTCCGCGGGACTTCGGGGAAACTTCCCCCTCCTGCCGACGGGACCGCCGAGGTCGGAGCGCCACCGGCGCTGCCACCAGCAGACGCTGGAGGAGGGTGCCTCGCCCCTGCCCCGGGGTCCCGCCGCGCCCGACCCCCGCAGGGCTGCGGAGGCGCAGGGGGCGCCCGGCGGGTTGCCCTGGGTCCCCCGTGCCCCGCCCGGCCCGCCGCCTGCGTCCCCGCCGCCCACCGCTACCTGTGGCCCAGAGGCTGCCGCGGGGGTTGACCTTGATCTTGGCCACCTGGTTGCGGTGCTCGGCCAGGTCGAGGCGGACGGCGGGGCCCAGCGCGGCGCCGCACAGCAGCAGCAGGAGGCAGCGCCGCGCCGCCATGGCCGCCCCGTCGGGACCGGGACCGGGACCCGAACCCGCACCCCCGCCACGCCCGCCGCTCTTATAGACCGCGGGGCGGAGCGGGGCCGAGGGGCGGGGCCGCGGGGCGGGGCCGCGGGGCGCACCCCCCGCTCGCTGCCCGGGCTTCGCGCCCGCCCCCAGCCCCAGCGCACCCGCTCGCTGCCCCGCAGCCTGGGGGGGCGCAGGCCCCGCGGCGCCTCGGCCCTCTGCTTGTGCCCCACACCCCAGCAATGCCACCCCCGCCTGGACGCGCTGGGACAGGGCGCCCACCAGGCCACCGAGGTGCCCGCGGGGCTGCCCGGTCCGCGCCGCCCGGTCGCCGCTTGCCCCCGCCCGCCCGGGACGCGCTCAGTGGGGTTGCCGCGGCATCCCTGCCCCCACCCGCTGCCAGTCCCCCTTGGCCCTGCCCCCGCTTGCGAGCGCCGAGGCAAAAGCAGCTCGGAGTAGCCCGGCCTTGCCTGCGCCCGCTGCCAGCCGCGGTGGTGCCGTCGTGAACAGGTTCCTTCATCCTCCAGCAGCTAAAGGTGCTTGTTGGGATGCACAAGGAGCATCAGATCTCCCGTGACTAAAGCAGCTGTAGTGGCAGGAGATCCGATGTGCGCTGCACGTCTCAACCATCTGAGCTTTGCCTTTCCTAAAGTTGTTCCTACAAGCACAGGTAAAATTTCCAAATATCTCCTTCATGGCCTGCCCATGCTCCCATACCCTTCGTACTGCCTTTTTGCACTGGAGCTCAGTCATGAGTTTCATCCCCAGTTTAGCCAAACCCATTTCCCAGTACACCTACTTATGTACCTGCTCATTGGGGTGGACATGGCAGATCCTGTCCTTAAAGGCCTGCCGGCTCTGCTGAACTTCCTTTCCTCCTCAGAGCGGCCTCCCACAGGATCCCACTTATCAGAGCCCTGCAGAAACTGAAGACCAGAGTCTGTTTCACCGCTTACCTTTTCCACTCCCTTCAGGATCTTGCAGGCTGCTGTTCCCTGATCACTGCACCCAAACCTGCTGCTGGTTATCACGTTCCAAATCAGTTCCTCCTTTCCCATCAATGGGCCAGAGCTGGGCATGCCCAGCAGCAGCATGGATGGAGCTGGGCCCAGCCATGTCAGGGAGGGAGATAGTGGGGGGGCGGGACATGGACATGTTTCTGCCCAGGGTTCACACAAAGTGAAGTCCATGTACAACTGGAAGCGTCCGAGCAGAGGGTCCTGAGACATGGGTTGTGTTCCATTTCTTCTTGTCGTCTGCCTGCAGGGACTTTTGGGCTCCTCCAGATTCACTATTATACAACAGGGGTGCTTTCAGGGGCTGGGCTGCTGCAGGACAAACCTATGTGCATAAAGAAGAGACAAATAAGAGTGCCCAGCAATCTCACCCAGCACGCTGGGCTTTGAATTATCTCCCTTTTGTGTTGTATGCACAGACCACAATCAGGAAGCAGAGGGTCTGAAGGGTTGAGCACCAGCCAGGATCAGGTAGCTGGTAATGCGGCTCTCCCAACAGCCACAGTTACCCAAGGGGCAAGCAGAGCGGACTCACAGATGGTCATCGTGTTCAGAGAGAGAGTCCAGATCATCAAGCATGTTCATGGTGATGAGGCAGGTCTCAGGGCAAGGTGAAGGTCAGGATGAGGTCTGGTGGGAGTAACCAGGGTCAGACAGAGTCCATAGGCATGAGTCAGAGCTGAGATCAGGTCAAGTCAGTCCATAGCCAGGCACTGCTCAGCTCAAGACTAACGCTCCTAGGACACACATCAATGAGAGACTAATGGCCCAGGGCTGAGTTTAAATGGGTTCCTGGGCCCATGGGGGTGGAGGCCCAGGTGAGACCCATTAAGATCTGTTAGTGTCCTTAGTGTCCTGACAAATTCTGCCAAATTTACAGCTCCATAACTTTGCAAGGAGGTGCAGGCTGTGGGGGAGGAAGTGCCTGAGATGACCCAGTTCCTCTGGGAACTAGCACAGGGAAGATTTATTAGCAATGACCTTCTCAGCATTTACTGCTGTTCAAGAGAAAAGGGCTAGAGGTGGCTTGTTCCTCTTCAGCAGCAGGGGGTTAGAGTCCAAACTGCAAGCGCAGCTCTAACATTACAAGGAGGAAAAAAAAATAAAAAAAATACTCCTGCGTTAGACATGCATCCTTCCGAACTGCCTATGTGTCCCCCTGGGTGGGCAGCTGGCTGGTCAGCATGTGTGCCCTTACTGTCCAGGAGGTGTGCCATGCTGATGGGCATGGCCAGCTGGGAGATATTGCCTTCTAGTTGGTCCTCCACCCAGCAGGGATGTGGCTGCCCCCACTAGCCTTGTTCCTACCTGTGCTGGAGGTCCTGAGCCGCAATGGGAAATCTCGCTCCCCTTTCCCACCATGCTCCTTTCCTGGTTGTGTTCAGCAGGAATATTGCTGAGCAGGGCTGTGCTGGGGCTAGCCAGGAGATCAGGGAGTTCGTGCCCTGTTGCAGTGTCATTATAAATGCTTAGAAACTGAGGGGACACCAGATTAATTGCTGAGTACTGAGGCTCGACCAGATGGGGCACATGTGGGAGAGCTGAGCCCATAACCCAGACTGCAAGCCTGGGAAGAGTAACGGAATAGTTGCTTGGGAACTTGGAGGCTGGAAGTGGGAGCATGATTCAAGGCAGCCAGTGGGATTTTTATGGAAAACAACTCATGAAACAGACCCGAACTGACCACTCGCTGAGCGGCAGCACCAGTGTTACAGGCAGCTGTGCAGCTGTAACCCAGGCAGGGCTTTGAGATCACCACTTTCATCCTCTGCGGCAGTCTCATTAACTACTGCCAGATGCCAACAGACAGACCCCAAGCAGGAGACTTAGCACAGCTCACCCTCTTCAGTAGTGTGATTACAGCCAAGTGGATTTTCCAATGAAGGTGGCATGGGAGCTGAGCAGCCCCCAGGCAGGTGTAGGTGCTTGACAAGCCGGGCTCATCCACTGAGTGTTTTACTGCACCTGGGAGTGAGGTCTGTGGCTTGGTCATATGGGGCTGGAGTGGGCTGATGGCACTGCAGCCAAATTCCACCATTCCTGGGAAGGCAAGAGAGCTGCCCACTCTCTTGTCACCCTGAGCCTGAACAAAAGCAGCCTTGCTTACAAATGGAGACCAGGTTTCCTCTGGATTTTTTAGTCCTTATCTTCCTTGCAAAGTGGTGATGCCATTCCTAATTTGGAAAAAATAACTGGCACCCAGGACCCACCTGGGAGAGGCACCATACTTTGAGCTCCAATCCCCAGTCACCAGCCTGGCAGGGTTTGTGATAGATTTTCTGCCTCTGCCTTCCTCCAACTTTGGCGTGCAGAGCTGGCCCACTCAGCGCCTGCCCACACATCTGCCAAGCAGTGGAGGAGCCAGCCCATGAAAGATGCTGTCTTCAGCAGTGGCCGTAACAGATGCTCAGAAAACCGGGGTAAGAAATAGTACGTGCTCATGAATCTTCCCTGTGACACGTTGCCAGTTCACAGTGCCTTGACTATCAGTGGTGAATTGTGCTGAAGAGTATGCTAAAGATTTCCTCTGTAGATTAGAATCCAAAGTACAAACCTACTGCTGTTCTCAGGGAGGTGGCATTTCTTGCTTTTGAAAAAAAATGCCCCTACATTTAGTCCACCAAGGCTCTGGGGCACCCGTATTTTGTGGGTAGACAGGAACTTGATCTACCTGTGATCTGAATGGATGCAAGCTTTCTTTAGCATACTAAGAGAAGCACTGGCAGCAGGGGAGGCTGGAACCTTGGACAGCTTTGGTCTGGAGCCTGCTGAGACCTGCAGCATTCAGGGCAGGAATCACCACTGCAGCATCCTCCACTGCTTGCTCTCTCCAGCCCAGCAGAGGCTCACTTTCCCAACTGTTACCAGCCACCAAAGGAATCTTCCCAGCTTATATATCAAAAAAGGTATTACAAATTCTATTTCAGAAATTGATTTTGCTGACAAAGGTCACTGCACCAGCTTCCACCAGCGGTGCAGGAGACGGGCCTCTCGACCACCAGCTTCCTGCAAGGGCCTTATAATGGAGCTGGGGAGGGACAGAGTTGACTCAGCAAACACCGGGCTTCTGATAGATGGCTATGTCCTGAGGCAGAGCTGCCTCTGCCCAGAGCTAATCATCCCCTCTCCTGGTAGGATTAACCCTCTGGGGCTGGGTGAGAGCAGCCTGCAGCCACCTCCCTGCAGCCCTGCACAGATCCACACCCTCCGGGAAATGGTTCCGCCTCACCCAAAGCAGACAAAAATCCCCAGGGATCCTTAGCTGGCACCACTGGTTTCCCCTGATGCCTCCAGCTGGAGGAAACAGCGATGGTTTGTTTTGCTCTCTGTTTTCCCGTGGTAATTCTTGCACACAATGTTTCTCGATGGCTACTGACCATTTCATAGCACAATCTGTTACAACCCCGACGTTCCAGATGGTAACACTTAACTCAGAACCCGTTGTTTTATAAATAGAGTTAAAATTGTCTTTTTTTCCCCTGTGCACCATTTCATATTTACATACATTTGAGTTTCATCTTTTTTATTGCCCAGTCTTTTTCCACAGTTGGCCTTCATCCACCGACCCTTTGCATGAGCAGCAAACTTCAGTATTTGCCTGTTTTTGCTGATCATTTTTGAATGTGCTGAATGTGGTCCCTGTACAGCTCCCTGGTGTTTTCTGCTGCAGAGGTTGTTGCCTCCTACCTTCTGTTCCTTACCTTTTAGCAAATTTTTTCTCCCTGTAAGAACCTCACCTCCCATTCTGGGGCTGCGTTCTTTCTTTAGGAGCCTTTGCTGAGGGACCTTGCCAAGTACCTTTGGGAAATCCAGTTGAATGATCCCAGTGGGCTCACCTTGCCCATGCACCTCCTAACTTCTTGAACAAGGAACAGCCCTATTCCTTTCTAGTCCACAGATCTGGTTTATAGCCTACCGATCCCCACATCTCCACCTCAGCCACTGTTCTGCCCCTTGGTGCCACAGTAGGCTTGACAAAACAGGGGCGCTCACCATGGCAAACAGGTCAGTGCTTTCAGGTTTGCGTCCTTGCAGAGCCTATGGGCAGCTACAACCGGGCCTAGGGGTTCATTGCCATCCTTTGGGTCTCCGATCCCTTCTGTATGTTCTTCCACTGCTGGTGTCCAGGAGCTACTGTCCGCACAGGATGCCTGGGGTGCCCTGTTCCTCATCAAAGAGCACCTTTTGTCCATGTAGGGCTAATATGAGTAGTAACAGACCTATGAAATGGGCACTATTAGCAAATCCTCCAAATGTAACTAAAGATGAAGCAAGATTTCATCGAGCAAAGAAAGGAGACCTTTCCATAACTATGGAAAATAAATATATCTAAAACCTGCACATCCAAGAGGGCCTTGCTAACGCTGAGCTAATAATGAACAAACGGAACAGACCAACCTGGAAATACTGTGGCTTATAGCGTTTAAAGCAAGGTCCAGTTTATTTCTTTCTTAAATTATGCTTGGAAACTTTGGCATTGACTAATGCATCTCCCAGAAATGTGGCCAATCTGGTCTGGGAGAGACTCCGAGCTGTGGAGCTCCAGAAACACAGCACAGGCGCTCCCCAGCCCTGCAGACATCCAGCTGGGCAGGCAAATGCATGCTCAAAATCAATGGCTCTAATAAAAAACAAATACAAACAGCAAAGGCGTCGAATCCCCCTGTTCGCCTCTTTCACAGAGCTCCTGGTGCCAATAAAACTCTCAGTAGCAGTTAAGTTGTTTTAGCCTCTTCTTCACCACTTCTCCAAAGCCAGGTCAAATTTAAAATCCTGCCATAAGCCTGAGGGTCTACTTTGATGCATTTGTCTCTTGTTTACAAAGATTAAATCCCTCCGTTACATTCATTTGTCCACAGGCAACAACTGTTGTTTACAAAAGATAAAATTTGAAATCTTGCACATCTTGTTTTCAACTCCTTTTCAATTTTCATTTAAGCTTTAAACAAGTTGTGGTTTTTCCTGAGGTTTCCCACTCACTGGACATAGTAAGAATAACTGCTCTGCAAGGAGACTTAGAGAACAAAATACTGTTTTCTTGCAGGCAAATCCAGGCCTAGCTTAGCTCAGAAGTGTCCCAACCAGAATTACATGGCAGAAATCTGATGTCCCAGTCTGAGTGAATTGAGGTTCAGAGAAATTCAATTGAAGTTACTTTTCTCTACATTACTTTTACTTCTGTCTCTCTGGAAACTGAAACCCTTGCAAGGTTTAGTTTCTGCAAGGCAAGGAGAGATTGGAAAAGAAAGGTGATATTAAGATTCTCGCAGAGAGAACTCTGGGAAGTGTTTCTAAATCATTAAAACAGAAGGGGTGCAAGTCAGGAGATGAGGCAGAGGGAGTGAGAGACAGAGCGTGCCTGCTCCATCCTGGATCACAGATGGTAGGTTTTCTAGCCCATCCCTATTTAGACTGTTCTTCTCTGTGGAGATATTTGATTTCCGCTAAGGTTTAGGGAACTCTGCTGGATCAAACATTTAAAGGACCTGCTAGAATTGAACATGTGTATGAACTGCTCCGTGAGCAGGAACAGATTTAGCAAGCAGCAGGACCCAGCATGTAGGCAGGCCCTGCTCCACAGGGAAGCAGGACTCTGTGTGGAGGAGCTGGTGGCTTTCCACAGAAACTGAGGGGTGAGCAGGGATGAGCACACAACAGCAAGCAGCAAAGCTGCTACCACGAAGAGGGGCTCCTCATAGCCCGGCAGACCGCCAAGTAGCAGCAAAGCCATCCAGTTACAGCTAAGGAGATCCAACAAGGCAGGCTTGCCAGGAAAGCCACCATACCCCTTCCAACTCCAACATGCATCAGGCTGCAGAGCCGTCTCTGTCTCTGCAGAGACCCGCGGCTTCTTGACAGGCGAGCAAGCTGAAGTGCCTGGGTGCAGATGACAAAGGGATGGAAGTGTTGCAGGGGAGGGGAGAAGGCAGAAGGGGCAGGCAGCTATTCAACTGGCTCAAAAGGCAGTGTAGGTGCTATTTCTCTTCTCTCAGGAGCCAGTGATGAGACAGTCGGATCAGTCACTACTACACATCAACTGCCACCGGGAGCTGCTGACACTGATGGGAAGGGCAAAGGCTGTGCCCTGCCGGCATCACCAGGCACATCTCACAGACTGAGGACGGGAACCAGGACACTCCTCATCTGACTCAGCCACTGAGCCACTGACACAGCATGCGTCTTCAGCCTGGGTTACCTAAACATCTGCTTTGCGTTCCCCTGCTCCAGCACAGGAGCCATCCCCAAGCGACATGCTCTGCCTAAGCCACCCCGCCTCTCCTGGCCAGCCTGGCCCATTCTGGGAGCTGCGTGCTGTGCCTGCTTTCATGCATTTCTCCCGCAGGAACTGGTCTTCTAAACACACATGGACAAGACTTCACCTTGCAGATTGTCCTGGGAAAAGTGAGGTTGACCTGTTCTGATTATAAGGGCAGGAAAACCGCCGTGAGATTACCTCGCCTCATTAAATGAAAGGATGCAACGATTGTCTTACAAATCCAAGCCCTAGAAACCCCTGCTAAGCAATATGCAGCAACAGATCTGGATGAAACAGTGTAATGCTTATTACCGTTCAACCAACAACCATATGTTCAAGTATCATAAGCATACAAAGATAGCCTTTGTCTCAAGGAGTTTTGACATTAAGCATATTACTCCTCAGCTCACCTCCTATCCATCACGCTTTTGCTCATGCATTTAGCTTCAATATGAAAAAATGGAGTCACCCAACAAAATTCTAGCAATGATCAGAAATAGCCCAGCATCGCTCTGCTCTGTGAAACAGCTCCTGCCCATGAAGATATCTGTGCCCTGAACTGCAGATGTGATTGAACAGCAATTAAGCAATGAAATTGCCTACCAGAAAACCTGCTCTGTTTGGCTGTAACCATAACAGAAACAGAAGGAATCTTAGCCCTGGCAGGTATTTTTCTTGGGTTTGGGTGGGTTTTTTTTTTCCTTTACAAACCAGACCTTCCAACACCCACATACTTCACAAACAAATCCTTTTCTTGTTGTGACACAGAGATCTGTACCCATCTCCAAAGCCTTCAGTCTCAAAAGCTTTGCTAGAGCTGACCAGACGGCTTCAGCTTTAAAAAAAAGAGGAATAAAACTGAAACAAAAAACAGACACGTCAAGTTCTAACAGCAAAACCCCTGGCTCTGTGGGAGCACAGCAGCGCTTGCCAAACATTTCAGCATTAGCACCCAGCTGAACCAGAGATCCTGCACGCTCTGTAGCTTTTCTGCTCAGCAAAGCAGAATAAGTCTGGTGGGGACAGCCAGCAACAACTCTTTGTCATCCCATGTTCTGTTTCCAGCTTCTGCAGGCTCATACCTCGCACCCCCTCTTCCCACTGTGCTGGAAGGAAAGGCGTTATAGGGATAGTGATGGAGGAGGCAGTGCGGGAGCTGGTGGGCGTTGGAGCTGTCAGTGGATTCACTGCTTATTTATCCTCACCTTAATCAGAGCCAATACCTCATTTCACAGCTGCAGATAACGGAGAGCCACATTCTCAGCTACAGTGAGCTGAAAATAGGCAGAACACAGACCACAGAGACGAATTCCCAAATCTCACACTGCAGCCCCTGATTTAGGGCAATTCTTTCTGTTCTTAAGGTGTCCGCAAACTCAGAAAAAGAGCAACCCACTGAAGCTGGGCTGCAGCAGGTTCCATCCCACCCTTTACCCCAACCACCCTGCACTTTTTTAAGCACTTCCTGCTCAATTACTTCACATAGCATCATGCCAGAGCAAGGTTGGGAAAGGCACACACCTTCCTTCAAGTTCCAAACAGGTCTGCAGCCACCTTGGCATGCAGAGTATGCCCTCAGCCACAGCAACCGGTGACACCTGCTGCCAGTGACCAGCCACACCAGGAGGGTAACCCTGCCACCAGCAGCACCCACAGGCTACTCTTTCCTAACATCCCAGAATGACCATTTCTTTTCTCTTGGGACTGAGGTTTCAGCAGATGATCTTTAACAGCTCATCTTTGCTCTATAATCATAAATCCTTTGTATTTTAGTCTTTTTTTTTTTGTTAAATTAACTCAGTAACAGTAACACAACTGCTTCTGCATGCTCAGATTTTTGCAAAGGGTGTGAATGCGAGAGGACTTGGAGAACAGCATCAGCAGCACCTTCAGTGAGTTTTCACCGTAAGGTGTCGATTAGCAGACTTCACAAGAGCTCAACTCAGTCCTTTACGTAAGCCCAAGTTAAAAAACAATTTATGCACAAAACCAGTTTAAGCTAAAGGCAAAGCAGAGGAATAGACTCGGCCTCAGTGGGACCTGCCAAGGCAGAAACACTGCTCCAAGTCCTTAGGAAGGTCCTCCATGGTCACAGCAGCTCTCACAGATTTTGTGTTCCCTTGCTGCTGGCCAGGTTTGGCTTTTGACAAATCACCCCATCCGTGACTTCAGCATTTCAGAAAAACTCTGTACCCACATTCTCTTCTCAAGTGCTCCAGCACTGAGAGTGGGAGATACAGATTTTATTAACATTTTTTATTATTAGGTTACAATTACTCAAAGAGCCACAGGCCCAAGGCTCAGGGCTGGATCCCTTCACAGACTCTTTGCAGTGTCCCAAACATGATTTTTTTTGCTTCATCCTACCCAGGGAACAAACCACCTGGTTAAACCAACTTGTGTTGGGACACCACAGGTCAGCCCAGCTACTAAGCATTAAGCAAAACGGTCCTGTGGACATAACTAACAGCACAATTCACCTCCATAGATCGGACAGGCTTGAGAAGCCTAACGAGGTACATATGTAAGAAACTGAAAATAGACCCTAAATACCCTACTGGGTTTTGTCCTTGCCTTTCCTGATGTTTTATGCTACACAAGCTGTACTCATGGCAGTGGCAATCATCTTTAACGATCCCTGTTGTTGTTGAACTCAGAGCAGTCATGAAAAAGAGGGAACAGAGGATGCAATGAAACGCACCTGAAAAAACACACAGTAGCTTTGAACTGTGTGTAGATTTTGCAAGACTGAGGAATGCCCAGGGAAAGCACAAGAAGTGGCTCCCATTGCCAGGGGGAAGCTGTCCTAGTGAGACAGCTGGTTGGTAAACTGTAGAAAATGGATCAAGCAGCCTCAAGCAGAGGTGGTAATGGCACCATGGTTCCACTGCCTGCTTTTGTGAAAATCTGTCCTAGTGAAGGGGAAGTAAAATGTTTCCATGAGTCAGTTTACACACTGTGGAGGCAAATTATAATGGTCAATCACGCTGTGCAGGTGGCACAAATTTATATTGAAGCTGGTAACTAGTCTCTGTCTTGCACCTCTTCCTTGGGCTCTCCTCTGACACCACAGCTACACAAGAAGGATCACCATCATGAACAAGAAGCCTAGAAAAAAAGCTGTTGCACATGGTGACAAGTGGTTTCTTCTTTTAGACCTCCGAGCAGTGGGGGCTCAGTCTTTCTGTAGCTTTCAGGTGAGCTGTAAGAGACATGGCCAGCTGCAGGGATCATTAAACCTAAAACCCATTTCCAAAACTAAGAAAATTTTACTATTGCATCCTACTAAAACATCCCTGTCATACCGCTATGGGTATTTCCCATCTCAATTCTTTTGTTACCTAGTGCCGCAATGACAGCTTACACACAACGGAATCCTTTGCCATTTTCTGCCCAAAACACCTTGTAGTCTTTAAGCAGACTATTTCAGTGTGATTTAGAGAAACACAGAAATATCAAACAGATCCACAGCTCAGGACCGCTTACTCACCAAAAAGAAATGAGATGAGCAACCACTGCTGTTCTGTAAAGAAAGCACAAGTTAGTTTGCTAGGCTTCAGGAGTCAGTCTGCAATGGGAAAGCCAAGGTGTATACATCCCGCCCCCTGGCCCCCCGCCCAGGAAAACAGGGCAACAAGGTTGCACCCAGCAGGGCAAGAACGAAGAACGTGGCAGGGCTTGTTCTAGGAAAGACGCAAAATCTTTATTCCAATTCTGAATTAGAAAAAACATCACCTCCAGAGCTCACCATTTGACAGTTCAGTCAGCACAGGGAGAGGTCACGCTTGCCCAGCAGAGGCACAGACTTAGAGGACCCAGTCCTGTAGGCACTTGGAGAGGAAGCTCAGCTTCAAAATACAAACACTGAACAGTTTGGCTTAAATTTTTAATATAAAAACTCACTAAAAATGCTAAAATGTGACAAACCATTGGAAATACTGTGACAAACATTTGCCCTTATGCAGTAAAAAACAAAACAAACCCAAACTGGCAAGAAGCTTTGAAATGCATGTTTTCTTCTTCCTCCTGGCACACTGGACCACCATCTACTTAAAACGTTCATCCAAAAAAATCCATGGCACCTTCACCTCATACTTCAGTGCAAGAAGCTACTCTCGATGGACCAGCACAAACAAACCCAGTAAAAAGAGGACTGCATACTGTAAGAGAAAGAAGAGAAGACACAAGAGTCCACATTCACATCTAAAGATGCAGTAAGAGCAGCAAACAAAGGGCAAATGGTTCTGCCTGTGTGAATAAAGTTCTCATGAAGTATTTTAGCTGGGGCGGGAGAAGCAGGCAGAAAATGAAAGCTCTTACCTTAAATTTTGGGTAATCATTCATTAAGATAGTCACTATTCCAATATAGGGCACAAATCTACAAGAATAAAGTTTTTATTAAAACAAACACTATTCAAGGTTGCATACAGGAGAAGCACTGCCCTGGTACTTGCACAAAGGAAAAGCCACTCCAGCACGCAGAGGGCTACAGTCAACAGGCCTGGGACTTCTTCCTCCCAAGCAGGGAAGTCATGGCAGTGGGGGCTGAGTGACAACAAACCGCAGAGCGTGTTTTAGCCTCTGCCTTGTTCAGACCTCACTTGCCTGCAAAGACCGTGCCTTGCAGAATAATTTTGATGAAAATTCTGATCACGCCTGAGTGTGCACTACCTTTGTACCAGTGTCCATCCAGCATCAAAATCTCAGGATGTAGCTCACAGCACGATGCCTTCGCTTAAGCCAAACTAAGGACTGGACTACCTTTGGTTTTTAACTCTCCATGGTACCTTTTGAAATGTTTTCAGGCAGGTCACAAAAACCCAGTAGGGAGAGTTTGAGAGGGATTGACAGATGGCACTGGGGAATGGCAGTGTAAAAAGTCACATCTTCTTCAACTTCACTTACCCTCTTGCTCGTCCTACTACGTCCTTTTTCTCCAACCAGTGCTGCCCTCGTTTGTACAGCCCTCTATCATCAACGGCATTATTGTCTCCCTTTGTCAAAAATTTGATGTCACCATTTTGCCTAGCAAAGACAAGACAGCCAGGTAAATCAGAGAAAAAGAACTTAATAAAAGCTGCTCTAGAACAAGCATGTAGACTAACACCAAGATATTAGAAGCAATAGTGTCCTACACATTGGAGCAGGATGAAAAAGGGAAACTGCCAAATGCAGTGGAAAGCAGACAGTTTGAAAAAAACCCTGCCAATAAAAGAATGAATTCTGCCCCCAGCCAAGCTTTCCAGCAGAGTTTAAGAACAGAACCAGCAGGACGAGCCATTTCTAGTGAAGGTACAGCTATCGCCTCTTTGCTTTTGACCTCTCTCATGTTGATGCTTCTCTTGCTTCAAACACAAATGTTGGGTTCTGGGCTCTGTACTACCACCCAAAATGAGACTTTGGGGTTAAAGCAAACACTCAGTAGTGGTCAGAAGCAAGCTGAAACTTAGGAATTATTAGGAAAAGGGGGACAGAACAAAACAAACAATACCATTATGATACTGCATGAACTCACGATGTGCCTACATCTTGAATGCTCTGTGCAGTTCTGAACCCCCTACATCCTTTTTTGAAATGGAGAGAAGAACTGGCAAAGGTTCAGAAATGGATAACAAGGTCTGGAACCACTTCCATACAAGAAACAACAGACCAGGACTCTTCAGCCTGGAAAAGACAGAACTGATGGGAGATATAATGGTAGTCCAATATAAATGACACAAACAGCAACAAACTAACAGCTTTTCACTGCTTCTTCCAATATAAGACCTAGAGGGCATCAAATGAAACTCAGAGGTAACATGTTAAAACAAGCCAGAGAAGGTGCTATGCAGAACTAACAACAGTGCAAACTAAACCATGTCTCTCAGGAAGGATATTTTGGATGCCAAAAAGTTGTATCAGTTAAAAAAGTGACTGGATACTCCGTGTAACAAAGAAAGGGAGGCTATTAATAAAGAACTGTGACTTTGTGCTTGAAATTGTGATTTGCAGAAAGCAGGGCAATTATCACTATACACTCTCTCTAGTCTTTGTCTCGAGATGAATTAGCTTGCTAGAAACAGGATCCTAGAGCAGATGAACCTTTGCTTTGACGAGGAAACAGCTGCTGTTACACTCTAGCTTTATATACCACGTTATGCGTCCTTCCTCAGTAATTTCCATTCAGCTTGCTGGCCTGCCAGCAATGCTTGCTTCTAAGCACCAGTTTGTGCTGCTACTCAGGGATCAGCCAGCCAGTCATCTATCTCCCTGTGGCACATAACAGCAGATGCTGAGCCAGAGCATTATTTTTGCTTGATTCTGTCAGCTTACTCACAGAAATGACAGATCAAATGCAACACAGGCAAGTATGCAGAAAGCCTTCAGAGCTCGTGCTGATTGTTTTCATTATGCCTGAATACTAATATGTGTTACTTGACAGAAGCTTAGAAGACAAAAAAAAGGGGGTCGGGGGGAAGAACAGACCTTTCTTCAAAGCACATTGTTGTTCCCACACTGTGAGCCAAACACTCTAGGACAGGGGTCCTCAAACTTTTTAACCAGGGGGCCGGCGCAGATGAAGTGGCAGGCAGTCATCTGCGGCTGCTTGGTTTCCCCCCCCCAGCCCCCGGCAGGGGGGTCTGCAAATACCGGGGACCGGATTGAGGACCCTGGGGGGCTGTATCTGGCCCGCAGGCCGTTGTTTGAGGACCCTTGCTCTAGGAGCTTAGAGATAACAGTCTGGAAAAAGATGAAGATACCCAAAGGTGCAGATAATGTAGTTTCAGCTCTGAAGACTGATGACATCAGAGTGCATTATCTTTTTGAGCGGATTCAGTGCTTTATCATGAACCAGTATGAGAAACCCACAGCACAGCTGCTCTCCTGTCTGAAATGCGAACGAAAACTGGTCTGACTGTCCTGCACCAAAACCAGTAAGTAAATTTTGACCACAGGCTCAATGTTTAGTGACAAAGAATGAACTCAGTTTCGTGCCGAACAAAGAAAAGGCTAACAAGTAAAAAACATTTTTGTACTTAAACACTACTGATGTGAACTGGAGCCTGAGTTGCCACAAAATCGCGGAGACCAGGGTTTCTGTTTTCCTTCATTTTGACATTCCTGTCAGCTTTCACAGAGCCTTTTCACAACTTTCATATTCAGTCCATAACTATAGGAAGTAATGGGAAACTCCAGCCATTCAGAGGGCACTCTTGAATGCCAAACTGGCACCAGAAAAATATTCTTTAAACAGTGAGAGCAGCAACTGATATCTCAGAGTCCTGCCTTCAGAGTCCAGCTTCAGGTCACAGTACAGATTTTTCAGTTTTATCTTTCCTAACATAAAGATCAGGTCTGTCTTTGGTTGTTTTATTTAAATGAAACCCAAAACACTGGACAATGGTTTACTTCACAGAATCTAGGATTGGTCCTATGATTCTGTTAGATTTAAAAAAACCAAACCAAAACAAAAACCAACCACTGGATACCTTAATACCTAGCGGTGAGATAGAGCCAGGCAAAAAAAGAAGAGTGCGTAATATTTGAAGATGAACTACCACACAGAATGCATGTGTCTGCTTCTCCTTCCTATACACTGGTTGAGAGCAGAGAGAAGACCCTGACCTTTCTTGCCTTTTCAATAATCAGCCCAAACAACAGCACGAGAGCCCAGCTGAGCCTTTAGCATGCAACAGGAGAGCAGGAAAGTGGTGTTTTGTTTAAAGGAGTTCCCAAGACATCACAAAAAGTGCACGTGCAACGTTAGGCATCAAATTTACCAAGCACACTGATCTTGTTTTTAAATTAGTGGTACCAAAGAACAATACTTTGAAAACTGACGCTGTTAAACGTTTAGGGTACAGAATACATGTGAACAGCAAAGAATCTGCTCTGTCTACTGGGAGAGGTGCCACTCTCTCACAGCCAGGATTTCAGCCAGACTATTTATGTGCACGAAGTTTGTCGGCCTTGACATTGGTCCAGACAAATGGTTTAGATGTCCCAACAGCTGTAGCTGTGGCTGTTATGAACGCTTGAGCGAAGGGACCTTCTCTATCCCATCGACCTCACTTGACTAGAGCAATTCTCAGATGCCACCATTACACACGATTAAAGTGATTCACTTAACCTAGGAACAGATCTTCGAGTGCTAGTATAGCTCCAGTTCATTCATACTGCAGCAGGCATTTATTTACTCAGCAGAAACAAATGCTGGGACCCCATCCAATTATTGCCCTCTCAGAGCTGGTTTGAAGAATGAGGCATTCAGTTCAAGATTTAGTTTTCACTCAAGTGCCACACAGGGCTGGCTTGGATCCCCACAGACCAGCCTGGAGCAGCCACAGTTCCATCCAGCAAAATAGGAAGGCTCATGGCTACAGAGGAAGCCTTGCTTGGAAAACCAAGCCCTATTCAGCAATCAAACCAGACTAACTGCGCTTTATTCCTTCACACACACAACCTGCTAAATGTTTAGAGAATGAACAGTATATGGAGCGTGCAGCACATACAGGCACCAAGTATAAGAATGCAAAACTTCCTACAAAGAAAAGGAACACCCTGCTTCTGCATGACAGCAGGAACTAGGACCTTATGAAGACAAGTTTTAAAATAATGCATGCTACACACAGAATGCCCCCCTTCTGTACATTCTACCTCTACAAACGAGTCACTTCACACACACAAATGCATCCATACCTACAGGAGACAACCCAGTAATATTATATAGCAGCTTGGGATGGAAATGATGGCACAGGAGACATTAAGTGACACAGGGAGCCCAGGACACTGGAACAGACACCCCACCTTGTGCGTTCTGTTAGGTGATCTTTACAAGTAAGCCAAGGAGGGCAGATTTTGCCTGTCTGAAACTTCAACATTACTTCCTACAGCACCTGAATATACTGACATCCCACTCATTTGTTTATCCAAGGAACTGAGGAAAAATACATTTAGCTAAACATCTGCAGTACAATTCCCAAAATTCTTGACATACTTCTCATGAATTTTCAGGACACGATGTACTATAGGAATTTCCCTTCCTTCTATCCTAAAGACCACAATTTCTCCCACTCTGATTGGATCTTCAATTCGGTTTGTGAGGAACAGGAGATCTCCTCTGTGAAATGCAGGCTCCATGCTTCCACTGAAAAAGAGGAGCAATTAAAAATATCAGAATCAGGTCTTGGAGTTTACAGTCCTTTAAGAAAAATTTCACAAGAACCTCAATGAAGAACTCCTAAGAAAACCACCTTGGAGACCAGGCAGATGTCTAGCCTCTATTATAATAAGATTTTCAATCACCATGCTACCAGCAATATTGACTTGTTGGGAAAAGAGCACTGCCAGGAGCCAGTGTTAAAAGCACACCAAACAGGAAAAGCCTTCTGTTTTCTTCTTAACAAAGTTGTTTTATTAAGTATCTTTTTGACTTCTGAGCTCTTTATTTGATAGGGCTAAATGGCAGCACTGCAGTGGTGGGAAGCTTTTTTAATTTCATTTATTTTTATTTTTTGCAGCTAGATAGATCATCTTTACGAACCACGCACTGAAAACATACAGGCTCTTGTATTCCCATCTGGAACAGACAGACAGACAGGTGTGCTAAAAAATTGTTATTGTGATTAATCACTTTGCTTAATCTCATTTCAGGCACCACTATTCAAGTTATTCTCTTCCCGTCTTGTAAATGGCAATTGTTGCAAACTACTTAACCTTTTTCAGTCCAAATAAATAATGCAGTACAAAACAAAATGATGAACTTTAAAGTACTGCATAAATTTGTGCTTTATCCTGAGACAGCTCAGAAGCTGCTATTGAGAACAGAAGATCACATCAGTGAAGAAGGGATGTGACCTAATGGCCCATCTTACTGGGTGGAGCAGCATGAAACGTCTCCCCTGTACTTCACAGGCCCATCAGGAGGGAGTTTAGTTAAAGGGCATGCAGTAATTAACACCAATGTAGAAACACACACAAAGGCTGACATGGCCACAGAACAGGCCCTGTGCAATATCCACACCAGCATCCAATGACTGGCCAAGGAACCTGTCCCAGGCAGCAGGAGGGTGGGAGTAGCACTGGTGGTACCTACCGAATGGCACTTTTGTGAGGACAACATGCAACACCTAAAACATATCCAGTTACAGAGCAATAACTCTTATAGAAAGGACTACAGTTAAGGCTCCCCTTTACCTGGCCATGTTACAGCTCACTAGAAGGCCTGGAAAAAACCAAGCAGCTGCGAAAGAAGAGTTAGCGGATACTTTTAAGGATGCGATGTAACACATAATAAAGCTCACTGGGCATTTTGGCAAGCCAGTTCCCATTCAAAAACCCCAACAACTCCTTTTCACTAACTGAATTTATTACCTGGCATCTCAAAGATTTCAACTTCCTTTTCACTAACTGAGGCTCTCCACATCCTTCAACCATTTATGTAGCAGCAACAAGAGACGCGGACAGGCACACCAGGAGGTACCAGCGCACTGTGATGCTCTGCTACCACAACTTCTACTACGGGAAGTACCATTTGCCTTGATGTGAAGGCAAGCTCTGCCATAAGGACTGCTTTTATACAGGAATGATCCCCCCCTCAAGCAACGGGCTCACCATCCCCTGCTTCAAGGCCTGCCTTTTTCAAGTCTCTCTTGCCCCCAGCACTCAGCATTTCTCCAGGTTTGGTATGGTCCAGAAATGTGCAAGTTCCACTCTTACCGTATTTCTTTGAAGTCCTTCCTCCTCTTTCCCCTTTCTCAGGACTAACTCTCCAACATACAATCCATCCAGCTGGCAGAAGTGGAAGGGAGAGATGCTATTTCTACGCGATGCTCCCAGCCTTGCTCACCTACTTCCTCTTCCCTCGCTGTTCCTCTGCCTGACCCGAGAGCAGGAATCCTCAGAGCCTCTCGCCCGCCGGGGACGGGGCAGGATCCTCCAGCTGCCCCATCCCTCAGGAAAACTTCCTCCGGGTGGGCCCAGCGAGCCCGCACCGCCACGCCAGGGCGGCGCCCGCCGCTCTCCGGCCCCTGCCCAAGGCCCGCGGGGTCTCACCCCCACCCCGCAGCGCGACGGCTGTACCAGTCCCCCCGACAGCCCCCCCCCTCCCCGCCGCCACAGAACTTGCCTCAGCACCACCACGATGGGGCTCTCGCTGCCCGTCACCACCATCAGCCCCTTCCAGATCATGAGGGCGGACGAGACGATCATGCCGAAGTTCAGCACCTGATAGTACAGCTGCGGGGGGAGGGGGGCGTCAGGCCCCGCGACCGGGCAGGCCTGGGCAGAGCGGACCCGACCCGACCCGGCCCGCCCCCCGGGGCCCGCCCCGACCCCCCCGCCCCGGCTCAGCACCTGCCGCTTGTTCATGCGCCGCACATCGTCCAGAAAGTCCAGCGACAGCATCGCCAGCCCCGACCGCGGCAGCACCACCGCCCGCCCGGCCCCACTTCCGCTTCCAGCCCCGCTTCCGCTTCCAGCCCCGCTTCCGGTCGCGTCACCGCCGCTTGTGCCCCGCCCGCAGGCAGGCGGCCGAGGTGCGGCCGTGGCGGCCCGAGCCAAGAACGACGCCCAGGCAGGCACCCTTGGATGCTTTTATTTGCAATACTTTGAAGTAAACATCGTAGCAAGGCACAGACGCCGCTGCGGGTTAAATAGATACGTGATGGCTCGGGAGCGCCCCCTGCTATCCTTAACTCTACGTAGGCTACCTGGTAAAACATCCCCTAGGCTAACGTACACCGTATCAAAAAATACAAAGAGTCCAAACTGTTGTATCAAAACACGTCAAGACGAGAAGGTGAGCGATCCGAATGCGATAAGATAAATAGTTCTTAAATTATTTAAACATTGTCATAGTAAACAACGAGCAGGGTTCTGGCTCAACATAATAAAAAAAGAACAGTAAGAAGATAATTATATTACATGAAGCACATGTGTGACGGGAATGAGTGAGCAAAAAGAGTCAATATGACTGCACGGAAAGAAACGTCTCCCATGTGACAGGCCCTGCTGAGCCCCGCCGGACACCAGCCCTCACCGCGCCGCGGGATGCTGGTTCCCGCTGCTGCCAGCATGGGCCATGCTCCCCTCCTGCCCTGGCAGCTCACAACAAGCTGGCCAGGGAGCCCCCCACAAACCAGTGCTGTCAGGAGTGCCGCCGCAGCTTCCCTCCAGGTGATGTCACAGACAGGGAATGTTTTCCACTTCTGGGAATGGTGCCAACCTGCCCCCCAGCTCTGCCCCGAGCTCCCTGCCAGGATGAGCCACCAGGCACCGGGCCCAGCTGCACCCAGCCCTGGAACGGCTTCCAGCAGCACAACTCCACTGATGCATGGCCAACACATCCCCAAGGGGGACCAGACCCTCCTTAACGCAACACGTAGCTTTGAGCTGTGCTCACCCAAGAGGACAGGAGCTACAAAATTCTCTTTCAGGATGATTCAGGCCCAAGACATTTCATTACATTGTGTTTTGGAAAATACAGTTGTTATTTGGGCAATTAAAGAAGTATCAGCACAACTTACAGCTTGAACCCGTCCCGTGTAACACACCAGATCCCAGATCCGCCAGCATGGTCCTGACAAGTGTGTTTTGCTGAGACAGTGTTATGAGTTAAAATGAATAAAACAAAAGCAGGATGGGAAGAGAAAAAAGAAGCCATAAATAGAAGAAAGAAAGCAAGATAGGGAAGGCAAGGCTGGGGCTCCGGGCAGAGGCTGAGGCAGTGCACACTTATAAGAAGAGAGCTCATCTTAAGGAAACTGCAGCTGCAGAAAGTGCTCCTAGATCCTCAGGAGTTGGACAAGCTCCAGCGAGGATTCTCGCCCTGCTTTCCCTTTTCATCTCTCTGGTCTGGCAGAGAGTTAGTGCTTAGGATGCAATGGCAGGGTTTGGTTTTTTGTTTGTTTTTAAATTTCCCTTACAAATAGAAGTTAACGGAAAGCAATGTCCATCCCAAAAAATCAACAGAATATTTCAAAGATTCACCCTATCCCCACCCTGTATTTTGAGTAAAAAAAACCCAACAAAGAACCCCGACCAATCAAAAAGGGTTTTTTGTTTTTAAGTCTTAAGAGACTGAATGATTGTTCTGCGAGGTGCTGTTAGGACCCTCCACGCCAGAAGTCTGACTGTGTTCACAAAGAGCTGAGTCACTTCTACACTCTCTGCATTTCAGGTTTTCTTCTACCATAGCGTTCATCTCACCATTATAGCTCTCATGTCCATTTTCACTCATCTCCCTTTGTAACTTCTGCTGTTCATCTTCTTCCTCCTCCTCCTCTTCCTCCTCCTCCTCTTCATCCTTTACTTTATGAACAATGAAGAGGTGTCTGTTCAGAGAGATGTGAGAGGTGTAGCACAAGCCGCAGAACAAGCACTGGTAGGTGGAGCTGTCTGTCTTGTGCTGAGGTATGTGTTCCTGAAACTCAGTACTGATGTCTGTCGCAAAGCCACATTTAGCACATTTCCAATGCATTTTCAGTTTTTTGGCTGGTGGCACATCTGAACCCGCAGTGGTCTCTGCTTGAACCAGCTCATCCATTGCCATCCTCTTCGGAGATTTTGCCTTAAAAAAATAAGATTAAAATTACTTTATTGTTCGAGCCAACGGAAGAATAAGTGCGTATCTGAAGACACCCGAGGGTGAACACGCATTGGTATTTGGATACAAACTAAAGGAAGCCATCCCTAGGGACTCCTGTTGCATTGCCTTTCCTACCAGTACCCAAATGCCTCACCCCAGCATGAAGGATCTCAACTGCTGTCCTGTGACATGGGGTGGGAGATCTGGGAGGGGTTGGCTGGGCAGAAACATGATTGGGAGAGAAAATGTGAACTTGGTGTGGGAAGGAGCCCACAGAGCAGGGACAGCTGAGGGTCACAGGGATGGTCCTTAGCCTAGACAATGCTTCTCAGATTTAACTCCGAACATTTTCCCCTCCACTCAGGCTTTTTTCACAGCATCTCTCATTAACTCATCCCTTCTGTCTTATAATCCCACAGTGTGCTTCTCCTCCCATGAGGATGGCTCACTTGCATATGTCCCATCATGTGATTTTGTTATCTCCTCATCCAGCAGCACTGAGCAGTCTTTGTTTAGGATACAGCTTATAGGCTTGTATTTGCAGAGCAGCTGGAGCCATGTGAAGCCACCACCCGCCACTGCTTAGCCAGGTGCCCTGGTATGTTGGCTGTGCTTGGGGGAAGCAGCCACCAGCTCATGAAAGTGAAATCTTGAGTTTCCCCAGGTTTCCTTGTGGCATAAATATAAAGGGGAGTCAGTCTTGGCTGCGACCCCTCTATGCTAGGGTACAGATGAAAATAAATTGCAGTCATATGGAAAACGTATGTCTATTTTCAAAGTAAATGGAGCAAAGAAGGCCAATCAGCCAACCCTCTGCTCCAAACTGGCCCAAAATAAAATGAGTTGAACAGTTACATTTGCTGAAAAAAATGATACAGTCCTACTTAGGAGGAATGCAGTTCTCATAACAGAAGTCTTTTGTAACTAGCAGAAAAAAACAAGGGAGAAAGAGGAAAAATGTACCAGGCTGGTGAACACAGTGGCAGGGGAAAATGACAGTAATAACAAACCTAAATAAGACCTGGTTACAAAGCAGACTGAAAAACAGCCAGTAAAAGATAAAAACACAGGGCCACATGTTCCAAGGATATATTGAAAAATGCAAGATACGTTGCCCTAGTGCTGCTGCAGCTCAGCTGCACTTTCAGTTCTGATTCTGACACTGCCAGAGAGAAGCAAACTGGATGGAGTTCAGAGGAGGGGAAGGAAATGTGCCGTATGGATGAGAGGGCCTGACTGCTGGCTGCAAGGCTGCGGCTCAACAAAACACCCCAAGTGAACACCTACTCGCCAGGTACATTTATTTTTCAATGAAAATATATCAGTTACTTCAGCTGTATCTCTCTCTGGAGCTTTTGCTTTGGCCATCTGGGATAAGTCTGGGTTTTTGATGCCGTGCATGAGGCTGATGTGATTCTCCAGCATGAATGGCTGAGGAAATGTCTGATTTTCATCTGTGCAGTACCTTGAGAATACAAAAAGGAAGAAAATTTACTAAAGGAAATGCCAAGCAGTTAATTTCCATCCAAACAGCTCTGTTATGTGCCACACCAATAGGTGCCATTGGAGACAGATGCTGATGAGTAATGTACTATTAAATTACCAAAATATGCAACAAATCATCATTTTAATAATAAAACATTACCCTTGAGAGAAATCTAGCACAGTTTAGAATTTTCCACAGTAAGCATGAATGGGAATGTACTAAATAAATACAGGGACTAGTGAAAATCTGGCTCACCGTGATACATGCTACACAAGTACAAGATAAATAATCAAGATGGAAAATACATGGGAGAAAAGTGACTCTCAGATGAGAGACCTCCATGCAGAGGGACCTCATGACTTGCGTAACACCAAGGAGGCCTGCAGCAGAACCCAGTTCTGCACCCAGCGTTCCCAAGCACCAGTGCAGCATCACATCCACAAAATCATGTGTATCATAACACACTTAACATGCTTATAAAACTGCTGAACTTCCATTAATTGCAATAACCCAGGAAGAAGCACTTGTGTACGCATCATTTATATGTAATTATTCATGTTAAAACTTGGTAGGATTCAAGAGCTGCTAGAAAGCATGGTTGACATTTCAAAAGGAGATGTGAAGGGGATATGCCATCTGTTAAACAACCTTCACTCCTGGATGACTGAGGTCTACTGGAAATAAGTGCCAGGCCTTGCAGACACATAAACCACGTCTCTGCAGCATAGTGAAGTACACAGAGGTCTCTGTTAGCAACTGGGAAACCCAAGACTGACTTTGTACTCTTCTGCTGCCTGCCAGTGTGACATGGGAAAGGTCCACCAGCTCCGTATTGACCCAAGCAATGAGGCAAGTAACACCTGACTTTTCTGAAATGCACAAATTGCAGTTGAAATGTAGGCAGCAAGGGATGAAAACCAACAGAGAGGAGATGAAGTGTCTCTGGGCAACAAAGACATCTTTTGAAAGGAGAGAAGAAGATTCCTACTGATCTTTCAGTAACTAGATGGAAATTAAACAACAGTCAGTAACGATGTGAAAATGCAGACGTGCTCATTGAATACTTCTGGTTTTTAACAGGAACTGCTTAGATGATAAATTAACATTTAATAATGATGGAATTTTTCTCCCTCATGGAAGAAAGACGAAAGGTTAAGTGGTATTTATCAAAAATAAACATGTTGAAAATCAAGTGTTCCAGGCAGTTTGTACTTAAAACTTGGAAACTAAGAGCAAGTTCTCACAACAATAACCAAGTAAATTATGAAAGAAAATACATAAACCATCAGAATATTGTGCAATTTGTCCTAATTTTGGATTCTTTTCATGTAAGCAGGGAAAGATGCTTTTCTAACCTGAATTACTCCAGTGACAAGCTTGGCAGGAGGGTGTTCATGCAAGTCCTCCATCACTGGTTTCTCCCTACAGATTTAACAAGAGGTAGAGACCTAAGCAGGGCAGGGGGAAAAGGGAAATCACAGCCTCAAATGTTCAGAGTCAGAGGGAGGTCACCTAAAAGACAGCATGCAGGAGTCACAAAAATACTCAATTGCTGGATTAATGACAAATTTTACTCATGCTTCACATGGAATCCAGGAGAGGAGGATGATAGGAAGTTAAGGTGTCATAACCCCTGAAGGGAATAACAGGTGAGACTGATGCAAACTGCCTGGTGGGAAGAAGGAAAACAGACACCATTAACCAAGGGAAAAGAAAAGGAGAAGCAGAGATGTGTTCTCTTACTGACTGAAGAAATGAGCTGAGAAGGAATTCAAAGGAATTCTAATTTGCAAATAACAGTCACTGAGGAGATTTTTAGAACAGCGCTCTGGACAAACTATAAGGGATCAAAGGGGAGACCGAACAGGAGACACTGGATCCAAAGAGCAGCCGTTGGAGATGCTGGGACAAGTATTTCAAGGAAAAGGTTTCATTTGAAGAGTACTGTGATTTCAGTAAGTCTCCCACTACAATGATTAAAGAGAGCACAACCACTGTTCAATTAAGACTTCATCAACAGATTTTGAGGAGCTTGAAAATTAAACTACAAGCTTGAGAATTAAACACAACCACAATTTACTTGAATTTCTAGCTGTAAACGTGGAATGATAGCGGACCCTTGAGTGAAGCTGTGGGTCCACAACTGTGTGTCATTCTGAAAGGTTACAGAAAAACTGGACTCCAGGGCCTATAAAGCCAATGCACACAGTAGGCTGGCACCCCCCAGGTTATGAGGCATTTCTATACAAATCTCCTTCCCAGCTAGGCTTTATGTTCATTTCAGTTCTGATACACTCCACTTTGAAAACACTTGATCCACAGTGAATAGATTTACACAAATCAGGCGCGTGTAACTCCAAAGACCAGGGGTCCTCAAACTTTTTAACCAGGGGGCCAGCACGCGGATGAAGTGGCAGGCAGTCATCTGCGGCTGCTTGGTTCCCCCACCCCACCCCAGCCCCTGGCGGGGCAGGGGGGGCAGGGGCTGTGTGTGTCTGTAAATACCAGCGACCGGGTTGAGGACCCTGGGGGGCTGTATCCGGCCCGTGGGCCGTAGTTTAAGGACCCCTGCCAAAGACCATCACCCACAAACTTAAAGCTGAATGAAAAAGACTAGGAGCCAACATTTCATCTTCTCCAGAGGTTCCAAGTCAGATCACAGTTACAAGAAATGGAAAGTTTAGAAGTCCTCGCCGAAAAATGCGTCAGGAATGTATTCCTATCAGATGTACTCCTATCAGGCCCCAGTGGTGATGCCAATACTTTATCCATTTACTAAAAGCTACTATGGCTCACTAAGCAGTCCGAAGAAATAAAGTACATGAGGGATGTATTCTTCAAGACAGGCTTTTAGTAACTTAAGTGCAGTAAAGTGACACCACACTCTTCAGAAACACCAGCATTAAACGAAAATTTGAGTTAAATAAAAACAAAACCCTCCCAACCTACATCACTGCAAACTTTCATTCCAACACAGATATGCATTAATTCTGTTTCAGAAGGATGTCTCAGAATGAGACAGGAAGCAAGTCTGCCCAGTCGCTTGGTGTATGACTTATTCTGCAATGGCAGATGAGAACACAGCAGTTGCAGAGGCAGTTTTGTAAACACTGGGCTTTGTCCTGAACTGAGACGGTACTTGCAGTTAAAATATGTTCACCAGCAATGATTTTCATTCACTGCTGATTTATATAGCTTGTCTTGTCTGAAGTCTCCAGATCCATTTTCCAACGTGCATCTTCCCAAGCAAATCCACCAGGCTTAATTCGGCATCGCCCTGCAGCTTCTGCAGTCAGTTCTGCCTGTGTAAAGAGGTGGCAAGACCTACTGCCCTGGTTCATTAGGATTTTACACACTTTTTGTACCATTTTTTCACGGGGGAGGCACAAGAGTGATGCACGACTACAGCAACCATGAAGGAACAAAGATTGGCCCAATATTTTATTGGCTGTTCCACACAGGTGCACAATATCATTCTCATTTTGCACGTGCCAATCTCAAATCAAACCTTACCCTACATTTCCAAAGGGCACTGTGCTGTCAAAAGCAGGGACTTATTTTAGCCACCGAGTCTCTCATGTTGAACACATTCTTCTCATTCTCCCTCAGTAACTTATAGCCTCAGGTAGACAGAAGCAGACATGATCTATTACAAAGGGCTTCCAAACTTGAAGGATTAGCTTGTTGTTGAAAACAAATTTGAAAAGCAGCATTCAGTACGTACCAGCAAGTATAAACTTTCTTTGCTGTATCGTGATTATTGCGGATGTGTCTACGCAGACTGTTGGAGGCATTAAATGAGCGTTCACACTGTCGACAGGGATATCTCTTCATAGACTAGCAGAAGAACAGAAATATCTTTTAATAACAGCGAGGCAGAAGGCACTGACTGGATTCTAATATTCCGATGCTCTTCATCTGGATCTTACCTCTCAGGTGCAAAAAATCCCTCCTTCCACTGAAAAAGATCACTGAGATTTTGGGGTCCCACTTAGACTCAGGCCAACAGTTGGCTAATATCAGCACCAGTCTTACAAAAATCAGGACTACTTGAAGCACATGCCTGATTTTGTTTTATAGGAATTGCATTAGCTGCTTCTCCTGTGGGCTTATGTCACTGCAGGACCCTCTGCAGAATTAATTCAGTGGAAGGTCCCTTCTGCCCCAGAAGAAAGCAGGACCCTAGAGTGAAGTGCAAGTCCACTTACCCTTCTCTCTCCTCATAATTCAGCACAATAAAAGGACAAAATGTTAAAAAGCATCACACAGTCCTGCTTGTTACCCATGTGTGATATCCCTGTCCCCCTACGCAACTCTGCCCTGTAACTAGCCTCCTCCTTTTACTACAGTCTGTATAACCTGCACGCATTCCATTTAAAAACTTCTTAGACTTGTTTAATGAATATATGTGTACTGAACTTAAATATTTGGCAAATTTCCTACTTTTATAGAATTCAAATGGGAAAATCCAGCACTCTCACCCTGCACTCATCTCCTCTTGATACATATCAAGTGGGACAAGTTGCACTGCCCAAGTCAAGCCAGGAGGAATCAAAGACCATAATCCACATTTCCACAGCCTGTGCTCATGGGACTTGGGAAGGGTGACTCAGTATATCAAACAAGAAGTCCTGATGCCAAAGTACTAAGAAATCTGGCTGCACACACCATCTTGGCCTATGTTCTGTCAGCAAGCAAGGATAAGCTTGACAGAAGTAGGTCAAAGCAACATGCTTCAGCTGGATGAAACCAACAAAATTGAGATTTAGTTCTTATAATGATAGCTCTGCACACTGCATGAATCTGTTACTCTTCCCCAGTTAGATGTAGTGATATCTACCAAACAATACATCATGTAGAGGAACTGTACGTCCTTCTGTAACGTTGAGTGTAGATAGTTTAGATTGGGCTGTTGAACCAGTAACTGGAGAAGACATGACTTTCCATCCACTTACCCTGATGAGCCAAAGAGGAAGCCAGAAGCCTGACATTAGATGCAGTGGGAGAAGGAACAGCGAAGAGGATGAGGTATGCAGGTTGTAGAGTATCAAGGACAGAAAGTGTGCTTACAACAGGCTACATAATTTTTTTTTGTTCTGGCCCTGAGCTTACTCCTTAGTGAGCTGGCAAACAGATTCTTGGTTTCTTTTTGCTCCAAATATTAATGATTATCAGACTCTTTTGCTAAAAATATCTTATTATCTAGCTGAAGTGTTTCACCTGAGTCCTTACCCTTCCATGACTTCTCTTCATGTGGGACACATAGGTTTCCCTATCGGGGATCCACTGTGAACACTCCTTGCAAGTCCAACCTGTTCTTCTCAGTCTGGACTTGGATTCAGGATTGTGTCCTTCCACCCTCATGTCCTTCCTTGGCAGAGGGGAGCGGGAAGTCCCATTGGCTACTGATAGCTCCTTTGGTAGGGTATGAAACTGGCTCCTTGATGCCTTCTCAGATTTCTGTGGAAAGTTTGAGAGCTCCTCAGGATTTTGGGGGACTCCATGAACACCCTGGATAACAACAATAACGGAATCACCCACAACATTTATAGGTAATTCATATTACACACTTTTATTTACAAATAAATAACATTCATTATTTAAATAAATAATGTAAGCCCCTCACACCCTGAAACAATATGCTGATATCTTGCTCCTCCATATCCTCCCACTTTGCCTTGAAGCTGGCTGCAGTGTTTTCCCCAGCAAGAGATTTTTCCCAAGAAACATGAAGCTTCTATTTATGTTTCCTGCATGACAACAGCAGCTCCTTGGTGCTGCCTGTTTAACAGTTCAGATGACCTCTGAGAACTCTGGTTGAACAGGGAAGATGTAATAGAAGAGCAATGATAATTGTCATTATTTCAAAAGCCTAAGCTCTAAAACCACTGAGCTTTGTTAAGCTCTGAATGAAATGTTTGCTGTTATCTTGGGGGCTCCAAAGCGGCTTCATCTTTGCTCTAGGGACGGGAAGACACAACCTCTCAGTTTCTCCAACTCTGCTTTCTTCAATTCCACACAGTCTATTGCTATTTACATTTTCATGGTTTGCTTTGTTCCTGACAAATAAAAGCATGCATAAAGCCAGAAACCAGCCCTATAAGGAATACATCTCCAGGCTCTTTGGTTGTTCAACAGGCCAAAATCCAAAGTCTCGCAAAAAGTTATTTTAACAAAGAAAACTGAACACAAGGAACATAATCCAGAAATGAAGAGCGGTGGGAAAGCAAAAGCAAGTAAAATAGCAACATACCAAAAAAACCCTCAAGAAACTCCCCTAGGAACAACAACAGTTCATCCACACAAAAGGATAATTTTGAGGTTTAATTGTGCATAGTAATTAATAATGGGTAAAGTTTCAACACACAAAAACCCCAGGCCTTTGGAAGTCTTTCTGTGGGTTAGACACCAAACAAACTTCAAAACACTAGGTCTCATCCAAGAAGCCTGTGTGCTTTGCACCTGATCCAGCTGATGTCCGCAGAAGCTCTTTCATACAATGGCAGAGCAATGACAGCTGCTCCACAGCATTCCCAGTTATTTAGGGTAACATGAACAGTTCACCTTTCTCCCCATCTGGAAATTTCAAGAGTGTCTTCCGAGCAGAGTACATTATTACCCATTACTCCATTTCTCCTGTTATTACACCACTGGTGGGGGAGAAGGAGCACAGAAAAACGAACTGACTTCTCTGCAAAATCAGTAACAGGAACCAGACCTTCTAACTCCTACTCCTATGCTTTAACAACAGAAAGCCAGGGAAGATGAGAAGACACATGGTTTCTTTATTTTCCACATGGGCACACATTAGACAGCACCTCCTATGAACTCTGTATTACATAAAGGAGCAGGATCTGATAGAAAAGGAGATGGGTTAGTGCAATTACTACCCTGCCACAGCCAAAAAAGCTTTCTTCAATTACCATCTCAAAGACTTGTTGATGGCCAAATACAGCTGGTTAAATGACAAAAGTTTTGTACTGGAGATGTCAGGGTGCTGGTGTACAAACTGCTGCAGGCAGTCCCTGGGGGTGGGATTTGCAAATAAGCTGCAACAAACTGTGCACCTCAACTCAAGCCCATCTTGTCTTTTCGTCTTTTTGCATTAGGGCTGAATGCCTCTTTGAAGGTCCTAGCCTTAACCTCAACTCTATTTTCCTAGCTATAGTACAGGAAGATCAGCAATCATCAGCTTCACAGGAGGGCTTCAAATTTTAATTCATTACTGCATGCAAAGCATATCCAGATTTGCAAGTTAAAGGCATGGGGGAGAGAAAAGTAGTAGTTTTGAACAGGTTCTGCTTTTTGGAGTGAGCTAATGAAACGTCTTGCTTTTTAAAATGTAAGTTTAAACAAAATAAAGTCACTGACTAAAAAAAAAGTCACTTTTTCTTTCCAATCGACGGGAAATTAAGACTTTGCAAACTTTTTCTTCAGAATGCCACCAAGACATCTTCCGAGAGGATTTCCCCAACAGTGTTGTATAGGTGCTGTACATAGAAACATACTAAGGCAACAGAAAAATGTGGTGCTCACACATTTATGGGACGATCAGATCTGCAAGTCGTCACATGCATCCCACTAGAAACCACCACCAAATGGATAATAACCGGCTTTTCATATATATAAAAGAGCAATGAATAATAGTGCAATTATTGCAGTGGTTGCTCCAGCCATCACTGAGGGAGGGCGGGTTTAAAGCACTCTCCAGACCACCATTTCCACCAAGTTTTGGGGCTGCACACAACTATCCATTTCAGACCACCCTTTGGAGCAGCCTGAGTGGTGCCAGCATGGATGCACACAAGGCGGGGGTCCCACTGCCCAAAGGCTGGTACCTCCAGGGCAATCGCTTCTGCCTCTGTCCCTCCCCTCTTGCAATCTGGTATGGCAAGGGGAGCAGCCAGGGAGGTGGGGCATTAAATGCCATGCAGTCGCTCTCTGAGGCAGCTGCAAAGGGGCCAAAACTCTCTAGGTGAGCACCCAGAAGAGGGAGATTCAGCTTTCACTATGTAAATAAAGTAACTGTGGGCAGAGAATACTTCTCCCTGTCTCCGAACCAAAGATAAAGCTCCCGCCCCTGTTTAATCACTTCCTTGGATTTAATGTAAAATAGTTGTAAATCAAAAAGATTACCCATAGATAACAAGCCTTTGTCATAAGGTTAAATTCATATAGATGAAAGTAACTGCTTGCGTTATTACCAACTAACACAAAATGCTCCGTTGATGTTTCCAGATAATACTGTAAATCATTGTAGTCTATTTTTCCACTAAAACATTACTCAAGAAACTTCCACTCCTTCAACCAATTTCCTCACACAGCTGATGTAAACTCTTGGTGAACTCAAAAAATAGAACCCCGTACCAGTAAGCTGTGAGAGTTACGTACCTTGACGTGCTGCATTAACTGCTGCTTCTGCATATAAACCAGCTGACACTGTGGGCACTTAAACACTCCCACTAACAACTTGCTGTTCTGCTGGAAATGCTCTTGGAGCATCTTCTTCTTGTTAAAGACCGTCTCGCAAGAGCATTTGTATATCACCCTGGATCAATTAAAAAAAGTAAATTCAGTTTCTCTACATTAGCTATCTTAAGAAAACAGTGGAAGAAGTTATCTCAGCAACTTCAGAATGGGATGAGTTTCTGAGGAGGGCTGTACGCTCAGTGCATTGTCAACACACACCCACGCAGACAACTGAACCATTAACTCAACTGGGAAGAACAACAAAATGCCTGAGGCACATACCACAGCTTTCTAAAAATATGTTTACTTCTACGCATATGTATAACTACCTAAGTGTGTGTGTCGGTAAGTGCAGATGGGAGCAAACCCAAAGTATACTAGCTAGCTACACATTACCTTCAATCCCACCTTTCCGTAGTTCCTCCCTTAAAACATGCATTTCTGGCACTAGCTCAAGCCTTGGAGGGGAAAGCTACAGACTTGAAAAAAACAGGTGGTTTCTCTCTAGTGATTTTTCAGGGCAACACTGCATAGCATTATTCTGCTCTTCCTTTCAGGTGCCAGATGCAGCCGTTGCCCTGGAGCCATCTACCAAGAGGTGCCACTGTGAGTCCTGCCAGACAAAGAGGCAACAATTAAGTTCCTTTTACAGATGTTCAGCTCTTCCCTGCCCAGATCCTCTCCTCCTACCCAGGAGACTGCATTCATACCAAGGAGAGCACACTGTAGGTAGGAACAGATCTCTGCCAGCCAGCCAAAGCAGCAGATCTTCTCATATGAGGACAGAAACCAAAAGCAGAAAAAATCTGGGAGGGAAAGGGGGAATCCTAGAGCTACACAGCAAAGCAGAATAGATAAACCCCAAATACTTACTGAGTAGTTTTATGAGGCTCTTCTGGGTGCTGGCTGGTCATGTGAGCCATGGTGCTGTCGGTCGACTTGAAGGCCATTGGGCAAAAAGAACACTTGTGGAAGACTTCGCAGTGTTTCTCATGGATGTGCACTTTCAGCATGGCAAGGGTCATGAAGACAACTCCACAATGGATGCACCTGGGGGACACACAAAGAAAGAGCCATGTTACAGCCACAGTGTTGCTTCCAACACACATGCAAAGCAGTGCAGATGGAGGCAAACACCAGGCTACAGTGGGTCCTCATTTTGTCTCTTTCAGGAGCACTGTGGAAGAGTCACAGAGGAATACAATGCAGGAATTCACAAGCCAGAATGATCTCACAACTAGATGTTAGTGACAAGTAAACAAGATCTATAAAAGAAGCCTTCAGAGACTAAAACAACCAAGAAAGAATAAAGGAAGATGTGGTTCAGCAAAATGCCAGCCCTGTATCTGTGAACGCCAATTCCCCCGCAGGTACATGTGAAGAACTAAAGTAAAAGTATCTGATAAGACCGCTGGGTAGCAATAAGTAGCATAAATACCAGTTAGTCCCCAGTACAAAATAAAAAGAAAAAGAATATTCAGCTGGGAAATCTTAGTAATCTTGTACAATTGCTTCTCATACTCCACTAAGCACCAGAAAATAATGACAGCACCCGCAAAGATACTGAAAACAGCAATAGAAACACCCAGGAACCGATTAAGCTCATTAAAATCATAAAGACACAGGTGTTCCCTGGGAAGCGCTTGTCTGGGAGCTGGGCAGATGCTCCAGGAGGAAAGAGAGGAAGAAGCAGAGGATGCACATGGAGCCAAAGTGACATCGGGTGGTTGATGGAACTGAATGTGTTGTTGGTGGTGTTAAGATAGTTGGAGCAAATGAGTTGTGAATGGTTAATTCAGGTTACAAGCACTTTGTATGTCCATTGCTGGCAAATCCTTTTGTTCAGAAAAGGAATTTCACAAAAGAAGCACCTCTATGGAGGGATGGGCTGATAGGAAGCTTATAACAGGCAAGGAGCTCAGCACAACTAGGGGAAAGGTCATTCCAGAAGGGGGAGGATCGAGTCAACTGATTCAAGAAATCCCCCAGTCCTAAAAGAAGCTGAGACAGCATGCCAACTAATTAACATGAGAAGCAAAAGAATTATTTGACAAATGGGAATCTGAGTACTAAATAATGAAGGAGTTGGGTAACTTATAACCAAGGTAGGTGATGTTTTTGTATGCTAAACTGTGTAAATACTGTAAAATTTGACAACCAGGGAGCTAGACATTTGCGTGCTACCACCTAGCTCCCTACTTTGCACAGACTGGAATAAAGAAATAAGTAATACCTCAACTTGGTGTGTGCACTGGTGCTGCACACTGTGTAATGAACCTGCTTATGGGACAGCAAAAGGATTCTTCTTGGCAGCTGAAAACATAAACCCCAGGCCAAAAGGAAAGCCAGGGTCACCCCACCGGTCCCAGCCTACCTCTCTTCCCAATGCACGCCTGTGACAGATCTTGCCTGATACTCCCCCAAAAAGGCAACAGCTGGCAGCCTTACTATATTAACTCTTATAGTCCTCCTGAGAACCTACCTGCCTGCTGTGCTCCAAGAAAACCCACACACCAACGCTACAAGGACACATGAGGATGCAGACACCTGCCCTCGCCTGCCTCAGCCACACCAGCTGCAGGGTTTACCATGCCCATAGGAGCACCTCCGCTGATCCTGGACCAGAATAGCCTCTCCTAAGAAGATTCGATCAAAATTACTAACGGCAGATACCCACTTAAGCCAGCACCATGTACGGACCATTACAGCAGAGGAGCTCAGCTGGGCAATCCAGGAGACCTACACTTGTGCTAGTAGGATACGAGACACACACAAAGGATAACTCCCTCTGGCAAGCCCGGAGTTAAGCTGCCTTAAAAATACCTCTCTTCCTTCATTCTGAGGTCTGCTGTTTGCTGTGGCACTATTAGGGTTCATGCATTCGGTGGTGCTACAGCACAGATGCTGCTGTCGCAGATGGACCCCAGCTACTAAGCAACTGGAAGAGCTCCAGGATCATATCAAAAACAAACAAGCCGCTAGATTACCCTTCCCTCCGAATAAGCCTCCCAACAGTGTTTAGGAAACAAGCCCACACTTTGAAGTTACACTTCAAAAGATGGTTAGGCAGAAGCCATCCCAAAGGAACCAAACCCTCTCCCCAAAAAATATATACAGAAACGCTCTTTTCTTAAATTTAGAGAGGGAAGCAGTGACAGCAGCTGGTGTCATCTTTGGGGAAACATGACAATACTTTGGGTAGCCCTGCCTTCAAGCCTGATCTTGATTCATGTGAGATGGGGAGAGAGACTTTCTAGTATGGTAACACCAGGAAGCGTGTTATTATGGGAGAATAAATTCCCCAAAGTATAAGAACAAATGCTAATCCTGACAGCAAGGTCTGGCTAGTACATCCAGGAATATCCAACAGGCTTCTTCCACAAACACTCCCCCAGCTAACAAGAGATGGTCTTGCATTACATTCAGTTACAGTAAGTACTTCACATAGAATTAGGGATGATATAAATATTAACTCAGGGTCAAATGATCACAAGTTAATTTAATCTGCAGTAAATGGAAGTTTAAACAACAGCCACTTTGTAATCAAGAATCCCAGTGCCAGAATAATGAAGTTTGATAAAGTAAACTAATTAGCAGAACAAAGTGGATGGAGGATGTCAGAGGCTTGCCACGTAATTTCTGCAAATTGCAAACTGCTATTATCTCCCCAACAAGAGCAGGGGGAATAATTTGCAACAGAAGACTCTTGGATAGCCTCAGGGAGAGGAGGGGTGGTGTAAAAGTCTTGGAAAGCATCCTGCAAGAGAAGATAAAGCCACAAGATACGCTTCCTATGCCTGCCGTCACCTTCCAGTCCCAAAACAATTCAGATGGCAGCAAGCAGCAAAACAAGTCTGGTATCACTGGGGACAGCTGGAAGGTGCTTGGAAAAGGTGGGGAGGCGACACCTGAAGCAAAGTGGCAAGGAGTGCTTAGGTCAGGCTTGTTGATTTTAATTTTTAACTGCAAAAGACCTTTCTCATTTTCAGTGCAATCACTAGCCCTGACTAAACCCCAAATAAAACAGTACTACTCCAAACTTAATTGAATGCATTGGGGTATTAGCAGAACAGGAGACAGATTAAGGACTGATCACAAAACCAAACATGCATCAGAAAACCAAGAAAAACAGGGATATAGTGAGAAGCAGCAAAAGTCAAGCTGGTTCTGGGAAGGATTTAAAAGAACAACTCGGCTTTTCAGCCCTGTGAGTAATAAAAGTGAAAGAAAAGAAGTAAAGTCACTATGTGACCACAGGGCAGATGCCACAGGATTATCGAGATACGGTTCTGCAACTAGAATTTCTTTCTTCTGTTTTCAACAATGCCAATGACATCAATCCTGCAGCAGACAGGAAGGATAACAAGGATGGCTCAGCCAGAAGTTCACCTGTTTGGTGGACTCAGTTCTCTCCGATGAGCCTGAGCAGATGCAAATTAGAGGAGAAGTTAAAGAAATTTAGCTTCTAGAGAAACTAGGTAAAGCTAAAAAATCCATTAGTAGCATTCTTCATCTCTCTCTTGGTTTAGATCTTCATTAATGCCCCTGGCACAGGAAGCATCTGTAGACAGATGGAAGCTCTTGTTGCTGACAAGGATTAAGGCATCATAAAGATACTACTGTAATATATCTGGAATTAATGACATTTTTAAAAAATGCCAGGTCATACACTTAAGAGTCAGGACCAAGCTCTGTTGTATACTGTGAGCCCATCAGCTAGAAAGAGGAGAAAAGACTTGCACTGGATCACTGCTAAGTGACTGAGCTTCCTATATGATACAGCTTCGGCCAGTGTAACCCTGTAACACGTTATTGATTGAGGCATAGATGAGGATGGGAATACTGCACAAGTAGCTCAGTGTGATGAAGTTGGGCCTGCATTTGAGATTCTCAGAGGCCAGTGAAGTCCAAAGAACTGCACCAAGCCCATGATTAGTTTTCTGACACCTACTCCATTCTCATTTTTCCATCTCAGAGAAAATATTTTTTCCCAGCTTTCCTCCTTCTCTATGATTAACTCATTTTCAAACAGCCCGAATACCTCAGCCATTTAATTTGCAATGGAATTAATTCTTTTTTGTGGGCTGTGGCCCCTCAAATCAGATCCCACATAACAACAAAAAAAAAATTATCTGTATAAAATTAAATTCAGGATTGGTTTTTGGTTTTTTATGTGTCTCTTGTCTTCACAGTTGAAAGAAAAAGCCCTTGAAAACAGAAACCACACAGCAGAGGCTTCCTGAATCTGCAGACATCTTAAAAGAACAGCTCCAAGAGCAGAAATCGCCCTGTTCATTTTAAATTTCAAAGTACTTAATGGCAATTGGAGAAAAAACAGAACTTTAAGGAATATTAAAAGGTCACCCAGTCTCATCTCCCAAGCAAATAATCTGTGCCTTAAGAGCTGTGCTGCAGCTGAGGTGATCTCAACATGCCAAGAAGGAAAGGCTTGTAGGGTAAAGTAACATCTTTTATTAAAGCAATCAATTTGGTTGGAGAAAAGACAACACATGCAGATACACACCACCACATCCAGAACCTTGGGAGCTTTCCTCCATCTGTTTCAGTTCATGAGAAGTGTTTGGAGAGTTGTAGGGGTATACAAGAGAATCATCTATGCCCTCCTCATGAAGGCACACATCCCTCAGACCATTATAAATGACATAAACATAAGTGCAAACCTTGAAGAGATTTCAAGGATTAAGATCTGTCATCTTTTTGCTGTAAATATCAATCCTGAGATGCCTGTCTGCAACTTGAATTCAACACAAGCACCTTTCACCTTAGAGCTGCCTCAAAATAATTTCTGCTGTCAGAAATCCTCCCCTTAATCCATTTAGTAATGCCCCATTTCAAACTTGTTTTGTCATGCAAAATACCATGCCAGGCCTGGGCTACATCCTCTTTCACTTCTGCTGTAAGGAAGACACACCTTTTCAAAGATCTAAATCCCCATTTCCCACTCCCTCTCGCCGTCTCAGCAGGGACACTCTGGAGCCTCACAAACCTGAATCCAACTTTGCGGGAATAGTGCAGGCAGTTCTCCTTGACGTGAGTTTGGAAATAGGCAGAGCGGCAGACAGCTCCACACTCTGGGCAGCAGTATGGAGACTTGTGAGCATGGATCCTCTGGTGAGCGCAGTAACTGCACTGGTTAGGCAGCATCATCTGGCACACTTGACACGTCTGATGAAAGAAAGGTTACATTAGTTAGTTATTCTCTATTTGCCTCCCCCCCCCCCCCCCCAATTCACCCTAGAAAACTTTCAGGTTTAGAAGAAGCTTCAGTACACCTTCCTCTAGTATTAGCAGTAACTCTACAAAGCTCTTTGACTAGCCTTCTTATAATGTTTTCCAACAAGTCCAACAACTTCCACAATTAGCCATTCCCAATGAAACTATCCACTCTTAAACCATGTCCTTTGTGGTTTATTTCCAGTTTTATCCCCTAAAAAATGAAAATGAAATCTTTCACCTCCTAGCTCTGAAGATATTCTGCCTGGTCACTGCTTTGATTTCCGCCTTAAGGCGCCTGAGAAGGAAAGCACTTTTCTCAGCAAGCCCCCACACCAAAATCACCAAAAGAAAGCAGGAAAACACCATTATATCCTGACTCAAAACCCTTAGTGCTGAACATGCAGCAGCCTTCCCCCACCAAAACCACAGCTGTGTCTCTTGCGAAACTGCTTTGGACCAGATGAAATCTAAACTTTCAAAGACCACAAACTACATGCACTATGACACCTTATAGAAACTCTTAATAATCAGAAATTATGCAAAGACTCCTCTCCCTGTTTCTGCACCCTTTATGAAACCCATCTTTTTCCCCACCTTTAGAAGGGCTATGCTTACTATCAATACCCCTTTGCAGAAGAAGCATCACTTACTTGACATGAAAAGCTTTTTATGTGGACGTATCGTCCCAGTTTCAACAGCTGTCAAACCTCTGCTCCCTTTCACAGGTGTCTTGCCTCTTCTGTATTCCTTCAAAGCCCAGGAGCAGCTACTCATCCTCTGTAGGATGCACATTACTTGATGCCTAAGCAGGAGCAGAGCTGAAGTAGATACCAGCCCTCCAGCCTTGAGCCCTCTAGGAGCTCAAACTCTCTTCTGTCATTAATAAACCCACACAAAATTACTCCTCTGCTCCTAACTCTAGCTTAAGAATGAACTACAACAAGCAGCTAATTATGGATTATCAAATAATTTAACTACAAATTAACTACATGATTTCTTCCAGTACAATTAAAGAAGGTTACAGGGCTCATTAGATCAGAGAAGTTGTACCAGAGGGTATGTCTACAAGGTCAAACAAAGCTTTTAATGTAGCATGTACCCACACAGGCAGGCCAAACCAAGTTCTGCAGGCTCCACTGCTGGCAACCAGGGTAGAAACCTGGGACAGAAGCCCCTAAATCTGACAATAAAACAAAATTAAATTAAGGGCCAACTCCATTTTCTATATCATTGCTATTTCATGCAGCATCTCTGTGATGCTCCACTATATAACATCCATTGGGAAACTGTCAAAAACACTGCAGGTAATAGAAAGTATCATTTATAATAAAATGCAAAGCTATGACAAACCCCAAAAGGTACAAGGCGGGGGGGGGGGGGGGGGGGGGGGGCGGGGCGGGGCGGGAATAAAAACCTAGGCTTTGGAAGGAAGAAACTGCAGATATTGCTAAATACATCAAGAGCCTTGGACACATGGTATGCAACATGTTGCAACTTCAGTTTAGAAACAAGTTTCCCCAGGAAGAAGATAAACAGGTGGAAGAAACTGTATTGTACCACTATGCACACACCCGAATGCAATACAAATAAATTCAGGAGTATTTCAGCCCTTCCTCAAATGCCGAGAAGCCCCTCAAGTTTCAGCAAAGAAAAACAGTGCTACTAAGCCATGGTCTGAGCAGTGAAATATAAATGGGAAATAGAAAAGCCTCCAGGACCTCTCTGCGAGGATCTGAGTGGGGCCTTGAATTCTCCAAAGCACTCTCAAATCTCCAAATAAAAGCTACAAGAAATTAATATCCAGGGCAGTTTTACTATGGTTTACGGCATTTTTTTCTAACCAGGTTTCAATTTGCAATGGGAAATCTAACTTCTTGTTGTTAAAACAGGACTCCTCTCACTTTGATCCCACCTAATATTTAAGGCAGACTCAGCACAACCCCAAGCTGAAAGCACCTTTTCCCTTGCAGCTTAGTAAGAAACATTTTCTCTCCAGATCCTGCCTTGTCAAAGCCAATTTAGTTTCAATTTTAAGTCTGCAAAGAGAGAGTTTGGGGCTTACCACTTTCTCCCCAGCATGTAATACCTATATCCCACAAAGGTACCCTGGCAATCAGCACACACTAAAAACCTGAATTTTCACTGCTGTGTGCTTATGCTGGATCTAAAATATGCCAAAACCACCAATATTTAATGGGCTCCATGCCTGGACACTGTTGCTTGGCTACAGCAGAGAAGCAGCAAGCTCCTGCCACCTCCACTGTTATGTGAAAGGCTCAGTGGGGACAAAACCATGCTAATATAGGGCAGGAAAGTTTGGGGGACAGTTGGCAGGAGGCATCAAAACTAGTGGTTATCTTCTTCAGATTCCACAAGAACAGGAAGGCTGCCAGAGAACGCATACACACAATGTGGGAATAAAAAGCAAGACTCAGCAAGGATAAGGCTGAGTGAATTTACTGGGCCTGCAGAGGCCAGGGAAGAAGCTGGAAGGATTCCCATGTTGACACCATGCTCTGCAGGGGGGACAAAAAACCCAGCCCAAGCCTCCAAGTTCAGATTGTCTTGTGGAGGAATCAAGAGTAAACAGACAAATTGAAGGGCAATGAGTCACAACAGTAAATTAGTAAGAATAAAGAAAGCCTGTCATCTTCAACCAGAATTACTTCTTGGGAAAAGTCAGTGCAGCTTCTCCCTTCCTGTTTCACAAACCCATATGTGGGTAAGGGAGATCTGACCAGCAGATGGGTCAGGCTACTTGGATTTCCAAAATGGCTTTGCAACACTCTTCACTAAAGGACTTTAAGGAAATTAAGGTGCCACAGAGTAAGAGAGGAAGGGTTTTGCTTGGATAAATAAATGGTTAGCCAAAAAGAATAAACAGTCAGTTCTTCGATGGAGGAAGGTCCCCAGGAAGTTTTGCTGAGATTTGGGCACTTCAAAATACTCTCAAAGTATCTAGGAAAGGGAAATGAACAGTGAAAAGTCAAAGACTGATCATCATAACCCAGCAGCTCAGCATGTTACAGGTAAGGGCTGACCACAAAGAGCTTCAAGACCACCATACAGGACTGAGTGACTAGGTAATAAAATGGCAGGTTTATTTTTCCACTGAATCAACAAGAAACATAGAGCTGAAAAAGGTTCAGTGGAGGGAAAATATTGTAACTGGCATCTTTATGCTCACACTGATATTTTTTTTTTTTTAACACTTGCAAAAGATGCAAGGCCAGAAATGCTGCCCAGGGGTATTACAGGAGCATCCACTCATTCACTTTACACCAGGAGCTGCTGCGTTTGTCAGGAGCACGCAGTCAGCTGCACGTGGGCTTCCTCACCAAAGGTTTCATCTCAGAGACAGAGTGGCTTTTTCTTTTGCAACTCTTCTGCTTTGTATGAGAAATTGTAACTTGGTTCCAGATGTCACATTTTTATCTCTCTCCTAGTTTTTCATGACTTTTCAAAGAAGCCTGGCAGCAATTTGAGACATTCATTAGTCAGTTATTTCTAAAGCATGTTACCAGGATATGATTTTGAGTTGTGTAATGTCTGTGTTTTTCCATATAGTCCCATAAATAACTCTTTATTAAAGTGTAGGTTATTACAAGTTTTCTTTAATTCCCGTTTGCCTGCCACATTTCATTTGGGCTTTTCTTCCAGAAGTCACATTCACACATACACAAATGCTCAGAAGTTCAGCCATTTCAGAACATTTTATTTTATTGCCATTTTTACTTACTATTCTTCAGAAGGGGGGGGGGGGGGGGGGGGCGGGGGAATCAAAACACTCACTGAAGTAGAGTGAAGGTTGAGAAAATGTACTGCTCAAAAAAAGTTTGTCTGTTAAACCCAACCCTGTGGCCACAGAGGTGTTTGCAAATCAGGAAATGTATAGTTAACACACAGTATTGCTCTGGAAATGCCTGCAAAGAGCTGGCACAATTAATCTTCTGTTTTATTGAAAGGATTGACTACACAACTCAAGAGTCAAATTTGATCCATTCACAAGTGTGTTTTCTTCTACCTACTGGCAGTGCAAAGCACCCCAGGCCAGAGAGTCAGAGCAAGCTCCTGTCTTCTCACATGCAGGCACCCCTGCAAAATTCCTGCAGTCAATTTTCTCTCCCAGATAAAGCTTGTGAGAAAAATCTAGAACCCAGCTGATACCCTAAAACCAGTGCATTCGAGTTTCAGTGACACAATACATGCCAAGTCCAGTCCTAACACAGATGTTTTATCCCAATTAACTCCTATACACTCTCACGTTGTCAAACCCAAGCACAGCAAAGATATTTTTATTTCTTTGGTTACAGTTGCCTATTTTAAGATGTCAGCCTAAGGGGCCAATGCCACTGAGGAAGTCTGCTTGGCCTAAAGGACACAACCATAAGACAGCCTTCAATGCAAAACTTCTCCCATCTATCCTCTCTTCTGGTACCTCCAACTCAGTCCACCTCTCCCCACCACACCTATTCATCCTCAGCCTCATCGTTGTATCCCACCTCCTTCTGTCAACTCTGTTCACTCTCATTTGTATTCCTGCACCTCACTCATTGCCCAACACTCCCAAACTCAGCATCCTCCTCAGACCTTCACCAAGACAGACGCCTACACACACCCACCCCCCACTAAGTCATCCCAAGACACCAGGGCACTTTAAGCCTCAGTAAAACAAAGCATTCACCTAAAATCTTATACCCTAGAAACTGAGGCTGTTCAACCAACACAAAATACATTTTCGTGCATATGGAAAAATCCCTGGTTCAAGCATCATCATAGATCTAGAAACTTGACAGTCTTAGGAAACTAAGTGGAATTGCAATGGAAAAAATATTAGCATCACAGATCTTAGATAATGTTGCATCAGATAAGCTTAATTCTGAATTCTCTCAGTCCATAGTGCTTTTCTCTTTATGATCTCAGCTGTAATTTCAAGAATTTCAGTTTCCATATCTCTTCTTCTGACCCACTGTATTGGGTTTATGTGGCAGGATTTTGGTAGTGGGGTCTGCAGGGGCAGCCTCTGTAAGAAGATGGACCTGTCACTGGCCAAAGCTGAGCCCATCAGTGATGAAGGTAGCGCCCCTGTGAGAACACATTTTAAGAAAGGGTAAAAAATGCTGTTGCAACAGCTGGGAGAGAGGAGTGAGAAGATGTAAGAAAAACAGCCCTGCAGACACCAAGGTGGGTGAAGGCGGAGGAAGTGCTCCAGGTGCCAGAGCGGAGATTCCCCTGCAGACCACTGTGAACACCATGGTGACACAGATTGTCCCCCTCTAATGAAGGACCACAGTAGATGTGCCCTGAAGGAAGCTGCAGCCCACAAAGAGCCCACACTGGTGTTGGCTCCTGGTAGGATTTGTGGTCCTGTGAAGAGAAGCCCACACAGGAACAGGTTTTCTGTCAGGACATGGGGCCCCCATGGGGCCCCATGCTGGAGCAGTCCATTCCTCAGGACTGCACCCCATGGAGAGGACTCACACTGGAGTGGTTCATGAAGAACTGCAGCCTGTGGGAAGGACCCATGTTGGAGCTGTTTGTGAAGGACTGTCTCCCACTGGATTGACCCCACAGTGAAACAGAAGAATGTGAGGAGGAAGGAGCAGCAGAGATGAAGCAACGTGACACAACACCCATTCCCCTGCACCACTCAGGGAGAGGAGGTAGAAGAGTCAGTGAAGCTGAGCCAGGAAGAAAGAAGGTGCAGAGGGAAAGTGTTTATAGCTTTTTATTTCTCACTCTCCTACCCTGCTACAATTAGTTGGCTATAAACTAATTTACCCAAGCTAAGTCTATTTTGCCTGTGACTGTAATTGTTAGGTGATCTCCCTGTCCTTACCCACAAGCTTTTTCTCATGTGTTCTCCCCTGGGCCTATTGAGAAGGGGGAGTGAGAGAGCAGCTGGGTGGGCACCCAGTGGCCAGCCAAGGTCAAGCCATCACACCCACCAATGAACCGGATTAAGCAGGATAAACAGGATTAGCAGGATTAAACTGACCACCTCCTGGGCTCTCATGCCCCTGCCCATCACCACCAGAGCTCTACACTGTCTTTTGATATTCTCCAGGTTGCCCTTAGCAGCATCATTAGTGCCCGCACGGAATAAGAACAGGGGAGCAGAAGCCTTCCTCTTGGTGCCAGAAGACACCAGCTTCCAGCCTCAGTTTCCATCCTCCCTGAGACAAACTGCTTTTGCCTCCAGCTGTCATTGTCACCTCCTCCTTGCTCTCAGCCATGCCTTGGCTCCCAGTGCGCACCAGTGCTCATTCTCCTCTTCCCCCAAGCTGGTCTCAGTCCCCCAGGGGCTGCAGGACCACCAGGGCAAGGCAAGCAAGAGTGAGTGGGGAAGGAGGAGAGGGTGGGATTGTCGTCTTGTATGGCAGTGGATCACATGCTGATTTATGCAGACCGTGGAACCACACTCTAGCTTTTCTTCCTCCCTAGCCTCTCCTCCTCATCCCAATGCTCTGTTCTCGCCTCAGGGTACAGGCTCTCACTCCTATCCTGCCACTCATCTCTTCGTCTGCATTCCCAGGGATCCCTGCCTGGAGCTCCGTTCCCTCAACATGCTTTCATCATAACATCCTCAATCCCTGTGCTTCCACAAAATCCAGAGAGAAAATATCCATATAAAACAAAATCTGTCCTCACTACTACATTAATCACTCTTGGTTTGGGAGAGGGAGAAAGCAGGGCTTTATGGGGCAAAGAAATTTTTTGTTGATTGTCAATCCTCTTGTTTTCTAAGTTAAAACACGAACATGGCAGAGGGGGAAGGATGAGAAAAATAGCAATGTTATGGCCGCTGCCTTGCTTGCTTGCTAGTTTGCTGCTGGGAAATTACCAGTTCAGCATGTGGTCCTACTAGCTTCTGGCAAGTATTAGCCACTAAATTATAAAGCACTGATTTAAGAGGGGGAAGGAAGAAGAAAAAGAAAAGGCAGAAATAAAATTGCTTTTAAATAATTCCAGTGCAGGTGGTATGTAAACATGATATGTCACAACTCATTGAAAAATTCTTTTTGGACAAATGAAGGGTAACAGAAGAACAAATGGAGGGGAGAACAAAAGCACAAAGGTGTAAGACAATTCAGAGGTCCTTTACATTTTGTACTTTATTCAAGTTCCTAGCTACCTCAGTGGATTTTGGGTGGTCAAATCACATAAGACCAAAAAAAAACCCCACAACACACAAACCCAAAACACATGTCTGGTTACCAGTAGATGGACAATTGTACCCAAGAGGGTCAGGAAGCACTCCGAATTCTTGCACATGTTATTGTGCACTTGTCTGCCCTTGCCAAGATAACAAATAAGCTCTGTCTCAAAATCAGCTTATGTCTTTTGTTCATTACTTCTGCTGTAACCTCTTCCTAAATTCACTCCTCTGATGATTACAGACAGTCCTCTTAATTTTCTGTGTAAATCCATTTGGTTGGTTCTTGCATCACTGTTGCCCCTGAATTGAAAAAGCTCTTTTCTATAAACCTCAGACCGGATACAGAGTGTCCTCTGTACCCACTCTCACTCTTTTAAGGAAAAGCACATCCAAAATGAAGGCACCAGGAGCTACATGGGTTTTGTTCACCTCCTGTAATTTGAGCCCAGCCCTGAAAAGGCTACATAAAAACCGATGCTGACAACTACCTGGGGTGATCCAAGTACAGGAAACACTTCTTTTTACAGATTTAGTTTCTGGTAGGAAAAAAAAAAGTGCCACAACCCTTAACACTGTGTACTTCAGTACGGAAGGAGACCCACCCTAATTTACCAGGTCTTTGCCAAGCTAAACTCAAAAGTGCTTTTCGTTTCCCCCTCAAGAGATCATCTTTCCATTTATCTGGTCATCCTTCCCTCTCTTACTTCAGTTCATCCCTGATAACCAAAACAATATACTTATCCAGCTAAGTTATTTCTCAGAGAGACAGGGAGCGTTAACGCAACCCTGACTGGTAACTTAGGTTAACAAAAATTCCCTGCACAACTGTATCATCTTGGTCATTCAGTCTTCTTGTGACCAAACACACGTATCCTGCTTTTCAGCTGCTTCATCCCATTCCTACTTGGTCTTCAAGATCATCTAGGTTGTCCTGTAAAATATTCCAAGCTTTCCATGATTTCTTACTCTGTTGGTTCAGCAAATTTTATCTTCTACACATTCATCCTCCAAGGTCCTTAGTACAAACATTAACTGCAGAGGTATCCTAAAGCCATCCCTCAAAAGATCTCACAAGCAACCCATCCCCAGTTGCAGTTACCTCCCTTTCACCCGATTCTGCTCCAACCTCAAAATCCAATTTCTTCAGTTCAGCCATCCCCCACACAGCACTCTAACAACCATCTCATTGAACATCAATGAGATTAGGATCTACTAATTTCTCTACTCTAAAAATATAAATGAAATACACATTCTATAATTACTTATAATATAAATAATATAAATTTATCAGATTAATTTGGCAGAAACTATACCTATTTAGTTATACCTTTTTTCCCCGGAAAATTCTTGCTCTGGAACATAACGCTACTGTAGTCAGTCAACAGACCTGAAGTTACAGGGAACACCTGTTAACACCTTTTGAACATCTGGACAAGCATAATGCTTACATGTAGCACAGCTTCTAGTTTGAAGAAAATCCAACCTACCAGGTATTCAAATCTACACACTGCCTTCTTGCAGTTCTGTGATCTAAAAAGCAGTAAACAGATCCCATCAAACAACTTGATTCAATTGCAAGCCTGCAAAAATTGCAAAATTGGCCACGCTAAAGGCAAAGTAACTGTGATCCATTAAAACTCTCCACAAAACATACATCCAGTTCTATTTCTGAAGTGGATTAGCTCACAATTCGCAAAGCCTGTAACCTTACTGTAAGCCACAGAGATCCCACTGTGGTATTTGGCTGAGATAACTGCCTTCATCTTATGCATATTCTATATAAAAATAAACCAGGTAGGATTTCCCTGCTGTACTTTGAACAAATGCAATCATACAGCCACCATGAGTCTAAAATGTAATACTAAAGTCAAGTGCCCCATGATTTTTCTAAAGGTCTTTCCCCTCCATCTTCTCAATCACAGCATCATCCCCCTCTCTTTCCTCTCACTTGCTCCAAATCTCCTCCTTTCCCTGCTGCCCAGACCACATCCACACCTTTCTTCCTTCCTCCAAAACAACAGTGACCCAACAATGTCATTCTCATTTTGGCCCCACCTAGGAAAGTCATTTACCCGCTATATGTCCTATTAATACGGGCGTGACCCAAGGCCATTCAGATATATAAGACCAAGCATTTCCCAAGCCACCAACTGGAACAAACAGGAAACTCAACAATCACCTTTTAAACAGCTATGGGAAACATGAAGATGTCAAAGTAATTCACAAACTCATGGCAAGAAATACCAATTAAAGTGAGAAGTATTAAGTATCAACAGAGGATAAATTTTCTTATGGAGCAGAGCCAGCTTAGGCCGTTCCTCCCCTGCTCCAATCCAATCATTCCTGCCTCTTACCATGGCTCAACTCATCCTTCAACTTCTGGATAACTGAAACCACCATATTGAAAAATAAGTCTTTTACCTGCTATTTCTTTTCTTCATCAATCCTACTGGACCAACCCCTTCTTCTAAGCAAGGTCACATACCCATTCTATATTAGGTCTGAGAAGGTTTTTGAGTTAAAAGCCCCCTAACTGAGCACTGCACATGCTCTGCTCTATATCTCAAGTTATGGTCACTTTAGATGTGCATATCACAGTTAGTAATCCAGACTTGGTATCATTTAGCAGAAGAGCTCCTAAAAACATCAACCAAAATCCACCTAGCTTACTTTCCATAGGTCAACGGTCTCCATCTTCTGGCATAAACCCAGGTGCTACAGATAAATCATTTCTACCCTTCATCTTCAGCCAAAGATACTCTTTCCTTTATACATCCATCTATCCTTTCCAATTATCCTCTTTTTTGGGACAATCTGGTACCAGGCAATAGTCACAGATTATAAGCTTCAGGCCATAACGCTGTGGGGACCTGCCTTGCTACTTCTTGAAGCTCTTTAAAAGGCTAAGTCAAGCCACAGCCTTACATAGAAAATATCAAGACACTCCGTACTTTCTCAAGGAGGCATGGCAAAGAGTTTGTGTCTGAATTCTGGGACCGAGTAAGAAATTGAAAAAAATCCAATATACTAGAGTACAATTTTTTGTTAGCTTTAAGAATTTATGACAATCTACACACACACACAGTTGCTTCTAAACTAATGTTTCAGTACAGTGAAAAAAACAGCAGGTATGGAGGAAGAAACACACACCAGTTTTTGCTTAAATGTGCAAAACTATGAAAAATACTAGACAATCAAGTCCCCTGAGATCTGGGGATGCAGCTCATGTCTGAGTTTGCCTACAACTGTTAATACCACCTCTGCATCCTGGCAAATTGTCCTGCAACAGCAGCATGCTCCAGATCAAGCATGGGTACGTGACTACCAGTCGTGTACCTTTTTTTTTAAAAAAAAAATAAAAAATTAGAAGTACCAGAATATAAATCAACACCTTCTGCCACATGGACATAGTGGTTTTGATTGACTGCTGGGGGCACTAAAAGATTTGTGTTGGATACAGGTCTTACATCAATGCCTTTCTCAGGAACAAATTCTAGCACTGCCCCAAAAAATGAGTGACCTGGTACAACTCTGGAGATGGAAACTGAAGTATTCAGTTGCTTCTATCACCTAACAAAGTGTTTGTGAAATCAGTCACTTGATCATCTCCAGCCCCTACCAACATCCCTCTTTCTTCTGACTGAAATAAAAATAGCAATCCAAGAAATTATCTTAATTAACGCAGAGTCAAGGATATCCACAGCATCTTCTCAGAATGGGTTTGGATGGTTCACGTTTTGCTATTTCAGGAGCTTATGATGCATACTCCAACAGCCTTACCTACATCCTTCTCACACCGTATTTAATATCAGATTTGCTTATGTTCATTAACACCCTTGATATGCAAAACCTTCAGCTTCTCATGCCTCATTACTGATGGGAGCTACACAGCGTGCTTACCCAAGTGAGACACGTGATGTCAAGGCAGTTCACACCTTCTCCCTTGGACTGTTCAGAAAAGCCAAGTACCCATCTACTGCAGGGACTGCTGTAAGACCACCGAACTTCACCCATCCTTTTACCTCTCAGCCCAGTGACACCAAATACCCTGGGTACTACTAGAAGGCAGAAAGATGGTTTCCATTAGCTACTGCTAAATCTGGATGCACACAATTACAAGCATATGGGCACAAACTCTTACTTCCTTTAGAAACATAACAGCTTTGCCGAAACAGATGTTCCAGGAACAGCATGGAGCACCACCAGGCAGTCTGGACGACAGCAGATAGTGGAAACGGACTCCCAGAGCAATGCATGCATCCCATTAAGTATGGGAAGATCAAACAGCGAGGAGATTGTTTTACGAGTTCTAACGTCACCTCTTTTTCCAGTGTTTCAATGCTTTTATTCAGAAAAGTGCTACAAAAATAATCTCACATCTAGCAGACCTAGACTTAAAGCAAGAGGTTTAAACTCTTTTCCTGGTTAAGTTACAGAATATGTTATTTGATTACAAGCTAAAAATACTATCACATTCCTTCTTTCTTTAAGGAGCTCTTGAATTGATAATCCCACAACAAAAATAGGAAATATATTTTTTAATGCAACTGATTAACATTTTAGCTCACTTTGAAGCACTCACTGTATCCCTTTACCTGAAGGTTTTAATTCCAGACTGCTGACATTTTCTAAAAACGCATTATAGTTGAAAAATAAGTTACGGTGTTGACAGAGTGCAATGCTCACTGATCTGCCTCAGGCAATAAACCTGATTATGTGGCCACGCTGATCCCTCCTGGCCTCACCATTTTTCATGACGTAAAAATCATTCAGCCATAATCTTTTTTCTTTTTTTTTTCATTTTTTTCCTGATAATGAATTTAAGAGAAAGATAACAAAGCATCTAAAAGGGACCACAGTGACCTCAATACTCCTGCAAGCTATTTAACAAGCAAAGGGAGGCTCTGGAGCATAAGGTACTACGACAGCCATGGCAGACACTGGCGGTCATCTCAATTTTTTTATGTCAGCACTGAGTCCTTCTTCATGGAGCTTGTGGAGGAGATTGTGCTGGGGGCCTGCCAGCTCTGCTGGCAGCCACACAGACGCGGAAAGCTTTCATCTCATCTAAAAAGATAAGCAGAAAGGATTCCTCCTCCTGTTCAACTTCAGGTTGGCTTATACTTTAACAGGAATGACCATATCTTCCAAAATAAAAAAAAAAAAGTGCAAAGCATATGGCCTTGGTACACAATGAAGAACATCTCCTCTCCTTCATCAGTAGAGACCTAAGCTGGCATTTCAAAGGGGATCCAAACCACCTGTCTGCACCTACAAGGGAGGTCCACAAAGGAGATGCAGACCCACGCAGGGCAGCACCGGAGCAAGGCAGGAAGCCACTAAAGCAAAGCTCTTGAGCCCTCCTATGGAAACAGCACCGTGCTGTGGTTTAACCCCAGCCAGTAACTAAGTACCACACAGCCGCTCCTCACTCCCCACTTCACCCCACCCCCGGCTCCCCCCAGAGGGACAGGGAGGAGGGGGGAGGGGCGAGTAATAACTGTAACAAAAAGGAGAGAGAAGGGGAGAGGAATAAATTACAGGGTTAAGGGAGAAAAAAACCCAAGTGATGCACAATACAATTGCTCACCACCCACTGACCGATACCCAGCCAGCCCCATGAGCAGATGAGCAGCTATCAAGCTATCGTCAGGCCCCGACCAACTCCCCCCAGCTTATATACTGAGCATGACATTCTATGGTATGGCATATCCCTTCGGCTAGTTCAGGTCAGCTGGCCTGGCCGTGTCCCCTTCCAACTTTTTGTAGTGTCCGTGTGTCCCCCCCCGCGCCCCACTGTCTGACTGGTAGGGCCTGAGAACCTGACAAGTCCTTGACTTAGTATAAACATTACACAGCAACAGCCGAGAACACTAGTGTGCCATCAACATCACACTCTCACCAAATCCAAAACACAGCACTGCACCAGCTACCAAACAGAAAATTAACACTACCACAGCTGAAACCAGGTCACACTAACTTGTCCCTCTCCCACCCAAAGGGCAAAAATAGTCCCAAACAGCCTTACACCCCACACACAGCACCATTCACCTCTCAGCCAGTCCTGTCACAATATACACTTTACCACATTAACAGTAAAAACAGCACCCGATATTCCAAGTATTACACAGAAGATTCTGGCACAAACTCTGGGAAAGGTAAAATTAAATTGTTCTCTAGTCATGCTTAGAGCGCAAAAACCTGTTTCAGGTCACACTCCACTGGTCCTCCCCTACAGCACTCTCGCACACCTCATCCAAGTGATCTTTGATTTCCAACACCTTCCTTTGATGCTCAAGGATCTCCCTAGTCTCCTTATTACCCTCTTTTTGCTGGCAAAGGGTAAAAAGAAGGCAAGCCAGCAACACTAAATGCCTCTTCATGCACACATGTCTGGGCTCACGTGCATCCAAAATCCTCCCCACAAGCACTTTTTTAGGCAAAGCAACTCATTTACCACCAAGATGCCTATTTTTTTTCCCTACAGGACAATCTCTTAAAACTCAGATTTACCTAATAACATTAAAATGATAACTTACCAGTCTCTCATTGTCTTCTGAGGTTCTCTGGTAATGAGCTGCTAAAGCAACATAATCCTGCGCCTGCTTGTTACACTCTAAACACTTAAGTCCATGACGGATTAGTCTCAATGGGTCCATATAGAGGGGCAAGGCTGGCTGAGTGTTGGCAGGAATTCCTACCTCACCTCCTGAAGCAGCGCAGGGCTTACGCGAAGGAGAGGGTGAGTGCAAAGTCTGAGGAGCCAGAGAAGCTGAAGAGCTTGTAGGAGATGAAAACATTTGGTCTAAGGAAATTGGTTTCATTAGCAGCTGAGAACACTGCATGATAAATCCTTTGCTCTTATGATCTCTTGCATGTTTAAGCAAGCTACACTTATTAAAAAAAAGTAGCATAGTTGAACACTGAGTGCACATGACTTCAATATGAACGCTTCGCCGACTATAATGTTGAGTCAGGCTTTTCTCTAAGGCAAACGAGTCCCCACATTCCAGGCAACAATACCCAGAGGCAGGTAAATTAATATTGGTGTCACGTGGAGGGCTAAGGTTTGGAGTATATATTGGCACCGGATTGGCACTGTGTAGTACTTTATTAAATGCCTCCACAATGACAGGAGCAGCTTTCTTGACTTGGTGTACCAGCGGCACAGACATCTGCGTCACTTGAGGCTGACTTCGTCTCTGTGCGGATGACTTTGCCGTAACAGAAGCAGCAACACTATGCGGGACTAAGTTGAGATTTGCCAAGTGCACAGCTTTGGGAAGAAGGCTGGAGGTGGTCATGCTGGATGGCTGCACCACAATACCCTGCTGCTGCCTCTTGACACCTACTTTTATGGCACCGCCGCCACAGTTTGGCAGGGGAGATAAGGACACGGCACACGTGCTGTTTGCGGCAATATCTGTTTTCATACCATCTGCGTAAGGACTTGTTACGTTTGACAACTGGATAGCCACAGCAGCCCTGGTTTTGGCTGAATTCTTGCTAGCCTCACTTTCCATAACTGCACTAGTGTCAGGGGATGGGAAAGATTTTATAAACTCTTCAGCAGATGAGGTTTCCACAGGCGACTCTTCTGAAGATTTGCCCAACTCATCATTTTGTGGCAAAATTCTAGTTACAGTTCTTTTAATTTCACCAGAGGATGTCTTGATAGTCTTTATTCTAACTTTGGGAATAGCTGGCGGAGAGCCAGCTGCCATGGAAGGAGAGCCTTTTCCACTGCTATCACTGCACACACTCCGAGGACTCTCGGGCTGCTTGCTGGCCTTCCTTACCACCTCTAAGGGGCTTCGGGGACTCTTTGGCGACTTGGGCATTTTTGGACTTCCCTTCATCCCATCTTTAAAAGGAACAGGTTCCTTGGTAAGATTTGGCTGATCGCCTTTTGGAATACATGCAACCTTTTTGGCCTGAAGAGCTACTAACGCTGCCACGCAGGATGACAACTTTGAATGAGTTGGCTTTAACCTCTGGCGAGGTGGTACTGATGAAGAGATGTTCAGCTCGGGCACAGACCCCTTACTTTCTCCTAAATTATTGTGAGGGAGGTCTCCAAACACCAAGCCTTCTCCAAGAAAGCTACTGGTATCTACCAAGTCCTTGCTTGACTCCACAAACCTCTCTGCTGCTTTGTCTTGTTCTCTCCTGCTCATTTCCACCCTATTCTCTGGCTGAAAGTGGATTTCCATCTTTTGTTCCTTTTTACAGTACTGATCAAACATGCTTAATTCGGGCTCTGGTACCTTCCTAAGATGATCTAGTACTGAAGCTCCTGTCGGTATATACATCGAAGGCGGTGGAAAATATGGAGTTTGGGCATGTTTGGGTTTATCACCAATACTGTTCTCTTTGAATGTGTCCTCTGGTTCAGGGCTGGAAATCGGGCTAAACTGACTAAATGTTGGCAAAGGCTCTGATTTGGATTGGTCCAGTTTATCAGAGTAACTTCTTGAGCTGTCGCCATTAATAAAAGTTGACTCAAACTTGCCATAATTATGCACTAAAGCATGAGCTTCCGATGGCAGATCGGACCCACGAAACCCATTATGCAGCAGACCAGTCCCGAGGTGATTCCCCTCTTTTTCTGCTTCAAAGGACTCCTGGCGACTCGTGTTCTTCACTATCACACTCACAACAGGAGCATCAGAGGGAGGCAAAGAGTGGGACAAGGACACATTCTCATCTATGCAGATTCCCGATGACTTCAGGTGATTCTCATTCTCCTCCCCAGCTGATGGGATGGTCTCCTTGGCATCAAGGCTAGTCGGATCGGGGATGTCAAAAGCAGCCAAGAGGTCATCAAAATCTGGGGTTTTCATGTCCCCCATGATGAAAGCTACAATTAAAAGCAACAAAAAATATTTTATCAGATACAAAGTTTGTCCTTGGGGGAAATGTAAGATGGTTATGCAAACGAGCCGTATGTGATAAAAAAACACAACTGCCCAAAATGCTAACGCAGCAGGGTACAAAGACTAGAAACATCTGCAGCAGACACTTCAGCTTCCATTTTAACTATTCCAAGATCAACTGTTTATACACAAAGACATTAGCCCAGGTTTTTCAACACAACAGCGCCATTTCACAGGGCACTGTAGAGAAGGGACCTCTCCTGTCCTAGTTGTGCCTGGGGGGGATCAGCAAAAGCTCAGGTCCCATCCTGCTCGAGCTATCAGGGGCAGGTGGCAAGTGACATGACTGCCCTGCAACACAACCCGCACTCTCTGCGTTGTGGGCACAGCTGTTCCTGGTGCTTCAAGCAACATAGTGGGAGATAGCATCCCCTTCTCCCAGGGTCACACAGAACACAGCTAGTTCAAACATAACCTTTTAGGCAACACCAAGCGCATGCAGGGGACATTTTCAGCCTGTCAAGTGCATCACTACTCCAAAACTAGCCATTTTCATGGGCCTCAACAGAAAATATTCAGAAGGGCATTAGTACAAGGTTTTTCTGTTTAGCTGGGGCTTTCTTTAGAGCTAATAGGCAACAATCACTGCTGATTCCTCAATAGATCATCACATCTGAAGAATTCAGTCCTCCTTCAAGGAAAAAAGGCATGAGTAAACAGGTGGCCAAAGAGAAATAGGCCTGAAAAGCAAGATGAGTCCCTGCCCAGAGCAATTTAAATAATAGAAGTCTTTGGTAAATACCTCAATACAGCAGCTCAAAGCACCATAAACCAAGCAGAGTTTATTTGAAAAAGGGGCAATCCTTAATTAAGTAAAGTAATGTGAGGCAAAACTCCCCAAAGACAGAATAAAGGATTGTATCCAAATCATAACAAGAAATAAGTGTTGAAATCCAGCTCTCTCTTTATAAGCCCTCCAGAAGGGAAGTGGGGACTTAGACACTCGCCAGAGACCTATGACAGCAATAATCAAGCTCCGGTGAGACACATAATGAAAACTGACAGCACAGAATTACTTGAACATTTGTGTTTGCTACTGTCAGAGATACTGGTTTTCCCCTGTTTAATCAAAATATTTTCAAGTTAGCACAATATATAGTCTTCCCAAGTATTTAATAAGCCATTATTTTAATACATGTTCCATTTAAACCACCAATGTACGTGAACCAATGTATGCTGTATGCAGGGGAGGAAGAAACCCAAAAAGCATCAACTGAACTAGCAGAGCACCAGTTCTTACTGAGCACAAGCACCCACAGGCAAGGTAAGTCCTGCCACATTCATTTGACTTGGGCTGCATCAGCGCTGCCAAAGCCAGTGGCAAGCAAGGGAGACTGGGAGGGTGTCAAGAGCCCAGGAGAAGGGAGAAGAGGTGCAGGCAGAGAGGAGGACCCTGGGACAAGACAGAGGGAGAGAAAGCTGTCTGATACCTTCACAAAAGGCCACTGATTTCAGGCTGCTTTCATTATTTACTTTATTATTTATTGGGTTTAAAAGTTTGTCAAGCACTGCATTAAAACCAAACAATGCGCAACCCTTCCGGCCAGACTGCTGGTAGTGGGAACAATTTACAAAGCTAGGCCAGAAGAAATCACTTCAGTGTGGAACAAGAGGACATACTGGTCTCTGAGATTTAGTTCAGCTGTGCCTACAGACAAGCCCTGGAGGTGTTACTTTGGTTAATCTGCTACAAAACACTCTGCAGAGATTTACTTGGCTGAAGAGTGGCTTGCTGTGGTTTAGCTTAAACTTGTTCTCATTCTTAAATTAAACCACAAATATGAATGTCCACAGAGGGCTGTGCAATCATCTATAATCACATCCCTCAGCAAGGTAGGGCAGCTGTGCATTAAGTCCCTGGATACACCTCACATCACCAGCACCTGACAAGGACTTTTCACTAGCTGCAGTAACCTGCGATGTTTCAAGAGCATGGACCTGAAACTTCCCCCTCCTTGGAGTAGGAAAACTTCTGCCAGCTGGGAAAGAGCTAAGCACCATTCTGCTCCCCAAACTTCTGGCACACAAATCCTTCCACAAGGAAGACATTTCACCCATAACCTGAAATGCTCAAGTTTTATATACAGCAAAATGAGCTCACTAACTGCTCTTGACTTCTCCGTTCTCACGCTCGAACATGTATCCACGTCTTTGGATGTGGCAGTGTTTTAAAATACAAGACAAAATAAATCCGAGGTACCTGCAGCACTACAAAATATGTTTTTCTTGGAGGAAACCTTGCATTTTTAGCAGCTTTCCTGTACATCTTTGAGTCCTATAAAAGACTATTTTACACTCATTCCTATTACAGGAGCGCAAGCCTCTATGCAAGTTTTTTCTCCACAAAATTGCATCTTCAACCTGTCATACATGAAGCTACAATTTCTCAAAATAAAGCAGAATTGGACCCAGATTCTAGAGAAGTCCAAGTAAGTATCTGGCCAACAGAAGTGATTTTTAAATGATACAAATTTAAAATTTTTACTAAACACCGTTCATTTCTGTTCTCAGACAGCAAACAGAAAAAGTATATTAATGGAAATTATGTCAAAGCCTTTATTTTCAGCTTTCCTCACAAGAAAAGACCTCCATCCTTACTCCATCCGGCTTGTGCAAAGGACTTGCCTCAGAGCCCAAGCTCAGAACCCAACTTTCTCTCTCTGCTTGCCTATGAGAACATGGAGGTTAAGGTTTGCAAAGCAACAGAAGCGAACAAAATGAGCAGAGGAGGACTTACAGAGTAGAATGCATGTGCAAAACCAGCCTCACTATAGTGCCTTCCTCCAGGAGGCGGGGAACCTAGTAGCCTCCAAGCCATCCAAAAAAAACCCTGTGAACTTGCATGAGGCAGTATACGAGACCCCAGGGCCTTCTGCTGTGGCTAAGGTTCAAAACTTTGCAGCAGGGCAGAGGCACCAGCGTCCCACACAACATGGCACACAAACCTTTTGCTAGCGGTGCTATTCCCGGGGACTTTCGGAGATCTGCAGCAGCTCCTCTGCAGCTTTCAAACCAGCGCGTACCATACTGTGCAAGGAGGAGGTTCAAGGTTGTCACCTAATAGAAAAGCACAAAACTGCAATTACACCAAGGTTAGACAGTAAAGGAAAAAAAAAAAAGCAATAATAGCAAATACTGATAAAACTGCACAGGAACGCTGAGGTACAGGGGGCAACATGTGCCGAGGAGCGCTCCCGGGGCGGCAGCAGCAGGCACCTGCAGAGGGGCGGCCGGCGGGCAGCGCTGCCCCGCCAGGGAGCGCCGGGCCCCGGCGGGGCCACAGGCGGGACGGAGGGGGTGCCCGCCATGGGGCGGCGGCGCGGGGGCTGCCAGGGCCCTGCCGAGGCTGCAGGAGCAGGGAACCCCCGGCGGGCGGGGGGAGTTAAACCGGAGGCTTCAAGCGGCCAGCGGGACCCCGCGTTTCAACACCCGTTAAAGTTTCCGCAGCCCCGTACGGCAACACGCCGCTTCCCGCCCCGGCGGCGCGAGCGGGTCCCGGGGGCGCGGGAGGTCACCCGGCCCGTGGCAGGGCCGCCGCCCCCCGCCTCGGCCCACGCCGTCCCCACGCGCGACCCACCCAAGACAAAGGCCCAGGGCCACCCGCCGCCCGCCGCCCCCCCGCTGCCCGGGCCCCGCCGCCCGCCGCCGCGCTGACAGCCCAGCCCCGCCGCCCCCGGCCGCACGTGGGCGAGCCCCGCCGAAGTTAGTTTGTGCCGGCGCCGCCTGACCAGGCCGGGCCGGGCCGGGCCGCCGCGGGGGCCGGGCCCGGCGGCCGGAGACAAGCCGGGGGGGAGAGGCCAGGCCCCGGCGGCGGGGGGAAGGCGACGGGAGCCCCGCGGGCCGGAAGAGCCGGTGCGGCGGGCGGGCGGGTGCGCGGGGCTCCGGCTGCCGGCGGCGGGGCCACCCGCCCTGCCCGCGGGGCGGCAGCACCCGCCCAGCCGGCAGGAGGGCGCGGGGAGGGCGGAGGGCGAGCGGGAGGGGCGGGCCTCGGCGCGGCCGGGCCCGACCGGGCGGCACTCACCCACACAGGCGGCTTCTCTGAGGGCCCCACCACCGCCGCTGGGGCCCCGCACAGGCCTCACCCCGCACCGGACACCAACGGCCGCAACATGGCGGCGGCGGGCGGGGCCGGGGGCGGGGCGGGGCCGGGCCGGGGCACGGCGGGCCGCCCCCATCCCCCGGCGGCGGGCTCACGGCGGCGCCGGGAGCCTCCGCTTCGGCCGGGGCCTCCCCGCCCTCCCCGCCCCACAGGGCCCCGGCCGCGGAGCCTGGCCAGCGGCAGGCCTAGGCGTGAGTCCCGGTGCCCGCCTCCCGCCGGGTGCGGCTCCTGCCGCCCTGGCAACCCCCGGGCCTGCCCTCGGGTGCCGCGCTTCTCCGTCTGTAACGGCCCCACCGAAACCTGCCTTCTGGGGCGGCGGCGCCGCTCGGCGCTTCTCTGTGTCTCTGAGCTCCTTCCCCACCGCGTCCCACCAGCATGTCGATGTGTGCGATGTGACCTGGCACACGGTTAGGCTGGCTGGCCTGGAGATCGTCACTGGCTGCTCATGACTGTGCGAATGGCGTTAGATTTGTGTGTCGTGTGTGTGCGTGTGAGTGTGGCTCTGTCTGTCTGTCTGTCTCCCTGGCATAGGTCATTAGTATTTCTCACCTGTCGATGCTACTTGGTCAGAGTCTTCCCTAGCTGATAAAATTCCCAGGTAGGCGCTATCAAGTACTACAGTTTTAAAAAAATCATTTGTGGTGGCTTGTGCTGAATATCTTCCACAGTCAGTGATGGATTTGGAAGCAGCAGTGAGGCCGTCCCTGGAGAGCCGCATCCTGCGCTGGGCTCACCTCTACAAGAAAGCCTGGAGAGCCCCCAGTGAGGGCCACAAAGATCAAGAAGGGACTGGAGCATCTCACGTCTGAGGCAAGGCTCTGTGTGCTGTGACTGCCCATCCATCCTGGGGAATAGAAGGCTCAGGGGAATCTCATCAATGTCTGCAGATACCCGAAGGGATGGTGCAAAGAGGACAGAACCAGGCTTTTTTCAGTGGTGCCCAGTGCTAGGACCAGAGGCCATGAGCACAAACTCAAATGCAGGAGGTTCCTTCTGAACACCAGGAAACAATTTCCTCCGTGTGAGGGCAACTAAGCACTTGCACAGGTTGCCCAGGGAGGTTGTGGAGCCTCCATCCTTGGAGGTGTTCAAAAGCCATCTGGATTTCCTGGGCCCCCAGCTGTAGGTGGCCCTGCTTGAGCTTGGACCAGATGACCTCTGGAGGTCTCTTCCAACCTCAACCACTCTGTGATGCTGTGAAGCATTTTATGTTCAGGTGTGAATATGTCACCCTCTCATGGTAATGAAAGACAAGTATTCCTTGAGTTTGTCTTTCCTGTGACATCACATTGTTACCAACTAAACCTGGTAGTGGGCTTACAGCATTGTTCATACTGTATTTGTTTCTCAGCTGGTTAAATAATTTTTTTCCCTTGTCATCAGTCCCATGGGCAAATTATGTCTTCTTTTCTTTATTGGCACTCATAGCTTCACTTCCTTCATTTTTTAATTGGTGTCATCACCTTTCTCCTTTTGGAGATGATCAAAAAAAGCGCAAAGGAAGTCAAGAAGAGGGAACACTTTCAATATCACAACTGTTAGCTGTATTTTTAGTACGTCTCTATGAAAAACTGTTCAGGAGCTGTAAGTCATATCTAGTAAGAGAGCTGACATTTCTTACGCAATTTATAAAGATCTGCCACAGTCCTGAACAAGTTATGGCCTGCAGGAAAGCCACTGTGATTTGAAGGATTGTTCTAATTAAGAACTGCAACACCAATTGGGAATTTAGCCCTATCCCAGATGGCCAGGAGGAGAGGGAGCCCCAGACTGGCCGGGTGGGAAGGTCCCTTCCATTCCCCTCTTCAAGACAGCAAAGAGACAAAGAGGACTAAGGAGAATCTATATTCTTCTGTGCAATCTAAAAATCAGATTTCTTTTTTTATTTTTAGTCCAATGTGGGAACTTGACAAATCTGGAAATAAAAAAATTTATAATTTTTTTTGGGTGTACATTTGTCCCTTTAGGCTTGTTTCATGATCTGAGCTAAAGGTTTCGATGTGGAAGAGATAAAAGCTGTGGATCTGAAAGAGATGCTGTTACAAAGCAGCCCTCTGCACTCGAGATGTGCTGAGGCTGGAGCAGGAGCAGCACTGGTGGGAACCTCTGTGCCCTGGTGACACCTTGGTGATGGAAGCCCCTGGATGAAATACTCTCAAGTGATGTCCAGCTGCATCTGAGATCTTCACTTTTAATTCTTCCTCCTGCTTGGGGTTGTTGGTGCTTGCTTTTTAGCTGGGGGAAACTGGTTCTTCCCAGGTGCTCGCTATGTCAGAGGGTGTATGTAGGTAGGCAATCTGGCAAGTACAGTGAGACCCATTTTATTTATACATAATAAACGTAATAAAGTCTTGAGTGCTCATGCCTAGGCAACTGTCAGTTTTCAAATCAACGATTAATTTGTTTTTGTCAGAGCTCGGTGTTATAGAGAATTATGTTGAGCTGGCTGCAAAACTTGTGCGTTACAAAGCTATAATTAGTGTTTCAGAAACTTTGGGGAAGGTTTATTATTGGCAGGGTGAGAATGAATCTCCCAACACAAACATTCCTCTAAGCTAACAGCGTAGCCTTTGGCGTTATCTACAAAAAAAAAAAAAAATAAAATCAGTGTAACTTAAATCAGGGTAATTAATTACACATATGTCATATGTATACATTTAAAACCATTTACGCCTTTCACTCTGGCTTTTTGGTCTCCCTGACTCCCTGGGCATACTCTCTGCATTGCCCCAAACATACTTTCCCCCCCCTTTTTGCTTCTTGATACACATGCCAACAAGATGACACATCTCTTCAACAGGGATCCCTCTGTACAACAGTGATCAGGAGTCAGGAGTCATGGTACTCGCTTGCAGTGATGGAGACCTGACCTTAAGAATTCCTGTGTCAAATCAAAGAGAACAAACCCATGTATTCCAGTGAGTTTGGGAGTAGGAATAAGAACCCTAACTTGGCAAAATCCTGTTAGAGAAGAACTGTTTCATGCCCTACCATGCTTTTGATTCCCATTTAGTGGAGTTGGACATGTGACGAGATAGATGTGATTTCTTGCAGGGAGGCTGTACTCAAAGCCTGCCGAAATGGCAAGGATGCACATTTCCCATATCGGCTTTCACTAGCGCAATAGCAAACCCATTTTACTACTCAACTAGAAAACTGTAAGAATAACTTCCAGACGGTCAGTCAGTTTTCTTCACCCACGAGAACTGCATGCTCCAGTGCAGCACAGACATGTTCCAAGGACTGGGCAGGCAAGGACCCTTTGCACAATCCTCTGCGCCAACAGCAGAGATAGTGCAAAGTCCTGGGCTTCATATTGCTTTGCCTGAGTAGCATGGATGCAACCGCTTGCAGAGCTCTCCACCTGACTGCTGAACACAAGCTGGGCTCGCAGTGACCCCCTTCTTCTAGAGCTAGCTCCAGATGGGCTCACTGCCATGCTCCAGGCATGCTCCATGGCACGCTCCATGGCAAGATGGCCTTCTCAGGATGGTTCTCCTGCTGTAGCAGTGTTTCATGTGTCTGCAGCTCTGGGCCTGGCCTCAGGACTGGGGTGGCTGGGGGACACCATGGTTTCCCCATATGTTTCCCAGGGTGACAAGACTGGCTTGAGCTGTTCTTGCCTTTGAGCCTCCAGTTGCCCTGTGCATTGGCAGCAGGACTGCTCTGTGAATCAGAGAGAACTAGTTCAGGCTTCATAAACCTCTCTGGGGAAGAAACTAAACTTCATGACTTCCCTCATCAGCTTACACGTAGTCCCACAAGCAGCTGTGTGAGCAAAAATGAAGACTGGAGTAGTTGGCTTCCAGGTGGGAGCCAGCCAGAGGGAAAGCTGCTGTGGCAGAAAGACCAGAAGCATCAAGACACAGCCCACATTGCTCCTGGAAACGCTCCTGAACTTCGCTAGAAAATGTAACCAAAGCTTGAGAAAACTGCAAGGAGAATAATTCTATGAGGGTTCTTAACCAAAGCTTGAGAAAACTGCAAGGAGAATAATTCTATGAGGGTTCTCTCTCCTAAACTGCCTGTTGCACCCTCCAAGCAATTTCAGTGCAGTTGTACCTTGAAAAGCCTCACCAAGATTGCTTTGCACATCGATGAAAAGAGAGATAGTCATGTAGATGCCAGGGCAAGGCTGGTCTGTGTTGCAGGCATAACTGATTGATGAGAGGGACATTGTGGGCTTGGTGGTAGCTGTTGTGTAGTCCCATAGTTTGACCAACACGCTGAACTGCAACAGGGCGGTCCAGTGTAGGCAGGCTCAGCCCCAGACTGGGCTTTCTGCATAAAGCCTTTTTTTCTTCAATTAGTTTTTCCAATTAAACTTAATAGTAAAATGTTTATGTCAGAGACATCTCAGAAACCCTAACAGTCTGCACTTTCACTCCATCCTTACTATTTCAAGATGAATTTGTTGGGGAAGCAGAGCTTGTGTTCATATGTTACAATAGCCTTTGGTTATATTAAACTTTTTTTTTTTTCTCCAACAGGAGGAACAGGCAGTCAACACAACCGCATTTGAAGGTAAGGTAGGAAAGAAGAGGTGAGTAGATGAAATCGCACTGCATACAAACTATCTCACATAGCTAGGAGAGGCATTTAGGAGAATATATGAATATGTTTCCAGGTCCCAAACAAGGACTGAGTTCAATGTAGCCCCAAAACAAGGTGCAGGATTTTTGCTTTCTGTGCAAATGCATTGATAATCTTAAAGTGAACCTGACACTTCTGGCATCATCCAGTTGCGAGAGAGTTTTCATATTTAAATGCTAAAACTGGAACCACATACAGAAGCAAATTTTAGCATTACAGTAAGAATAAAGTAGCTCAGGAATGAGGGCTTCTGGTGCACAGCCCCACTGACTGTGCCGTTTCTGCTCTGGCTCGTACATACTTGAGCACATGTCTTTTTGCACTTCTCGGCATTGAAATGGTCTCAGGCACTTTCCCAGGTGCTCACAGGAGACTCGCTCATCTTACCCCTGGGCAGTGGAAAGGTCGCCAGGGACTGTGAGGCATCTGAGCTACTTAATCTGCAGCTGGGCAGCAAGCTGGGCGGCTCCAGCCTGTGGTGGAGTGGCACATGTTGAGGCTCTATCCCACAGCCTGTGCTGAGGAGCACGGCCTGAGGAGCACAGCCAGATTTCAAACTGTACCCAGTTTGGGGCAGAGGCTTTTCTTCACAGCTAGGGACAAGAGGATAGCTAGCAACCAAAGGATTTTTCTTATTGCTTTCCAAACATTGTGAGTTCCTAGGAATCGCACACATGAAGCAAAACAATCCTCCGTGTTTGATCTCCACCCTGTCATAGTTTCTGGTTGGTTTGTTGAGAGTTGGGTTTTTTTCCTGGAAAGTATTAAAATCTTTTCACTCATTTGAAACTTTAAAACTCAGTGGGTTTTTTTCAGAATTGTATGTTACTATTTTCTCCCTCAGCACAACAGTAGGAAAACACAGCTGAACCTTTACACTGGAAAAGTTTATATGTGAATTCTCTTCATCACAGCATTGATCTCCAGGTATTTGTTATCACACCATTATTTAAGTTCACATGCTAAAATGGACTGTTCACTTTGCCAGGACAGCCTCCATCATATCAGGAAATACTAAATTGTTGTGCAACTAGTTTGGCTCACTTCACGCTTCTCCCAGGAAAACCCACAGCTTGACCACGCAGCCACGCCGACACTGGGGGTGAAGTGGATAAAGCTCAGCATTTGACTCCACTTTCTGGGAAGCAGGCCAGCTTCATGTCACCCTTTCACAACACTGGAATGACTGCATAGCCCTGCAGTGGCACAGAACACAGTTTGGCTCGCACGTTTGCACTAGGAGCTGGCCTTCAGCTGTGTGGTGCCCGGCTGTGTCTCCACAGAGCTCCCTGGAGGTGTGCTCCCAGGCACTCGGCTGCCTCTTGCTCCCTGGTTAGCCTTTCCACCAAGCTCTCAGTCAAAGGAAAGATCCACGTCTCAGAGAAACTGCTGAATTTTCAACCTGGTTTGGATTTTGGTAACATAAATGTCTTCATCTTTGTGTCTCATTATTTCAGATGTTAGGGCAGAGCCCCCCTACATCTGCTCGCTTCACTCACGTTTATGCAGCAGGGGGATAAATGTAGACAAGTTGCTGCAGGTGTAGCATATCTTGCTTTCTTCCTCAGCGCTCTACTTGTGCTGCCTGGCACATGCGTGCCTCTGCCTCCTGCATCGCCTCTGCCTCTTTCATTTCCTTTGCCTCTTGATTTACTTCTGCCTTCTGCATTGCCTCTGCTGCCTACATTGCCTCTCCCTCCTGCATCTCCTGTGCCTGCTGCACTGCCTCTCATTTCTACATTGCCTTTGGCTCCCGCATCACCTTTAGTTTCTGCATCATGTGTCCCACGTGAGGTGGCAGGGGCAGAGCCATTTCACTTTGGGGCAGCCCACACTGGTACCACATAGGACATAGTTCGATGCCCCTCCGTAGGCCTTACTGAGACAAAGCTGGAGAAGAAGGCTGGTATTAAGCAGCAGTACTTACTCCTCTGCAGAGGCCACAGCCTTCAGCAACATCTCTCAGTGCTGCAGCTTCTGAGGAGCAGTTTTAGATGCAAAACCTATTTCCTAAAAGTTGATCCTTCTTGCCAATGACTTTGTCTCCCTTCTTCTCCAGACCTTTGGCTTTTTATCCCTAGAAGGAGAAAGTCCTTGGGAATTTATACACCATATCTTTCCTTCCTCTCTCACCTTGCTTTGTCCTTAAATTCAAACCTGGCTTTAACTGAGACAACTGGTGGTGTGTCCTGTGTGTCCCAGAGGCTTTTGCTGCATTGTAAGACTGACCAGACAGAGCTGGTCTCCACTCTGCCCTTGATAATAAGGTGTCTTCACACTCGTATGTCCCTGGAAAGAAGAGCTAGCTCTGAAACCCAGAATCAGGCTGTAACTGAGGAGCTGCAGCCCGTACGCTGGCACAGGCAGTGCTGTCAGCAGGGTGTGTAGCTTTCTGGCTCCCAAATCCTGTCCCCATGGGCAGGGTCTGCAAAGCAGAGGTTTCTTAGGCTTGTGTCTGTTGGCAAATTTGGGCTACAAGTCAACAAAAAAAGTGATGGTTCTGGCACCAAAAGGCATTAATTTGTTTATTGTTCAGTTTAACAGCAGGAGCTATCTCATCTGATTACTTTTACACACAGGTGACTGAGGTGTGGAGAAAGAAAAAAAATGATGCTATGTATCAGGAGACAGCATCTCATAAGAGCTGCAGGACAACGAATACTTTTTGTTCAAACCAAGCTTTGGGATAAATATGAAGAAAGATAGGAAACTATAAGGGGCTGTCACAAACAGGCTTTTCAGGAAAAAAAAGGAAACAATTGCAAGATTTGTTAAGGAGAAAATTATTTTTATGCGTCAAAAACACCAGGTACTGTGATGGTAAGAAAGCACTGTACTAGCACAGTCAAAAGTAATCTGAAACATAGTAGGCCTCCTCTGACCCCATCAACTGTGGATATTAGAATATTTACATGTTCTTTTTTATCCTGTTAGACATTCATTAGGCCCTCAGTTACGCTGTGCTGTCAATCAGGATGCTAAGTGATGGGCTGTGGTTGCTCAGATGTGTCAGTGAAAGACGTTTAAGTATAAGACAAACAAATGCCTCTGGCCTTCAAGAAACAATTTTGCAAAGGTTGAACTCGTATTGACTCATACCAGCGCAGCAGAGTGATGTGCTAAGTGCTCTTTCTGCAGCCTACCAGGAAGCAGAAGCGCTTCCTGTGAGAGAAAATAGTGGAGAGGAGCCAGGAATGAATAAGCAGCCTTATTGCATTGTGGATTAAAAAATCTCTTCCTATGAAAAGGCTGAGCAGATCTCATTACAGCCTTGATGAAGACAAAGAGTAAGATGATGTGGCAGACAGGTTAAAATAACCTACAGCTTTTGGGTAGGAAGGAAACGAGCAATAAAGGAATTGGCTGGTGTGGGAGGCAGCAGGTTTCTTTTCTTCTCCTAGAGCATCTTACCATGTCACATTGCTAGAGGTAGTGGGCTGCAGGGGTTTCTGGTGGACGTCCCTTCCATTCCTGTATCCCCTTTCCCCAGGGCAATGCTGCCAAAGCTGGACAGAGTCCTTTCTGAGGATTAGCATGTTGCTTTCTAATGGCACTGTTATTGCCATCACCTACAACCCCCCAACGTTAAGGTGCTTTTCAAAGAGAGGGTTCAATCTTGAAGATCCTGTGTTCAGGATCAGCACCTGCACAGCATGCCCGAAACACGCTTCCACTCAGTGCATGGTGTCATGGGTCTGAAGTGGATGGTGGTCTCTTTTCAGACCTAGGCTTCTGCATTTCTCTTCAGTGGCCGCCAGCCTTCCCAGGGCAGGGAACAGGAGCTCTACAGACAGGCTTAGACACTGGCTTTGGAGCTCAGCCCTGCAGAGTCAGGGCCAGCAGAGAAGGATGCACATCACACAAGTGCTTCAGGAAGAGCTGCTGCGCTTCTGCCAGCTGCCATGGGACCCTGTGTGTCTGAAACAGTCCTTTTGGTCTAGCCACCTAAACTACCTGAAGGAAACCACCGGAATGTGCTGGGGGTTCGCAACACTTTTCCTTATTTCCTGTTGGAGGAGCTGAGGTGGGTTGACTGGGCTAATGTCAAAGGGAAGAGCATTAAACAGACTCTTGTTTTGTCTCACTAAGTGATAAGCAGCCATCACCTGAGGAACTCCAAAGCCTGATAGACACAGCAAGCAGATGGAAGGATCTATTTTATACTTTCTGTAAATCTTCCCTTCTGCCCAAGATCCTTCTATTTTTCCATCCAGATTGATCGTACTTTTCAGCATGCTTCTTGGTGTTCTCCACTGCATCCTCAACAGGACTGTCCCAAATCAGTGCCAAGACCAGACCTGCCAGATGAGTTCTCACTTTTTGTGTGAAGCTATTAGCTTTGGCATTTCCATTTCACAAGCAGCAGATGCTTCACTCAAGGGCTACATGCACAAAAGTGCTGAAGACACACGTGTACTCAAAGTTCACTGAAATCTGAGCCCAGGCTGGGGCTGCTCCCTGCACACAGTCCTTCTCCAGGCAGTGGGCAGAGGAGCTTGGTCCATGGTTGCAGCTGCAGGTCATCTTGCTGCTTCTTGTGATTTTGGTCACCAGGGTGGGTCTACAGTGTCCCTCTGGCTTGCAGGAGAGGGACCCTACGGGTGCCTGACCCATTGCAGCCAGTGTCCTGGGGAGCCCCTTCAGCAATGCTGATGTGATGGGTGAGGGCAGATGGGCACCCATAAGACTGCAGTATTGGGAAGGAATCCAGTGGCTCTGTTATGCCAGCAGTATGCACTGACAAAGATGATCCCAAAGCTGGAAATGTGTTAGTAGTTGTCCTGGTTTTGGCTGCAACAGGGTTAAATTTCTTCTTGTAGCTGGTGCAGCACTGTGTTTGGGATTTGGTGTGAGACCAATGCTGATAGCACACCAATGGGTTTGGTTGTTGCTGGGTAATGTTTACACCAAGTCAAGGACATTTCAGTTTCTCAGGACCTGCCAGCAAGAGGGCTGGAGGGGCACAGGGAATTGGGAGGGTACACAGCCAGGGCAGCTGACGCAAACCAGCCAAAGAGGCATTCCATACCATGTGACATCATGCCAAGTGTATAAACTTGGGGAAGTTGGCTGGGGCCTGGGGATTGTTCCTCAGAGACTGGCTGGGCATCAGTCAGCGGGTGGTGGGCAGTCATGTTGTGCATCAGTTGTTTTCTTTTCTCCCTTCCCTTTGGATTTCATTCCTATTCCCCTCTCCTTTTCATTATAACTGTTACTATTATTATTGTTCTTTTGGGTTTATTTTATTTCAATTATTAAATTGTTCTTATCTCAGTCCTTGAGTTTTAAAATCCTTTCTGATTCTCCTCCCCATCCCTCTGAGTGAGGGGAAGTGAGGGAATGGCTGTGTGGTACTTAGCTACCGCTGGGGTTAAACCACAACAGTAATTAAATTTCAGATTTTCTCTGATTAACATGGATGCCAGGGAGACTCTTTTGAAAGATATAGAAAGCAAAAAGATGAGAGTAACTCAGCAGCAGTGGGACTTTGGAGAACAGTATAGTGAATGAAGGTATCATAGTGAATGAAGGTATCAGTTTCACAGCAGTGATCGTGGTCTAAGGCTATTTCTTGGCAAGGGTTGTAGAGAGTGCATGGATCTCATTAGACCAGCTGCTGCTGTTGGGGGGGCAGGGGAAGAGGCTCCCTTGTTGAACCTCCACTGCTCTTCCCATACCACCTTTGCCTGAAAGCTCTCCAGAAAAACATTACACAAATGCCACTTTCATAAAAAAAGCAACAATTCTCTGAAGTCTTTTCCCTCTTCACCCTTCAAATGCTACCAAAGCAATCATCCAAAACAAGCTCACAGGGAGTGCGCCAAGCTTGAGCACTACATGCAAATCCTGTCCTGCAGACATAGCTGAGATCTCTGCCCATCATGGTGTGATCAAACTACACTGTGTGCATGTCACACTGGGAAATCCTCCAGTCTGGGAGTATTCAAACAGTCTCACTGAAACTAGGTGAGAAAACCAAACCTACTACATGAATTTGCATAGCCAACATGCCTGAGAGCCCCCCCCCCCCCCCCGTCAGCAATGAGAGTACTGTCCTCCTAAAGCAGCTGCTCTGCACTCTCGGATCTCTCAGGCATGATTATCCAGGGAGATCTACAAAATAACTTCAAAAAAGAGAATTATAACTTTGAGTAACAAGATTTGTAATTCATGTCTCCAGCAAGCACCAGGGCTGCATCACCTTCCTCTGCCCGTGCTCTTTGCTAAATGCTTTTGCATTCAACAGGCAGCAAAAACTGTCTTCTCTTTTTGTCTCTCCATTAGCTGAGAGAGATACAATCCCAGCTGTCCTAGCTAACATGCCCCTCTGCTCACTGGGAACCACCTCTCATTCCTCTCAAATTACTCCATCTATTAACACAATCAAGCTATGCTTAGAAGAATCATTCCCAAGATACCATTTCCCTCTCTGGTTCATAAATGGATCTTCTTTAGGAAAAATATGAATCCCCATCCTACTACTAGGGGAAGCCCCCAAGGTATCTGCACACACACCCATCCTCTGTCACCAATGGGGCAAATGACCCAGGACAATGTGAAGCATCAGCAGGGAGAAGCGTCCTTGCATTGGCCACATTTCTGGTTTTATCTTTTCCTCGTCAAAAACAAACTTCAGGAAAGCATGAAAAGGCAGAAGACAGAAGCTAAACAGAATTTCACAGCAATTTTTATAGACTCCCAGAAGGACTTAGGGTGGAAGGACACCCTGGAGGTCCCCAGGTCAACCTCCTGTTTGAAGCAAGACTGCCCACAGACCTTGTTCAGGCCACTCTCAGTGCATTCTTTCAATATATAAATGGGGCTTATAAGAAAGATGAGGAAGTTTTTTACCTGGGCCTGTAGTGACTAGGCAGGGGGCAATGGTTTTAAACTGAAAGAGGACAGACTGAGACTGGATACAAGGAAGAAATTTTTTACAATGATCGTGGTGAGACATGGGAAGAGGTTGCCCAGAGAAGCTGTGCATGCCCCACCACTGGAAATGTTCAAGATCAGGTTTGATGGGGCTTTGAGTAACCTGGTGTAGTGAAAGATGTCCATGTCCATGTCAGGGGGTCGAATTAGATGACCTTTACAAGGTCCCTTCAAACACAAACCATTCTGTGATTCCATGATTTTGATGCCTAGGGCGTTTGTGACCCTAATGCTCCTGACAATGCCAGCTGAAAAAAAATGAATTTATGAGTCCTCATGGAGGCAGGGATGTGGTGGGTGTTCCTCACTGAGAACCAAATCTTTACCAATGTTTCTGGTGTTAGACAGACCACCTTGGTGCTCTGCTTTTCTCTGAAAAGCAGAGAGGTTATCAGGCCATCATAAGCCCGCTGTACAACACTGGGGCTGTTTCGGGGCACAAGGGAATGACTTAGCAAAAATCAAAAGCCTGGGCAAAAAATCAATAACAACCAAAAATTAGAAAAAAACATGCTTTTGGAAGCATCTTCCCGGAGAACAAAGCAAGTGAAGCACCACAGTTATTTCTGTAGCTTTCTCTGGCTCATGAACTACACTTCTTACTCAGCCCGTCACTTCTGCACCGTGCAGTGATGGTTTGTCTAGACTGAAGGCTACAAACAGGGACCATGCCACACAACTTGCTCATCACAAGAACTGAGTGCGCTCATGCACGCATCCTGGCACAGACTCGCAGATAGATGCCTCAAAGAAAGGAAACCGGAAGACAAAGCCCCAGAGGTGCACTACTGCACACCAGCCAGGGCCACTGCTGCACAGATGTGTTGCGGGAGCATGTTGGACCAGTGTGTGCATGCTCCCTGACACTCATACTGCAAAATGCAGAAGGGCACATACCTACAAGTACCAAGACATACGTACCAAATCCTTGCCAGACTCCCAGAGCTCTCCGCCACACCAGATCTCCTCCAGATCTCTACTACGACAGCACAGATACATTTATATTCCCCAGAAAGTTTCCCCCCAAAGGCAGCCCAAGGACTCCACGAGTGAGCACCTGAGAAGATGCAGATCCCTCAGATACCTGGAGATAAAAGCAGTCATTAAAAAGGCATAAACAAAGGGCATCATGGTTGTTTTGCGACATCTCCAGACTTGAGAGGAGGCTGAAATAACCTTTACATAATCCCATTAGCATTTCCAGTGAAAACAATGGCATTTTAGGAGGCATAACAATGTATTTTCTTATCATCCAGAAATGTCAAAGGTATTTATCTGATTTAATATATTATAATTGATATTAAGCAACATAGAAGAATAAGGGAAGCAGGCAGGACATGGCTGCAGTGACACAGCAGAAGCTGCCTTCTACTTTTCCAGTAATGTATCTGTCATTCAGTGGGCTGGGCAGCAGCCAGGTCTGGGAGCAACACCCCTTTTCTATTGACTCTACAGAAAACAGGACTTTCTGTCTTGCCACGCTGTGGTAAGGGCCCCAGATGCAGAGGCAGGCTCCCCCACGCTCGCAAGGTTGCCACTTAACACTGTTGCACTGCCACATCCCTGCAGGAGCCGACACTAACTGCTGCAGCCCCACAGAGGGACATGCAGCCATGCTCTCCGTGATGATGCCTTTGCATTCAGAATGGTAGCAGGTCGGGACCAGCACCCCTTCTCTGGGTCCACAACCTGCCCCACCTTATGGCCCTGTGATCAGGTAGGGACAAGCTGTTGGCCCAAGGGACTTGTGGTCCAATGTTTCAGTGGGTGCCCCACTGGTGCACAGGGTCTGTGACCACGCAGCACTTGGGTAAGTATCTCATATTTCTCATCTCTGGTAGGGAATGGAAATTAGGAGGTTATTCTTTGCTGAAACATTCTGGAAAGTCATAGCTGAAATCTCTCACTTGTCTCTTCCATCTGTTTATTTTTACCACTTAATAACACGTCTGTCTCATCAACTATTCCTGACACCATGGCAAGAAAATCCAACTCAGTGAAGACAGCTTTATCAAAGAGACATTAGCTACTCATCACTGTGTGACACAGCGTCAGTTCTTGTGTGTACGAAGTCTGGTCTGTAGTTTCAAAGGGTGTCTTCCATCTCTTTGAGGAGGTGGTATGGCCAATATATTTGAAATTGTTGAGTATTATGCAAAAGGTTACCCAAACTGTGAAGATAAGCAACTTCAAGCACTTCAAGGATTCTCATTTGTTTGGCGATACACTTTTTCTCTTCACTGCCACATGATGTACCTAATTTCAAGTGATTAGTAACAATGGCAAAGCAGTCATTGAAATAATCTTTGACAGAGGAAAAAATTCTGGGGCCATATAAAGAGCCTGTGCTGTCCATAATTTCTCACCATTGATAAAGTCCTCGTCTGCAGGTTTCACCATGACACCAAACCTGCTTCTGTCTGCTGTCCAAAGAGGCATCCCAGCTCTCTGCAGAGGAGTAGCTTGCCTGAAGGCAGGTCAGCGGTGTTTATCTCCTTTTTGATTTGAGCAATCTTGGGTTTATTGTCTTTGCAGTGGATGGCTTCATTCACTCATTCCCAGTTTCATTACTGAACAATCCACTTGTTGGGGAAGCCTGGAAGAGGAAGAACTGAAGCTGAAACATCTTACATTTGCAAATCAACTGTTTTACCACCTTTCCCTTATTTTCTAGACCTGCCATAGTTTTTGTTTTTAGAAGTTTTGCAACCAGCTGAGCTGAACCAATGTCCTCATTTGCTTTCTGGACAGGGAGCAGAGATATTTCACTGAAACAGAGTCTTGCATCTCCCAGTTTGCTTGCTGCTCGGAATCACTCAGAACACGTATACTCTCTTGGGCATATATTCTGGTAGCAGAATCACAGAAGTGTTGGTTAGAAGGGACCTAGTCCAACCTCCTATTCAAGGCAGGATGACTGCCAACATTAGGAGGGAGGAGAGCACAGCCGTGGGTGTTTCCATGTGCAAAGCATGATGGATAAAGGCCATCTGTGACACACTGCCTTTTGATAGCACCACCTGGATTTAACAATTCTAGACCTCCTTACTAGTCCTGAGTCTGGTATCTTCAATTACCATCTTGCGCATGGTCCTGTTACGCTTACAGGAAGTAGACTGCCACTACTTGGTATTTCAGAAGTGATCCTCAGCTGATGACCAAATGAGTGCATTTTAGAAAAAAAAAAAAAAAAAAGCAACTTCTCTATTAGATCAGTTCAAGGGATCATCCTATTCAATCCTTGCCTACGAGAAAGGTAGCACAGCTGCTAAAGACCATGATAACCTGCCCTTTGGGAAGCTCCTTCCTTCCCTGGCAAGGAATGGCCAGCAAATGTCTTTAGGATGTCTTCTGCCTATATGAGAAGCTACTTCCAAAACCCAGGGAAAGAGAACCGAAACAGCACTCTTGAGTCTTGCAGTTTCCCTGTATGTCCCTCTGTACATTCTACTATACTGTGCGCATCCTTTCCGCAAGGTGCCATCCAGGCCCAGACCGATTTGGTTGCCTGCTGTCCTGAGATCAACCTGAGAAAATTCTCAAGGTTGCAGGGTTTCCAATGCTCCAATGGTCAGAAAGGTCAGGAAACAGCATGAGAAAATTTCAGCTCATCAGTCTGACAACTATAAGCAACAGCAAACAGCATCTATAGTAGGAAGTGTCAAGCAAGTGTACCTACTAGACAGCACCACTAGCTCTGCCCTGCAATGCAAAGTAGGAAATAATCTGGCAGGTTCTACAATAGTTATTACAGACATCTCTATCAAGTGGAAAATAAAGAGAACCTACCAGTTTCTAAAGAGTAAATTCACTCTTATGTGATGGAGAAGGATTTATTCCAAAAAGCTGGAGGGAGGTAAGTGAGCTGGTAAGTGAAACAGCCTCCACATTGACCCTTTTTTCCCCAGAAGCAATTCCTTCAATGAAGTTCTGCCTTAGCCAGCATCCCAGGTGTGTTGTGACACTGCTGCACCACAGATGTTTCATGAGCCCATCTAAGGCTTTCCTCAAGATCGCTCAAAGAGAGGACACACCTCTGGGATACTCCTTCAGCTCTGACCTCAACCAGACCTGCACGGTAGGCAGCATAACCCCCAGAAAGCAAATGACAAGCTGCTGCTTTGCATGGAGGGGGCATTTTCCACTCTGTTGAGGCTGCTTCATTAAATCCACACAGGATCCAGCGGTCTCACCCACACACCACCCTGTAAGGTATGCTTATTACCTTCACTTTATGCCGACAACATGTGCCACCCATTTTTCTGTAATCTACCCAAGTTACAGCCCAGTTTACAGAGCAACTCGGTCATCTGGGCTAATCCAGCCAGCTATAAACTCATTACCAACCACCCAAATATCACTGTTTTTTACCAGATAAGGTGCAGAACTCAATGGCTGGCTGGTATGGCTGGGATGAAAGTTTGTTGTTTCTGTATTCACTAGTCTGACTGTGGTGAGAGATGACCCAGGAGGTGGTGGAGGACTTTCTGTCCCTCTGTTGCACGCCTGAGAAAGGTAATGAATAAAACATGTCTTTGCACTACAGAGGATGGAAATGTGCATAGGTACCCACCATCAGGCTCCAGTCCTCCTCTTCTGTACCAACACCTTTGTTGGGTCCAATAGGAGGCAGCTCTTGCCCAGAGACAGCAGGGATGGCTCAGTGCCCAACACGAAGCTGTATGAACCAAGAAACACCCCGTGTTCTGCCTTGCCTCCATGATGCTTCTTGGAGACATGGGAATGGCACGTGGCACTAATGCCCCAGTAATTGCATCTGAAACACCCACAGTGACATGCAGATGCCTCAGCTACTCAAAGGTGCCAGGAAGATCCTTTTGGCTTGAGAGCACACTTTGGTGTCATCTGCCTTCATAGCTGTGTTCCTACCTGGCATGAGATATGAACCCATTGCTTCCACTGCCCTTTTATCCCTAACTTGCAGGTTTACTTGCATGACCAATTCTTTTGACGCAGAAAGAGCTGCCTTATGCTTATCCATCTCTTTGATTGAGACTGGAGAGTGGCTGATCTGGGACAGATCTACCCCTTGCTTGCTTTGGTCACAAAAAAGCCAGCTGAAAACAAATTTTAAGGAATCTGCTGCCAACAGAAGGGTGCCGGGCTCAGGTCATATGCCATTGTACATATAACATGCTTCTTCACCATGTGCTGGGCCAGCAATTTTCCAGTAACTAAATAAAACAGACAGAAATGGCATTTCCCTGATTTTCACTACATTGTTTTCCCAGTCCTTTTGGGCACACTTGCCTTGTTTTGTAAGGAACTGCCAAACATCAGCAAACGAGCAGAGAACTGCATCCCAAACAAACTCTATAGCAGAAGAACACATGAGGCTGTTGACCCAGGTCCTTCCCTTCAACACATCTACATTAGCAGAGAGGAAAAAAAGGGCATCTATCTGAAAAAATTATTGCACATTTTACAGGAGTTGCTGTTTTCATCAGATTAATTAATGTTTTAAAGCTTTAGTTCACTTGGTGATTCTCTAACAGCAGACCTGGGCAAAGGGAAAGCAGCAGTAACTACGTAAATGCTGAACAGCTGTTTGCAGCCTCTGGGCACAGACTGTCCCAGAAACAGTAGGAAGCAGAGGACAGGAGCTGTGGTTATGAAGGAATAAGTGAATGTATGGAGGCAGAGAAGGAATGTAAATTGGAGCAGATTTCTTGGTCCCACTTTGCCTGCAGTTGTGCATCTAATGAAGGAGTCCCAGCCTTTAATGGGTTTTGTAGTCCTGGGAGAAGCAAACCAAGTAATGAACTGGTTTTCTTACTAAAGGTAGTACAAAGACTACACACAGGGAGTTCACCCATACCGCCCAGCCACAGGATCTGTCCAGGCTATGACCCTGCAAAGAAACGCAATGGGATAGCGTAAGATTTCCAGATTTTTAAGTTTGGAGATATCATCTGCTACTTCAGAAAATGCATGGAAAAGCATGGAAATCTACTAAAAATCAGTGGGGACAGAGGAATAACCTGAAATGACATAGAAAGATGGGTGGCATACACATTGTCAGGTGAGAAAGGGAAGCAGTACGAATGGCTGCTTGTTGTGGTGTCAGTGCCGTGACAAAGGGGAAGCCAGAGAGATATGGCAGCAAGAGGTGAAGTCAGGTCACACAGAGGTGAGGGGAAAGCAGTGTTGTCCAGGAGCCAGGATGGATGGAAGAAGCTGCAATGAAGAGAGAAACCGAGCATTGAGTGGACAAAGGCTGCTGGGACTACTGGGCCACAGGCATGCTGGGCAGAGCAGAGTAGGAAATGCTGGTGCATTGCACAGAGGTGGCTGCTCCTTCCTTCCTATCTGCTTCAGGCTTGCCGCAGGGAGCCTATGAAGCCCAAGGACTACGGCTGCAAGTTGGGAAGGCTGCAGATTGGGAAGAATGTGGTCAAGAGAAGCGCAGTAATCTTGGATGAGTCGTCTGCCCTCGACGCTGGGAGAGAGAAACACAGATTCAAGGGCAAATTTACTGGCACTGAACGGTTATACCACCACAGGGGAGTTTGGATTTCACATGTAAGGCAGGGGGCTGAAGGCAGACACAGCTTCACCCCCTCCTACAATGAACCCAGCCAGTGGCTGGGTAGCAGGCTGTGATGGCCAGAGGCCCAGGGCACACTCAAACTCCACCTTTGCAATTCAGTTTTGCAAGTGCTTGTGTTCTCAGTGATAATACAGTCTCTGAGGTGCACAGAAACATGGTGGTAGCCCTAGGCTTGGCTGCAGGGTCTCCTTGAAGGAGCAGGACAGCTGATGACAGGGACAAGTCCTGTGGCTGGCACTGGGATGGGAGGCTTCCTAAGTTTGACCCAGCCACCTGAGAGCCACGCTTTCCAAAGGAGACTGCTAATTCACAATGAATCCTGACATTATTTTATCTACATGTTTCACCTGACACTATTTAATCCTATCTAGTATCATTTGATCCACCTTCTAAATCCAAACTTCAATATGACATTACTTAAAAAAAGGAATAATCTTCACACATTAGAGCCTGGAAGTTAGAGTTCAAAGCATAAAAACCCATTAGGTCAGTATTAAGTTACACCCTGGTCATCAGAGGGAAAAACTAAGGCAGTTAACTCAGAGCCACATGAAACTTGCATTCAAAGACACCAACAGTGTTTTATTCAGACAAAATAAACAGCCTTGCTTTGAATGAGATTATCATTCATATGAGATGACATTTGCCATGATTATGCGAGCCAGAAACACATCTTGCCCCAACAGTATAGGACGGTGTAAATCATCCTCATAGAGGCAACAACTCTCAGCTCCTCCCAAATGCCATCACAGCCATTCCCACTGCCCTGTCTTAAGTTTCTGCTGGTGTTGAGTTGATCTTCGGCTCTCCCTTCCACTATTATTTTCTGATTTAGTTTCTCTATCAGTCCATCTTATTTAAGCTACATCCTGTAATTTTAAAAATCTTTTTTTAGCTTTACATTTTTTCCTAGGAGACTTTCTAGACTTGAGCCAGATGGGGCCCCCCTCTTCTTTCTCTTGGCTCTACTCACTGTAAGGAGAATAAAAGCCTCCTCTGTTCTCTTTGGACAGGTTTCCAGCACTTATAGGACAGTTTATCTGGAAGGAACATTTCATATTTTTCCATGCGGCAACAGATACCATAGATGGGAGATGCAAGTATCTTCACTGCTAAAGAACAAAAACTCAGAAAATGCCCTCTCCATCCCTCTTTTAGACCAAGATGGAAGACAGACTTTGGGCACTCTCCTTGCCCCACCATCCTTGACCTCTCAAGAAGTCTTTGATCTCCAAGCACTTTCTTCCACAAGACCACAACGGCCTGAAGGGACCTCGTGGCAGTCTCTGGTCCAGCACCCTGTCAGCTTGGATCAGTTCATCAGCACCTTCTCCAGTCCAGAGTGACCTGTCACCCAAGGATGGAGATCCCATACTTTGTTGGGGTCAGTGGCTTCTATTGAACTATTTGACCACCCTCCCAGTCCCTTGCTGAGCAATTACCTGAAGCAATGATGAAACCTTTATCAAACAAGTATTAGAGAAGCAGGCAGGGAGGGGACTATGCCCACATGGTTGTCCTTTAGCTCCTGCCCACCTGTGGCTCCCTCTGGACAGCTGGTTGTCCCTGAAAGGTAGTGCTTGAGGTTGCCCACAGTGAATGTACCCACATTGTGAACGCCACAAAGACAGGCACTCACTTTGAAAAACAATTTTCACAATAACTTTTTTGAGGTTCTTTACCTTCCATCCTGGTCTTTCCATCTCTCACATGTAGGAAATTCTGCATCTGACAGGAACTCAGAACCACACAAGACTCAACATGCTTTAATGCCCCTATGTACCACTAGAAGGGGCACACGTAAGTACACCTGCCTGGTGGCTACTACTTATGGAAAACCAGCCTTCACTGTAAACACACACTTGATGGAACATCTGACCTTCCTTTTCCTGGCAAGCAATTGTCTTGCCCCAGGTATAAATACATTCTTTAGAAATACATAAATGCATAACTTAAAAACTGCTTTGACACAGGCAGGACTCATAAGGAAAGAAAACCATGCTGCAGTCCCAGGGGAGAACTTGTACATTCACAGCTCCATCTGGATCCCTTGGTCAAACCTTGTGTCCCTTGCACAAGTGCAATGAGAATCAGCAGTTGTAGCTGGGTTTGGAGGCTGTGTCACTGCTGTAGCACAGGTCTGTAGTGTTTATAGGTTTCATGTTTAATGCTGTTAGGTTCACTTTCAGGTAAAGTCTAATTGCAGAAAGTATCAGCCGGTGCCCTTGACTTTAAGTGATACTGGGTTTTGCCTGGCAGTGTTATGACTTGTCAAGTGGCCCCGTCCTCCACCAGACACGACAATGACTCCTTGCTGATTCCTGCTGCTCCCATGGGACAAGGGTTATTTCCAGTGGGCTTCAGACCCCGCACACCACAGGGTGCAGATGGGAGAAGCCTTTCCAAAAAAAGCAGCCTTGGCCTCATTTGGATAGGGTGATCACTGAGGCTGGAAAGCAGCTGGTGGATTTTGTTGTATTTAGCCTTCAAATAACTGTTGCCTCTATTAAAAACAGCAGTTCCCAAGGCTGGCCATGTTCACCAGCAGGAGTCAAGGGTAGTCCTGCCCTGGGCCAGCCCGGAGCAGTGCTGAGCAGAGCTCACTGAGGTCGTTCTCGTCGTTCTCCTCTGGCTCACCACTGGAGTTGGAGGGGTTGCTGCTGGGCAAGCTGTGGCCAGAGCCTGTCCTCAGAGATGCTTTCCCCTTTGGGTCCCCACTCAGCGCCGACACAACCTGGAGGCACATGCTGCCTGTGCAAGCAGGAGTTGTCTGGTAGTTTGGCTGGGAGTAATTCCTCTGGCTGAAAAACTGCCCTAGCAGAGACTTCTGGAGGGTTGTTTGCAGGCTTTCACAAGTCCTCTGTTTTGTGCTCAGCTGAGTGTAATGCAAATCCAACTGCAGGACCACGTCTGTCTGGAAGGGGAGAACAAAGGACACAAAGTGAATCAGAGACAGACTTGAAGCAGAGCTTTTTCTCTGTTGCCACTGTCAACAAAACTGAGACTCTGCTGGCTGTCCTGTAGGCTCACAGCCCCATGCTGTGGCATGATGCAGCAATGCTACTGCCAGAGAAAATGAGCAGTTGCATACACTTGATGACATTTGTGAACCTCAACCATGGTTTATGGATTTTAAGAGTTCTCCTAAAATCAGGCCACCTAACTTGAGAACTCATTAGCCCAGTTCAGGGCACTGTCACTGAGAGCATCACTCCCAGGACACTGGCACAGGGGAGCAGATGGGGAGAGGGACTGCACACGGGCAAGCTGCACCCACACAAGGAACAGCATGATGTTCATCCCAGCCAGGGCATGGGGCTGCTGCACACACAGGAGGAAAGTATGCAAGGGAAGGAATATGAACCACTTAACACACACATCACACAGTAAAAGCCAATAGTTTTCAACAGCAGTGCTCCATAGGGATCCATTTGCAGCCTAGCACTATTTTAGATTTTTATAAAGGATGGTGAAGAAATCGGAAAATAACCATATTCATGGCAGCCAAATCCCTGAATGTGAACCCCCAACACAGCACTGTGCCTGAGATGCCGGGCTGTGCAAAGTAGGGAGATGTATAATGAAGCAAGAAAAAAAAAATTAGCAGGCAGTGCAGTGTCCAGATCTCATGTCTGCACTTAAAAGCAATGCTGAATGCTTGGGAAGGGTTCAGAAAAGAGCTCCAGGAACAATCAAGGACTGGAAGAGCTGCCATATGCTGAGACATGTCATGCACTCAGCAAACAGAGCTTGTTGTAGGCAGATCCAGGCAGCAGCTCAAGAGCAACATTCGGTGTGAGCTTGTGTGGAACAGAGCAGATAAGCTGGCAAAATCCAATGGCTGAGTGTTGGAGAAGGGAAAAAAAAAACCAAAATGAGAAACAAGGTGCACACTGCTATTTTTGGAGAGATAATCTGCTGGAAGAGATGAGCTAGGGGACTAACAATTCTGCCTCTCTCATGGTATTTAAGTAGTTCAAGGGTCTTTTTAAGTATGCCAAAGATGCATAGCTTGGATTCAGGCTTGATAGTGTCACCCTGACAGCAGGGGATAAACTCTCCCACTGCTTTAGATCCACTGCTTAGATGGCCAGCCCATGAGCCCATCTCTCAGGCAAGCACACAGACTAGCAAGACATTCTTAATCTTAAATATTTGGGCCGGTCTAATCTCCCCTAGGCTGACAGAGGCAAAGAACAGCCCCCTGGCCAGGCAGCACAGAAAAACAGAGTAAACCAAGATAAAGAGGATGGCTTTTGTGCCTTGAAGGTCAACAAGTTCATCTAACATCAATCTGGATGTTACACCAACACAAGCATGCCAAGCACCTTCCACATGGAATCAAGAGACAGTCAAGAGGGGCACATCCAGCTAGAGCCAGCAGGGATGGGGAGTACCAGGGTGCAGGTGAACCACAGAGATTTGCACCTGGCAGCTCCCTACCTGGATCTTCTGTAGTCCACAGAGCTGGAAGACACAGTCCAGCTCCTCTCGCTTGTACACAGAGGCGAGGAGAGACTCCACTTGGTCCAGGTGACTCTCTTTCAGGATGGCTGTGTGGTCCATCTCCTGGGTCAGGAAAACAAAGAGGAAACAAGGAAATTTCAGCATCAGGCATGGAGGTACAACTGCCCATCAAACGTGCTGCTTCTCTGCACACAGCAGTGCCTGGGGCTAGGCTGTGCCCTTGGCACTTTGGCTAATGGAAATGCTGCATACACTAATGGAAATACTACAGAGTGCAAGTAACAGAAATACAGAGATTTTACACACTCGCCTTGTGCATATCAATGGGAAGACCTAACTAAACATCCCTTGAGCATGTTTGCCAGGAAAACTGTGGTATAATGGGATTTCCACCAGAGCATATAGCAGCAACAGCTGGTATCACAGCCACCTGTAGACTAAGCAGTGTGTCAAGGAGGACGTTTTCCAAGAGCACAGTTGGAGGAAGCTCTGAGTTGTGCTGGGTGCTGAGTTAGTGCTTCACCATCTACAGAACTGGCAATTCTTGCTGAATTACTCAAACTTATCCAAAACAGTGAGGAAAGCCAGAAAGGATCTTGCACAAGTCTCAGAGCTCTTGTTTACAACCTTGGCACAGTTTTCTGCCCTGACTTTGTTGCACCAGCTGTCATGGCCTTTGACCGGAACTGCTACCCTACTCATTTCCCATCCCATGCTTACACTACTGCTTATTCCCACACACGTGCAGTAACTTGCATCAGCCTTGACCTCAGTTGCATCTCCTTCTAGAATCTAACCCTGTCTTTCAACACCTTGCAGAGATTCCCGGAGTTACAGCATCTGTGTATTTAATAAGTGCATGCTATGGTGCATCACTGAGGTCATTAATGACAAGTAAAAACCAAACCCACAGCCCTGGTTTTTCAAAAGAAACAATGCATTCAATCACCCTCAGAGTAGGGAAGTTCTCAGTTTTAAGTGGAATTTCCTGCATTTCAGTTTGTGCCCATGGCCTCTGGTTTTGCCACTGGGCACCACTGAGAAGAGCCAGGCTCTGTCTTCTTTGCATCCTCCCTGCAGGTTTTTATATAAATTGATGAGATCCTCCTGAGCCTTCTCTTCTCCAGGCTGAACAGTCCCAGCTCTCAGCTTTTCTTCTTTTCAGTCTCTTCATTACCTTTGTGGTTCTTCACTGGGCTCTCTCCAGTATGTTCATGTCTCTCTTGTACTAAGGAGCCCAGAACTGGACATGGCTCTGCCGATGCGGCCTCACCAGGGCTGAGCAGAGGGGACAGATCACCTCCCTCAGCTTGCTGGCAGCTCTCCTCCAAATGCAGCCCAGGATCCCATTTGCTTTCTTCACTGTGCAGGCAGCAATACATTGCTGGCTTATGGTCAGCATAGCATCTATGATGTCTGCCACCACCCCCAGGGCCTTTTCTGCTAAGTTGATTTCTAGCCTCTTGACCCGCAGCTGTGCCTATATATGGGGTTATTCCTTCTCAGATACAGGACTTTACATTTCCCCTTGTTGAACTCTAAGATTCCTGCTGGCCCATTTCTCCAGCCTGCCCATGTCCCTCTGGATGTCAGCACAACCCCCTGGTGCATCAGCTGTTCCTACCAGTTTTGCATGAGCAGCAAACTTGCTGAGGGGATGCTCTGCCCCATCATCCAGATCAATCTTTAATGAAGATGTAAACCAGTATTGGTCCTACTACTGATGCCTGGGGCTCCCCACTATTGGCATCTATCTAGACTTCATGCCACTGATCACAGCCTTTTGAGTCTGGCAGCTGAGCCAGTTTTCAATCCACTTCATCTACTTATCTAGTCTGGTACCTCATCACCTGGTCTATGAGGATATTACAGGAGAAAGTATCAAAAGCCTTGCTAAATCAAAATAAACAATATCCACTGCTCTCCCCTCATTCACTGAGCTAGTAATTTCAATGCAGAAGGCTATCAGGTTATCAGGCAGAGCCTCTCCTTTGGCGACTGCTCCCAATAATCTTCTTGTCCTTGCTATGTTTGTAAAGGGCTTCAGGGATTATTGGCTCTATCACCTTCCCAGGGATCAAGGTGAAGTTGATCTGTCTGTAGTTGCCCAAATCTTTGCTCTTGCCCTTCTCAAAGGCAGGAGTGAGACTGGCTTTCTCCCAGGCATCAGGAAGACCACCATGAACTGATGTAGAATGGCCTTACAGTCTCATCACCATCTCTGTCAACACTCATGGGTGCACCCTGTCAGGTCCCATGAATCTGTGAATGTCCAGTTTGTTTAAGCACTCCATGAACTGGTCCTCTTCCACCAACTGTAAGTCTACCTTGCTCCAGACCTTCCCCTTAGTGTCAGGGTTCTGGGAGCCCTGAAGGCTGGTCTGATTAGTAAAGACAGAGGTGATGAAAGCATTGAGTATCTCAAACTTTTCCATGCCCTGCATCACCAGGGACCCTATCCCATTTAGCAGTGGGCTCATATTTCCTCTTGCTTTTCCTTTGCCAATATACTTGTAGAAGCCCCTCTTGTTGCCACCAGATTCCGTTCCAGATGGGCTTTGGCTTTCCTAACCCCACGTCTATGTGCTTGAACCACATCTCTATAGTCTTCCTATGTCATCTACCCTTGCTTTCACCTCTTGCACACCTCCTTTTCATGCATGAGCTTAGTTAGGAGTCTCTGGCATATCCATGCAGGCCTCCTGCCACCTATGCTTGACTCCCTGATCATCAGGATCCTTGAAAATCCACCAGCTCTCCTGGACCTGTTGTCTCTCCAGGGCCACGTCCCACAGGAACACAGCTCTCCAGCCTAGTGACCTTCAAGACATTCACTTAGGTGAGGAGCTACCTAATCTTGAGGGATGAGTTAAAGCCCTGACACATAAGATTCAAAGCCCCTCAGCTGACAGTAACTCGTTATCCACAAGTATCCACACTCTGCTAAATTCCCTGCCTCAATAACCTCCTGTGCCAATGACTTCCACAAAGTAATTACAGTGCATGCAGGTAAGTATTCCCTTCCTTTAGTCTCCTTGATCATTTCTGGCTGTGTAGGAGTCAGGAAATGGAGAAGAGCTTTTTTCTAAACATTTTTTTAGCCAATTCATAATTATTTATAAATGTTTTCCCATGGTGGACTGCATTTTTTAATAAAGATGATGCCCAAAGTTTTGGCTGGCCCAGAGTTTCTGATATTCTACATAAACTGGGGAAAGTGTGACTGGAGAGGCCATTAGGTCAATCAGCTCCAGATCAAGTGACTTGAAAACAAGGAGATCCAACAGAGTTTTTTAAAAGTAAGCACTTAAACAGCACAGAGCAAAAAAAAAAAAATGGGAAAGTTTTAGCTCTCAGTATCATTCCTTTCTACAGGTGTCCTACAGCAGCCTCTCTCACTGAAGACTGCGCTTGTCAAGTAAAAAATGCAAGCCAGGCATGACACAAGATGGGAGAGAACACTACCTCTGGACAACGAAAGAAAATTGATCAATGATAGAAAATTCCACAACAATTATCTCTGGCAAGCCCAGGCTCTCTGCTTAAGTCACTTTGATAAGCAGAATGTGGCAAATGGTGGGAAAACTACGATTTCCTCAGCCAAATGTCTCCCTGGGTTCCTTCCCCAGGGCTTGTAACATGCACCTCACACTAAGCCTGTTTCTGTTGGCCTTCAGCCTCCAACTCCTGCATCTCAGCAATGCAAGCGTGACCCAGACAGTTCCCCAGCTCGCCTCAGCATCCCTGAGGAGGGCTGGCACAGCGAGGATGCAGCCAGCTTGCCCAGATCCTGCCCTCCTGCAGGCACCCGTGCATCTCCCTGTGGTCTCACAGGCAAGAGGGGGTGGCCTCGCTGTGGATGTTTAAAGTGGGGTAGATTAATTGCAATCCGGAGAGGATGTGCTGTCACATCAGCAGGCACCACCGGAGGTCAGTGTGACCTAGCACTGCCCCGGAGTAGGACAGGGATGGGGATCCTACTGCCCTGGCATTACAGGGGTCCCTTTCTGGTCTCCCCAGTCCCTTCTGGAGACAGCTCTGGATGCAGGAGCAGGCAGCCGGGTCCCCCTTACCCTACAACTGCACATGTGGGGTAGATGCACACAAACACATGCAGACACGCACACACACAACTTTCATGCATGATTAGGGAGCTCACAGGGGAAAACGATGCTCCAGCTTGGAAATGGGCAGGATCAGGCTCCAAACCTCCTGCTGGATGCACCGCGTTGCATCAGTGACCACAACATACTTAGGGGCAGCATACCTCCAGGAGCAACAAGGGCTGAAAAATCCACCACAGTTATACTACGCTTCAGAGAAAGGACTACAGAAAATGAGGAAGATTGTTAGCAAAACACAGCAGCAAATTTAATCTTTAGAGGTGGCATGGAGACCACCAGGAAAGGCCACGCTGTGCATGTAGTCTGTTAGGAAAGGTGTGAGAAAGGGTACAAGGAAGCAGGGAAGAAGTATATTGTTGCATTAAGATATATTAGCACAGTGGGCTAAGGAGGCATGATTCAAAAAGCCACATCTGCTTCCAAACATGGAAAACAGAAAGGCACTTCACCTCAGTCAGATTAAATGCAGTAATTTAACCAGGCAGGTCAGAAATCTGTCTGAGTGGCAACAGCTAAAGGCACCAAAACTTGAACTACATACTTTGTGATGCATTAGGAGCAAGGGAGGCAGTCTGCGGGGCACTCGAAGAGGTGTTTGCAGAGAGAATTATTTGCATCAGAGGTAGCAGACAAGGGAATCCTTTTCCATGTGGGTTCAGCCTTTCCCAGCCCTTAGGGCCCCTCGGACTCACCCTAACCACTCTCCCAACTCTGCCCTGGGTAAGAAACTTAGTGGGAACTCAGGAGAAGGGGACCAGCCAGAGGACTCACAGTGGGCTGGCAAAGCAGGAGGCGAGCATCAACCACATGGTCTGGGGCAGGCTGCAACTTGGCGCACACATACATCAGGTTGGAGAAGAGCCAGTGGAAGTGGAGCTCCACCTGTGCCCCACAGGGGAAGATCACCATTTTGCTCAGCGGCTCTGGAAGGGAAAGCCAAAGAGGGTCAGCTCCTCAGAGAGCCCTGCCAACACTTCTCTGCAGACCTATGTCCCTGAGGGGTACTGGGACCCCCAGCTCTCTCCTCCCCCTCCACCTGATAGCCCTCCCCATTCTCTGCATGGTTTACCGTGGCTGCATCCCCAGCACTCAGCAGTTGCTCCCAAGGGATAGATCGGGTCTGTCAGGGACCGGGCTTCCTTCAGAGTGTGTTTGATCTCCATCACCTGCTTCCCAGTGACCAAGGGATCCTGGCCAATGTCTGGGGGAGAGAGTTTGGAGGTGCAAGGGTCACTCCAGGTTCCTTATTTATCTCCCTGCCTTTTCAGACCCTACCTGAACATCTCCATACTGCTGCCAGGTTACTAAAAGCTCACACGGGGCATGTCCTGTGATTTGGTTTTGTCCTTGTTTTTGCTGAGATAGAGTTAAGTTTCTTCTTAGTAGCCGGTACAGTGCTGTGTTTTGGATTTAGTACGAGAATAATGTTGATAACACATCAGTATTTCAGTTGTTGCTTAGCAGTGCTTACTCTAAATCGAGGACTTTAAGTTTCCCATGCTCTGCTAATGAGCAGGTGCACAAGAAGCCAGGAGGGAGCAGAGCCAGGACAGCTGACTTGAACTAGCCAAAGCGATATATCATACCATAGAATGTCATGCTCAGTATATAAACTGGAGGAAGTTGGCTGGGAGGGGCCAATCACTGGTCAGGGAGTGGCTGGGCATCAGTCAGCAGCTGGCAAGCAACTGTATTGTGCATCAGTTGTCTTTCTTGGGTTTTATTTCTCCCTTTTTGTTGTCTCCCTTTTCATCATCATTATTATAAAATTATTAATTGTTAAACTGTTCTTGTCTCAACCCACAGATTTTACCTTTTTCCCAATCCTCCTCCCCATTCCACCATGGTGGGGTGGATGAGTGAGGGGCTGCATGGTACTTAGTTGCTGGCTGGGGTTAAACCACAACAGGTTTTTAGGGAGGGACAGCTGGCTGGCAGGCAGTGATGGGGTGGCATGGAGCCACTCAATTTCTGCTGCTATTTCTTCCCACCCCTGCTACTGACACAGGTGTTTTGTAGCTCATCCCTTACCTTCTAACACATCCTCCAGCATGTGCGTAACCTTTTTCTCTTGCAGAATATGTTTCTTCAGGTACTTCATAAAGATCCCAGAGGTGAACTCCCCATCCTGCAATTCATAGGCTTCTGCATCTTCGCTCCTGCAAGAGTAAGGACTCATCCTCACATTTCTGCAATAGGCACAAAGCCCCAGGGGTGAGTCAGAGTTTGCTGACACCATCCAGACTCTGTTGGATGAGTCCGAATTAGCTCCTTAAGCTAATGACACTGAGTGCTTGGTTTTGGCCCAGGAAAGGCTAGGAAGAGCACAGGATGGGAAAAAGCAGCAGAGAGGGGTGGGAGAGAAGAACACAGCCTCTTTTGCCAGCCTAGGTGGGTGACAACAGTTGAAAAGACAGTAGAACTGGCACTGGAGCAGTAAGCAACACTGATCATCTCGCACTCATTCTCTCAGGAGGCTTCAACTGACCTCAGAGCACACACACCTTGGGAATCAGGCTCAGGCCTGGAAGTATAGATTACAAGAGCTGATACAGGTTATGTGTTGAGGTGGCAACTGATGCAGGAAAGAAGTGCCTGAACAGCAAATGCTAGAGATGAAGGGTGAGCACCAGAGGAAACACAAGAGAAGACTTCTCAAGTCTCCAAAGCTACCAACGGATGCGAGAAGATGTGGCTGCGCCAACATTTGATTCTGTGTCACAGTGTAAGGATGGCAAAATGCACTTACGTGGCATAGCCATAAATGGTATTGCCCCAGGGCTCCAGTGGCTGCACCTGGGAGAGGGCACACTCTGGGTTGTACCTAGAAGAGGAGACAAAGGTACGAGTCAATATCGAGGTAATCCATCAGCATATGCCTGGAGGGGACAGAGACTGTATGCTCCACGACATCCATCTCCTACGTATGGCAATAACACCAACCCTCACATCAAATATAACCACCCATATTACTTGGGCAGCAACAGAGGCTAAAGCCTGGAGCCCTATGAAGAACACAAACCACAGGGAAACAACAAGTATATAGGGCTAGCTCTGACCTGTCTGCACCGGTGAACTGCTCCTTGCCTTGAAGTAAGCCTGGAAGCTGTGGGTGCAACAATGCCTCCTCACTCCTGAGGCTGTCTTTTAACACATCCAGGCAGCAGCACATGCAGAGAACATACGAGTTCATTGTGGCCCAAGGGATGACTGTCCCTAAGAAGTCAGAGGCATGTATATTGCATGGCTATGGCTCAATCACCTGTCCCAGGGGTCTGGGATACCCCACAGGTCCCTTCCAGACCATGCACACACCTTCTGCCCCAGGAAACCAAAGCACACTACAGCTGATAGACCTCCGGATCCCACTCAGAGATGGGATCAGGACACACATCCAGGTCTCAAAGCCCAAAACTGGTCCCAGCACCTTGGTTCAGATGCAGGTCAGTGAGAATAGATCCTGTTATTTCCAAAATCAGGTAGGTGTGGGGTAACAGTCCTAGTTTCCACTGAAAAAGTTATTATGGGTGCACTTAATGGCCAAGCCTTGCCCATCTGACTGCAGCCAGACTGAACAGCATGGGAAACAGCCGCCTCCAGTTTACATCAATGACTTGAAGCTGTTCCGAATCGCACAGGGCCAACAGTCAAGCACAGAGGCAGCAACATTGTGTTATTCAATTCCAGCAGTTATCTGGGGCTGAAGCTGGCACACTAAGAAGAGCAGAGGGGACGGCTATATTGCCATCAGCCAGCACATTACCTACTGCTGGCGGCACAGTCTGGAGATGTTTAATGGCAGTATTCATCTGGCTTGTCTAAGTTTTCTAAAGATGATCAGAAGAGTAAATGTGGAAAAGGAGCTATGCTTCTAAATATGAAGATTTAGCAGAGAGATTTATCTGCTCCTGAGCTGCACCTAAATGAACACAGAAATCTGGGATTCCAGGTCCGAGGAGAAATGAGACATGGGATCCCAAAATAAGAAGAGGTCCTGCTGTCCCCATGCTGGGCACATCTACCCAAACCTGCACATACAAGAGATGATGCCAACCTTTTGTGATGGCACCAGCAGGCATCCAGAGCTCTGGCAAGGCCAGCTAGTGCCTGCAGCAGAAATGCTGGCTGTGATCCCCTGCCCCAGCAGGAGAAAAGCTCCAGCAGAGGCATTTCTAGATCATGACCAAACACAGGGAGTGGCCTGACAGCAGAGAAGGTGGCAGCCCTCCTTCCTGCTCCAGACCGCCCCCACCCCCCAAAAAAAAAAAAATCAAGTTACACAGCAAATCCCATGCAATCTGTTTCTGACCTGCATCCCAGATGGTGTCATCCTGCTGCCCTATCTCCTAAGCAGCACATGCTAAAAACCCTCATAAATCAGGGAGCTCCTGGAAGAGGCAACCACATCCACCCAAAATTAGCACACAAATATATGAGGCTACACACAGGCTCCATGCTCCTGGTTCCTCTGCTGAAGCTGAACATCTGCTACCACTTGGCAAAGGGAGATGTGTTTCTCATTGCCTTGGCATTTCTGATGCTGACATATGGGGTGAAGAGATACTCCAGGTGAGATCCCTCTGAGCACACACACAGCTCCTCCCAATTCATGCACAGCTGAGCAAACTGTTGACAGACTTGCAGCATCAGTCCAACCAAAAGGGCACTGGAAAAGGAGGCCCCAGGAGCCTTGTTTTACAGAGTGGTGTAAACACACACAACTATGAAATCCAGATGCTTTGCTGAGCTGAAATAGTGACTTCTTGAGAAAAACGAGTTCAGGAGAGAGCTTCTACAAGCAATCCCCCACAACCCTGGGATTAACACCTACTGCACTAGGTGCTGTGCTTGCTGTGGGAAAAGGGAGGAAAGAAGTGTGAGGTCTGGGGGAGGAGAGAGAACAGCCACACCACCATGCCTAAACATCACAGCAGATCTCACACTGCATTCTTTTCCCAAAGCATCATTAAAACTCTGCTGAGCATGGAAATCACTGGCAACGCCAAGAAAGGAGACATCAGCTCCAAATCTATTTCATAGATTGTCACCATTCACATTAGTGAGCCCTCCACAACACCACACCCCCTCCCCATCACACACTGCCCTTGGATGGACTACCAGCAGCCTGGAGGCACACTAGCCCAGCTTCACTGGCGCATCTATGAGAGCCAGGTGCTCCTGCTCAGCTGCAAGCCAACCCCTGCCTGGTATCATGCTGGGGAGAGCAGCAAGATGCTGCCACGTGTACCAGGGGGCACTTGACAGTGCAGGGAAGCAACATGCTCTACTCTCAGCAGCAGTGGTGAGCAAAAAGGTGGAAAGGGGATGCTTCGCTACAGGGCATTCAGAGGAGGTATCAAAGGACATCAAGCTCCAGCGATGCTGGCAACTCAGAGCTGTAGCAGCAGGATAAGCCCCAGCGCAGATAGCTTGTAAACTACTCAAAGTCAGCATTCCCACCTCTGCAGCTAAAAGGCATCAGAGAGTTAATATCTTTCAAGGGGCTAGCAGCTCTTTCAGGGCAGTGGTATCAAAATCTTGTTGTCCTTCTGGTTCTTAGTGCAGGAACCACAGAAGGAAGAGGAAGACTGTTCTACATTTGCCCTCCAGGTCTTTTCTGACCCGTAAATCTGCCTCAGGAGACTGAAAGAAATGAGGTAATGACACCTTCTACTGGAATAGTCCACCTACCTCTGCTGAAAATGGGTGAGCAGTAATTTTCTGCAGCCCACAAGCTGCAGGATAGAAATCTGCAGACCAATGGAATGTGATGGGCTTTCCACAGACAGAGGGCAAAAAGCTGATCTCTGACCTCAGCAGCAGCCTGGGTCCCACTTCACAACATGACCACTTCAGAAGCATTTAAGGCCAGTAAAAACCAAATAGCACAGCTTAAAATATTGCCCCATTGTGCTGCACTCTTCTCACTGGGATGTTAACAAAAACACAGCCAGGAGGAGAGAGGTAAGCTAAACAGTGCCAGCCTGAGCACGTGGGCAACATGTACCATGAAAGCACAAGGTCAGTGAGATGCTGCTACAGCCTGCCAGGTCAGGTGTTTCAGTGCAGGGGGCTGAAACACAAAAAGACAAAACCTATGCTGAGTTTCAGCCAACAATTTATGCCAGGGAAGAGCCATCCCTCCACAGACTTTAGGCAACTTGCCTGCATTTTCCAGGCTTCTTCACCCCAAAAAAATCAAGGAAGGTCTCCAGCTCCTTCTCTCCAGCAGATCTCAGGCATCATCTAATGCTCTTTGCACCTAATACCTGACCAACTGGTCTCCCCAGGACATCCTGCAAGACCTGACAGTCTTGCTGATTTTATGACACAGCCCAATCCATAGGAACACCCCACGTGGTAGTGTAGAAGCCCACTGCTGAAGCAGGGGCTGAGGCTCACAGCTGTTTCCCCTGACCCCTTGAAATGCCACACTCTGCCCATCCCGGGTGAGGAAGGGGGAATGCACCCTACCATTTCCTGCAGGTGTCTAACAGGATGAGGTTCAGGGCTGTCTGCTGTTGCTGCATCTTCTGGAGGATCCTCTGCACACTGATGCAGTTCTCAGGGGCATAGGGTTGTGGAGCATCAATGGGGACCATGTAGTTCCTCCCTGAATGTTCGTACCCATGCCCAGCATAGTAGAATATAGCTGCGAACACCAAGAGGAGAGGACGAGTCACGATGCAAACCTGCAGGTCAGTAACCAGCTCCCCACAGCCATGTCCCACTTCCTGTCCTGAGGAGATACTGGTGCAGGACAGACCTAGACCAGTGGCACCTATGAAACTGGAGCTATGTTGACCTCACAATTTCAACCTTTTTTCCAGTCCATTCCCCTCTGCAGATTTGGAAGCAGCCCTGAGAGGCTCTCCTGTACTTGTTTTTTCCAGCACAGTTTGTCAGGAGACCCCAAAGTGGCTGGGTTTACACGTTTCCATAACCATCTATGCTACCACACCCAAGCTCAGTATCTGCCCAGCTGAGTACCACCTTTGAACAAAGTTTCAATCACCAGCTCTTTCCAAGAATATGACAACAGACGAAGCATGGAAGTCTTTTACCATGATGGAAGACACATTCACAGCTTTTAAAATGAGAAGCTCCTCAGCTTCTTAGTTTTGGGGGAGAGGCTAGCAATGATTAGGTGATGGGAAACACTCTCCAGATTTCAAAAGCCTGCCTGTATTTACAAACCTAAAAGCTGGTGAAAAATGAGAGACAGAGAGATGAGTTCTTCAGATGCCCAGAACATGCGGACCACATACTTCAACAACCTCAGACCAGATACCAGCTCTGTAAGGCAGGAGAAGAGTCAGACTCATCCAGTTGTTGGTAGGAAGTCCAACACCTAACAAGAACTTTGGTTTTGAGTTTTACTCGTAAGCACATAAAACTTTGTAATGGTTTCTGCCCTCACAGGAAATGGCAACACAGGGGCATTCAGCTTGGAAAGCCAGCACAGAAGAGCTCAGCATGGCCCAAGCTGGTGCTTCCCTCAAACCCCTGAGTTTGGTAAAAGGCTTTCCTTCTGCACAGGGATCCGCATGGGGGCTGTAGCTTCCTGAAAAGAAGCTGTACATTAGCGGCCTACCTCTTCCCAGCATCAATGCAATTGCTTGGAGGATCCTGGCGAAAGCCAGCTTAGGGAACTTAAATGTGTTAAAAATTGCAAGGTGATGCAAACAGTTGCACTACCACAATTGAGGGCTTGTGAAGAACCAGAGGTCTGAAATGGGAACAAGTGGCTAAGAGGCCAAAGCAGGAGGAATTTTTCAGATTTGCTGCCAAAGCCCCTGCTTCACTGAGTAACCTCTCTACTTTCTCTCCACTGTTCCTGCCCCTGTAGTTCACAGGACATTCACTTTGATCTCTGATGCTGCAAAGGATGCAGTGAATGGGGGCAGGAGCTGAAGAACTAAAATCATGATCTCATCATATGGAGGATGGAAAGCATGACCTCATAGTAAAAAAGGCCTCAAGTCACCTTTGGTTTCTATTCTTAGAGGACAATGGAAAGTTACTCAAATGGCTGTTCTCACAGGTGCCACAAGGTTTGGGTTCCTCTTCTTGTAGATTGCCTGCCAGACACAGTGGGCTCTGATCTACAGAAGTTTAAATTTTCTTTCACAACTTGCAAATCAAGCCACAAGAACCTCCCCTGAGACTACAAAATAAGCCAGGAAGCCTTCTGGAAAAATCATACGCAGGCACTTCTGGTTTGGTGCCTCAAATCATGGGGCACTGATGGATTTTGCCTCTCTGCCTCTCCTCCTGTACGTGGAAGGGAGGTGATCACATCTGTTACCAGGCAGCACCACTGACACTTGGAAAAAGCTGAATTGCAGAAAAACCCACAAAGAATCAGTCATTAAATACTGCAACTTTTGAGGTCTTTTTGCACACCCTCAATGCACTGTCAAGTGCTCCCCAGGCTATCACAAAGACTTGTGCTCAAGTCAAGATACACGAGTTTCACAACAGCTGAGCAACTCTGCAAACCTCTCCTGGACTTAATCTTTCCTTTTGAACAGGAAAGTCAACAATTTGCCTAGAGAAAGAAAGGGGTTTTTTTATTCCAAGCTAACACTTCAATGTTCTTCCCACATCTTGTAAGACAAAATTGCTGATCAGAGACAAGCTTCTGAGTACCATATTAAAAAGGAGAAGCTCCAGACACTGCTTATAACACAGAAGTGTCAGTTTGCAGCTTAATGACAGCATAACAGCATATTCCTAGAATTTCACTCACAACTTTCTGCTCTCATTGCATTTCTGAATTTTTTTTACTTGGGACTTTTTAGGACACTCAAGATAACATCTGGGGAGATTCCTCATTTGCCTGAGGGTTGCATTACACCACTCAGGGGATGTTTGGGGCCTTCAAAAATCCTCTGCGGCTTTTCTGAAAGGAGATCTGGAGGAAAAGAAGCCAGATGAGCCACCACCTCCACACACTGAATTAGAGAAGCCTTTGGATCACCTTGAACATGCAGCCATACAATATTGCTGTGCCTGAAAATGAAGCCATTCATTGGCAGATAGCACCTCCAGGTTCCTCAAGCAAGAAAAATCAGGTAGAAGCACCAGGATGCCTCTGTGCAAGTGCACATCCAACACACACACATGAATGCGCAGGACCAGCTATCACAGGCACCCTTGGGGTCTTTGTAGTTTCAACAGGCTGCCTAGGTTGTTCCTGGAGCTGCTGTCTCACCACTGATTTCCCATGAGTTAACATGAATCCTAAACCTCTCTGTCAGTACTAGATACTTGTCCTGGAGCTAGTGCCTCGAAAAATTGATACATAGGACTTGTTAGCTTCTTCTAGATGTGCATTTTTACTAACAAGACAAGTTAATTTCAATGATTTGTACTTCACCTGCTTCTATTTTATGTAAGGAAAACAGTTGAAGAAATTCTGGAAGACGCATCACAGTGAGAGGCACCACACTTTCAAATGGAGAAACCCTGGGGCAATCAGCAGGAAGACTGACCCAATGCCCCACCATTAAGTCTGGATGCCACCAATTACAGCTACAGTCCTGAACTCAATCATATTGCTGGCACCAGCCTGTGCTGGGGTTCACTGCCTCCAAATAATAGTAGACCACTCAGCTTAGAAAACTGTAAAGAAAACCACCATCCACAGCAGGTTATGCCTAGCAAACACTTGAGGCTTATCAAGGTTCAGTAACTCAGTTGTTAATGTTTTCCCTGCCAGTGCACAAAATCAGTTTTGCCAGGAAGGATCAGTACCCACGAATGCAGAAAAACACTAGAAGTTTAAATAAGGCATGACAGCATGAAAGGCTTGCCGTTTCCAAATTTTTTTTCTCTCAATGCTTATGAAAACAACGGAAGCGCTATGAATAACATGCCATTTGGTCCTCACATGCCACAGATAGAGGGTAGGAACAGCAGTGCTGTGGGAAAAGCACAGCAGCCCCCCAGGATGACTCTGGTCTGGGAGAGAAGGTAAAGTTTGAGATGCAAGGGGATTTCAGAGCGCAACCACAAAAGGAAGCTGCAGTTGAGGTCATAGGAATATGCTGTCATCAGACAATGCACTTGGCCAGAGTGGCGACAACTATGTACTGCCTTTCCTCACCAGCTCAGCCTCCCCAAGTGAGTCAGTGTTTCCCAGAACGAGGTGGCTTTGCAGCATTTCACTTGTGGCCATGTCCCTATCCGTTGCACAACCTCCAAACCTCACGCTAAGCATGGGGCTGGAACTAGCCCACGCTGACTTTCACTGTCTGAGTGCCCTGGTGTGCCACGCAGCTGGGAGGGTGGTGAACCAAGATTTGGAAGCAAAAAAAAAAACATATGCAAGCTTTTTTCAGGGTATCTCTCAGGCTGGGAGAACCTCAAAAACCCCAAAGAAGTTGTTACCACCAAATCTGAACACCTGCTTTAAGACCCACAAGATCTGGTGGTTGGTTTTGTTTGAAGAACACTTCCCCACTGAGGACAGCGTGCAATAATCTCAAAGCCATCTGCAGTTGGGAATGCTCTTAGGCAAAAAGGTTGTCAGAGGCCCAAATTAGACTATCAGGAAAGAAAAACAAGGAAATCACAGCCTGCTGTAGCAGTCACAGCTCAAAAGGAGCTTCTCTCTGCACTAAGGAGAGTGGTGGGGGCAATCGATGGTCAGCCTCCTCTATTTTGTCATCTAAGGCAAAATCAAAACACCTTCTCCCATTTGCCATCAGAAGCACTGGCTCCCTAAAACCTCAGCATGACACCATACTGTTGGAGTTGGAGGTGAGCCATGTGTTAAAGAAACAACTGCTTTGCCTGTCTGTAACCTGGCCAACCCTGAATGGTGTTTATCTAGGGGCTCCTGCCAAGGCCTGGTACAGCTGCACACTGTGCTCCAGGTCTCCCTTGTCCCCTGCCACAAAGGAAAGTTCAATTTCTTTTAATTCAACAGCTGTTCAGAAAATTTCCAAATCCCTGCTCCTCCCTGGCATGAACGACTGCTATCCACACATCAGCTCCCGGCTGCTCAGCACTGGCAGGTAGCTGGTCTGGCTTTGCCTTACCATAGACTCCCTTCCCAAGGAGCTGCAGGAAGCGACTGACGGCTGTCACCATCTCAGCCTTGTTCAGGTCCAAAAGGGAGACAACCTGGAAGCCCAGCTGCTCCAGAAGAAGGCTCAGCTCAAACACATCTGTGACAGGAGCCATGAGGTTGGGATGATGCTGGTAGTGGTTGTTGCCCACTAAAAGCGCTATCTTGCCTGTAGCTAAAAGAAACACCAAGTGACAAAGCTGTAAACACTCATCAGGATGCAAGGTCTCACATCCTTCTGTTGGAGTGAAGATACAGGAAATATTTTCTTACATCTAAGCACGAAGGATAGACCCTATGCTGCTACAAGCCTGGGGCACCCTCCAGAAAGCCTTTGCCTTTCAGAACACCTTGACAAAATACACAAACAACCATTTTGGTAAAAAAAAAAATAAAAAAAAAGACTTGAAAAGTTTTCACTTGACAACCAAAACCCCAGGAGTGCAGGATTATCTGCACTACTGAGATTATTCGGCACCTGCCCTACCATGACCACAGGTCTTACGTGCCAGTGGTGCCTGGGAGGGAGATGCACTGACCCAGGCTAAGAGGTCCTTTCTCTCATGGGGTTAAACTTACTCCCCTTGCTGAGACTGACCAGCACTTGTCAGGGGATGGGACTCATTCTCTGCCTTGCAGCTGTGATCAGAGAAAAGCAGAGAGCCCATGACAATGGGGACATAAAGGCTTGAAGCAGTCTTTGCAGGAAAGGCACTTCTATGCCCTGTCCTCCCACCCACACTGGAACCTGGCTTTTAATTAAAGGAATAATTGCTCAGGAAGAAAAGATGACAGTACTCACCAAAAAACTTCTCAGAGCGACACATATCTGGAAAAGAAAGAGGGAAGTGATAAGCCTCTGCCAGCACCCAGCACCCCACTGCCAGCTCCCATCGCAGGTCTGAAACCTGCTCCAACACCCCCCAGCAATGCAAAGCTGGATCAAACACTGCAGAGCATCACTCCTTGGGCAAGTTCTTCATAGCCTGACTGCTAACCTTAAAGACACTGGTCTGGTGATTCCAGGGTATTTATGAAATCCTGAGCAGCTAGGAAGCAAAGCTTGGAGAAGGGGCAGACCAGGGGAAGGAGAGCCAGCATGGAGGAGCTTGTACCCATCAGCAGGTCTGCGCTACTTGTACCAGCCCTGCCTGGGCTGCCACACTTCCCAAAGTGACTTGTCCACTCCCTCACCGCAGCAAAAGCAAAGGAAACACCATGACTCAAGGTCAACATAAGCTTCACAACAGAAAGCTTCTCCCCATAAGCAGTGAACACAGAGGAAGTCACCTCTTTGCTTTTGACTACTATAATATTCCCAGTCTTTCACCATCCTGCTTTGCCTTTCCCTGCCTTTAGCAGCTCTTGCTCAGAAAAGCCACTTCAAACATGACTCATTTTTGCAAGCCCCACAGCTCCCCTGCCCAAGCACTTCCAGACTCTTAAAATCATCATTACCCTAACAGCTCCAGCTTTTCCACTGAAATTAAAAATAACTAAAAATATCTAGCCCAGGAAAAAACCCTAAAATCCTACAGGCTCAAAAAAAGAAATTATGGGTATTTAATTGCATAAGTCACAGGGGTCAGGAAGATGTTTAGCACCTGAAAGAGTGTTGCTAATGCAGCAGGGGTGTCTGGAAAGGCATCACAACAAGCCCATTCATCCTATTCTACCTCTGACAGAGCCTGTTGCATGTTAAAGCTAGCCAGCTGTAACGTTTTGAACCTAACCCAATCTGGTGCCCCCTTCTCATTGCCTGGCCCCCATACATGCTGTTCTGGCTCTCTGGCTACACAGGACCAATTTGCACTCTGGAGCAATTTTAAAGCCAGCCTAAAAGGCGGAATGAGAAGCTTATGCATAGAAAAATCTCTAGATGGAGTAAAGAGCCAGCAAAGCTAGCCTGTGCTATTCCTGTCTCACAGAAGGGCAAAGGCCGCCATCACACCAAAGGTGGAGCATGCCCCAAGCTCTGGGGACCCATCTTCTCCCTGGGATCTGGCAGCATCAGGTCTGGGCTACCACCCTGAGGGGCCTGACATTCCTGAAGTAAACACCATCCTCTCCAACTCTTTGTGTCTGAGTACACCACTACACATCAGCAAGGCTGTAAGTGAGGTTTAGCATAGGAGCCCACAGCGATTTGGCTGAGGAGCTACTAAACCAGCACCTTGGCAAGGCAAGAAAAGCACAATGGGCACCTGAGAGTGCTCAACCTGCCCAAACATGGTATGTTTCTGACAGACTGCAGGACCCAGCAGCACCCGCGCTGCGGTACAGCAGATCACTGGGTTCTGGGTTTTTTCTTTCAGACATTGCTTCCTCGCTACCTCTGAACCTTGTTATCAAGGAATCCTATTTATCATGGTCTGACGGATGCCTGAGCTTGCTGCTCAGCAGGCCTTGCACAGCTCTGCTGAGATCATTGTACCCAGTATATCCAGGGTGCGAAACTGCTCTCTGCAGGCTGTTCCCATGACAGTTGCCCAAGGACTGCCAGGGCACTCCAACCTCCTTCCCTCCAGATCCCCATGCTGCTGCTCTACTCCAAAATGTCTTATCTTTGGATCCCTGCAGAAGCAGTATTCAAACTGGTGGCCTTTCTTTTTGATAATAAAAGCGTGAAAGATCCACCCAAGCTAGGGAAAGGTGCCAGTGTCAGAGCCACCCATCCTACCTCTCCTAACCCACGCCCTGGTGCCTAGCTTCCCCTGCACTGACTGAGCTGCAGGGTAACATGACAGCACTGGGCTCCTTGTTCACCAGCTTGGCACTTCCAGGTGGGAACACTAAATTCCTTTCTGACCTCCAATTACTTTTCATGCTATAAGGTGATCTGCAGCAAAGCAGATGCGGGTTGACTCTGCTCACCTATGTGAATATCCACGGCGCTGGTCCAGCATTCTCCATGGCTATTGGAGGCACAGCAGAGGTATGTGCCGGAGTCACTGACCTTTGCGTGGGTGATCTAGACATACCAAAAGTTAAATCACACTGTTTATGGTAAAAGTTTGCAGCTCCCTGTCCCTATCTGCCAGAGGCATCTGTGGTCCTGGAAAAAAAAGTCTTCTTTTCTTGCTGTTCGCTAAGACCTCATTCCTTGCCTCACAAAGCTAAGACTTCCCATGACCTTCGTCTTTTTAAAAAGCTCAGAAATGCCACACGCTAAAGTCTGCTGCAGACTCCAGCTTCTACAGCACTAGAATCCTCTGCCTAAGTGTCTTCCCTTCTTTCCCCAGCAGCCCCAAAACCCTGTGTCATAGCCATACTCTGCCCCAGGAGCCACACTGGGACGACGGTGCATGACCAACATCAGAAGCTTGCCTGTTTTTCCTCATCGGTGACATTTCTAGACTTCTGATCATGCCCATTGCTCTCTTTGGCAATTTTTCAACTCTTATCCATCTCTCTTGCTGTGGGACAAGAAACAGAGCAGTACTAGCTGGCAAGGACCTCTGCCATTCTCCAGGCCAGGCTCATGCTCAGAGGGGAACTAAAGCCACCACTGAGTCAGGCTGGTAACCTCCTCTCTCCAAGAACAGAGATCTCGCTGCCTTTCTGGCTCCAGTGCAGCACCACCCACCTCCAAACGAAGAACCTCTTCCTAATCCCCAGGTGAACTTCCCTGTGAAAAGTGCAATCTGAGGCCACCATCTTCTACCATTACTGAGAAGAGATTGGATCTCATCTTCATTACCCTTCACATGATGCCCCAGAAGGAAATCTGCCTTTCTTGCTTCAAGAAGTCAGCACTGACTTATATTCAGCCAGTGACCCAAAATAAAGCCAGACTTTCACTGTCTCCCTGACTTTTCTGCTGGGACTAAACACTTTTTCTTCTAGCTCTTGTGCAAGCAGACAGCACTCCCACAGCTCCACCACTCCACAGTCCCCTGCACAGACATGCCATAGTTGTCCTTGTGCCACTGCTGCAAAAAGGCATGACAGATGTGCCGAGAGCCCTTGACATATCTATGAATTGGATACTTCTTAGAGAAACATCCATAGCTTTGAAAGAAGCCCATAAAACCTATTCACTCTTCACCCAGAATCCTTCACTCAGATAACAAAGCAACAGGGATGATACATGGAGTGCTTTCTCACAGCCCTGCAACACAGCAGGGAAAGATAGCTAAGCAGGATGCTGTTTCTTGAGGGCTGGAGAGGCAGAAACAACAGGCAAAGAGAAACTGCTTTCTACTGGCATTCATCCAATCATACAGATAAAAGCATGCCCGAGCCCTGACACACAGATATGAGCCAGGCTTAAGGACTGCCGCAATCCACATCCAAAACAGTTTGCCTCGCAGGGCACCAATTGCCACACCACAAACAAAACTAGCAAGCTGCAATAAGGCTTTACTGTGGGTCAGATTCTACTGTCCACACTGTTTCTCCATCCTCCAGAGACCAGACCACACTACCACTTGTCTCTGCTAGGTCCAGACTCTTCCTTGTCCATGCCCCTGCTCCATCTAAGGCCTCCCTCTCCCACAGGCCTCAGCGCTATTTAACCACTTAGCTGAACGAGCTACAGCTGCACATCATCCAGGTCAATCAACCCACTGCCACCAAAACAAGGCCACAGCTGCATTTTATCAATGTTAATCAACCCACTGCCTTCATTCCTCTACATGCCACTTGTCATGTCCAAGATAACAATACCACAATTTTCAGCTGTCTTTTCAAGGCTTCTGAGTCTCTCCCACATCCACCATCCACCATCCAGCAATGAGCTTCTCCCATCACCCACCTCATCAGCCAAAGTTTCTGAACTATCCCAAGGCAACATTACCCAGAGTTTTTTTTTCTTCTGGTGTTCCAGCAGGTTCCCATTCCGGTACCACTGGTACCTGGGGGCTGGGACCCCCATGGCAGCACACCGCAGCTGTAGCGGCTTCCCCACCTCCCCGCTCTGCTCCATGGGGTTGAGGATGATGACTGGTTCTCCTTGCCACAGCCGAGGCGGCAGTCCTGTGAAGCAGCAACAAGGAATTGGTCCTCCCTCCACAAGGCCAGAAAACAATGGTAATTCTTCCCCCTGTATAAGACCCTGCGTGTATTGCCAGAAAAGCAAGCCTTTTTCACCTGCACCAAGACATGCTGTTCCACAGGATGGCTGTGGTTGCAATGTCACCGCTACATCTTTCTGCTTTGGGAGCAGGGAATCCTTGAGAGTGACACCTGCGATAGTAAATGACACACCAAAACCCCCTGCCTTCGGCTTCCCAAACCTGACGCTCACCCCTTCCTGCCAAGGGTGCAGTCAAACATGCCAAGGTCAAACCCACCCAGAGCTATTTTTGCTCAGCTTTGAAATAGCCAGATCACCTTTTCCAGTCCCTCTACCCAACGCAAACAGGCAAACACCCTGGGAAACTGGGAAACCCACAGCAAGCGATCAGCAGGAGGAGCAGGCACATATAGCTGGGGCTGTTGGGACCATGACAGTGACCTGACCCATCCAGATGATGGATGCAGTAGTCTGGCTTAACCTGCAGGCTCATGGTTGCTGGAGCAATCTCTCTATATTGTGATTTTCAAGCTGGGAGGACACACTGTCCCAGGAACTGCACAGGATCACTGTTGCAAGGGTGGGCAAAGCATAAAGTACAGAAAAGCTAGAAGACATGCTCGTACCTCTGGCGACACACTGATGGACCTCCACCTTCACCCAGTTGGTGAAGACAGCATTTTTGTAGAGGTCATTGATTCTGCAGGTGTACAGTTGGGTCTGCTGTGCAGTGACGGGCAAGTCTTGCCTGGTGGCACCAGGAACTGGGCAGCAGACAGACTAAAGGGAAAACACAGGTGGTGGGCGGCCAGTCCCTCGTCATCGCTGGCAGTAGAAGACACCAGCAGGCCCCTTGTAAGACCAGGAAAAGTGGAAATTCCACATTTCCTCCCCTCCTCCATCCGCAGGGATGCAGAAGGAGCTTTTCCATTGCACACCCTACCCCAGCACCTGCACACGCATCCCACCCTGCTCTCCTTGCTCTCCTAGCCACCAGATCTGCCCACAAAGGGCCAGCAGCCCCACTGCCGTGGGCAGGGGCTCAGGCTGGTGCCACACCAGGCCCAGCTCTGCTCCCACTATTACCTGGTGCTGGCAGAACCACTGGTACTGCAGCGGCGTGCGACCCTCGGCCCTGCACCGCAGCGTGAAGGCGTACCCCGCGGGGACTGACACAGAGACTGGCTGCTCAGTGATCACGATGGCTGCGGAGAAACAGGTCGCAGAGGTGGGCACAGCCCGGCAGGCGCAGCCCAGGCGCCCACTCCCAGCCGGCGGCCTGGGCTGCAACAGGGCCCCCGCCGCGGGAGGGAGCGAGCCTGGGGAAAGCGCGGGCGCTCGGCCTGCCGTGCCCAGAAGCGGCCACGGGGCTTTCCTGGGCCGACCCCGGGACCCAAAGGCACGATGCGCCCGGGTACGGGGCACGGCCCAGGCCGAGCCGCCTCGGGGCTCCCGGGCGGCCGCTCACCTTCCTGCATCGCTTCGCCGGCGGCTCCTCCCCGGTCTCAGCGGCCGCCGGCCGGGCCCGCGGCGGCTCCTCTCGCGGGGACGCAGCGGCAGTACCTGCGGCGGGCGGGACGGCAGCGCTCGAGGCTGAGGGCGGCTCGGGCCTGGCCGGCGGCGCCGCTCACCCGGCACGGCGACGGGCGGCCATGGCGGCCTCGGCGGCCTCCGGGGCGGGACAGGCCTCGGCGGGCTCTCCAGCCCCGCCGCCGCCGGGCCCGCACCCTCCCCGCCGCCGGGCCCGCCCCGCTCCCACAGCGAAGCCAAGCAGCCGCCCCTCCCCTGCCGACGGATACCCTCACCCTTCCCCGCGGGTGACCGCGCCGCGACCATCCCCCGCCTCCTCCCCACGGTGCCCCCCACCGAAGTACACTTTTCCGCATCCCCACGGGTGTCCTTACTTCACTCCCACCGGTGCCCTCGGCCCCGTGCCCACCACCACCCTTGCTCTCATCCCCACAGCCACCCTCTCGCCCTCCCCACGGCCACCCTGCCCATCGCACCCACCTCCCCACGGCTGCCCTCCCCTCTCTCCGGCGGGCGGCAGCCCAAGGCTCATGGCGGAGCCACAGCTCTGATGCCCCTGTGCCGCTGCCCCCGCCAGCCTGCTTGCCCCAGAAATCCCCATCAGCTGGGGCAGGCATCACGGGGCCAGGGGGAAGTGGCACTGGGCCAGCTCAGCCAGAGGTTGCACAAGCCCCTCCAGCACACAGTAGAACCGGGACAACCGCGGACAGCCAGCTTCCGCAGGGGAAACAAGGTGGCAGTGAGCATCAGGACTTGTCACTGATGTGCCATTACTTTAATTTACAAAATTAGGGCAAGGAAGGTCAGACTCATTAAACCAAAACTCATCACCTTTCCAGAGGTGGGAGGGTCGTGTGGAAAGGAGATGGAAATGTCAAACGGAGACGACAAAGGATGATCAGGGACTGACTGACTGTCATTCCCAAAGAACTCTGAAGTGACTGGGCACAGAGGGTGACACAAAATGGGTGTGAAGCAGGTCCAGGCTCAGGACTTGGGGAGGCCCCATTGATTGGCTCCCAGTTCCAGGGCAGACAAATTCCCACCAGGCTGGCTTCTCCCCAATCCAATGGTCCTGCACAGCAGATGCCCACAGTGCCAGAAGCGATGGGGAACAGGACTTAAGCTCGAGGGGGATGTGGTGGTTTTGTCTGGGACAGAGTTAGTTTTCTTCTTGTAGCTGGTGCAGTGCTGTTTGGGATTTGATGTGAGAACAATACTGATAGCACACTGACGGGTTTGGTTGTTGCTGGGTAATGTTTACACTAAGACAAATACTTCTCAGTTTCCTGGGCCCTGCCAGCGAGAGGGCTGGAGGGGCACAGGGAATTGGGAGGGTACACAGCCAGGGCAGCTGACCCAAACTAGCCAAAGCATTCCATACCATGTGACATCATGCCAAGTGTATAAACTTGGGGAAGAAGAAGGAAGGGGGGCGCATCTGACATTATGGAGTTTGTCTTCCTGAGTAACCATGATGTGTGATGGAGCCCTGCTTTCCTGGAGATGGCCAAACACCTGCCTGCCCACAGGAAGTGGTGAATGAAATCCTTCTTTTGCTTTGCTTGAGTGAGCAGCTTTTGCTTTACCTATTAAACAGTCTTTACCTCAACCCATGAATATTCTCACTTTTAGTCTTCCAATCCTCTCCCCCATCCCACTGTGGGGGAAGTGAGTGAGCAGCTGCATGGGGCTTAGTTGTCAGCCAGGATTAAACCACGACAGGGGACCACAGACCATTTGGAGAAGCAGCTGTGACAAAGACTCTTGCCCCCCTGCTGATGTTTCCCCGTGGCTGTGATGGGAGCTGACCAAGGGAAAGCAAGGCCTTCAGGGATATCTGTCCCAAGCATCTTCAGTGGCAGCATGGAAAGCTGCAGGCAGGTCTCCAGGATGGCAGAGAGAAGCAGTCATGGCTGAAAGCTGTCATGCGTCACCTCCACAGTACTCCCTCAGGAATCCAGGGCAGAGTTGAGCCATGCCATATGGTCGGAGGGACTAAGCAAGGCTGAGGGATGCGCCTCTACCTGCTGCTTTTCTCTTATAAAGCATGGGAAAGATGATGGTAGGAGAAAGACAAACCCAACACAACTGGTGGATGGAGGAAGGATTTTCTCCCTCCACATCCCTTCCTCTGTGCAGGATGGGACAGTCACACTGCGCTTCCACAAAGGCAGGAGAATGTGCTATGCCCTGTCCATCCAATATGATCCAGAGCAATCCCTGCTCCTACAGGGACTGGTCCTTTTCTTTCCTGGGTACAGGGAAGGTGATGCTTAGCATAGACTCACAGGACCTTTCTTTGTGCTCATCTCCCCAGCTGTCTCTGAGATCACACAGACCCTCCTTTTTTATTAATTTCCAGAGGGTCCAGCCAAGCATTTGGAAATATACCCTTGCAGGTTTAAAACAAACATATGAATGGATTATAAATGAATGTTCTGGCCGAATATGTGCTAGTAACTCTGTGTCGTGCCTGTGATGCAGAGTTATTATAAATACAGTGCAGATAGCTACTAAAAATGAGCATTAAATTAACCCCAGCACTTTCGCAGAGCTAAGGATGACACTTCTGATTGTTGCAGCATGTCTTCAAATAGCTGGAGGTTGCTGTGTTGCCCACAGTCCTCTTCTTTGGGCTTTGGAGAGAGCATCCTCCATCAAATATCTAGACAAAAAAGTCTGTCATGCTTGTCCTCTGTAAGATCCCTGCCCTGGCACAGTCCATATGTATATTTTGTAAAGAAACAGAGATGAGAGCTTGTTGACATCACATTGGACAGCAGGAAGAAGCCTGTGATTTTAGAAAGAGAGGAACCTACGGGTATGCATGCAGGGTGGGAAAGGGAAGGATATGCTGTGTGAGAGCCACTGAGAAAACATCTATGAATCTCGCTGTGAGTAAATGCTGGATTACCAGACAGAGGAGGAAAGCTTTGCTAACAAGGATTGAAACCTTGTGGCTGACTGGCTTAGGCTTCAAAAACTAAATGGTGAGAGAGTGCATTTCTAAATGGAGATGGGACTAGAGGGCACTGTCACTCTCTGTGAACAAAATGAAGAGAGAATAGATGCTGTAAGAGGAAGCTCTGTCTGAGCAGGCTGACAGGCACAAGAACGGCAGAAAAAAAATACACCCACTGTGCATCTGAGGGGAAGATTGAACACCATAGCAGGCTCTGTCTCACCACAGTCAAGTTAAACCTGCACTTGCCATCCAAGTTTCCCTCTGCTACTGGGGTGAGGCACAGAACCATGGTATGACTAGGCTGGGAAGGGACATCTACAGGTCTCTGGTCCAGCCTACCACTCCAAGTAGAGTGTCTATCAGTTTTTTGGCACCTTGTCCCATCCACAGCTGACTGTCTCCCAGGAGATCACCCACCTCTCTAGGACCCTGTTGTACTGCCTGATCACCCTCACAGGACAATTTATTTTCCTAATGTCTAATCAGAACTTGCCTTTGTTGCCTCCCAGTCTATCACTGCACCTCTGGGAAGTGGCTGGCTCTGTCTGGTCTGCACCCTCCCATGAGGTAGTTGAAGAAAGCAATGTCGTCTCCATTTAGCTCCCCTCTGAAGACTTAAACCCAGTTTCTCTCATCCTCTCCTATGTCATGTGCCTGAGCATCCCTTAATCATCTTGGTGGCCTTCACTGGACTCACTCCAGTATATCTGTGTCTTTCCTGTATTTGAAAGTCTGAAACCAGACACAGTTTCAGGCCTGACAGAGAGACCCACCTGTTCTGGATACCTTTCTCAAGATGTTCTGTGCTCTTTCTATCAGACTAAGGCACAAAGAAACAGGGCTTATGGTTAAGAGATGGTAAAATAACATTTGATTCATATGCTGGGACTTGAATTCAGGTTTCCTGAAGCTGTGGGACCTGAAAGTCCTCTCAGAGAGAGAGATGAGAGCAGGAGAATGTTACCTTGGGTCCTCCCAGCCTAGCATCCTGCCTCCCCATATTTGGGCAGCAGCTAAGACACAGCAAAGAGTGTGAGATCACAGCAGGCACACAGCAAATATTCTTTTGTAGCTCAGAGACTTCTTGAACCAGAACTTGTTCTGAGTAAACCTCAATAGATTCTTCTTCCACAGATTTGTCCTATGGGGTTTCTTAACCCCTACTGACATTGAGCAGCCACAGCAATGTGTGGAAGCCGCTTAGTGAGGGGGAAAGCATCTCCCCTGGACTGCTAATTTCACTTGGTGCCTCTGGTCTTGTTCTCCTTGCCCTCACAGCTCTGTATACATCAGTCATATGCACCTCAGTTGTTCCTTGCAGGCTGAAGAGTCCCAGTCTATGTAGTTATTCTTCATGCAGCAGCCAGTCTGGACCTCTGGTCATCCTTGTTCCCCTTCCGTAAGTTCTGGGTTTGATTTTTCAGGCCTATTGTATTCTGTTTGAGATGGATTACTGCTGAGTGGCATTAGCCCATGCAGAGCCCACTGTTGCCTACCAAAAACGAGTATCTTTGTTTCCCCTATGGATCATGTTATGTTTGTTTTATGCAATTTCACCTGCTATTTTACTGCCTGGTGAAGGTGAGACCTTCAGTCAGCGCTCTGGGATCACCTTCTTTCCCCATATTTCCTAGGACCACATCCAAATGTCTTATGAAGTCCCTTGCCTTTGCATTTGCTAAGACCAATTATCTTCTCTGATATCACAAATCCAGCTATTTGCATGCCTGATAATGTAATCACCTGCCACAGTAGCCTACAAAAAGCAAATAAACGTCAGTACCTACACCTGAGAGGACAGAAAGCTCCTTCCAAAACACTGCTCAAATGCAAGACTATCCTGAAATCTGAGCTGAGAAAAGCATTTCACTGAGGCTTGAGTGGAAGAACTACAAGTCTGATCAGGCCGCTGTCAACCAACGGGATAAATCCAGATTTGGAGCACTTAGGACCACCTGATAACTACTGCAAACACAAAAACAAATTGTTGACCCAGTATACACTGACTCCAACAGGATCCAACAAACTTTATATGACAGTAAAATTCACTTGGAAGTCCTGGCTTTGGATCTAGTGGTGTCTGCAAGCACTGCTTTTCTAGATTGCATGTCTGAATGCCCTACAGTCATCGCCTCTCCCTGCAAACTTCTCCCCAAACCCCCAGTACAAGTTGTAACCACCCCTTCCATTTGAGCCAAGGTTTGGTATACCAGTGACAAGGACAGTTTAGGTCAAGGCTGAGTTATATCAACCTGATGCACACTGTCTGTGTCTGTGCGCATGCCTGTGCCTGTGCATAGATGGTACACACACCCTATATATCCCTGAACACCTCTCTGCCAGTCTCTATCCAAAGTCACCTTCCAAATCACAGTGTTTGCTGGGGAGAGGAAACAGGGGTGTCCTGCATCAAGTGATCCATGTGGACATCACCTGCCCCACTGTTTGCTGCCGCATTTTTTACCTTTCCTGCCCAGGGAGGATCAGCTCAAAGCCTGTTGTCTTTCCTGGTCTGGGGCTCTCTACCACCATCTTCCCACTTCTGCAATTGCTGCTGTGGGAAGGTCCACAGCAAATCTGCTCCATCTGTCAATCCTGTGCTGGAGAGATTAGTGCCACCAGCGACGTGCCTGTAGCACATGATACAACAGCTTGACAGGTAATATGAAGGTGGAACAAGAATAAATCCCATTTTATTACACATTATGTTTTCGTATCGTATTAAATCACTGCTGGTAATAGTTGTTGACATGTATCCAACTTTTCTAGCCCTCTTTTGTGCTGCCCTTTTCATGGAGACTCAATAAATACCATCACAGACTTTCTCTCAGGCAGCCCAGGATAAAAACCAGGCTTCCAAGGCATGAGGCACTTCTCAGGCCAATGCCAGGACGCGACTGCCACAACCGCACTGAGCGGTGCCTGCAAGAAATCAGGGAGTGTTTTAGCTGATCCCAAGACATCTTCCAGCTGCGAGAAATCCTCCAAGTTGAGGCAGGGGGTGGGAGTTATTGCGAAGAAAGAAACCCAACACCACACACACACCCCCCTTACTCCTAAAAAGATGAACTAGAGCTGGCAATGACGGAAGGAGGAGGCGGCGGCTGGGCTGCCAGGCCCCACACAGGCCGGGCCGCGGCCAGCCCCGGGCAGCCCAGGCCTCCGGGCAGCCCGGGCCTCCGGACAGGCCGGGCCTCCAAGGCCGCCAGGCCCCTGGGGGGGCGGGCAGCGGGCCGCCGCGTCATGGCACCGCCGCCCCCGACTGACAGCGGCATGTGCGGGGCGGCTATAAATGCCGGCGGTGACTGACAGGGCGGGCGGCGGCGTGAGCAGGGGCAGCCGGGCCGCCGCCATGGGCTCGCCCCGCCGGGTCCTCGCTGGCCTCTCTGGGCGGGGAGCGGGCAGCATCGAGGGGGCGGAGGAGGCCGAGAGCGCGGCCTGGGCCGCCCGGCCCGACCGGCGCAGCTACCTGCTGGCCATTCGGCCGCGGAACAGGTGAGGGCGGCCGCGCCGGGGGAAGGGGCTGGGGCGAGCGGGCGTCCGCCGCCATGAGTGCGTGCGCCGCCGGGCCCGGGGCCTGCGGGAGGCGGCTCAGAGGCAGGTGGAGGAGCGGGGGCGGGCGGCCCAGCCCATGAGGCCATACCCCGGCCCCGGCCGCACCGAGGTGATGGCCGAGCTGGAAGAGGCAGGGCCGCCTGGGCCTTTCCTTCCCCGAGATCTGCTGTGGGGTTGAAACGCTGAGCGCTGGCTCTGGATCTCCAAAAGCTCTCCTCTGCTGCAGGCTAGCCCCTCGCTTCCCAGAAAAGGGCTGTGGGTTTTGGCGGCTGTAACGGGCCAGAGGCTGTCAGCGTCGCGCACTGTTTTATAGCGGGCAGGTGTGCGCGGCGTTGCCGCGAAGCTCTGAGGGCCGCGGGCGGCCGCCGACGCCCTGGCGATGAGCGCAGGCCGGGCCTGGCACCACCCGCACACCCTCATCGTCTGGCCGAGCAGCGGTCAGAATAGCATTCCTAGGTCGGAAGTGTCCGTAGGAGGGGGCCTGTGGTAGGAATAAGGCTTTGTTTGCATGGGAGAAGGTATGATAAACACCGAGACTGGCAGAGGTTAGCAAGTGTGAAAATACAAGGCAGTGCGCCAGCAAAGGCAAAGCTGTCTGAGATTGTGTTAGTTATTCAAAATAAAGCCTATCAACTACTTTTAATTCACTAGTAGTGCTCTTCAGTCTGTAAGCTCTTGAAATGAGCGTGCCTCTTCCCTGTTAATGACATAAATAATCCATTTCCAGCGTGTTTTGCATTGTTGCCTCAAAGAATAGGACATTTGTAAAAATAAATACAGGACCAAAAGAGACTTAAAGTGCTGCCAGGAAGTCAGACATTAAAACTAGGGTAATGCCAAAGTTAAGTTGCCTTAATTTGGTTCCTCTGTGCTTGTATGGCAGTGTGTGATCTAGTTGCAGTCTGTCTATATACCCTGGTGTCTTCAGCACCAACAGGTGCACACACAGCGTCGATAACAGATTTGTGCTGTCAGGCCATACTGTGCAAAGGAAATTGGAGTTCAGTGTCTCTATTCTGCTGATTACAAGTAGAGAGAGTCCTTAATAAATAAGATGTCAAGGTGTTCTGGTTGCCTATAGCTTGAACTGTTATTCCCCCCTCAGTATGTTCAAATTGCAGCTTTAATCAGTTTAACTGATAAAGGAGGGCTCATCAGTCCTGTGAGCAATACCCGTGGTGTTCCCAGCCAACTTCCCCAAATCGTTGAAGTTTTCCTTAAGGCCATTGAGGCAGGCACAGAGTGATGTAGCGCTCTCATGCAGTGAGCCTGGTGTCTTCTGCTTGGGTCAATGCTGTGGCTCAGGCACGGTAAATCCAGCCCATGTCTGCAAAGCTCTGAGTCCTGAACACATTGCACTAGCCTGACAAGTTCAGCGTGTGGGTGCACTCCACTTTCCTAAGGCTTTTGCAGGTAAAGGGACGCTGTACTGCCACACTTAAATCAGCAGTGCATTCAATTTCCACAAATTGTGCCATCCAGTTTTCAACCTACATATGTACTTGGTTGTCAAGCCAATGACAAGGTCATTTCATTTTGCCTGCTAACTTCAGTGGCTGTCTCTTCTGTTGTAAGAAGCAGTGAATAAATATTTGTTAAATAGAAAAACTAACCTTTCCCTGACATCTTCCAGTTTCGCCAGTGAATTAGGGAGGAGTATTATAGAAGTATCATGCCCTGCACATACCTGAGAGTGCCTACAAGTGCTGAAGACTTGAGCCGGGATGTGTGAAAACTGTTGTTGTCTATGATGTGGGGCAAGGGCTTGAATGAAGTGGGCCTCTTGGTTTTATAACTAAATAATGTGTCATAACAATTCGGGAAAGTGAGTGAGTGGAATAGTGTAGCAAGAGGACTTTCAGAAAGTAATTATGAGTTTAACTAAATCCAGGAACATCTGGAGAGCTTGCCTGGAGAACTTGAAAAGCAAGATGAGTGACATCCCTAATGGCAGATAACATTCAGCAGTTCTCTTTAATGCAGAATCTATTTGAATTTGGTGGCTTTAGAGCTAATAAAAGTATTGGACAAGTGATGCAGACACAGAATTGTGGTGGGAGGCTGCTGCTGTTATGACTAAAAAGCAAAAATGGATATTCTGATCCAAGGAAAGTGTGGGCTAGTTTTTTTCAGGCTTCTCTGTTGCTGTCTATATATGTATTTGTAGGTGTTTAACTGAAATGCTTGCATGCTCTCTTCACCCATACTTAGGGCAGCAGAGAGTGTAGTGATGCAGTAGATGTGCTTATGGACATGAAAGTATTGTTATGAAAAGAAACTGAGGTTAGGAATCCTTGCTTCTGGAGTGACTCATAAACATTTCACCTATATGCTTGCATTCATTAACCATGTAGAGATTAGTCTGGGTGGTCTTACTGGGTCTTCCTAATCCTATAGGATGAAAAAGGTGTTGTGTAAACTGAAGGATAATAATCTGGAAACTGGTGTATGCTTTTTCTGTTTTTTAATTTGTAGAATTTGTCAGAGGTAGGGCTGCAGGGGCCAAAAGAATAGAGGTGTTGAAAATGGCAATAGAACATCATCCCTTTATTAAACAAGAGTATTCAGGATAGTTACTTTTTGTGGCTTTGGGAACTGGTTTTCAGAAAGAATCCTCCCTGTGAGCAGATAGTTCAGTGGCAAAAAATTACTGGCTTTCCCTTGCTGGTCTTCTAACATACCTGATAACAGATAATGTGAAGAGCAGCTTATGATCATGGTGACTTGCCTTCTGCCCTGGCAGCTGACAGGACTTTTTTTATTTTGGGGTAGTATGTTTTGGTGGTGTTTTTTGTTTTTTTTTTTCGAAAAAAATGTATGCCTCAAAGCACTTGATTATAATTACTTGACAAAGTGAGAGGAGAAGCTGTCAGTCCTGCTGTCAGTCCTGTCGAGGGTCTGACTTAGCTGCATTCATGGGCCACAACTTCAACCCATCTCTTCAGCTGTACTTTTTGTAAGAACTAGCTGAGTCTGGAGAATGTCTTTATGCAGAGGTGCAATTTTATGTAAAAACTTCATGTGAGTCCTAGGCAAACTTCTTTGTTGGAAGCAATCTGCACCTCTTGTCTGATGCAGATGTCTGCTCCTTGGCCTTCTTACAGCATTGCCTCCTTGCTTAAGTATCATTCTACTGTCATGGCTTCATCATATGCAGATATTTATAGAGTATAGTGACACTGCCTTCGATCTTTTCTTGGATGGCTGCCTCTGGTTGCAGTGGCGGTTGAGCTCAGGAGAGTGCCTTGCCACCTGGCTTTTCTGGCTCTAAAACAATTTCCAATCTTATATCTCTTGCTTTGCACATAATAATAACAAATGAAGGTGGAAGGCTTGTTACTATAATAAAGTGAGCTGAAAATGCAGGAGTGCTTAGTTCCTGAAAAGCATATTTAGATGTCTTAGCTCAGAGTTCCCTCTTCAGCAGTTGGGTACCTGTAACTTCTTGTGGGACCTTGCTTTTGGCAACAAGTTGTGTAAATCCCTGATGAGAAACCAATTGTGACATCTGAGGAAATTAAGCCCATCTGTCTTGTCAGGTGAAAGTGTTCCAAACTCTGAAAGGAGAGACATCCAGTACTCACTGGAAAGGCAAAAGTAAAGGCACTAATGGATTCATCTCCAGTCCATGAGATCTCTTAAGACAGAGGTGTCTTTTTTTCCTATTGGTTTAATTATCTGCACAGTGATGCCTTGTTTCAGTAGGGCTCTTTGGTAGTTGTGCACAGCAAATTATAATCCCAAACTGCATTTTTGAGTCCCCTTTCTAAAGCCTCCTGGCGGTATCTCCTTGAAAGTCAAGCAGAGCTGAGTATGTGGGCTGATGAGCTGATAACCTAGGTTAGAAGGTCAAGATGTGGAGCTGGACAGTGTCCTTCAGGACCACTGTTAAAATACAGACTATCACATGTGAACTTTGCTTTTCTGGGAACCTTGTAAATGCAGACATTTCCCAGGTCTGGGATCCCATTTGAGGGGGGAGTGTGGTCTCCTCTGAATGAGGCACCTCTTGTGCCACAGAAAAGGCAGTTTTCAGGAGATGGAGTTAAAAACTGCTCTGTCCTTGCGCTGTTTCAGCAAGGGGTGGAAGTTCTCAGGTGAATGAAGCTGTTATCTCATACTGACTGGCTCAGCCTCACACTTTACAGCATCACTGAGTCCAAGAAGAAGGCAGAAGTGCTATTACAAACAGCTATATTTTTGCCTTGCTTCTTTTCTAACACACAGCCACAAAGATCTATGCACAATGAGTTACCAGGAAGATGTCAGCTTTCCTGGGCATCTCATTGTCCAATATTTGCTTTGCTTGCTTTTGTCCTTTCTCATTCCTTGATGTCTTTCAACTAGCTTTGTTTAATTTGGTTTAATTTGGACCATACAAGCAGCAATAATTCAGAGTTAAAACACATATCTGATCCACCTTCAGAGTGTTACAGAGGCTGATACAGGAGCATGTAACTTAATTTATTGTTTTCCACATCCTCTGTTAATGAAATCTAGCTCTAAATTGTTACATGCAAGTGTATGTCCATCTGAGCTCAAAGTATATTACTTGCAGAAAACACAGCCATATTTCTGCAGCTCTGACATAAATTGGTTCCATGACCTTGACAAGCAAAGACTTGATACATCCATTTTCCAGTCTGTAAAATAACAATGTGTCTTGTACAGTTCCATAGCACTCACAGCTGCTTTATCAGAGGATTGCTGATAATTACTGCCATGGTATATGAAACACAAAAACACTCGTTCTGTGTGTGCATGAAGTGCTTGATAAGAAGTGAGACACATGGCAGGAAAGAAGCCTTAAGCATAACCATATGTACATGAAAGCTTCATTGTTGGCTTTTAAATGTTGAAAAGGGTTTGCTGCTGACAGCTGAAAAGACATTGAGTGGCTTGTATTTTGGCAAGTAGTATTAACCTTGAAGGAAGAGAAGTTCATAGGAAATCTTATACTTGGAAGTCTGCATGTGCAAAATATGCTCAGTGTCATGGGTCATAGTGCCAGCAAGAGGGAGCATCTGCAGGGGATTCCAGGGCCATCCCTCTGTCCTGCTGCTGGTTCTTGGTGTGCTTTTCTGAGGAGCTTTTGTGCAATGCTCTTTCCATCAAAACATGACTTGGAGATCTCTGCTTTGCTGTCACTGACACATTTTGTTGTTTACTTGCTGCGCTGGGCAGCTTGTCTGGCTCAGTTTTCGTGCTGTAGAAGAGCACTGAAATTTATTAATAACTGTTGCAGCTGAAGCAGATCAAGTTGATGTACATGTGAGGATGAAGCCACTGTGAAGCCTATTTCAGGGTCTCCGAGCTCTTGTCAACTTCTGTATGAGGATGTGAGCTGGAAGGAGAAAGATTTATTTCAGGAAGAGAAAATACAAAAAAAAGGGAATCTCATGCAATGATTGTATGAGAGGGTTAGAAAAGGTGCCAGACTTAATTTTTTTTTTTCAAGCAGCTAACTTTTTAGTGCCAATGAGGTGATGTACCAGCCTAGGCCATGGACTTGAGCAATGTTTTTAGTGATTAAAAAAAGTGAGTGTTGTTGACAGTTCTGCCTCTTGTCCTTGCAGCGATACTAAAATTTGGCAAATGCATGAAAACCAGGGAAGACTGTCTTCACTTCTGAAGAAAATTGTGAGTAGCTGAAGGGCTAAAACCTTTAAGAGGATGATAAATGTCCAAAGGATTTTTGAAAGCATTTGATGAAACGGAGTATAAAGAACCAAGGCTGGTAGAAGGTACATAGTAGAGGGGTATAATTCTGTGGTCCAGTGCATCAGCAGTTAATAACTAAACCTGTGTTTTTAGGGCTAGCTCTTAAAAAGCTGTGCTTCATTTCACAGATGCAAGGTGCCCCAGGAGGTTTTCTTCCCACCAGCACTGGAAATGCCTGGAGCAGACCTATCTGAGCCTTTCTTCTCCCGCAGAGAGAAACCAGTACTTGTAGTCCTTGATGCACCCACTTTAGATGTGTTCCTCAGGATAAGATAAGCATTTGCTTTCAACCATTAACTATAATGGCCCCAAGCTTGCTTGTGGGAGACACATTTACTGCTGATACTGCATTTTATTAGTGGAGTCCTGTACTGCGTGCACTAACAAGTCTCTGCAGAGCATAGGACACAGACAGCCCAGCTCCAGAGAGTATCAAGCTAAGTATGCTGGGGTGTCTGACATGCCTGGCTTAGGACTTGCCTGTTTCCAAGCAGGTAAATTTGGTTTTAAGTCTGATATAGTTATGCCGTTGCAGCTCTATGCAGGTATGCTGTGAACATAATTAAAACTAAGTGAAACACCAGCTGCCTGCAGGCAGGGCTCTTCTGACTGAACCATTCAGAATTTGATCTTGCCTTTCCTGGGTTTAAATCTCTAGCATGAAAAGCAAATTTTGCTTGGTTCCTTAAGGTTAAACTTTAGTTAATACATGGATCTTTGTGGTGATGACCTCTTTCTTTGGATAATATCAAGACTCCTCAAGAATTGCCAAGTCCAGTATTTAGCACTACTTCACACACGTTGTGTGATCAACACTGGGGATTAGAAAAAAGTACGGACAATGCTCACTGTTTGATCACATTCATGAGCACAAGGGGTTCATGGCACAGGCGCCCTTCACTCTGACTCTTGCTATTTGAGTGATTTTTTCTTTACATCCAAGCCAAGACACCACCCCATTTGTGTTATGCAAGAAAATGCGATTAAAACCACACTTCTGCCTACACTAGCATTCTCCAGTAAGCTTTTAGGATCTTCCCTGCTGGCTCCTCAAGTGATGCCCAGGTCCTTAGTATTCCTGGAGGCTAAAAGGATGTTTCTCTTGCACTAGTATGCAGAATGTTTTGGGTTTCATTTACTGTTGAAAAGCTGGTGGTTGAGACTACTTCAGCTGGAAATGCAACTCATCATCTTGACAGAGCACAGGGACACTCAGTGCTCCTGCCCCCAGGATCACCTGTGGCTGCTTTGCTTGGGAGGGCTGTGGGGAGGGGCAAGCATGATCCAGCTGGGAGGGTAGGACGAGAGCAGCTGGAGGTACAGTTTGAGGCCTTACCTGTTAGGGTGGCTAGGAGTGATGAGGACAAGGTGACATGCTGGTCAGTAAGGCAGGTAACACAAAGGCATGTCTTGCAGTGCTGGAAAGGTCATGGGGCTTAAAAGGATGCCCCAAGTGGTGGGGCTTAGCTGGAAAGACAGAGTTCCTCTGTCTGACTTCTCCCATGGGCCAGCACAGTGCATGCAAGATGGATGGCTGATCATCTGCCTGTTATGGTTAGTGTTTGATTTTTCCAGCTGGACAATGCCTGATCTGTTCATCCTCTGGCTGTGTGAACAGCATTTGGCACTGGGGAGAGATCAGGGTTGTGTGGCTGGGGGTGGAGAGGGTGAAGCTGCTGCCAAAAGGGCAAGTGCCACCCATGTTTGTTGGGTTAAAGCTACTTCTGAGCAGCTGTCTGAAGTTTCTGTCTTTGCTCTCCTGATCTGAAGGAGAGGAGCCAATGAGCTCTTCAGTGCTGGGCTTTTGCCCAATGAAAATGTGCAATTATTTGTGTAAAGTATCAGGCCTTCAAGCTTTTTTACTTGTTTGTGTGGAGGTTCTGTCTTCACAGGTGGAAGTGGTATATGGTTGGCCACAACAGTTTTCAGAGACACTCTGTGGTCATTTTTAGGGCAAGACTTGGAAGTCTTGCTGGCTTCAGTGTGATTGAGACTCACACAGAGCCTGGAGGTGGTCATTTAGGTAGGAGACCCTTCTTGGTTCTTCATGCTGTCTTCTTTAATGTCATCATAAAGCACTGACATTTGGTTGTTCCAACAGTGCTCTTCAGTGCAGAAGGTTGAGGTTTGATCTGTCTGTGCGTACCTACGTGGGAGTCTGACTTGCATCTCAAAGTCTGTGCTGCAGTCATTTCTGAGGCTGTATGGTGAAGTTTTTGCCTAGGCAAAACTAACGCTATCTTGGTGTCATTAAACAGTTGAGCTTACATGCTGTTGACTAGCTGGTACCTAGTCAGCTTTAGGCTCTTGATTGCCATGTGAGTGAGCTCAGGGTCTGAGGAACCTGCTCCTGACGCCAAAGGGTCAATGCCAAGAGGTTACTTTCTACAGCCTGCAAGGGGCTGCTGCCACAGTATGGCAATATGGCCTTTTGACTAGGATGTGAGTCCTTGAAGACCCTCCTTTGGGAAAGCTGGTGGCCATGGGTAAGTAGCTCATCTGGGTGTCCCTTGTGTAGGACTTGGGTATTTGATTATTTATTTTTTCCCCTCTGAATTGATGAATGATATAACATGTTCCTGCAAAGAAAGCAAAACCTGTAGATTCTTGTAAAGTCTGCTTCCTTTATTTTAATTTTTTGCCAGACCGTAGTGATTTGGTTGGCAAGCTGGAAAGCGGTGTATAGTGACCAGAGAGTTTTCAGCTTCTCCAAAGAGCTGTCCTTGGAAGCACAGAGGGTGACCAGCTCAGGCCACCTGCTTGCCAGCAGAGAAGTGGGCTTGCAACGGTCTGTACTCCTGCCTGCTGTTTAATTGAACATCTGGCGTGGAGTGGCCTGCTTTGAGCTCAATGCTGCGGAAGGTGCATGGAAGGCTCAGGTGCTGCTTCTTGGAAACCTACTTGTATAAATGTCCTTACACTTACTCTCTGTGGTTAATGATAATTTCATTTTTACAGCCTTTAATTTCAATTGACAATGTGGCTTGCTCATCCCAGCAGTCAGCCTCAGTAAGGCAGCTGTACCTTCTTTTAATAGGAACTCTGACCTGTGCAAAATGACTCATCATTAATAAGTCTCAGTAATGGTTTATTTCAGCTCCCTTCCATGCTTCTCTGTCTAATGATTTTTATGCTGTTTTTTGCTTAGCTTATCAAGCAGCAGATTCTCTCCCTCCAGTTTAGGAAGGTAAAACTACAATGCATTAAACTGCTCTGACCAAACACTTTGCTGAATCTGACTGCACATGATTAATCTGTAATGCTTTGGTACTAATTAATTAGTAGAGAGCCCTGAAGTGATCTAACAGTCTTACTCTGCATGATTGGATCCCTAATTCTTGCTTGAACTGCAGATGGCAAAGTGAATGTTCATCACAATTCCTGTGTTAAGGTGCAAGAAATACTCCTCTCTTAGCCAAAGGATGGGTGTTCAGCTGCCTTATATTAAAGTGAGAATTCCATGCAGAGACATTAAAAATTAATTCGCCTGCCCTGAAACTTTTAAAGAAGAAATATTCTTCTTCCCCTGCCATCCTGTGCTTTATTATAAAGGTCCTCATTCATTTGAATTCTGCCTTGAAATGTACTTTGCCTTGGGCAAAACAACACATTTGGAAATCAGCTGGCATTACTGGCTTGCTGCAGAAGCAGGTAGCTGTGGGATTGCTAACTGAAAAAGTCAAGAAAAGAAAACCATGATGATGAGGAATATACTTCTCAAATCTCCCTCTCCTGCATACTGCTTTTGTATGGAAATCTCTCTTTAATATAAAAAGGCTACTGAATTGCTGGTGTCTTCTTCCTAGGCTCCAGGGCTTTTTCTGTAGCAAAGATGCAACTTCAGGAAGGCCCAGAGGAACAGCGGCTGCTGCTTTGTATCAGATTTCTTGCATGCTCTGAATTACTGGTTTAGAAAGCAATTTGAATTGGACAAGTCTCATTGCAGCTGGAGTGAGTCAGCTGAGAGCCCCACAGTGCTGCAGTCTCTAAACCCCCCCTGTGACTAATACAATGGTTTCTTTGAAAGATTAAATAGACCTTCCAGGGCGTCCTGCCAAGTGTACATTGGGCAAGTGTCCTCTGATTCATGGGCTGTGCCTGTGGAGCCCCCAGCTTCTGGTGATGCTGCTTTCCTAAACCATTCAGTAGCCTTTGCTGAATTTCACCTGATTGTGGGATTTGCACTGAACAGACCAGACTTATTCTTGGTGCTGCCTGCTGATACTGTTGGCTTGGTACTGGGATTAAACTTGGTCCCAAGTGTCACTATGTGTGTGCACATCAGTTTTTATTTTTAAGATGCTGATCTGGTTGCTCTCCTGCTGGGGTGTGACATGTTCATTGATGCTATTGATGCTTGGGAAGTTCCTTATGTGGATCTAAAAGGCATTTACTGGTCTAGGACTGGGGATCTGTATTGAAGGGGCCATCAAAACCCCACCAGTAACTGCCTTGGTACTGGATTGTCTGCCTTGCTCTTTGGAAATGGAAGTTTTTTCTCTTGAGGTTGGAGCATGGAAAGGTTTATCTGGTTTTAAAAGGCTGTTGGCTCTCACAACCCTTTCCTGGCCCTGGAGTTGTGTGAAGGGTTGCTTGCCAGGACCGGTCTGATTTTCACAGAAAACAGTCTAAGCTGTGGAATCTGTTTTTTACCCCATCCCACACATGTTTGGATGTAGACTGGGCTTATAACCCTCATTCAATAGATGAGTCAAGTTTACAACAGCCCTAGCTGCCCCTATCCCACACCCTTACCCAACACAAAGTGCCTGGGAGCTGGGTGAGATTCTTGCTGCATCCCAGTTTATTACTTGGGGATTCATCTCCCTGTGCCTCTTACAGACCCATTCTAGCAGGAAGCCAGAGTGAAAATCGTAGCACTGTGGCCTCCAGGTAAGTTTTCTGGGTGGATGAAATGGGTAGTTGCTCTGGCTGAAGCTATCCTTTACCTTCAGCCATGTGTGCAGTTTAGTCCTGGTGCAGTCTGTCTGTGCACCTGACCTTGCTGGGTTCATGCTAAATGTGAGGGGGTTTGTTTTTCCTGAACAAGTCTACTGCTTCAGCAGGTAGAGCATGAGTAGCAACAGCACCAGCATCCTACTTGTGAGGCCAGGGTCCTCCTCACAGAGCCCTCACCACATGCTATGAGCCCTTCTGCTCGTGGAGAGCTGTGTCAGGAATGGTTTGGGGGTTTGTTCGATCTCTTGCATGTCTCTAGAAGCTGATCACTTAAGGAATGTCTTTCACTACTGAAAATTATGTAAGTAGAACTGCCAGCTACCAGTTCTCTTGCGATACTTGCTTTTTCTTGTAAGATCCTTGTACTTGAGACCTTCGGGTCCTCTTTCCTAGTGTAAATATACAGTGTTTTAATTGCAGAGGGAAAAATGAAAAAAGCTGTTTCCTTCCAAGAGCCCCAGAGCACTATCCAAATGAAGACCCAACTTGGAATTAAATAATTTTCCTTTATTTCAGAAAGCCCAGATCTTCTGGGGCCTCTCTTGGTGAAGCTCCAACAAGCTTGGCAGTGCTGTATGAATATGGTGACTTATTGCTATCATTGACTAGCGCTTAAATGACTGGAGAATCTAAGGTCCATTTCTGAGCTTCATAGACAGCACTATTTGGATAGTTCTGGCTATTTGGGTGTCCCAACCTGAATTTTGAGGTCAGTGCCTGAGCTCATGGAGTATGTAGTTTAAGTGCCTACCTGCAGCAGTGAGAGATTAAACAGGGAATGGATGTCAGCTTCACATATAATTCCTGAGCTCAGAAAGCTGCAAGCCAGGCTCAAGGTCTCCTTCAGTGACCTGTCCCTGCAGCAGGCAGGTTTTCTTGATGCAGAGCTTTCAAAGAGGGCTTGTGTTTGGGAGATGTGTTCAGTTTGTACTTAGCCTGAAATTACATATGAACTTTACACAAATAAAGTAAAACCCCAGTGAACAGAACACTTGAAACACTGACGGTGCAGTACTGGGAATGTGAAGCTGACTCTTTTTTAGGGTCTTGCTGTGAGCCTGCTGGCTGATCAAAGAAGTGTCCTGGTATAATCAGAAACTAAAATGGTTCTTGACATTCATTACCCCAATAGCCATAAGGGCCAAGACAAAGGAAACATCTCCCAAATGACACTTTAGTTTTTGGTCATCTTAAGAGTGAAAAGAACAGTCAGATATCCTGACACTGGACTGGACTTGTGAACAACCTAGTGTAGGGATGGTGGGAGGGAAGGAGGGCATTTAAAACAAGAACACAGGCTTCTGAGATAAGATAGAAAGTGGACACTTTGATTTTTCTAGTACTTTGATCTCTAAGAAATGCTTCTTGAATCTTCCAGGAGCACCTTCTGCACAATCATTTCTCAGCTGACGGAGGAAACCCAGCCACTATTTGAAACCACTATCAAATCCCGTTCTGTGTCCGAGGACTCTGATGCTAAATTCACGTGCATAGTGACAGGTAACAGTGTCTTCAGTGAATAACCTGGTCCTGCCTCACTTGCTGGACTTGCACTAGTTAAACTCTAGAGCAAGTGATAACAAGACAATACTTATGTGCACTGTTGTCAGACTGCCAAGTAAAGATTCAGCAACTGCATGATGATTTCAGCTTTAGTGTAAGGGGGGGGGGGAAACACCTGAGATTTAAAGAGGCAAAGGCATAAATAACCTAACATCTCAAACAAGGCAAATTTAAAGACCAGAAGATGGAATATGCTGGTTGCCACTTGGGCCAGCTACATTTTATTGTCCTAATCTCTGCCTCTTCTCTAATCCTGGACTCTGTAACTCGGGAATATGCAATTTTGAAGAGTAAGGCAATCATACTGAAGCCAACTGTGGCTCTTTGGCTGTAAATGGTTAGAGTGCAGCTGCATTTGCATCAGCAAAACCTGTGTGTCTGTGAACATCTGAATAAAAGCAGGTATCTGCCCAATGAGCTAAAATCTAACCTTGGGCAGGAAGGGTTTAGGCCAATAAGAGGAGAAGGCTGAGAAAGAGGGCTGGTACTAAGGCATTGTAGTGATGTGGTATAGCAGTGGATTGGTGTAAAAGCAGGCAGCCCCTTTGCTGATGAGCTTTTGTCCTTGAAATATAGAAACTCTTTTTTCCACAGTATATACTTGTTTACAACTCTGATCCTTCCTGATGTTGCTCATGTTAATTATTCTGACAGGTTACCCAGTGGGAGACATTAAACAAGTCTGTAAGTTTTGGAAGGAGAAGGATATCTCCAGTGAGCCCCTTAGTCACAAGGATCAAGGCTTTACCAAGAGTTAGGAAACCTAGTTTGACATTAGAAACATGCTGTAAATAAGCTGTGCACCAGGAAACGCAGACTGTGAGCCCTTCTGACAACTAATGGCTTTGATTTCTTGGCTCTTCTGTTATGGATTTCTTTGCAGGAGTATAGCTGGTGTATTGATTTTATTTGCTTAACTTGAGCAGACTGCTTCCTGCTTCTAGGGCAAAAGTGGGCTGCTAGGTAGATGCCTCCAAATCATGCCCTTTAGTGATTCATTAGAAGGGCTTTTCCAATTAAAAGCTTTCTAAAAGCAAAAGCTTGACACACTGTGCAGTAGCATGTAACTGGCCATTTTGCAAGCCACGAGTGTCAGAGGTCAAAAAGTAAGTCATGGTTAGCTGTGTTAGGAAATCTTGAGTAACAGCAGATGGAATTCTCTTCCATTTCCCCTTGCCTGAAAGTGTAGAAGTCCTGCAGACCCAGGGCATGGCTGCTTACTGCAAGGACATGTAGTAGCACTGCTCTCCCTTTCAGCATTTCTCACCTCTTTTAACGTGCCTAGTCCTGGTTTCTCTCACTCGCTTAAATCTTCACCAACTGCACCTTGAGGTTGATAGTTCCCTCTTAACAAATTTCATCTCTTCCAAAGTCTGGATGATTCCAGCAGCTCTGCATGGGCTCTCTCAAGGTGAGGTGCACTTGTGCAGCTGAGCTCTAGTACACCCATGAGACTAGATGGGTGACAGGAGGCTGGGAAGTGCCCTGCAGGTGTGATGCCCAACATGATCACTCCCCTTTCAAGAGGAATGGGGATGAGATGCTTGTCAGCCCTGCAAGGAGACCTTGTCCATGTCCTTTCCAGTATCTCACCTGGAAAAGATAGAGAAACTCTTCACTGTAGATTGCACAGGAGTTATGCTGCCAAGGGCAACCTCCTCGGCTTGTATCAAAATTGAAGTATCAACCTCTAGAGACAGATTTGTTCTCTATCCAGTCTGTAGCCCTTCTTGCAGTTCATCCTTGCTCTTGGTAGGCAGGATGCTGCCTTCAAGTTTTGGATGACCTGCTGATGCTGTGTAGTGCAACCTGGTATACTGTACCAGCTGAAAACTTGAACTGATAGTGGTCTAACTTTCTACTCAAGTGAAGGAAAGCGTCAAATGAACATCTTCAGCATGTAGCCTATCACAATATTTTTGTACCTGGTAGACTAGATTGGGGGATGTCTTTATGCATTTAAAATTATAAACCTATAAAACTAGGAATTTTCATGGAAATGCCCTTTAAAAGCAGCCTGGACCACCTATGCTATATGGTAATCTCTTGCATGTGGTCCTGTGAACTGCTTTAGGAGCTGGGGATCTCTGGGAGAGAGGGGCATGAGGTGGAAAGCAAACTCCAACTGCAAAGTCTGATCAGCAGTTCAGGTATCTCCCCATGCCATGATGTTTACATTCAATTGGGAGACCTTATGGGGAGAAAGGAAGTGGCGGTTGCATCCCTGGCCAGTGATCAGAGTGGAACCAGCTCAGTCCTGCTGTGGCTGGAGTCCAGGGACACTTTGGTTCATAGACTCGCAGGAGGCAAAGGGCAGACTGTCAGCTGCTCCTGTTTTGACTCTAAACCACAGACATGGATATGTGACCTACAATAACATCTTAATATTTTTTTTGCTGCTTCTTGACCAATAACGAGAGTTACAGGGTAGTCCCACTTCTGTGAATACCAGTGACTTGCTGGACGTGTCCTAGGAAGGCAGCAAGCTACAACTGTTTGAAGAGCCAGTCCCTATAAAATGTGCTGGGTGGTGCCGGCAAGAAAAAAAACACCAGTCAGGCAGAGGCAGACTTCTGATGCTCTTGGGTGGTTGTGCAAGCCCTTCTTTCCTCCTGTTGCCTAGTTCTGCCTGCTACCAGTGTCCCTAGTACATCTGACTTGATTGTTTTGGGTCAAATCTTGCATCAGTTATGACGTGTTTTCTTTTTTAGACAAAATTAGTTCATCCTTTGAGAGATGTGAAAAAGGGAACAAGAGCACTTCCATTTACTGTGCAGTTTCTTACAGAGCAGAGCACACCATGCTTCTTTGCACTGAGTGCTTTTGTTGGTGGGTCTGTCTGGACTTCAGGATCTCAAGGTTCATCACAGATACTCCTCAGTGAGTGGATATTGGGCTCTTCAGAGAGTGGTCCTTATTGGAGGTGCTACTACAATAATTTTACAACTTTTCAGTCATTGCTGTTATAGTGTTGGCTGGGAAGGAGAGATGTTGGCTGGTGAAATGTGGGGGCTTGGATGAAGGGACCTGGGCCTGTGACTGCTTGTTAGGGAATGAGGCCAACTGGGAGAGGTGATGATTGGATCTAGTAAAGACCATTGTGTGTCAGTGCCAGCTATATTGCACAACTGCCTCTTCAGCACTGTTTCAGTCCTCCTTAGGCAGGTTCAACTCCTCTGACCTGGCTACCCAAATCATCAGCCCAGGAGCTACTAGGTCCTGTCACTCCCTTCATGGGTCAGTGCTTGTGCTTGAAGAAGTGTCCAGGCTGGTACCTCTCCCATGCTATGCAGGTGCTTGATCAATGTGGGCATCTGCACTCTGAGTAGCACATCCCTAGAGGGGACAGGAACAAAGCAACATGCCCAGAAGCAGTCTTGTTTTATTGTAGAGCTATGGAAGGGAATGGGCTTGGGGAAGGAAGCTGGAGTCAGATGAGCAGAGAATCGCATGCCTAGTGGATGAGGATTTTAGTAAGCATAAAGCTGAACTTGTTGCATTTGTGGCCCTCTTAGGGAAATGTTTGAAGGATGAGAATTAAATGCTTGAATGAAGGATGTCTGGAGAAATGCAGGGGCTGTGAGAGGGGTGGATGGGTGGGTTTGGGGATGGGGTAGTTGAGTACAAGAGCAGACGGAGAGCTGGTGGGAGGCGAGGATGCCTGGATTTGGGGCAGCCAGTGCAAGAGAGGGATGGAGAATGAGCACGCAGGCTGGTGGCATGGGGAGCTACTGCTCTTAGTGAGTATCTGTCCCTCCTGTCAGCATTACTGGATGCTTCCTTGTCTTCAGGTGATGGGGAGATTTAAATTGATAAAGCCAGAAAGGATGAGATCTTACCATGACTTTTCCTCCCAAAACTGCTTGAAGCCCTTAGTTCACATAGCTTGTGTAAAGCAGAAATGGGAAACTGGAGATTGTGTAATTGTTCTAAACTTTTCACCTTCCTAAGTTCCAGAAGGCTAACTGCTGCCTGCCCCTGCCCCAAAAAAGTTGCTTTAAATGGAGTTTCTCTAGGTGATTTTGGATAACTATTGCAATAACTGTTTTGGATAAGGTCACCAAAGCTCTGAAGAATTCCCAGACTTCTAACAACTTTGGGGAAAAAATATTTGATCTAAACTTGGCAATCTCCATAAAAGAAAAATAAATCTTTGCATAGAAAAGCCTCCTGGGTCCTGCAGTAGCTGGTCATCATGCTGGAGCAATGCTTCTGGAAGACATGCTTCCCAAAAACTTTTGCTGGGCTCAAAGATGTGCAATGGGCACCTGCCCTCCTCCCCAGGAATGCCCAGCACCACTCTGTCTGCAACTGGGGGACACTTGCTGGTGAACACATGGGACCAGCTGCCAGCAAATCCTTCTTGTCACCAGCTGTACAGTGGGTCTATGGGAGTGACAGGTTTTGGAAGGGTGAGTGCCTGATCTATGAATGGCTGCTCTCTAGCAATGTGCTTATGTTAAGGGTGGGCAACTGGTGCCCTGCAGTGTGGCAGTACCTGCTGATGGTGCCCTTGGGTCAGCTACCCTGTCCCACTGGCACCCTTAAAACTGGCCTGTCATGGCAGCTGGGCTAACTACAGATGTTGTGGTTGCAGGGGGTGTGCCCAGGAGTGATGCCTGCCCTCCCCACCCCGTGAGCTAGGGGAATTTTATTTGCTCAGAAGCCTGAAGAGTGATGCCTACAGTGTCAGCAGCAGCTCCCCTCCAGTGGAGTACAGGGAGCCTTGCCCCTGCACAGCATCTCTTCATTCCCTGCTTGGTTCCAGTTATAGCCCCTAGGGAAGGACAGCTGGTGTTTGAACAGGCAGCTGGGGCCACTGTTTCCGCATGGGAGGTGCGAAGCCTTTCAGCATCCCTCTGCCTACAGGTTTCCAGCCATCACTTGCCTGTAGCTCCCTTTCACTGCAGGCTGGAGGCTGCAGCAGGGGCTAGTCCCTTCTTGTCTGTACTGGGCTGGTATGGTGGTAGCCCCTGGTAGGGAGCAGGTAGCCTCAAGGACACAAATGCTACAGGTCAAAGGGAGTTTAGGCTTAACAGGAGGAAAAGCTTTTCATGGAGCCACTACACAGCTATAGAAATTGCAGCTCTTTCTGGCAGTTGTCAGCTGGGAATAGGAATCAGCTGCAGAGGCTACGGGGCGGGGGGGAACACGACATCACAGGTTTCTTGGAAATGATAAGCTTGCAGTTCCCAGAATTGGAATCCCTTTGATTGCTGTTCATAGAGTATTAGGAGAATCTACCTGCCAGCTCCCTGCATTATGAACTGTGGGGGCCTCCTGAAGGTCTTGTATGCAGAACAGCCCTTGGGAGGGCTGGGGTTCCCCTGGGCAAAGTGTGAGCTGTGTATGAAAACTGGTTTGTTCCTTTTCCCTGGACCAGAAGGAAACAGCCACATGCTTATTCAGCTCAGGGTACAGTTGCCAAGTATAGTCAGTAGCTAATACTTACAGAAAACATAAGCAGCAGCATTGATCCCTGGTGATCCCATCACTAGGGTACACTTGTGGCCTCCTCCAGTTAGCACTTTAGGGCTCATTTGCTTCAGCTTTAAGTATCTGAGGGCTTTGCACTTCTTATGCAAACTGGTTTGGAGGGCCAGAGCAGCAGCAGAGAGCAGACCATGGCAAGATGGGGACTAAAGGGGAAGATGGAGAGCCTTGCAAGAAGGGCTTCAGGAAAAAGTCATGACTTAGCTTCCTGCAGAAGAGTAGGAACAAAGTACTAACCAACAGAAAGCCAAAGCTGCTGATGGTAGCAGTGGGAGGGCAATGAGGCAGGAAAGGGTGCAAGAGATGTATGGGCAGTGGGGATGGAGAGGGTTGATGCCAGGGGCAGGGCATCTACCTGACCTCAATGAGCAAAAGAAGATAATAGGGGAAAATCAAGTCTGCAGGGGTATCTGGGCTATGGGGATGGCTGTTCTTTATGGAAAAGAGCAGGAAAGAAAAAATCTTTTGAGACTTGCCCTAACCCTGTCTGGTTCCAGGGGGCTAAGTCCCTCGAGGCCCCAGAGGATGCTGGAGAGCCCCAGCAAGCAAGGAATGGGGATAGGGAGTATATCAAAAGAGCAGACTGTGGCAGGAACGGCCAAGTGATACATGAGGAGATCTGGTATATGCTGCTTTTCTAGTCAAAGGCATTTTGAGTTGGCCAAAACCAGGGTGAATTCTTGCTGATGAATCCTTGCTCCTGGTCTTTCACTCCCACTATGGGACCTTCATGGGAGCAGGTGTAAGCTGGGCTCAGGCATTGCTGCAAGCTGCCAGCATCTCTGGCTGGTGCAAATAGGAGGCTCCTGACCCTGGAAATGAAAAGGGCCCTGGTCAGGTTGGCAGCTGGGAAGGGTCCAGGTTAGGTGGGTAGTGCCCTGTCCCTGCCCTCTCTCCACTTCAGAGCCAGAGTCTGGATGCATTGGATATTCCTGGAGAGCCCTTGCTGGCCCCATGCCAGGGCTGTTAATGAGACCTGACCCTCTGGCTCCATTCTGGGATGCTGGGGAGACCCTTGGGGACTGGTGGAGGTAAGCAGTGTGCTGGACTCGCTTTGGCAGCACAGAAAGCCAGCAGGGGCGTTTACAGGAGATAAGCTTCAGATGTCTGTCCTGGGGCTTTGAACAACTGTTGAGCACATCAACTTAAGCAGAGGCATGATGTGATCATTGAAACTTTTATCCCATGCCCTTGGGGTCAGCTTGGCTATGTGGAGAGCCCTGTGTGAAGTCTGGGAACCAATGTTGGCCACTAGCTTGAGCAGTTTTCCCCTGAAAACTGCTCTTATTCTGAGCAAGAGCTGCTGCTAGTGGAAAACTAGGTCTGTGGCTAGCCCTGGTCCATGTCAGGTACTCATGCTGATCCACCACTGCTGTTGCTAGCAGGAACATGGCTGCATGCCCAGCCTGCTAGCCAGCCAGTCACGCACATCATGATGTCATTTTACTGAAAAGGCAGGTGACATCTGTTGTCAAGTGACATTTGTAGGACACCAGACTGGCTGTGATGCAATCAAGGTTGTTTCTGTTCAATGGAAACTTTTGGATCAGCTTACAGGCTGTGACACTTGGTGAAAAGCTGTGAGCTCCATGGAGGGGTGGATGCCTGTTTTCTAACCTTAGCCTTAGTCTCAGCAAAACATGCCTCTTCCTATAAAAGTGACAGTATGCTCACCTTCTCCCAGCCAGTGTTACAGGAGACGATCGTGTGATCTACTCCCCTCTGTTGAGGGATGAAGTGCTGGGATTTTTTTCTCAAAAATAGCCCTATTCCTAGGAGTGATAAAAGACTTGGATAAACCCATCAGGGTTTCCACTGACAACACTTTCTGCTGTGTGATGTAAAGAATGCAGTGAGCCAAGAATAACATGTATCCTATTCTGCTGGAGCATTTTGTTTTGCTGTTGATACCTTGTCCCCACAGGAGCAGGTGTGCTGTGCTACTGGTTGCAATGTTTCACGCCCTAATATACCACATGTCTCCTCCCCAGGATACCCACAGCCAGAGGTGACATGGTATAAGGATGATGAAGAGATGGACCGCTACTGTGGCTTACCTAAGTATGAGATATTCCGTCATGGAAATCGCCACACATTGCAGCTGTACAAGTGAGTAGAGAAGTTGGAGAGTGGTTGGATTTGGTGATGGGAGCTCCAAGCACACTTTCAGTATTTGGAGGAGCTGGCTGTCAGCAGTGATCTCCCCTCAGCACCCAGGCTGGCCCCTTCTGCTCCCCATTACCATGTTCCTGGCTGTCCCTTCCCCTTCAGCTCTTTGACTGCCTGATCACATCAGCATGAGATCCATTACTGCATCTGGGAATAGCTGCCGTGCTGAAAGCAAGAGGAAGGTCAGGAGAAATTTCTCTCTGGAGCCTTCAATGCTGGTGGCAATGTGTGCTATAGCTGCACCAGATAGGAGCTGAGCATTAGGGTTGGGCGAAGGTGAGCAAAGGGGAAGTACTAGCTGCCACCAGGATGATGGTCTGGGGGATCAGGCAGGACAAGGACAGAAACAGTTCATATGAGTGTTCTAGGCAAGGGCAAAGAGACAGAGGGGCTGCAGCCCTCGCCGAGAAGGACCTTTCATAGCTCTCACTGTGAGGTCAGGGAAGGAAAGGGCTGCTTTGGCACTTGGATGGAGGGCCACCTCTATTCATCCCTGACTACCAGCTTCTTTTAACTTTAAACGAGGACCGTATTTCTGGAGAGCCAGGCACACCGTCTGTGTCCCTGGCAAGCAGAGATGTGTTGCACCTCAGGTCCTGGATTTGGGATGTCAGAAGGTGTAGCACTGTCTGAAAGAGCAGAATATTGGTACTGCTGATAGTAGTCCTGTCATCCTTATGCTTTTAGCCTGGCTTTTCTGCCACCTCAGGTGTGCTCCAGGTTTCCATCAGAGGCTGGTTCACCTCCTGCCAGGAGCAGGGATCTCCATGGGCCAGGCGTTCCTGAGGAGTGAAAGCAGAGATGGCACGTGTATGCCTGTGAAGCAGAGGGGGAAGGCTCTAGTAAGGTAGTAGAATGGAGGAAGAACAGAAATGTCATGTAGGCTGTGAAGAGCTAAGAGGAGAAGATCCTGCAGAGGAATATGGCCAAGAACAGCTGGGATGCCTGGTGCTAGCTGTTCCTCCTCAATCACAGCCCTCTTATCAGAGTTACAGCTCAGGGCAGAGCTGAGTACTGGTTTAACATCCAACTTGCTTATCTGCTAGTGCTGAGAACAGGCAGAGCCTGGGGAGGGAGGCCAGCTCCAGGCCTGCCACAGGTACCTCAAGGGCCATGTCTTTGTCTTCTGGCCCCTATGGAGCAAGAAGTGGGACAGCATGTATGCCTGTGTGCCCAGCCATAGTGCCTGGGGAGGATGGGCAGGTCTCATGCAGAGCTTTTGGTTTCCAGGTGCCAAGAAGAAGATGCAGGCATTTACCAGGCCTCAGCTAGAAATAACAAAGGCATTGTGTCCTGCTCTGGTGTGTTGGAAGTGGGAACGATGACGGAATTCAAAATCCATCAGAAGTGGTTTGACAAAATTAAGAGAAAAGCTGAAGAAAAGTTGCGAGAGATAGAACAAGGCAAGAAACGAGGGAAAGAAAATGTGGAGGTGGAGAAGCTGCAGGGAATGAGCCCTGATCGGCTCCAGAGGAAGCGGCGGCTGGCCAGGGATCTGAATCTCCAGTCAGGAGCCTCTAGGTGGGAGGAGGATGCAGCAAAAGTGCATGTCGCAGATTCCCAGTCTATTAATGAGCCAAAGGAACAGCCAGTCAATGCGGTGACAGGCTTTCCAAACAAACTGATAGCACCTTTGAAAGCAGAGGTGACCACCAATGGAGATGCCCCTTTGGAAAGTGTGGAGGAGAATGGGAACAGCTTTCTTGCATACATCTACGAGACGGTGGAGGACCTAGCAACTAAGCCAGTGGCAAAAGACTCTGCAGCTAAAAAGAAAAAGAAGGTGGAAGCTCCTCCCGCAGTGAAGCAGGAAGCTTCCAAGAGAGAACAAAGTGGGCGAGACAGGGCCAGTCCCTCTCTAAATCCAAGGTTTGCCCCTCCTGTCCCCTTACGCAGGAGTGCACGTTTAAGGGTGGCAAATGATCAAGAAGAGGAAAAGAGTCCAAAAGTCAAAGAGCCTGGGAAAGCTGTGAATCATGATACTAATGGTGACATGCACTTCTCTTTGAAAGAGATGTATTTTGATAAGCAAGTGAAGCCAGCAGCAGGGGAAGAGGAAGTGGGAGCCAAGGAAGAGGCTGTGAGTGAGGCTGCCCTGCAGCCTGTAGCAGTCAGCAGACAGACAGAGGATGCTCTGCCATCCTCGGAGGTGATGGAGGCAGGACCTGTGCCGTCTGAGGGACAAAGAGGCCAGCACCAAGCCCAGAAGCTGGAAGGAAACAAAGCCGTCAGTCCAGAGGTAACTAGGACAGAAAACAGCCAACACAGGGGTTGTAACAAGAAAATATTTGTGCTGCACCATTGTATTGTGGCACCAGCTCTGAGAGGCTGCATGTATCCCATGGGATCTGCTGCTGAGGCTTCATAGTTCTCCACTGGCAAAAGCATCCAGGAAAAAGGTCTTTCTGGACTTTTTGTGCCCAGACAACAGAGCTTCCACCCCATCTCCAAATAACTGTCAGATGAGGTGGTGAGGCAAAGATGTATGTCAGGGCCCTCTAGCCAAGCAGCTGGTCTCTGGGTGGCCTGGGGCATGCTGTGAGCTCTCCTGTTTAATCTGTAGGCTGACCTCATGCAAAATGTTTCCAAATCTGTTAAGCAGGGAGCACTGAATGGCTATTTATAGTTGGGGGTGGATGCCTTGTGCTTACGGCAGGCAGCGAGACTGATGACATGTTCAGTTTAGCAACTGCACCTGAACTTCAGCTGGTGTTTAATGAGCCCCCCCCCCCCCCCCCCCCCGATGCAAATGAGCACAGCGTGCTAGGTATACCACATGAGCTGTGCCACGTAGGTCATTGAATTTTATAAATTTATAAATAGTATAAATCTATAAATAGTATAATAAATTATGTATTAAATTATTAATAAATTTATAAATATAGTGCAACATGTATACAGTAGATTTGGGCTATTTTTTGGCTCTTCTCTGTTGGAAAAACTCTGTTGCAAGACTCATTGTGGTGCTGATGCAGTGCCAGGGTACAGCACCTGCTCCTGACCCTCACTGCATCTTTTAGTCAACTTCTATTTTTGTCACTTAACCTGAAGCATTTTCCATGAAAATATTACACTGAAAGTTACCAGTCTTTTTTTTTTCATTTCCCATTTTTCTTTAATGACCCCTTCTGTGGTAAAAGGTTCTGAGTCCAATTTGCAGGTCCTGTCAGTATTTGATGTTTGAGCTATGGCAGGTGTACACTTTCAGTACAGACTAAAACACTTCAGCATGATCAGAGGGTGCAGCCATCTCCCTTGGTAGGTAATGCAAATACTTCAGGCTGTGGAAACATGCATAATACGGAAAGTGGTACTGCTGGTTGCTCCAGTGAAAAAAATTTTCTTTCTTTCTCTTCTGGATTTTTTACCTGTAGGCAGGAGCATCATTTACTGGTAATGTAATGCTACGTTAAGCAGTGAAGTGAGCATCTGGGTCCTGGCCTTGCCACAGTGCAGCACCCTGAACCCATGTTTAATCTGACCCATCAGCATTCCATATTGCTACAGAAATTATTGCTGTGCATGTGAGCCCATGACAAAGCAGTTTTTCTCCCTCTCTGCATTTTTACACCCCTTGCTCTTAAGGAGGACGGAAAGTGTTGGTGTGTAGTAGCCAGGCTTGGGCTGTCATCTCTGAGCCTTTGACATAGTATTTTCCTCTTCAAAAACCCACTCACAGAGGGAAACTTGTAACTTGCCAGCTGATGGGCCTTTGAGTAGACAAAAGGGAATGCTTTTGATTTGAATTTGAATGCATCAGCTAGTGGTGATGCTGGGGAAAGGGCTCAGACTTCCGTGTGACCAGACAAGCCATTTTAAAGCCCTTTAAAGCTGACTCTGAAGTGTTTGAGGATATTTTCACTCCCCAGGACATGGGTTGCTTGTCTTTTTCTTTTTTAATCTCTCTTAAACAAGACAAGGTCATAGCATGAGTATCTTCCTCACCTTGGGACTAGCTGCTGGGCTTCGTGCTCAGGACTTTTCTTTTGAGCTGGATTTATCTGTAGCAGAAGGGCTTTGCAAAATGCCAGGATCTGAACATCCTCATGCGTGAGAGCAAGGAAGAAACTGAATTTGCATGGTGATTGCTCTTGCCTAACTTAAATTGATAATTCTATTATATTACTCAAACTAGAGGCATGTAAGAGTTTTACAGTTACTTAAGGACAGATGCCTTTCTGAAAAGCTTTCTGCAAGCTTTTCTGAATAAGCTTTAGTTTGTGCACCAACGATAAGGAAACTTCCCCCAAGTCCTCTTCAGCCAAAGAGATGCCCTTATTGACCAGCACCATTGTGTAGAGCTAGCTCTGTACATCCATCGGTGAACCACCACCCTTGGTCCACCTCAGGCCCCCTTGGGCACTGTGCTGCTCAGCCCCTGGTGCAGAGGGCCCAGGGCTGGCCCTGGGGTTAGATTGGTCAGTGTCCATCCCCATACCTTTCTGTGCCTTGGAGGACCTAATAGTGTGGTAAAACCCAGTGGGGTTTCACTGTATAAAGCCTATCTGTCTCTTAAAATTATACCTTTCAAGCCTGAGCACTGGGGTGCTCTGTGTTGTGACACTCGGCCTGTGGAAGCAGGCAAGCAGAGAACTTGCCTCTGACCCCCAGGACATGGCTCTAGGGGAGCAGCAGCAGGGATGTGTGGCATTTGGGGGGTGCCTGTGCAGCCCTGTGAACTGTGGAGCCCTATTTCTGCACACCCTGTGTGCAGAGACAAACTGCCCAGCCTTTGGCATCCTTTGTAGTCTACCAAGGAAGCAGACTTGAATTGTGTGTGCAGTAATAGCCCCCCCTAATGCTGCTCTTCCCACTCCAGTCCTCTGATACTCACATTGTTGTAACAGTGGCCAGGGGAAGGGCTTGCTGAGAGACCAGCATTACCTTTCCTGTTTTTTCCAAGATTCAAATGAAGCTGAAGTGGCACAAAATAGAATGGGTAAGTGCCACAGCGCTCCTTTCCCATGGACCTCATTTTGGAGGCTTAAAGCTCAAGTCAGAGGCCTCAAAATCTTTAGCAGCAGATACTCTGGGATGGAAGGAGAACCTGTTGTGTACATGCCCTGTTCCCATGTGATTGTCTTGGTGTTGCTAGCTCGGTATCAGCTGGGCGCAGCATGTATCAGTGCTATTGCTGCCTCCCCTGAGCCTTACCCTACCAAAATAGATAGTGCTCCTTGGCTGAAGGATTTCACCAGATCTCCTCAGGGTAAAGCTCAGCCATCACAGCGGTCAGTTTGCTGAAATGTCTGCTAGTGTGCAGCTGCAGTCGGAAACATTTGAGCTTCCCGAATGTCAAAGAAACAGGATGGTTGAATAGCACAGATAAAGTTATGGTGTACAGTTTCACTATGAATCATTTGGGCAGCCTCATCCAGATGGTGTGTGACATGACGATCACCCAATCCCACAGTGGAGATTGCAGATATAGTATAGGGGGAACACTGAGTCTTAAAAAAGAGCAAGGAAATTACACAAGGTCTTGGCAATGACTGGTGAAAATGGGAAAGTTTTGCTCCTTGGGAAGGCACCATGTCAGAGAAAACTGCATTAAAGACCATTTAATGTTTTAGAGAGGTAGATTTCCTGCTTCTTTGTGCACAACCAAGGCATTGAAAGGCAGAAGAGTTGATTAGAAGTAAAAAAAAGTTTTGTGCAGCATGACAGGGGGCTGTGGGACCCACTATTGCGGGACAGTGGTGAAGCCAGGAGGCCCTGGAGGAGTGAGTATCAGTGATACCAAGTTAATACTTATGACTGAAGCAGAAGTTGGGCAGTGCCATGTGGTACATATGGACCACAAGCACCACTGAGCAGACCCAGGCAGTAAAATTATGCTAACTTTCTATATATATTTTTTCCCACTAGGTTGGAGCAGCAGTGGGACAGTCTGCTAGTGACCTAAAACACCCAGTGTCCAATCCAATTGTAGGGACCGGTCAGCAAGCCAGTAAGTTAGAGGAGCTCAGGAAAGAGGTGCCTGTCTCCCAGGAGAGCAGGGGGGCTGGGAAAAGGACAAATTCTCAGCTGAGGCCTCAGGAGCCACCAAAGCCACCATCACCTTCTCCAGACCATGTGCAGTCCAGCAAGGAGCACCCTCCCACTAGGAAGCAAGCAGAAGGACATTCCCATGCTTTTGAGGTTAGAGAGACCCAACAAGGACTGTTAAATCAAGAAGACAAAAGCCAAGGTGAAGAGAAGCCATTGCTAAAGAAATCAAGTTCTCCAGAGCCTGGTGACAACACTCTTCTCAAGCAAATCACACAACAGACAGTAGTCAAGGATGAGAAGAGCAAAGAGACAGGAGCAGAGCTGTCTGGGAGCTGTCCTGGTGCAGAGGCAGGAGAAAGCAGCGCAACAAAGCCATCTCCTGCGGCTTCACAGGGGGAGGCAGGAGGGACACCTTTGGGACTTCAGGAGACTAAAACACCAGCTCCTGCTTCAGTTCAGCTTGCCAAGGAAGAGCTGCTTCCCGCTCCTGCAGCAGGGATGTTGGTGGCTCAGGAGGTACCGCTTGCAGCTCATGGTGCCCCAGGGTTAGAGGCCATAGCAGGAGAGGTCCCATCTGGAGCCCAGCTGCTGCCTCCTGCAAGCAGAGAAACAAAAATCAAAATGGCAGATGGATCTGCCCCTCAAGAGAAGCTTTTAGCCAGCACTTTATGGGAGGAGAGTGCCAAACCAGTGCCTGTAGGACCTCAGGGGAAAGAAGGAGGAGAGCAAACAGCTGCAGCTCCATGCCAGGAACCGGCAGCACCTTTAGGCACTTTAGAAGGAGGTGCTGAGGTTCAGCCACAAGTACCACTGGTCCTGTCTAGGCCTGAGAGACCTCGGGAGATGTCTTTAGAGGATGAGATGCAGCACAAAAACCTTGTTTCCTCCTTGAAGAACTATCTACTGCTGCTTTTAAAAATGTCAGATAGCAGTCAGGATGCCACAAAAGACACTGACCCCAGGGACAAGGAGCAGCCCAATGCAGAGGAAGCCATGCTCCCAGAGATGGGCATTGCAGGCCTGAGCCCCTGCACCTCAAGGAGAGTTTTGGAAAAGGTACAAAACAACCAGCTCTTCCAGACAGCAGAGAGCTTGCCTCTGACCCCCAGGACATCCAGGCGGATCACGGGCATGATTAACGAGGAATTTGTTACCAGCAAGGAGATGCTGGCTTGCAGGCCTGTGCCACCAAAGAGACGTACCCGGGTTGCTCCTGAGGCGGAGGGACCACCCCAGCTCTCTGTGCCCTCCATTGTGGTGGGCAGTATGCCGGCAGCTGAAGCAGGGCAGCCTCCTAATAACATATCCAACTTGCCTCCAGTGAGCCCTGAAAAAGAGAGCCCTGGTGACCCTTTGACAGTGCTACCTTGTGCCACACCAGAGGAGCTTGCTTCTGGGGCCCGGCGCAAAATATACCTGCCAAAAACCAAGCAGGTGGGGGAGGAAGAGGAGGCAACCCCAGAGAGCTCGGAGCACCTGAGAAGTCCTACCATTTCACCATGGCAACCTAGGAATAACATAGCCCTGTTGCCGTCGCCTGCCCTGGCTCCATCCCTTCCTGCAGAGCAGCGCTCGCCAACCCTTGTGAGGAAGATGTCCACACTGGAGGTTCCTAAGTTGTATGAGGAGCCCACAGGTGACAGCAGTGGTGACCACGAGGTCCCTGAAGATGCTAAGCCAGAAGCACAGCCAGCAGAGTCCAAGAAAACAAATAACCCATTTAAAGGTAAGGGAAAAAGTAATCCCCATTAAGCACATTTCCTTATTGCCTACAGGGGGAACCTGGCCAACTGAGCCCATGATAGCCAGCTAGGGCTGCATGAGTTTGGTGCATTTGCAGGGTTTTCAGCATCGCCCTTTGCCTGTGTGAAAGCCAGAAGTCTGTCCCAAGATTTCTTCCCTACCGCAGGGAGCGTGGAGGAATGTAAGAGACAGCAGTGCTGAGACTGCCTGTCTCTGCAGCCTGGACTTCCCTGGCTAAAGGAATCATATCATTTGTATTAGAATGAAGCTGGGTTAATTATCATTGATAATATACAGCTGTGGGTTGGCCGATGTAGATAAAGTGCAGCTGTGGGTGGTTAAGTGGTTGAGAGCCAATGAAGAGGGAGTAGCCAAGGAAGAGAAGGAGAGAGAGGAAGAAGTAAGAGAAGAGAGAACACACGGCCTAGATGAGGCAGGATGAGGAAAAGGCAGCAGAGGGACTGTATGAAGAGTATGCTGGTATAAGGCGGCAAAAGACCTTGTTGCAGCATGATAGTTTGGAGAGTGCTGCAACAATCATTCTCTTGTTTTTGGTCTCCATGTCCTGGTCCTTACTGTGACTCATGCTGGTTGGGGGTCCAGTGGGCATCAGCAGCATGCACCCTCCTTTTTTGTGGTCAACCCCATGGTATGGTATGACTCCATGGTCAATGCTAATTTGATCCTTCATGGTGTTGAATTTGAGAAGGTGTAATCCTGGTGTTGAAGCACTTGTGGGAGCCAGGTGATATCTTCACAGAAATCAGCACTCTTGCAAAAGTAGGAGTAACCTTGGTAAATCCATACTTCAGTAGATGATTGTTTAGTGGTTTTCTGCATTGCCTCTGGCCAAGCCTCACTAGGTATTGCAGTGCTGTGCTGTTGAACAAATTTGTATCACCCGTATTCCACTGTATGTATTCAGGCAGAGGTAATGGGAAGGTAACGTTATACCAGGCTGTGTTGACATACATGTGATACCCAACACCAAAGTCCGAAGCAGCAGCACTGGAGTAGGCTGGCCTGTACCCAGAGCTACAGCCAGCACTGTGTGTCTCACCATTGACCTCTTTGCACCCTGTCTTTAGCTCCGCAGGTGATTCGTAAGATCAGGGCAGAACAATTTTCTGATGCATCAGGAAACCTGAAACTTTGGTGCCAGTTCTTCAATATTTTGACTGATTCTAAGCTGATGTGGTACAAAGATGAGATCCCTGTAGCAGAAGCCCAAAGGAGGTAACCTGCCAGCTCTGCTTCATTGTAGTCCTTGTGCATAGCCCTGAGTTCATGTTTTAAACCCAGCTCCTTGTGTTTACTGGGGTGAAGTTGCCCCTTCTGTTAAGGCTGCATGGGAAGCTCATTGCATGGCATAGTATGTTGTGAACTTTATCTTCTCATTGCCTGGGGAGGGAGGGATTGCCCAGATGGGGAATTGCTGCCAAATTCATCCTATTGATGCTCAATCTGGAAGTTTGGCTGAAGGGCCAATGCTACTCAAAGTAGCAGAGCCCTAGGGAGGGCAGGGGCTGAACCGAAACCTCAGAGAGGGCAGGGAAGGTGCTGTGCCCATCTCAGAGTTTGAGAGCTGCATGTGAGCTGCAAAACCCCAAGTGATACATGTGAGGGTGGCAGCTGTGCTGGGAGGGTCTGCATGCTGCACCCAAGCAGGCACTTCCATGCAACCACCACTGGGAAGCACCAACAGGGAAAAAATAGCTCTGGTTGTGCCCTCTCTATCTCTTGACATTGCCATTGCACAGGGAAAGCATGTTTAGACAGCTGGGTGGCTTATATCCCAAATGCTCTTTTGGGCTCATTATGTAGAGCAACTAGTTGTCAAGCCCAAGGAAGCTTGTGTGGGAATATCATCCACATTGGATAGGATTTGCCTGATACCTTTGAGCATCCCTTTATAATGAGTGGGCAGAAATGATCTTCTATGGCAGATATTAGAGCTCAGGCAAGTGGACCAGGAGTAGCCATTGCCTTCTAGCTGACCAGAGCAGAGCCTGTTTAGCCAGCAGGTCTCAGGATGAGGGTCCTGCCTCATTGGCCTATAGCCCCCATGCTGGTTCACACTGGCTGTGTGGGGTAGGCCTTTGGTTCTTGTGGAGACATGTCTGCCAGGTATGTTGCCACCTTGGCTAGAGGAACTGCCAGACCAAAGCTTGGTGCTGCAAGCTGGGGAAGACTGGCAGCCTACTGATACAGAGCTTGTGCTTTGCCAGTCCCTCAGAGAGGAGTGGGCTGCAGGATGGTGAGTGGTGTCTACCCTCACTCATGAACAGCTGAAGATTAAGCTGGACATCTCCGTGGCTGTTTGGCTTCCAGCCATCTCATCCAGATGTTGTTCTGTTAGCCCAAGCACAGCCCTGACTCAGCTACACTCAGAGGCTCAGTAGTGTGTAGCCCAATCCCAGACAGATTTTGCAGGGCTTGCCTGGAAGATAAGCATCTCTGTGAGTACAAACTTGAGGGTGGGACTCCTGGTGCCATGAGGTGCCAGGGAGTAGCTGGGATCCCCTTGGGCTGGCTTCCTTTGTAGCCCTTTTCCAGCTCTCCAAGGGCAGTGGCTGTCATAGGGCTCCTGTGTGCCTCCACGCATCATACAGGGCTGAGGCTATGCTCTGGTTTCTTCCAGTGCTGGAGACGAGGGCCAGGCAGCCTTGGCTATTGTGCAGGCATCCCAGAAGGACTGCGGGGTCTACCGGTGTGTGATCAGCAACGAGTACGGCACTGACTCCACTGACTTCCTGCTCAGCCCAGAAGGTGAGGAGCCCTCAGCAGCCCTACAGCTCTCCCAGCTGCCTGGGTGTGCTGTGGGGTGGTGTGACAAACTGCAAATAGGGCTTGGTGCTAGGCTGTGGAGGGTGAGCCTTGCATGCCCCATAACACCACCTCTGTGAGATGCATCTGCCTCCATGTCCTAGTTTATGAGCAATTCACACCATCCTCCTTGCTGTCCCTTGGTGTGGAAGTGCATGGGGCAGGGTGGGACTCTGGCAGGACCTTGACACTTCTCTTTGCTTTCTGTCTCCTGTAGTGCTGTCAGGATTTATTTTGCGGGAAGAGATTGAAGGTAAGGGCCACATGCTGACTAGCTGCAACTGCTGCCCTTTCCTGTGCAGGGGCAGGCAGCTCTGTGGTAGGGGCAGGACATGCCTGTGTTGCCCCCCCTCACCAGCTGTTCCCTCCTTCAGTTGGAGAGGAGATTGAGATGACGCCCATGGTGTTTGCGAAGGGTTTGGCTGACGCAGGCTACTGGGGGGATAAACTCTTCGGGCGTGTGGTGAGTGAGGACGTGGAAGTGGGTGCCGGTTTCCTGCGCAAAGCCTGCCGTGCCAGAGCCATCTATGGCCTGGAGCCTGTCTTTGAGTCTGGCTGCACCTGTGTCATCAAAGTGCACAATTTCATTGCCTTTGGGACCAAGAATGAGAACAGCCTTGTTGAGAAGAACTACGATATCACCATCCAGGTGGGCATCCTTGTGGGTCACCTTCCACCTGTTTCCCCCACACCCTCCCCATCTGCCTATGCCATGGTCCCCACCTTCGTGCCCACATGCTCCATTTCCTTCCACTTTTTGAATGCTTTGGAGGGGTGGGGCCACGTTCCAGTGAGCTGGTGATGTCCTTGTTATACTTTGCTTCAGCTCTTCTCTCTGAGCAACATGGAGCTGCTCAGAGCTTTCCTGTCCCTTGTCCTTTGACCACCAGGACAGGGAAGCAACTGGCAGTGGGCCCAGGGGATGCCTGGCCAGGCACAGGGTCCCAGGGAGGCATTGGTACAAGACAAAACAGGTCCCTGACTCTTCTGTTTGCATCTCCAGGAATGTAAAATCCAGAACTCCAGCCGTGAGTACTGCAAGATCTTTGCTGCTGAGGCACGAGCTGTACCTGATTTTGGAGCAGTGCCCGAGTAAGTAAGGTGCTGCAGCTCCACTGGCTTGACATCCCAGCAGAGCATGCTGGGGCATAGTGAGAGAGTTCCCCATGGGTGCTGGGAACATCCCAAAGGGATGTCCCTCAGACAGAAGAGGTATTGGGGCAAATGCAAAAGCCAGGGTTGCGGTGTGAATCTCCACTTGTTGCAGTGGGAGAGTTCAGCAGCTGATGCTGACCCCATCTGTATGCTCCCACACAGGGTAATTCCTCTGTATCTGATCTACCGCCCGGCCAACAACATCCCTTATGCCACAATGGAGGAGGACTTGGGCGGGCCCTGTGAGCAGTACTGTGTCACTGAGAGAGATGGCAACTTGGTGGCACGAGGCACCTCAGAGATTGTGCTCAAATGCTGCACTTTTCAGCATTGGGTCTACCAGTGGACAAATGGAAACATCCTCGTGACTGACATGGAAGGTAAAGGGATCTCCCATCTGATTCCCGTGGCCCCTTGTTACCCTCTGGCCTGTAAGAGGAGAAAAAACCCCAGCCTTGCCCTTCTGCCTCTTTCCCCACATGCCATGGAGCCAGCTCCCCAGCAGGATAACCTGCCCTTGGTGCTGGTGCCTGGTTTTCTCTTGCAGAGACTAGTTGTCCTCCCTTTCATTACAGGAGTGGGCTGGAAGATGACCAATGTGCGGATTGCTACCAACCTGAAAGGGTGAGTGACCCTGAGCTGCTGGTGCAGGGTGGCCCTGGCTGTTCCCAGCTTTGCCAATCACGTGGTGAAGGGCCATGGTGGTGAGCATGGCTGGGCTCTGTCCTTGGCTTCCTGCTCTGGCAGGACATCTCCTGGTGCAAAGTAAGGTCTGAGGACAGCTGTGTTGGCAGGTACCAGGGGCTGAAGGAAAGCTGTTTTCCCTCCCTGCTGGAGCAATTCGTGGCTGCTCACCAGTGTAACCATTACTGCAGCATCCTGGGCCTGAAGACGCTGGAGCCAGCCAAGCCCAAGGGCTCCAAGAGCCCCTCCATGGGTAGGAAATCTGCCCAGTCCAGTCCTCAGCTCCAGAAGAAAGGGCTGGCGAGTCCCCAGGGTACCCGCAAGGCTGCTGTGAGCCCCAAGAGCTCCCGCAGAGCTGCAGAAACAGGGGAGGCCCTGGCAGCCTCCAAACCTGGGTCAGGAGAGAGCAACAGGTCTGGCCGCCCACAGTAGCCAGAGCCCACTGCAGCTGGGACCCCTGACTCTGGACCCCAGCCCAAGCAGCCCAGAGGCAGCACGTGACCAGGCTGGGAAGCGGAGACCCTGGCAGCAGTCACTGCTGCCACTCTCCTCCCTTTAGCGCCCACCCCAGCCTGCAGTGCTTGCATTGTGTGATGTGTGCTAGTGTGAGCGGCTCAGCTGGGGTCCCAGGGGGGCTGTGGGCAGTGTGGACCCCCTCACCAATACCTCTTCATAAGAGCTGCTGCTGGTGGTGGAGCCTGTGGGGCCACGTACCCCTCCACACTTGGGCTCGCTTTCCTCTCTCAATTCTCTGTTTGCCTTCCTTAAGGCGGGGGCTGTCAGACCTGCTCCCTCAGGCTTTGCAGGTGCCAGGCACCCTCCTTGGCTCCCCCCATCCACCAGCAAACTGAGAGTCCCAGCTGCCCTCCGGGCTCCCAGCACCTCACATCCCTCTTTGTCCTCCATAAAGTGACCAGGCCAAGCCCTGCCAGTGGTCTGTGTCAAGGGATGTGAACCCCAACAGCACCCAGGTGGTCTCATTCGCCCTGGCACACTTTTAGAACGTTTTACTGCAGAGGGGTTCAGAGGTGAGCTGCAGGGCTCCTGCTGCTGTTGTGTAGGACTCTGGGGTACAGGCCAGTCCCATGGTGGGTCATTGGCATCTGTACCGGCAGCTGCACAGGGTTGCGATTTTGCACCCCTGCCCTCCCAGCTTTCCCTGCACCCTGGGGTGAGCCTCCCACCCCCTTGCTGGCTGGATGCTGAGGGTGGCGGTGCTGCTCTGGGGTGCTGACCAGCACCCATTAAGCATGCTCTACCTCACACAGGGTGCCTGGGAGCAGGGCCAAGGGGAGACCTCCTGGCTGTGTCAGGCACTGGTTTGGCACATGTGGGTGTCCAGCCCACAGGGCTCACCTCTCCTTGCCCACCTGCCATTTGCAGACTTTGCCCACCATGCCCAGCCCCCTAGCATGACCTGATCATGCTTGCTTAGCATTACCCTTGCTTGGCACATGCCATACCCTGGTGGCCACTAACAGCACCTTCTCCAGATCCTGCTGCAGGAGGCAGTGACGGACAGGCACTGATGCTCATGCTGGAGAGTAAAACAGTGTGTTGCGTCAAGCCTCCCTTGTGTCTGTCAGCTCACTCAGGCTGCAGCCAGCAGAGCATGGCAGTGGGCAGCAAGGCTTGGAAACAGCCTCGGCACTGCCTGCTTCATCTTGCTGCAGAGCATGGCCTTTCCTAGGGCTTTGGAGGAGGATGCTGGCCACCAGCAATGCCATCCAGCATGGTGGTGTCTGAAACAGTGGCTTGGTTCAGCCTGGTGGAGGAGGGAATGGACTGAGCTGGGAGTAAGGTGTGCTCTGGGGTCCTGGGGCTTTGTTGTTGGGTCATTGTAAAATAACAATGTACAGAATGTGTCTGCCTTGGCAAATGGGTGCTCTCGAGTGCAATAAAGCAAAAAGGACTGGCCTACTCCCTGGCACTGTGGTCCCTGCAGAAAAGATGCACCCACAGCAGGACAGGTGGCTTTGTGCTCAGGGGAAGGAATCATCTTCAAGTAATGGCTTTACCCCCATCTGCACCCCACAGGGTAGAAGAGGGTGGCTTGGCTGGACCCTAAAGCTGGGACCTGGTGGAGGCTTGGCTTGCGAGGGTCTGCAGTAGACACTGGCTATGGGAGCTGCTGTTGTGGGGTGCACCCTGAGCACAGCACCTCATGCCATGTGGGACAACTGCAGTCAGGGGCCTGAGGGCAAGTACATGGCGCTTTCCATGATTTATTTGGGAGCAGTTCCCTCATGTCCACAGGGCCAGCACTGAAGGGTGCTGGTTGCAAGGTGCATGTGGCTATCAGTCATCACTGGAGTGGAGAAGACTAAATGCACAGGTCTCTTGCTAGGTTTTTTTTCTGCCTTTGGGGCCAGGTCTAGCAAACCCTGGTGTTCCCAGGCAGCTGCCTGCACATTTCTAGGTTGTCCCTGCACAGGATGTGTGGTTGTAATGCCTGCAGCATTGCGTCAGGCACAGCATGCTGTCCCCCACACTGGCCCAGGCTCCTGTGAAGGAGAGTGTCCCGTTCACGAGCACTGAGCTGGAAGGAGAGAAGCATAGTAAGGATGAGCTGCTGTCCCAGCACCTGGTTCCCTGGGCAGGACCTTCACACCCACCTGGCAAAGAGCTGCTTGCAGCACGTGTACATGGTGTAGCTGGTAGAGCTGAAGTTGACAGTACTGAGGAAGGTCACACAGTTGCCCACCTCCGTTGGCACATGAAGGAGACCTGGGGGACAAGGTCTCCTGGCTGGGGTTCTTCAGGGACCATGCATGCAAATCCCATGCCCTGAGCATGAGCATGTTTGGAGGTCCTGTACCCCGCCCTGTTGCCAAATCCCATACGCCAGCTATGCTTCCTTGCAAATTCTGTACCTGGGACTGTGCTTGTGGGTCCCATGTGTCCATGTTCTGTTTGCAGGAGTGACCCCAGGGAACTGTGCAGTGGCCCAAAAGCTGCCCTGGATATGTCCCCAGCCCAGATGAGGATGAGGGGCCCCAGCAGAGTTACTGGGCTTAGGCAGCCACTGGCAAAGCCACGTGGGGAGAGCAGAGGGTTTGGAGGCTCTGGCAGAGTCATGGGGAGGGCAGGTCAGCCATCCTCATCCCTGCACCTGCATTTACAGGGATCTTCAGCCCTTTGCCTGTCCCTCTCTGGTTCTTTCCGGCCCTGCTGGCAGTGGGCCAGCACCTACCTGCCAGGCAGGCATTGAGCATGGAGACGCAGGCACCAGTCAGCAGGGCTCGCAGCACGATGGAGGCTAAGTCACCCTTGCGTTGGGGTGCCATGGAAGCTGCAAGGGCAAAGCAGAGACTGGGGTGAGTCAGAGTCTTGCTCTGGCTCTGTCCCAGGCTGGGGATGGGTAGGGATGTGTCCCGGGTCCCCAGCTGGCTCCGCCAGATAAGTGTCCTGCACACCCCAGCCTCTGGTGTCTAGGGGACATGGTGATCCCAGCCAGCACCCGGCATGCTGTCTGCCTGTCCTGGCAGTGGTGGGTGCTGGCAGAGCACTGTGCCCACCCTGCACCCATGGGTGATCAGCCAGAGCCCCCAGCACTCTCAGCACTGGAGTGTCTGCTCTGTGCCCCATGGCTGGGTAGTGTTTGGGCGTGTGGGATGTGCATGTGCTCTTGCCCGTGGGTGCAGTGCAAAATCATCTGTCACCATGCAAATCCTGTTTCTTATCTGTGCATTGGCAGAGACCGAACATGGAGCTTGAGGGCAGCAAATTCCTCCTGCCCCAGCTGAGCCCTTGCTCCTTGGGCCCAGATCCCCCTGCATCATGCCCACACACCCAGAAAGCAGGTCACACTCACCTAGGCCTCCCATCATGATCCCAATGGAGCTGAGGTTGGCGAATCCGCAGAGGGCAAAGGTGGCAATGCTCTCGGCTCTTTCCTGGAGGGCACAGCAGCAGGGGAAAGTTGCCTGCACCCAGAGCTGAGCACAATGTCATAGCTCCCAGCCCAGACAGATGTGATGGAGATAGGACACCACCCCACCCCCACCCCTCCATCCTTTCTCCTTCAGCTGTTTTTGAGAGCGAGGATGCAGATGGTAGCTTGCTCCTGGGAGAGGCTGGGCTGAGGGGACAGGGAGCCCTGTAGCACCATGATCTGCCCCAGGGAGCAGGATAAATGGGAAAAGGCTTCACGGACGCCTTCAGGATGATCCCATACCCAAAGTTAGTGACCATCCAAGTCTAGCTGGCCAGAGGTGCTCTCCCACCCCCAACACTGTGATCCCCCTGCCTGCCCACCACCTATTGGCCTAGCCGGGTCCCATGCCCCATTTTTGTTGACTGCACCCCTGCCCTGGGCATGGCAGGGTGGCAGGTGCCCCTCACAGATATCCACTGCTTCCGGCTCCCGTCCCACTCCTCCAGGCCTGACAGACGGTTCTTCTTGTACGTGGCCAGCTGCTGGTATGCCACAAACTCGTTCAGGAAGATCTTGATCCCCAAGAGCTCGGCCACCAGTGGCGAGTCTGCCCAGTCTGCCCCCATGAGAAAGGCCACGGGCATGAGGACGTAGGAGCAGATCAGCTGGGGAAAGCATTCCAGAAAGGAGCAATTCAGAGCTGACCATCCACATAGCCGCCAGCTTGGACACCTCCTGCCAGCATTTGCCAAACGCCCGGCAAGGGTCTCTGCAGCCTACCAAGGCAGTGGGCAAAGGTGGAGATAGGTGGCGTGATGCAGGATCTGGCAGCCCAGACCATGGAGCTGCCCCGGGGGTACCTGGAAGGAGAGTCCCTCGATGTCTACCATCTCCCCAAACCAGTGCAGAGCAGTGTTGATGAACTCCAGCACCGCCAAGAAGGCGATGAGGTTGGCTGCAATGTTGGCCACAAGCCCCACAGAGGCAGCAGCTCCGTTGCTTGCAGCTTCCAAGATGTTCTGCTCTTCCCTGTGTGGATAAAGGCCCCAGTGGCATCCCCTGTGCAAGGTCAGCTCTCAGCCCATTGACGTCTGCACAGCACAGGTTCTCCCAACTTTGGGCCACCCACAATGTCCACTTGTGTCTCCATGGCTCCCCACACTGGCGGGACATGTGCAGCCCTCCGACTCCACCATCCCTCTCCTCACACTCACCCACTGGAGAGGTGGATGCTTGCTTTGCCCTTGAACTTGGACTCTTCCACTTCAGGGTAGACGAGTTTGGACATGGCAAGGGCACAGGGTGCAGCCATCACAGAGGCTGCGATCAGCGATGCTGCATCTATCTGCAACACACAGACCATTGGCTAGGGCACCTCTGCAAGGCTGACTGACCCCTGTGACGTGTCACCCCAGGGCACCCCTGCACACAGCTGGCATTGGCCAGCAATGCTTGGAGCAGTTCAGGGCTCTCAAATTGCTCAGGCTGGGAAAATTGCCTGGGTTTCCCATCTCAGCTGGCCATAGCACATAGGGCAGCTCGCCTGGATGGAGACACTGGTGTTAGTCTCTCCTGCCATTTGACCTAATTGTGATGGTTCTTGTCCCTTCCCTGTCCCTTTTTATCAGTATCAGAGCAAGAGGTTGTGCAACATTGTGAACTTCTACCTGCTGATGAAGAGCCAAACCCAGTCTCACCCCTGCCCTGCCCCCCGAGTGGCAATGTCTCATTTCTCTGACCTTTTACCCTTGGCTCCCTGTTTAAGAAGACTAATTAATGTTTCAATAGCAGGAGCTCAGCCAGCAGGTCAAGGGGAAGGTTTATTCCCCATTACAGAGCACTGATGAGGCCATGTCTGGACACCGTGTCCAGGGCTGAGACACTGATGAATTGAAGAGGGCATTCCCGGGGGTGCCAAGGCGATGCTGGAGGATGGGACTTGTTTGGCTGGGAGAACAGAGGGCTGGGGGGGGTTGTAGTTGCTGTTCCCAACTACTTAAAAGGAGATGGCAGGGAAGACTGCTTGGAGATGCCCAGTGAAAGGATGAGAATCAACAGCACAGTTTCAGTGGGGAAATTTGAGTTGGATATAAGGAAAAAACTGTTCTCCATGACCAAGGCACCTGTGGGGTGGACCGGAGAGGTGGGGGGAGATCTCCATCCGTGGGGATGTCCACCACCAGCCTGGACAAGGCCCTCTGCAGCCCCTTGGGCTTTGCTGTCACCTCACTTGGGCAAGAGGGCAGATCAGAGACCTCCAGAGGGTCCTTCCAGGCTCAATTACCTTGTGGTGAGATTTGCCCTGCTTGCTGTGCAGGGACATGTGGTGAGAGTCCCATGGCAGTGCATTCTACTGGGCAGGGCTCCAAGGCTCTGGCCTGGCCAGCAAAGGTGAGACTGGACGTGGAGGTACCCTGCCCTCACCCTGCTTATGGAAGGGCACCATGGGGCACCTGCTGGAGGTCTTCTCCCACCTGCAAGTCCAGGACAGTTCTTGCATGTCAGGACCCCATAGCAGGGAACACATGGCATACATCTGCTCAGGCACTCACCCCAAAGGATATGTAGGCACCCATCACACTGCCTGCAATGGTGGAAAAGCCACCAGTCATCACAGCGTGGATTTCTGAACGGGTCATGTCTGCAAGGTATGGACGGATGAGCAGCGGGGCTTCAGTCTGCAAGAGAGAAAACCCTGTTGTCCTTAGATAGGGTAACACAGGGCTGCAGGTCCCCTGGGAAGGGAGAAGACCCTTCCTCCAGAGCAGGGTCAGCTGCAAAGGCTAAGGAGCTGGATCTCCTGCCCAGGACCTTACCTGTCCCACGAAGATGTTCCCTGCCACACTCAGGGTCTCAGTGGGTGTGGTGCCCATCGAAACCTGAAGCAGCCAAGAGATCTGGAGAAAGACAAGGCCACCATGCTCACAAAGGCTCCTAGCACCCAGCCACCCACCCCATGAAGCAGGGCACTGTTTGGCCCTCAAGCTGCAGAGAAGTGATCTTGGGAAGCACCCACAGACCAGGTAGCAACATCAACTCAAAGGCTGGGCTTTCTCAGGAGGACATGCAAGAAAGAGGGGGGTTGTGTCCATTCCTTAGATATGTCCTGTCTTGCAAGACAAATCACCCCAAACTAGTACCATGCCAATTTTCCTGGGATTTCCCTCAGCCGATCATAGTAGTCAGAGAACGCAACAGGTTCTTTTCCTTTCCAGCACCATCCCAGAAACAGGTGTGAGGCCCTACCTTGACAATGAGCCACTGCATGACACCAAGGTAGTAGAGGATGGACATCACACAACTGAAGAAAACCACAATGGGCAGAGCCTGCAGGCAAGGCACCAGAGCACAGGGTTAAAGGAAAGCTGAGAAACACATCTCAGTATACCTGGGTACCAAGATGTTCTGTCCTGTGAGCATGGTGTGGTATTGCATAGCCAGATCACACTACCGGGGTGTCACAACACTGGGCCAGGCTGGAAGGAGGGACAAGGACCAGTGCAAACCCTCCATGGCATTGAGGAGGTTCATGGGTGGGTACAAAGCTGAGGGAGACCTATCCTTGAGCTGCTTGAGCTCTGCTGCAGCAATCCTGGCTGTGTTTAGCTCCATGCTCTCCAGGACCCAGCAAGGCAGCCAGAGCAGTATAAAGCCAGGCTCTGGCTCTCCCTGCCCATACTCCATTCCCCAAGCTGACCTGAAAGGCAAAGACTTCTTCAATGAGTGTGTTTCCAAAGACGAATCTGGAGCCAGCCGTGGTGTAGCCCAGGAAGAACTGCAAGTGGAGAAGTTACATGATAGGGTGGTGAGCTCCATCAGCTCTCTCCCTGACATCTCACTTCTACCTCACAGGGGGTCTGTACCCACAGCTCACTTCACTGCCCTGCCAGAGAATGACCCTCTGAAACCAAAGCTGGGGACACCGGTGGGCTGTCTCCAAGCCACAGGGCACTGCTCCAACCTGCAAGGGAGACTGCACCAAACGGTCTGGGCTGCAGAAAACCAGGAAAGAGCTGGCTTTTCTCCAGTCCCAAACAAAAATGTTTGTGAGTGTCGAGTCCCGGCAGCTTCCCCGCCTCATGCCACCCTCTGCCCTTCTTGCTGATCCCAGGGTGGTCTAAATGGAGGGTGCAAGCACAGGCTGGGGTGAGCAGATACAGTACCTGGATCTGGTCACCCAGCCACTGGAAGGCTTGAATGCCGGGGGTTGTTCGGAGGACCAAGAGTCCAAATAAGAACTCTAAGCCAAGACCCCAGAAAACAGCTCTCCAGGACACCTATGGGCCAAGAGCAGAATGGAGACTGAAATGTTAGCAAAGTCTAAAGACTTCCCTCTCTGGCTTCCTGCTCTTTCAACAGCTGCACATGGCAAACGCCATTACACGCCCTCGGTGAGACTCATGGGGACACTAAAACAGAAAGTGTCACGGAAACCCACATAGTTCAGTGATAAGGAAGGTGAGTTGGTGAGACTCGGGAACTGGCTGGTGGAATGTACCCTGCCAGGCTCACCCAGGCAGAGATGAGCACAGAGACCTTCTGGTGGTTTGGCTGGTAGTACAGACCAGCTAGATCAAAACTTCTTATTCATTAACCCTTCGGGGGAGGCAAATGGAGGCATTACCCAAAATATTGAAGGAGGTTGGCTTGGAAGCCACTAGGACTTCAATCACTTCTGCCCAAGTCACCCAGGGCACCCAAAGCTCAGGCCCACCCTCCACCCACAGGCACCTGAAGTTCAGGCATGGGGCTGTTGCTGGGTCTTTGGGTATGACCCACTATGAGGGACATGGTAGAGAACAGGATGGCGGCACTGTGGGGGAGCCATGGGCTGAGCAGTGGGAAGGAGAGCAGTGAGGTGGCTTGGGGCTCTGTCCACCTGACCAGCTTGGCTCCCCAGGCTGTGCCCAGCTCTGCCCAGGATGTCTACTGTGCTTCTGCTTCCTCCAGGGAGCTCCAGCAATGTGCAGTCAGGGGATGCCGGTGGGAAGGAAACACTTGTTCCCCTTTGCTGGATGGCCACCTCCTGCGAGAGGACCAATGGCCAAGCTACACTCGAAACACATACTTCACCATGGTGCTTGGAGCAGGCAAACAGGAACAGCACCAAAAAGCAGAAGCCAGCTAATGAGATGAGCTGCTCTGGATTTCCGGAGTTGTTCAAAGCCAGCCACGTAATCAGGCCTCCCAGGTGGGCCACAAACAGAAGCCTGCAAAGGAAATCACAGACTGTCACAGAGAGAATGTCACCATGGGGAGAGCAGCTCACGAAGGGTAGGAGCTAATTGTGTGGGAGATGCCACTGTAAGGTCCATGCATCTAAAGAAACCTGGGGCTTGGGCACAAACAAGGGGTGTGAACAGCCATTACGCTACAGAGGTAGAGTAGCAAGAGCTTTCTACCATGGCTTTTAAGTGATGCCCAGGCTGGGCCATGCCTCATCATTCATGAGGTACCTGCACAGCACTAGGGCATGTGCCCAATGCCACTGGCCATTGGTCATGCTGGCCGGGCAGCCATGGGAGAGGGGATGTGGGCACTGGGGGGGATCTGGTCCTGCTTTTTCCTGACTCACCATTTCAACCATGGCCAGAACTTATGGAAGCGTTTCCAAACAGAGCTGAGGAGCAGCAATACCTTTGCCCCACAGTGCTTCTTGAAGAGGTTCCAACAGATGAAGAAAACAACCACAGCAGTCATGACAACCAAGGCAAGGGCTCGCTGGAAATTGAGCCAACAGGCCGCAATAAAGTAGCACAGGTAGGCTGGAGAAGGCACATTGAGGGTCAGAAACATCAGGGCCATAGGGTCACGGATTCATAACACTATCTGGGGCCAACAGTGAGGTTCATTTCCTCCAAATGTCCTTCCCTGGCCACCCTTGAGTCCCATCTGTGCACGAGGAGGACTTGGGCAGCAGCACCCCAGCAGCCAGGCTCATTGGTGACAGCACTTTGGCTGTCTGGGAGCACATGGAGTGAGCAGAAAAGGCACAGCATACCCTTTGGGCAGGTGGAGAAAGGGAAGGAGGACAGTGAGGTGCAGGTAGTCCTCATGGACAGGAGTGGTGGGGTGAGGAGGTGACAGACAGTAGGGCTGGTGAGAGCAGATACAACCTCCACATGGGTGGCCATGCCCAGCGCTTGGAGTCTGAGGGCACAGCCATCCAAAGGGATGTGGAGATGAGGCTTCAGTGCCAGAAGTCCTCACCTATTCCAAGAAGCCACAGGATGACTCTTCTCAACACCTTGGCATGAGCCTTGCAGAAGTGCTTTGCCTTGGATACCGGCTGTAGGGCCTTCCTGGGGAGAGTCACATGCCGGAGATGAGAGGCACAGAAGGTGGATTCCGAAGATCAACCCAACCGAGCCCAATTCAATGGAGCCAGACCACAACCATACCTCCCAGAGGGAGCCTGTGGCAGCAGCATGGTGGTGTGGGTGTGCCGTGGCCTCTAGCACCTCTGCTGCCCACTCCCAGGAGGAGTGGGCTGGCCTGTTATGGCAGGGGAGACCTCACCACACACCCCAGGCACCGTGAGTGGAGGCTTGCGCTAGGTGGCTGCTATGGGGATAGACACCTGCCACTGCCACCCTACAAAGCCATATGGAGCCGTCAGGCACTGTCTCCCCTGTGTGGTCAATACAACCCTATTCTGCTCCCAGATCAGGTTTGGTTCCAGGAAAATTGCTGGCCCAAGGATTGTAGACTTGCTACAGCCACTGGAAATACCCTACATAAGGGGTTATCCTACCTGCAGTAGGAGGAGAATCTCCCTTCCCCTTCTCTCCTCTCCTCTTCACTCTCACCACATGGACCATCACATTCCTCATAGAGTCTCTCCTCCCCCTGGAAAACACCATTAGCTGGAGCACCCTGAGCAGCTCCTGTACTCCAACTGGAGGGGCAGGAGGGACTTACTACGGAGCTGAAAGCTGGGTTATCAGCGCCCTTCTCAAGGTTGCCCAGGGTTATCTGGTTTTCTTCCATCTCCAGAAGTGCCACAGCTTCAATGCATTAGAGAAACAGCACTGTGAGGGTCCAGTGCTGGCTGGGGAAAGAAAGACAGGATCAGTTCTGGAAAGGATGGATGTCCAGCCCCTATTTTCAGTTTTGGGTCTCCAAGAGGAGAATGTCCTTTGCAGTAGGGATTCAGAGCAGTTCCTGCACCAGCATATCAAGGGGCCATCCCATGGGGTCCTCAAGCCATGGGGCTGGTGTGCTGACTTCCTTGTTCTCTGGGAAGGTCTTTGCTTTTCTGCACTTCAGAGGAATTACAGGAGAGGACTAGAGGCAGCAGGGAGAGCTGGTACTCCTCCAAGTTGGTGGCTGTGGCCACCAGCCTCCGTAAGCCCCTTTGCAAGTGGGATTTTGCAAAAAATAAATCTGGCTGCATGTCTCATCAAGAGCTGTTGGTGCAACCAATTAAGATAAGGAACAAAGTCCTTTCATGTTGGTAACAGTACAGTGCAGGAGCCATGGGTAGGAAGAAGTGGTAGTGTGCATGGGGACTGGTCCTAAAGGAGCATCATACTTGGAGAACTGGTTCAGCAAAGACAGAAGAATCAGTGCTATACCAGGCCAGGAACCCTTGGAGCATCCCACTTGGACACCCTATATCTGGAGAAGGATGAGAAAAGAGCAGAGAAGTTGCAGAGAAGGCAATGATTGACCATTGGACCACTTCTGTGTGAGGACAGAAGGAATAAGGGGTTGTCCTTGCTTTGGAGGGAGAGTCGTAGAAGTCTGCATGGAGTGGGTGGAGTTAGCAGGGTCATTGCCTGCTTCCTGCAGTGTGAGATTTAGGGTCCACTGAAGGAAGTGACCAAACCTTAAATGAAACGAGTGGGGGTGAGTTGTTTCAGAGAACATCCCTCTCAATGCAGGACCTCATGGCAGCTGAAGATGGTGGTGGGCTCCACAGGCTAGCGGAGCCACCAAGGGGGACCACTGAGGTGTGCCGGCCTGCAGTGTGTCCCTGGGCTTGTGGCACCTCAGCAGCAAGGCGGGACCCACGGCCATGGTAGGAACCCAGGACCTTCTCCAGAGCTGTCAGCACTCCTGGTGCCCCCTGGAGCTCAGGGACCCCTCACCAAGACCCTGGCAGGGTTCAGGAGGATACCCCTCCCCAGGCCCACCACCATTTCAGGTACACCCCTCCGGGACCTCTCTGGGCTCAGCAACCCCTCCAGCACCCTCAACGCTCAGAGACCCCTCCAGGACCTCCCAGTGTGCTGGGACCCCCAGGGCTCCTGGCTCTCCCCATCCCTCCCCAGGATCCGTGCCCTCCAGGACCCTTTGGAAGTGGGGCCACATGGACAGACAGCTATCAGTGGGGCAGCAGGTGGATGCTTCCCACATGCCCACTCACCCTATCACGCCCCACGCTCCCCATGCCATGCCCCTTGCACCTTGCTGTCCCCTGTGGCCCCTTACAGCCTCGTGGTACGGTGTGGCTGCGTGCCCCTCCGCCTTCCCCACTGTATCCCTGCACCCCACGCCCTCACACCCCCACGTCCTCATGCCCCACAGCCTCATGCCCCCCACAGCCTCATGCCCCCCACAGCCTCATGCCCCATGGCTCCCCCCGATGCTGGTGCCCACTGGCCCCCCACACTCACCTGCCAGCCCCACCAGCTGCGCAGCTCCCTGCCTCGCGCCCCAGTTACTGATTAACAGCTCAGTCCAAAGAGCTGGGTGGGCCCTGCAGGGCCGGAGCTGCCCTGGCTCCTCCCAGGGCTCACATCTGGGCACCCAGCTGCCATCAGGGCACACAGGGGAGCACGCTGGGCAGCCATGCAGGGCACTGTGCCGCCCAAAAGAAGTTGCCCAAATTACTTCTACCCCCAGGTGAAATGAGCCTTGAGGGAAGACAGCAAAAGCAGAAATCCAACCTTTACCCTGCCCCAGGAAATGATTCCTGAAAAGAGTCGGGCACACGTGGCTGCCAAAGCTGTGGCAGTGCAAAGTCGCATCACCTGGTGCCTGAGCAGCGCCAGATGGACACAGGGCTGCAGGCAGCGAAAACGTCGGCTGCCAGCATGTGTCAGAAACCGTTTTTTCATGTGGGACAGTGGGAGTTGCATCCCCACATGCGTGCACCCAGCTGGTATCTCTCTTAGGGTTTTGTTGTTTGGTTTTGTTTTTTTTTTCACAAGAAGCAGCGAAGCGATGTGGCTCTCAGGGTGCCAACACCAGGGATTAGCAGGAATTGGTTCAGAGATCGATTAATGATGCCACAGGATGCTCGGGATGGTCATGCAGCACATGCTGCCTGTACGCAAATGTCACTTCCCCAGTGCCCATGACCAGCATCTTCTCCCTGTGGATTTTATCTAGTCCCATTGCATGGACAATGAGGAGCAAAACCCTGACTGTGGCTTGCGCAATGCTCATGTAAACCCACCCCTGCTTGGGCGAGGCTTCCCCAGCCTGCTGCGGCACCCCAGGGGTGCTCGTGCAAACACCCGCGGGACGCACAGGCCCGGGCACCGCTCACTCGGTGCTGGGGCAAACGAGCACCACACAAAAGTGCGCAGCTCCGCACCGCAGCTGCTGCGTCAGCACTAAGAGCCGCCGGGCTGTGAGACTTTCCGGGAGCCTCGGTAGCGCGCCGTGATCGTATAGTGGTTAGTACTCTGCGTTGTGGCCGCAGCAACCTCGGTTCGAATCCGAGTCACGGCATCGCTCAGGCGGTACCACGGCATACGGGCTTCCGCTTTTACCTCTCCGGCGCCGTCTTTTTTATTTTATGGGTTTTATCTGATTTTATGGGGGTTTGTTTATTTTATTTTATTAATTCATTTAATTTCATTTATTTTATTATTTTCCCGTCGCTCCGTTACTTATCCCCCCCACCGCCCTGCAGAGTGCCCGGGCTGGGCGAGCCGGGCCCTGCAGCACCGCGCCCCGCCAGGACCCGGGAAAAAAATGTGAAATATGGGTGCAACGTGAAAAGAGATAAAGACTTAATGAAGTTGTCGTAAAAGTTAAAGGGGAAAAAAAAAAAAGAGCAGAAAAATCGGAGCCCGTATGCCGTGGTACCGCCTGAGCGATGCCGTGACTCGGATTCGAACCGAGGTTGCTGCGGCCACAACGCAGAGTACTAACCACTATACGATCACGGCGCGCTACCTGGGCTCTGACTAGCCAACCCTGCGTGACAGCCCTTAGGGCTGACGTCGGCAGCTGTGGCGCAGGGTGGGACCAGGAGTGTGCGTTCCGCCTCCGTGAGGCCGTGTCTCCACGATGACGTAAGTGAGCGGTGACCCCCGCTCCCCTCCCGGCACCGGTGCCGCTGCGCCTGTGTGGGGCGGCTTGCGGCCGTGGGGCCTGGGGTGCTCGGCCCCTCCCCCTCTGCCCCTGCCCCTCTCCCCCCTGCCCCCGGCCAGGGGCTGGGATCGCGCCCTGCGCCCGCCGCCCGGCCTCGTTACAGCCCACTCCCGAGCCGGGCCCTGAAGCCGGGCCGGGTCCCTGCTCCAGTGCACGCCCGTCACCCCGCGCCCGGGCCTGGCCCCGACCCCAGCCACGCTGCTCACCCCACCCCAACCCCACCGCAGCCCCTGGCCCCAACCCCTCTGCGTCACCCCGACCCTCACCCCAGCCGTTATTTGAACTCTCTGTCACCCCTCTGCGAGCCCTGACACTCGCGCTGGCCTCGGCCCCATCCTACCCCAGCCCCGACCCTCAGACTCCAACCCTTCCCTCCCCACCCCAGCCGCACTGCGCCCCTAATCCAGCCCCCCTCGCTGCAACGACCCCCCCGGGTCTTCCTCAGGGAACAGGTCCTGCGGCATCGAGCCCGCCACGGTGGGGCCTGTGTGCCGAGAGGGACCAGCTGTGACAAGGCCCGTGGGGCCCGGAGCAGCGGCGGTACCGCTAGTGCTGCGGCTCCTCTTCCTGCTGAAGCACACATGAATAGTTAATGCCTGTTTGCCGTCACCACTGTCACCGGTTTTCACAGTGCTCCAAGTATTAAAGGCTCTTCTTTTCACAGATACACAACGAATTCAAAACACCTGGGATCAAAAGCATTTCTTTGTGTAAAATATTCTTAGAGCAATCATGGCACTTCAAGGCACTCCGATGGCCCAGATGACTCATGCCTCACTGCTGCATCACAGGGAAGAGCTGGTCACAGAAACCTCTGCTCCTGTGTGTGCCATGAGCTCATCACTTGGCATTATATAGATGCACCTCTATGTGTTTTGCTTGCATGTGAGGGGTGCTGGAAGAGGCAGCTGTGTCCTGCAACCATGCCAGCTGTGCTGGGCAGGGGTACATCCCTGCACCACATCCCTTCTCCTGTATCTGCTGCAGCTGGTGAATCCTAAATCTAAAGAAGTCTTCCTGAGGCTTGGGACAAACCAGAGGAGGGCCCCACGCACCCTGATTACTCTGTGAAGTAATTACTTCTGCCACCCTGAGATCCTCATCTTCCTCATATCCAACCCAAAAGAGCTCAGAGTGGTGGAGGAAGACAGAATGGCCTTTTGTGTCCTCCTGTTGTCTGCCTAAGCCCACCTCTTTCTTCCTTCAGCTTCTTTGCTGTTGACTTGCCCTGGACACCGGCGTGCACACTGGTCCTTCTAGCCGCGGTGGGAACCTTTGCAATGGGAGATGCTTTCCACAACATCCAACCTGGCTGGCCAGGAGGTGGCGGAGGAGGGGCTCTTTGGTGGTTATCTCTGAATGACCTGGATGTTGTGTGGGTTTTGGTGCTGCCCTTCTGCTTCCCTTGTCTACCCTCTAACAATCCCAGTTTGTTTCTCCCATAGGGTCACAGAGACACTTCTGTTTTGCACCTGTGGCCATCTGTGTCCTCATGCTGGACACACAGCATCACTATGTGTCTCCTTCCTGTGTTCAGGAAGTTTAACACCATCATCAACCACTTGGCTGCACCACGGAGAAAGAAAGACCTGAGCACCCAGACATCTGCAGGACAAGGGGCAGCTGAGCTGCAGAGGTGGGGTCATCACAATGCCTGAATCTCAAGGCACAAGCTTGTGGAGGGGGAGGTCCTTGAGCTGCCCTGTGCTTGTCCTCTTGTGCCTTCCTCCACGCTGAGCTGGTGGTGTCCCAATGCCACTGAGCCGGGCTGTGTCACTGGTGAAAGGATGAGCCCAGCTCAATGCTGACCTGCTCTCATGAGCAGTCCTGGACAATTGCTGCAATGGGTCAGCACAGCTGTGGTGGGGAAGAAGCACCCAAAAGAGAAGGTGGGACAGTGTGGAGATGTGGAGCACCTCTGGCAGGACATGCTGCCCATGTCTGGTGGGGATGGAGAACCTACAGTGACCAGGGGATGCCTCCCTGGGCACTTCCATGGGTAGGCAGAGTGGGAGCCCTGAGGTTGGTGTCCACCATGGTCTTGATCCCAGCTCTTGGCCTGGTGTGGTGCAGGGCTTATCTTTGTGTGGGTGCATGCTGGGTATGGCTCACGTGGTGCACATGGTGCAGGCTCCTCAGTGGGCAGGGAGAAGGCAGTGGGGCTTGTGCTTTGGATGCTCAGCAGACATTTCTGTAAGGGGGAAGCCAGCAGAATAACAATGATCTCAACTGCTGGAACAAGCATGACAGAGATAAATGCTGCGGCAATCAGGAGTTGGCCAAACATGGAAGTGAGCAGGGAGGTGGCAAACAGACATGGAGATAAGTGGCAGGGGCCTGGTGGGTGTGGAAGAGGAGGCATGAAGCTGCTGCTGCCCATCACTGGTGGTGGTGGCCCTGTCCCAGCACAGCTTCCTACCCATGGGCTGCCTTCCCCAACAGATTTCGGGTACAGCCATTCCTGATGAAATCGTGCCAGGTTGTCAGGGCTCTGAAAGCCCTTTGCTGTGTGGTTTTGTCCACAGGATGCTGCTGGTCTGGCCCAGATGGTTGGAACCTGCCAGGATGTGCTCACGTACGTGAAAGAAAAGGGATGAGCTTGTGGGGGGCACTGGGGGACCATCCATCTGCTGGATGACCTGATCCCTTCAGGCTTTTCCCAGCCCCTGGGAAGGACATCTGGTCCAGGCAGGCTCCTCTGCTCTACCCACCCTGCTCTATCCCTCAATGGCTTTTCTACAAGCCCTCTGATGCCTGTGGGTTGTGTTCAGTGGGATTTTAAAGGCACCTGCAATGTTGAAATGCCAGTGCAGCCAGACAGAGTGCTGCTGGGCCTAGACGTTGCCACTCTGTGGCACAAACATAAATCTTCCACCTGGTACAGGGACAAGAGCAATTCATCACTGCATGGCTGTCTCCACTGCTTTGCCCCTTGAGTGGCCTCTCCAGCTGTTCCCTCACTGGGACAGCCCCTGGCCACCTTTTCGTACCTCAAGGTGGCAGATGGGAGACAGGATGATCCCCGCTGCCTCTTCCTTTTGTCTCAGATCCCTAAAACAGCCCCAGGAGTAGTGCTGGTGCCTTGATAAGCAGGGCAGACGCCAGTGCTGCAAGGAGGTGCTCTGTGTTTTACTGGTGACAGGAAACTGCACTGACACAGGCCAGCATTGTCATCTCTGTGTATTCAGTTGCCATAAATTCAGCTTGCATTTGATCTGCTGCTGAAAGCCCACCTTACTTCCTAATCAAATCAAAACGACTCCACTGAGTTATACCATCTAGCTCAATATCCCATATTCCCATACTCACAGGCACTGCTGCGACAGTGCAGGATGCTTGTGCAAGAGCAGGCCAGGGAAGTGTCCTGGGGCTGGGATAATTTTGTAAGTGAAGGTTTAGGTGAGATCTGAGGGCAAAGGACAGCACATCTGAGTTGGGAGACAGCTGCAAGCAACCTGACACAGCCCTGTCCCCACCATCCACCTCCCCATCCTCTTCTAGCTCATGAGATATGTGCACCAAGGGCTGAAGGAGGAAGACTCAAGCATTTCTTGACATGAATGTTCAGCTGTGATGCTCTTGAGATGCTTTATGAGCCCACAACAGTGCATGAGACAGTCTTGGTTCTTCTAAAGCTTCAAAGGACATTTTCTAGTCTGCCAGCGCTATGTAGGGGAGGCAAACAGGCTATTATAGACTGATTTTCTGCTTGGTTATGTTTTAGGATCCCCCTTGCCTGGCCCCAACGTTCAGAGCAAGTCAAGGAAAGCGATGCCTAAAATGTATGGAGCAGGGATTCAGCAAAGCTCTTCTGTCTGACCTCCAGGGAGCACAAAGCCTGTAGCAGCCTCTTCAGCCCTTTCCTTGTGGGTCCAGCATCCAGCTGAAGACGGGATGCGATAAAAGCATCCCAGGGGAGAGTCAGCCACCCCACAGCCCATGCTCGTGTGTGCCCTGCCTTATTCCAGCTGCCCACCCAAGCTCTCACACTTCCTTTGTCTGCACCAGGAGCAGGAGCCTCCTCCAGCAGCAGGAATTTATAGCCTGCACAACCTACCTCTTAACTGCTCTTTGTGATGCTGAATGGGCAGAAAACAGGCAGCTATCCTTGCTTCATTTTCTGCCTCCCATCCCTTTCGAAGACACACACTGGGTTGATGGCAAAAGCACTTGCTCCACTCTGCATGGGGGGAACAGCCTCTGTTTTGCTCTTGTCCACTGTGCCCATTTTCCCAATGGTTGATGACAGCCCTATTAAGAGATACAAAGGGGATGTCAGGGGTGGTTCACAGCCCCTGGGCAATAGTAAAGCCAGTGAGAGTCTGTCTGGAGAAAGACTCAGCTATGTGAGGGTGGCCATTGCAGCAGGATTAATCATACCCACCATTAACACTTCCCTGGGATGCACAGGTCCCCTGCCAGCCCCAGAGCACAGGCCTCCAACCAGCACATCACTCTGATTGAGCTGCAAATGCTCCTGCCTCACAGTTCCCTCAGCCTCAGATCAATGAGTGCAGGCAGCTCCAATCAATTCCACTTTACCACTTGCTGTTGAGGTCAGATCCACACTCTCCCACCTGGTCCCACTTCCTTTGTTCATTCAGAGGAGGAATTCAGGCTTCCTATCTCACCTGGACACTGCTGTGCCCTTGCAGGGTCAAGCCCCTGGTAGAGGCAAATAATACCCTGCATATGCAGTGTTCCTCCCTGCCCTGCCCTGCCCTGCCCGCTGGAGGGCCAGCATCGAAAGGGTTGAATCTGTGCCACGGCTGGAGCCCTGAAAGCATTAGCCTGGCTAGGCGGAGTGTGAAAGTGGGTGCTTGGATGAGGCCATGAGATTTGCATGATATAATACAGCTGCTGCCACCAAGCCAGCATCTGTCATGAGGTTTCCCTGCCACAAGCCTGGTTTTGCTGGGGAAATACTGAAGGCAGCTGTAGAGAACTCCTGTGGCTTGGCTCCCCTGTCCCCACAGGCACCAAGTGTGGCTTCAGTTCTCCAGAGCCTGAGCCCATGTGAAACAATTTTATGGAAAAACAAAAATTACACCAAAAAGTTTGCATAGTGGCTGTTTGGAAGTTTCCCTCAAGCCCATACCTGGCATGTGTCAGTGAGAGAGGTGTTTCTCATGCTCTGTGTCAGTCCTGAAGTCATTTTTTTCTCATATCTGTCACCCAGCTCTCTCACCGGCTCATTTCCAGGGTGCTGCCCTTGGGTTTGTGGAAATGAAGTTCCCCACAGCTCTCCACACTTCATCAAGTGTTAATGAAATAACAGATCACACCAGAGAGCAGTTATGACGCGCAGGGTCATGGATGTGCAGAGGGCTGTCAGCGCTGGGAGCAGAGGCAGAAATGTTGTTTGGTGTGGCTGAGGCAACAACTGATGTATTTGGCTCTGAGCTGGCAGATGTCTGTCAGTGAGCTGACATCTCTTCTTTTGGTCAGTTAGCATGGTTTCCATTATATTATCAGCTGCGTAATGATTTCTTTTGACAGAATGGTTGGGGAGCTACAAAAAGTGTCTGCAAGAATTTGCTCCATTTGGTAAACACACATGCTTTGGGCATATCCCATATGTCTGGACAGACAGGCATCTGAGTGGCCTGAACACATTTACAAAGCCCAGGTTGGCATCACGTCTGCAAGTGTTGATGCAGAAATGTCCTAGTTTGTGACTCCTGGGAGAGCCAACGTTCACATCATGTACGGGTCTTGGTGTGAGCCCATGTTATCCATGTTCCTCCGTGCCTTCCCCCAATTTATTGCTTGCCTTTGGCCCTTGCCGCCTTTGTGCAACTCACTGCGGCAGGCTGGTGTGAGAGGAGGCTGCAGAGCATCTTGTGCAGAGCACCCCTTCCATGCTAGCCTGCTCCCTGCCCTCCCCAGGGCACCGGGCAGCGAGCTGGGCTGGGTGGGCATGAGGTCTCCATGCCATTTCCCTCCAGCCTGATGCGAACTGGGATATCTGGAAGGGATGAACAAACCTTGCAGCTCCTAAGTGCTATGGAGAAACCAGCAGGGGATGAGTAGCTTAGTGTGCAAACGAGGAAGAGGGATGTTTCCAGCCTGGGGATGGATTGCCAAATGAAAGCATGTTCGTGTGTGGTATATCTGGGAACAGCATCATCCCCCTGTATGTGGGCAGCTGCTGTGGCAAGAGCAGCCCATCTCACCCACTGCCCAGACTTTGATGGTCTCCTGGTGCAAATGTGTAGCAACATTTCCCCTGGGCATGATCCCTACCTCTAAGATCTGCAAGGCTCCTTGTGCCAGTCTGTATTTAGCAGTGCTTGATGGATTTCCTCCAGTGGATTTGTCTGGTCTTGTTCCTAAACCACATAGCATCTGCAGCAGCCCATGGCAGGGAGGGCTGCTGTGTGCCGAGTCACCTCCTCGTATTTATCCCTGATCTACCAGTCACTCCTCACCCTCCCCCAGCCACACAGCTCTCTGCCCGGGAAGCCTAGTTGTCTCTTTTCCATGACAAAGAGCCCTGGTCCACCACACTCACCATGTGCAGAAACCTTTGATCATCCTGTTACCGTTCTCTGTGCATTTTCCAGTTCCACTGTATACTTGGGATGGGGAGATCAGGATCACGCACAGGCCAGGACTGACCAAGGAATAGTGGCACCTCTGATGTCACCTCTACTTTTCCCTAACCCTTCCTATCAGTTTGGACAAGAGGTTTTGCAGTTCTGACCTCTGCTGAGTGCTGAGGGGATGTTTTCATGAACTGTCAGAGCTCCCGGTGTCAGACCCCATCACTTTAGACATGAAGCTGGGCTTGGTTTCCCCATGTGTGTCACTTGCCTGACACTGGCTTTTGCCTCATTTTATTGCCAAATTGCTCAATCTCTGAAAGTCCTCCTGTAATTCTTAGCATTCATCTTCAGTATTCAGAATAATTTATTATTAGCAGATTTTGTCACTTCTCCACTGACCTCATCTCATCAAAGGATCTGCTTGTGGAAATGCAGGTGACCTCTCTCAGCTGGGATCACCCTCTGGTGCCTGCTGTCTCTTTCCAAGAAAGCCACTAACTTTGGAAAAAAATTTACTGTAAGAGAGCTGTGTTGACTCTTTTCCAACATATCATATTTATCCATCTGTCCCCTAACGATGCCAGGTTCCTACTCCTTATGCCAATTCTTGTTCATTTGCAGAGAACACGTGTCATTTATCAGTCTGGGGCTCCGTGGCTGCCTCCCGGGAAGCATTTTCGGTGTCACAGTTGCCACATCCCAGTCCTCACATCCCCTGCTGTACCTGGACCACAGGGGAGGTTGGGATGGCCCAGCAGATGTGACATCCTCCCAGTCCCCACTGTGCTGCACAGCAAGGCTCATACAGGGTGCTCCCAAGGAGGGAAGGGGCTGGAGTCACCACAGACATTTCTAAGCTCTTGGGGATGGCTTTTATTTTGAGCTGCAGAAGGAGTACCTGGAGATTCAAGGGGCTGCGGGCTTCCCGGCTGCAGGAGTAACAGCCAACCTAGCACCTGACTTAGGTGGCAAGTGTCAAATGCTAAACTCAGCCCCCACATCACCTACAGGTGAATCATCTTCCTCAAGAGCACCTTCTCAAGTGCATGCAGGAACAAAGACCTTCTCTGAGTCACCAAAAGCTGCTGCCTGGGGGATGCTGGGCTGCATCCACACCATCCAGGGTTAAACTGGAGGGGAAGGTTTACTGGGATTATGTGGCCTGAGCCCTTCTAGACCCATGGAAGGTCCTGTTTCCTCTTCTTGGCCCAGCTGCCAAACAGAGCTCCTGTTCGCAGCACCAGGAGCACTCAGGGTAGCTGAAGCAGCTCCTGACACCCAGGCAGACGGATGAGGGCTGAGGATGCACGCAGCTCCATGCAGGGCTGGCAGGAGCCCAGAAGACGCTGCCGGGCTTTCTCTTCCCGGAGCATGCTCCAACCTGCCTCAAAAGTGTTTATCCAGGTGAGCAGCTACTGCTGCCTTTGGTGACAGGAAGGGCTGTGCTGTGAGCTCCAGCCCCGAGATTACAGAGAAGAGCTCCTGGACTCTCCATGGAGACTGGGAAGAGGGTGGGAGCAGAGCTCCCGGTACAGAGGTCCAGCCCCAGGCCCTTGCAGGCCACTGCAGAAGGCTTCCTGTCTCCCCTAGTCCCACAGGCCATAAAAGTGAGCCAAAAATAGCTTCTGTGCAGCCATGGGTTGTTCTGCTTCTGACTGAGGACTGTGTGTGCAGCAGCTCTGCCGCCTTCCTGCCCTCCCTCCTGGGGGCTCCATGGGCTGAGGGCAGCACAAGCAGCAAGTAGCCCCTAGGGCTGTGCATCCTGCTGCGGGGCTTCCCACTGCCACTGTGTGAGAGAGCAGCCAAAATGTGGAGTCTGGCACGCCAGTGGCGCAGCGTGTGCTCCCTGATCCTCTCCTGTCTGCCAGTCCCACCCTGCGCCCCCCGCCAGTCCGTGCAGGAGTGATGCTACATGACAGCCATCTGTTACAGAGATTGGCTGGGACGCAGCAACTTGCAAGCAGAATGGCATCGTGGCTACAGTTGTGGTATTGGGACCAGTCTCTAGGTGCACGCATCAAACCCGGGTCCCAATGTGCATCAGATAAGAGGGATATGAACAGTTGGGGACTGGAGCAACACCAGCTGTGGTGTGAGACACAGATGGGGCTTGGCTTTGGCAGTGTGAATGCAGAAATCTGTCACTGCTTCTTCAAACCTGAAACGAACTGTTGTGAATGGAGGGATGTCGCTAGTGTCTCATCACAACTGCAGAAAAAAATGTAAGCAGCCTGTGCCTGTGCCGAGCAACACAGGGTGTAAGGAGCTCATTTGGTCTCCTCCTGGACTCCCCTTCAAAGATCCCTAAGCACATGGAAGTCTCCTGATGGGGGCTCCAACCCCAGCTATGTTCTCCTCACCCTGCTGTCCCATGCTGCTGTCTAGGTGGTTTGGCCCAGGGAAACCAATATCCAGGGGTAGCTCAAATCTGAGGGCTTAGGTGGGTTCAGGGATCTTCTTCCTGATGTCCCTCCAGGCTCTGCTGAGGCCTCAGGTGAGAAGGGGATGCCCCACAGGACACAGATCAGAGAACAGGGCTACACTGGGTACTACTACCTGCCTTCCAAAAGGCCACAAAGGAATTTGGAAGAGAAACAGGCCCAGCAAATGGGGAGGAGCTGCTGGGGTCCTAGGTGGGCTCAGACCACAGTCCCTCTTTGATCCCCAGCATGGCCCTGGTGCAGCTGCCTCTTCCAGGAGGGAGCAATGGGAAGCATGTGACAGGATGGGATGGGATGGGATGGGAAGGATGAATCTCTGCAGTTCCTCTGGTATGGTAGTATTTTTTTCAGAAAAAATATCACCACAAGCTAGATCCCTCCTCGGTCAGCTCTCAGAAGACGCCAAGTGTGTGTTCTCCAGGCTCGAGGATTTAATAAAAGCCATCTCCAACAGATGCTGCTGAACATCCTCCTTGGTTACTATCAGAGGGTAGAAGTACTCTCAGTCTCACATGCCATCAGCCCTGCATTCTGCTTCCTTCCAAATGCTGGACAGACAAATTTATTGAGAACGTCTGCCTTTTCTGCATTTTAATAACAATCTCATCATCCCCATCTGCCCAGATTGAGATCTGCTGCTAGACCTCACTGTTTTGTATTTACTCTGTTCCTGACAGGCACTTTTCCTCCTCCTGATGCCTTTTGTGTCTTGCATTCCCCACACTCTGAAATTTCCAGTCTTGGTTTCTGGGTGCCTTAGCTGTCTTCTCCCTAGGGAGGAAGCTTCCTTGATGTTCAGATGGACATGGTGGATTTGGCTGGGTTTCTTGGGCAAGGGCATGCAGAGTGCACATACTCAATAAAGCAAATCTGGGACTTGGTGGGCTCACTGGGCATGCATTCAGCACGTGCCATGCCAGGCTAGCACAGGAGGCTCACCTCCTCAGCATCCTCACCCCAGTGTTCCTCCAGTGCAGGGGTTGGAAGGAAGAGGGGTCACCACAAGAAGCTTCTCTCTCCAAGCACCCTCTCTTCCCTGCAGCAAGCAGGCCAATGCCCATGTGCCAACATCTGTTCCCACAGTGGGGCAGGAGTCTGGCTTACAGTGCAAGCTCGGGCAGGACCACTCCACAGCATCTTTCCCTGCTCACTGCATGCCTCTGCTCAGCTTCACTTCAGTGGTCCTGCTTTCAGAGCACCCTGCCTCCATCCCCCTTCCCTTTCAGGCATGGCTGACCGAGGCCAACAGGGGATTCAGCCTGCGAGCAGGGCTGGGTGAATGGTGTGTGCTGAGGACTCAGGGGTGCAGGTCTGGAGAGAAGTTAGGGTTAGGGTTAGGGTTAGGGTTAGGGTGGCTGCTGGGGGTTAGGAGGGCACAGAGAAACAGTCAGTCCTAGGTCGTGGGTGAGCGGGCGTGGGTGGAGATCGGTGTGTGCAGGGGTAACAGTCACAACACGAGTAAGTGTCTGCTGGCTGCTGAGGCAGCTCCAGCCTCTGCAGCCATGCTCCAGTGCACCGCTCCCGGTGACACTTCCCTGCTCTGCAGGCTTGTCACCACTGGCCTCTCACGGGCAAATCCAGCCCTACCTGGGCTGCACCCAGGGGGATGCCCTGTGCCTCTGCTCCCCATGCCCGGGGGCTCACGCTTACCCCGATGCCCTGGCACACCCTGCCTCAGCTCAGCCTTCTTCCCAGGCACCTTCCCCTGCCTCACCCCTGCTCACCCCTGTCATGTCTTGTGGGGCTCCTGGTGCCAGCCTGGCCTTGCGGTGACGGTCCCTGCAGTGTGCTGTTGCACTGTCCCGCACTGGGCTGGCTTCGGGGACACCCTCCAGGCAGCGGCTTTGACATCGAGGGGGCCCTTATTGCCCCTGTCCCTCTAGCAGCCCCCCGGGGCCCTTCTGCTGGCACCGCTGGCGCTGCTTCTCAGGTGCCGGAGCCGGCAGCGCTGCGGGCTGGGCCGGGCCGGATCGCATGAGGCCCGCGGCCCCCAGCTCCGCCGCAGAGGAACGGGGCGGCGGGTGCTCTGGTGGGCCGGTTCGGGCCGCGGGGCGGGAGCCGAGGGCCTGCCCGGAGCGCCGGCAGAGGCGGGCCGGGCGGTGGCCAAGCGGGGCGGGCCCCGGGGAAGGCGGGCCGAGCCGAGCCGGGCTGGGCGGCGGGGGAGGCCGCGGCGTGTCGTGCCGTGCGGGGGGCAGCGGGTCCGGGGCAGCGGGGCGGCCGGAGCGGGGGGGGGGAAGCCCCGCTCGGAGCAGCCGGCGCGGCGGCTCCGGCAGGTGGCACTGGCCGCCTCGCCCGCCTGCCTCCCCCGCTCCCCCCCCCGGCCCGGGCTCCACCGCCGCGCTCAGTCCGCCGGCGCCGATGCTGCTGAGCGGAGCGGCGGCCGGCTCGGAGCGCGGCGGGGCGGGCGGCGGGGCGGGGGCCGGGGCCGGCGGGGCTCCGCAGTGCGTGGGCACTATGGCCCGTTGGCTCCGCGAGCACCTGGGCTTCCGCAGCGCCAAGCCCGCGCCCCCCGCGCCGCCCAAGCCCGACTACCGCGCCGGGCCGCCGCCGCAGCCGCCCCCGCCGCCCGGGGGCGCGGCCGAGCCGCTGGCCGCCGCCCAGCCCGACATCGTGGCGGCCTACCGGCTGCAGAAGGAGCGCGACTTTGAGGACCCTTACAGCGCAGCACCGCCGCCCGCCACCCCTGACGGGCCCCGCTACATCTCGCCCAAGCACCGGCTCATCAAGGTGGAGGCGACTGAGAAGGTGCCCGCCAGCCCCCCGCCGCTGCCGCCCGCCGCCTCCAGCTCGTCCCCGGCCGGCCCAGAGCTGCCCGAGGAGCCGCCGCAGGAGGTGAGTGTCCCGGCGCGGCCCCCCCGCCGCCCTCTCCGCTCCCCGCTCGTGCCTCGGCTCCCGTGCCGGGACGGGTGCTGCAGGCCACCTCGCCAGACGCCCCGGCTGCCCGAGCACGGGGCAGGGCCGGCGCCCCGGGGCAGGTGGAGCCTGGGCGCGGGGGGGTTGGGGCGGCCAGGCTTCGCGCGGGGTCCCGCCTCACGCCCCCCGCCCCGGCAGCACCTACATGCCGGTTACGCGTCAGCAGCGGCGGGGGCGGCCCCGGCTTCGCCCCGGCTCCCGCGGGAGGCAGGTCCGCGCCCCGGCGGGAAGTGTCGCTCGCGGCGGTGCGAGATCGCGGGGCCTGTCGGCCGCCGTCCCCCCTCCCTTCTTGGCGTTTCTTTGCAGGAAAGTGCTTGCTGCTCGACAGAGGCGAAGACCTTCCAGGCTGGAAAGGCCCTGTGCAACGCAGGACTGTCTCCAGCGGCCTCCGACGCTGGGGCCGGTGGCCCTGGGCCTCCTCCCACTCGGTGACCGGCAGCGCAGGCCCCCCTTCCGCCCGCTCGCTCGCCCGCCCGCTCGCCTGCTCGCTCGCCAGGGGCTGCCCGCTGGCGGACGCCCCCCCCCCGGCTGCCGTGCAGCTTTGTCAGGGAGCCTCAGCGTCCCTTTGTCTGCCGCCTCCCAGCTGCCTTCTCGGGGGGGTTCGAGCAGAGCCTGGCGCGGCCGGTGCCGGAAAGGAGGCGAGGAACGTCCCTGGCGAGTGGCAGGAGCTGGGGGGAAGCTCCCCATGGGGGGAGATGGGCTCCAAGCAGCGCAGGGACCCGGGAGAGGAATAAACCCACTGGGGCTGCAGCTGTTGGTGCTGGGCCTCTTGGCAGCGAGGTTGATGCAGGGACTGCGCAAATAAAGGCAGGAGGGGTAACCAGTATATGCCCGCCAGCACTGCTGCCTGCAAGATGGGGCTTGCTGAGCAAACTCGACGGGATTGCAGATCTGGCTGGTGGAGGGAATGGTGGATACGATGACCCCATCTGTGGTCCTGGCATTGCTGGGTGGCACGATGAAACAAGCACCAGGCAAAATCTGCTCGGGAGTATTTTAAGCAGATAAGAAAAACTTGTCACTGGTGGATTTGGGAAAGTTGCTCATACTGACTAATCGCTTTCAGGAGGTTTCCAGAGGGGCCCAGCAGAAACACCCTTTTGAGCTGGGATCCTGTAAACTGGCAACTGCGGGCAGCAGCACAGGAGGAGAAGTGCCCTCCTGGGCACTGGCAGCAGGGACTGGAGGTGCCGATGTAGTGATGTGGTTTGCTGAGGCAGGCTGGATGTTTTTTCCTCTGGAACATGTGGTGTGGGCTCAGAGGGACCGGGAGCGGGTGGTGGTCTTAGGAAGGACCCAGGCTGTGACGCGCAGAGGGCTGAACAACAGCTGTGGGAAACAGGAACCACCAACAGGCACAGCCAGGGCTGTGTGGGCATCTGAGGGCTGGAGAGAAGCTGTGAAGTTCAGAGCTAAAGCTAAAAGCTGATACTTGTTTGGGGAAGCCCAGTTAACAGCACTAGGCCAAAGAAGACCCTTCACTTTATCCAAGATAGAGGGTGATTAGATCATCTGATCTCCTGCATGTGTCTGTGGGAGGGAGGTTTCTAATTCTTCAGAGCACTGGTATGTGGTGGACACTGGCAGAGTTCAGAGGCTGGCTTGAAGGCAGAGATAGTGTGAGAATATTTGATAGTGCATGTGGCTGTCCATTAAAACAGTTTCCCTGGAGAAGCCAGGGAGCCTTCACCATGTGGAGCATCTCTGTTGGGCTTGAGCACTGTTTGCAGCTCCCGTCTGCTGACCTTGACATCAGGCTGAGTGGTGGGAGGGTTCCTTGGTTGCTACAAGGTCATGGTGGTTCTTTCTGGACGCAGTCCAGGAGGATGGAGGCACTTGGTGGGGGGGCTGCTGGTCTTTGCAGTCCTTGCTCTTGGCAACAACATCGAGGTGTCCTGGAGCAGGGAAGGCACACACTGGGGCTGGGTTGGAGTCTCTGCTGAGCTCTTCATGCTGAGATGATGGTTGTGGCAGGGTGCTCGGTGCTCTTGTGCTTAGGAAGAGGTGGTGGGCTCTGTTCCCTACCTGCTGTGGGGACTGGGAGTCCAGAAAGCTCACAGATGTGTGCCTTGAGTTGTGCTGATGCTGAAGATGAAGGCAGAAGTACAATTCTAGGTACAGGCAAGGCTGTTGGAGCAGAGAGTTTTTTTACTAATGATTGGCAGTGAAAAACTTAATAAAATGTGCAGTCTTTATGAGTGGGGAGGACAAAGATGGACAGAGGTGGCAGGAGCAGCCACCAGTTCCTGGATGTGTGGTTTGGCTGAGGCTATGTGGGTTGTGGTACAGGCACTGCACTGAGGTTAGGGGACTGACTATGTTCCTTGGGAGCCCTGTGCTTGCCATAATTATCTTGCCCATCCTGGAGAACTGAAGATGGGGCAGGAACATCTTGGCAATGATGGCATCCTTCCTGCCTGGGCCATACACTGCTTTGCTGTTGTAGTGTGAATCGTCACATCTTTCTGCCTTGTATGGGTTCTGCCACATCTTGTGGATACATGCTTAGAGTGAGCTCTGCAGTGGCTCCTACCCCATTACAAACACTTGCTGGACATGATGGGTACCAGCACAGGTCCTTCCCCATATGCTTGGTGTGGGCAGTCCTTTCCCTACAGTGGTGGACAACAGACTGGCCCTGTACAGCTCGCCTGAGCAAGGCAAATACTCTGGAGATGTCTTCCCTGCCATGTTTGGATTAGGCGTGAGGAACAGTGCCACCAGGATGCAGTGGGGAGAGATGTGGTGAGGGACCTTGCTGTATGGAGATGCCTACACCCAAGGCACAGTGTGCTGGGGTTGGGGATTTGCCTGGGGACATCTTTATCTCACACGTGTTTTGACCAGGTGCTGAGGTTTTTGCTGGGAGCTCAGGGTCAGTGCTGCGGGGTGTGGGAATGGCTGGCCAGGAAGCTCTTGGGTGTGTGTCTTTCCTGCAAGAGCCTCCCTGAACTGAGTCATCCTGCATGATGCCGTGCTGGCTGTCCACCCCATGCTCCCTCCTCTCGTGCCATGGGTGCAGCCGTGGGCTCCCTGCCTGGCCCTGCTGGCCCTGTGGGTTGCAGACCAGACCCCTGCTGGAAGGTCAGTGCTCTCTTCTGTGCTTTTGGCTTCGGTGTCCACTGAAAGCCAAGCTGCAAGATGTGTAAAACTGGGGAAATCTTGTACCTGACAGAGAGAATGAACTGAGTTTGGTTATAACTCAGAGCGGCTCCTGGGGGAACTCAAAACACACTTTTATCTCCAGAGCAAGAGATTTGTTTGTAAAGTGAAGGATCTCCCCAGGTGTCCTCTGGGGACCTCTGTAGAGTGGAACATTTTGTTGTGGCAAAGGGTGGTGGCAGGTAGGATGTTTGTAAGCAAGATGGCTTGAAGAGCCCCAGCTCTGCCCAGGGATCTCAGTGCCTGAACTGTGAACAATCTTGGAGAGCCAACATCTGTCACCTGACCTGGTAGGCAGTGTAAAACCTGTTTTACGGTGAGAACCAAGTGACTGTCTGGTCCTTAACCTTCGTTTTATTTTGGTTTTCTTTTTTTCTTACAGTGGGCATAAATATCAGTGTGAGACCAGCCTCAGTACTGCAGCAGTGATCTGGGTGTGCGTTGTCACGGCAGATAAATGCATGAAAAACATTCACGTGCACAAAGAGGACATATGTCCAAGTGCCAGTGATGCCTTGGCTGCTCTCTGAAGGACTGGTCTGCACCAAGAGCTGTGCTGGTATGGTGGCTTTGCACGTCAGGTTGCGTTACACCCAAATACTTTCAAATCTAGCAAAGCTTGTGCTATGTATGAGCAGGTGATGCCTCAGTACCTGGGCATCTGAGCGGCGTGCTGGGATCAGCCAGGCAGTGAGCAGCTCCCTCTGCAACCACGGCAGGTGAACTAAGCATGGAAATGCCTGCCCTTTGGCTGAACTGTGGGGGGTCTGGGGCACCCCTGGGAGCTGCCCTGCCAGTGGCTGTGACCCCTCCTGCACCAAGGGAGCAGCTGCATGTACCACAGCTGCTGCAGAGAGCCCTGCATGGCTCGTAAAGTCCGGCAAGTGGATTAGGAAATGTCAGAGATGCGGTTTCCCAGGCAACCTTAATTCGGCCCCACATGCAAGGGCATTAGGATGCAATTGGTAATTGCATGATCCCTGCCTTTGCCCTCTGAGAGCCCTGCCCCCTTCCTGGCACCAGCTGGAGCCTCCAGTCCCTCCAGCCTCAGGGCTTGGGGTATCATTCTCACTTGCTTGCTTGTGTGTCCTGAGGTTGTAGTGCTCCTGGAGACAGTTAGGAATTGCCTTCCCACCTTCTCCGTGGGTCTCCACTGTAATATCTGACCGTGTAAAAAATGAATAGGTTTACATTCTCAACACCCTGTGGTGGGGAGACTTTGCTCTTATGAAGAGGCATCCTTGAGACAGTGGAGGAGTAAAGCCAGTGTCGCAACCCCCCCCCCCCCCCCCCATCCCCCAGACCTAGGGAGCTTGGAGGCTCGGGACCCTGATCTGAGCCGTTTTGTCATTTTGCCTCTGTACAGCCCATCTAATAACTGATGAGTGCCTTTGCACCGCCCTGCAAGAGAAATATCCAGTTTTAGGGGTCTCAGCAGAGGCATGTTAGGATTCTCCACCATTCTCTGCTTTCTGGAGCTGGAGGCACCTGAGTGGAGGATGCTCTGTGAGCTTGCTGGAGCTTGTGTGTCCCTTCCTGGGAAGCCAGACCCAAGTGCTGTGGAAATATGGATGGGACTTTCTTCCGGCTGGGAAGTGTGACTGCCATGTGCCAGTGAGTCTCTTGGCTGCTGAGCTGGTACCCTGTGTCATCTGAAGCTGTTTACGGGGTGAGAGGGGGTGGGTCCAGGACTGGCACCAGCTGCAAGCCAGGTCTATGTCTGTCTGGCAAAATGCATCTGGGAAATGGGGTTTGTAGTAGGTTTGAATGCAGGTGAGTTGGGCTTGGGGCAGGTAGAACAAGGAGGCCACCCCTTTCTGAGCCCATGAGGGTCAACAAACCATGTTTCACAGCCCCTCAGCATGCTTGGAGCCAGGAGAGCTCTTTGCAGAGAGCATTGGGCATGGTGCTGCCTGTCTGCCCACCTCACAGGTGCTTGCGTGTCAAGCCCATGCATTTGTGTGTGTTGGGAGGCCTGCAAGAGTGCTCATGCCTCCCTTGGCCCTAGTGCTTGTGTGAATGAGCTGTCGCCGGCATGGGGCTGTGCTCTGCAGATGTCATTGCGGCAGAGTGAAAGCGTTTTTGTAGCTTTCTGAGATGTGGGTGCAGCCCATGGGATCTCCTGGTTGTTTAGAGTGGTGGGCACTGATGTGCCCATGGGATCTCACAGACAGTGGGTGGGAAGTGCCCCTCTTTGTCTTGGAGAGGAAAAGCATGTTTAGAAAGCAGAGGGGCTTCCCACAGTGAATTTGCAGTCGCTGTCATCTTTCAGCCCGTGGGCATTACGTTGGGTCCCAGCAGCCAAGCAGCTGCAAAAGTCACTGGTGACTTAGATTTCCCTGGGGGTGTTCACCCCAGTGGTGGCAAGCAAAAGGCTGCAACCCCCAGACTCAGTGTTGCCCCTTGGTGTCTCTGGTGGCCAGTGGGGCCTGAGTGATGCCCCATCTCCCTTGGATGATGAAGGTGAGAACAGATTCCCTGTCTCCTGTTGCAAAGCCAGGGGCTGGCTGCTCCTGCAGCCCCATCCTGGTTCACTGGCACTGGGCCCTGCCTGCAGAGCCAGCAGGAGGTTTTGCTCTTTCCCTCTCATCTGGTGGAGGACAGTATCTTGAGCAGCCACACATCTCGCTGCTGCCTTGCTGAGGGGTGAGAGCATTTGCTTGCTCCCATGTTTGAACCCTCCTTGTGCTTATGGGTGCTCCTGGGGTGGCTGCAAGCCCTGTGGCTTGTGGGGTTTGTTCCAGGGATGATACTCTGCTGGTCGCTTGTACCCTGGTATGGAGGGGCTGGGCTTGGAGGGCTGCCCCAGCTCCCCACTGCGTCAGCCACCCGAGGAGCCCAGAGCTGGAGTGTTTAAAGAGGAGGTGGTGAGCTGAGGCTTGGGAAGCTGTGTTCCTCCCGCAGCTCAGCGGGATGCAAAGGCTTGGGGCTGCTGTGGAGGTGTTTACAGCTCCAGTTCCTGTTCCCTTTTCATGCTGGGTTTTGCTGCTTCAAGGCTATTGTCGGGCCGTTTTGCACAGGAAGGAGGAAGAAGTGTTTTGTTTTAAGCAGATTATGGGAGCTGGAGAGGAATGCTTGAGCAGCCCTGATCTCCATGGCTGGCCAGGAGCAGGGACAGCATGGTGGTGAGGACAGAGCCTGGCGCTGGGTGGGATGAGGCAGCCACCACACTGTGCTCAGGCCATTTGGTCCTTGCTGTGGGAGCTCTGCATGGCTGGCATTGTGGTGGCAAACCCCATCTCGCTGGATGGTCCAGACTGGGGTTTGCAGACTGGTGGGTGAGCAGACCCCAGCAAAGGTGCTTGGGTGCACTCAGACCCTACTGGAAATACTGCCTGGCCCCATTCAGGGGAAGCTGCTGAGGGTCCGGAGCAGGGTTGTAGCTCCAGCACTGGGAGCGATCGAGTTCTGCAACATGCCCTGTATCCTACTGCAGGAGTGTCTCCTTTTCGCTAGTAAGGGCAAACCTCGGGCTTTTTGTGCTGTCTGTATGACATGGCACTTCAGAGGCTACTGGTCCTGCTTCCCGGTGACTCCTGATCACATGAAGGAGCCCTGTCTTATGTTACTCGGGACATGTGTGGGGATGCTGTGGGGGCCTGGGAGGGAGCGGGGAGGAAACCATAGGCTGTTCTTGTCCCTCTTGTTAAGAAATGTCTTCAAATGACCCTGCAGGAGCCCTGGAAAATAACCAGTGAGTTCCCAGTCATGCCAGTGCTAGCTGACATCCCTGTACTGGGATCTACACCCCTTCTCCACTTCAGGCGAGGAAATCTGGATGCATGCAGGGAGAGCATCTGTGTGCCATGGCAGGGGGATGGCACTGCTGGCTGCCCTGTGCCGTGGTGGGGGCCTTGCTGGGGTGTCTGCACAGGCACTGGTAGTGCTGGACTGATGGTAAGGAACGAGGCTGGGCTGCCTTCTGCTCTGCTTGGCTCCAACCCAGTTTTGGGGACAAAAGCTGGAGTGTTTCCACAACCAAGCGTTGGTGTCTGGAAAGCTGCTGGCTGCCAGCACCTCTCTGCAGGGCTGCCGTGATGCGGATTCAGGGTCCCGGCTGCTGCTCTGGCTGCTGCTAGCAGAGCTCGTGATGAGGTTTCAAGGGGCTTCAGCTGGTCCCTGACCCCCTGCCAAAAGGCAGGGAGTACCCTAACCCTTCTCCTGCCCTTCCCCTCTTCCAGCTGGCTGTCCTGGAGGACTACGCAGATCCCTTCGATGCAGCACAGGTGGCTGGTAGCCAGGCAGGGCTGGAGAAGGTGGCAGAGAACGATGGATACATGGAGCCATATGAAGCCCAGAAAATGATGGCTGGTAAGGTGGAAGGCTCTGTGCAAGGGCCACTCTTTGCACCTCTGTTCCCTACTGTGTGAATTTAGTAGCCACTGTGCTCTGTTCCTTGCAGTCTGTGACAGCCTCGAGTCCTCCAGACAAGGCAAACCTGGGCGATCACTGTGGTGTGCACAGCCACTTTGCAGACACATTTTCACAGCGTTAGCCCTGTGCGATGGGCTTACCATAGCCAGAGCACTCACAAAGGCTATCCAAGCAATAAAGGCACCTCGATATTCCTCCCTGCTGTTCTGTCCCTGGGATCACGGTGCCTGCTTGCCAGGCTGAGCCAGGAGAGAGCTGACATTTAATGTGTCTGGTGTAAAACTTAAGATGGATGTGAGAGCTACTTGATATGGTTAGAACTGAGCCAGAGTGTGCCGTTTTCTGTTGCAGCAGTGGGGTCCCCAGTGGCCTTGTTTATGGCTGGAGGGCAGGCAAGGTGAGAGCGTGCGCTCCTGAAGGCGTCACTCTTACTGCTGTAGTGCCTGCAGGGTCACTGTGCTGGCTTGCACGCTGCAGACTCTGGCTCTGGCTCTGCTTTGCAGTTCCATGGTTGCCCTGGAGCAAGTGGTTTCTGGAAAGCTTGTGCAGCTTTTTGGACTAGACCACTGCATTTCTTAGAAAAATCGGCAAGTGGCAAAGAGATTTCTTGTGTCTGTGTGAGAGAGTTTTGTTTTGCTTGAGGGAAGGGCATTTTATTAAACTAGCCATGCTGCGTGTCCAGGGAAGAAACCCAGCCTTGCTGCAAGCAGGGAATCAGTCTCTGGGATGCTTTATCCCTGTGGACCCTGCTTTGCAGGGCTGCCCAAGAGGGGGGGTGTGGAGAGAGAAGGCCTCCTGGTGTTGTGGACTGCTCAGGGCCCGACTGACCTGCTTCTGGCAGGTGCTTGCTTGATGTCTGGGGGGATCTCCTCCATTGCTGATGGTACCTACGCCATGTCACCCTCAGGTGAAATTGAGCCTTTTCATCTAACAGGGCTTTGGGGACCATGGCTGGGCTGTGTTGGGCAAAAAGCTCATGGTCTTTTCCCTCTTCTCCTGCTAGAGATCCGCCAGAAGGGCTTGCGGGATGCTCCTGCCCGGCCGCTGCACCTCTATGACACTCCCTACGAGCCTGTGCTTGGAGGGCTGGACATGGATGGCGACCGCCTCACTTGCTCCAGGCCCAGGGAGTCCCGACTGCCTGAGGACGATGAGCGGCCACCGGAGGAGTACGACCAGCCCTGGGAGTGGAAGAAGGAGCGGATCTCCAAAGCCTTTGCAGGTGAGTGGTGGGAGCAGCCATAAAGGACAGATAGCAGCCATAAAGCAACCAACACTGCATTTTGTTTTGCAGGGCAGAAACTGGCTGCTTGGGGTTCCTTCATCTTTTTGGGGGTCAGTAGTGTTGGCCTCTGCATTTCTGTGGCTCAGGGAGCACTCGTACACTTGCAGAGGCTGTTTCTCTTCAGCAGGGAGGCAGGCCGGGTGGAGTGGTGGATGGAGCTGCCTTGGCAGCCTGTCTGGTGCCCATCTCTCATTACCTCTTCCCCACTCTGTTGCAGCCTTCAGTGCACGTTAAACCCCCCCCAGCCTTGAATTGCAGGGGAGAGGCTCGACCCTGGGCTCAAGCAGATCCCTCCTTCCTCAGGGCAGGAGGAAAACTGGGCGCTCCTCCAGGAGCTTTTGGCTGGGCAATCATCCGGCCCCCTGACCTATTTATCTGTGCTGTGGGATCGATTGTGTTTGTGTTTGTTAATGAGGAAATCCATGCTGTGCATTAGCGCTGGCTCCTCTGCTGGTGCTGGCTAATTGCCACACTCTTATCTAGGATGCATTTTAATTGCAGCATTGTGCGTCTGGGCTGCAGCTGTCTTGCACAAGTTGCTCAGCCAGTGGTTGCTGACGCTGCGCAGAGATGCTGGTGGAGAGAGGCATGGAGATTTGGGTTTGGGAGTGGTTCAACTTTTGGGTTCGGTCTCTGTGAGCTGGAGATGTGCATGCTGGGCTTGACACCACAGTTCTGCTCAAGCCTAGGGTTGTACTCATGCTGCTGGGACTCGGCTGGGTGTGGGACCGTTGCCTGCTGTGCTGAGGATTCAGCTTGTTGGGCTTCATCATGAAACATGATGCGCTGCCGGGCTGGGTTTGTGCTGAGATGTCTGTGCTCTGGCTTTGGGCGGTTGAGCCACCTCGCTTGATGCGGAAGTGGTGTGTTAACAGGTCTGGCTCCTGCGTGGATGTGCATGGGCACTCTCCAGGGTGCTTCAGGCTTGCTCCGAATCCTGAGGGAGTCAGTTTGCCATACCCTGGCCCATGTTAGGACCTGCTGCCTGTTTCTTTCCAGAGCCAGAGTGGGTCCTGCTGTGGCTTTCAGGGCCTTTCTCCTCTCCTGTGATGCCAGAGTCTCTCTGCTGGCTCATTCCCCACTTTGGGAGGGCCTGTGAGACCCCTGCTGATGGTCTGCAGGTACTGGTGTGAGGCAGCGACCTGCTTGTGCCTGGCAGGGGAACATGGACCCTGTGACGTGGCTGGGAAGTGCACGGGGCAAGATGGATGCACAGGCAGGACAGATGGCAATGGGGCGCTCGTCCAGGGTCCCCTGGATGGACACGCATATGGGACAGGGGTAATTGCAGTCTCCTCTCCACAACCCCAGAGAAGGTCAGCTGGGAAAGTTGATTGGAGGAGAAGGCACGTTGGGAATGTGCCCCACATCAAGCCTGTTGCTGCTCGCTGCTGGGGAGGGGATGAGATGGCCAGGCTGGTGTAGGGCTCCCAGGAATTTAGTCCTTGGGTCTTTCCCCCCACAACTGCTCTCCTTGTACATAGACTTGATGTTGCTGATGTTTTTTTCTAAGCCCTTTCTTTCTCTCTTTCTCCTTTTCTCTCTTTCCCATCACCTCCCCACCCCCACTGCCCCCTCCCCTTCCAGTTGAAATCAAGGTCATTAAAGACCTGCCATGGCCACCGCCGGTGGGACAGCTCGACAGTGGTGAAAGCCCCCTGGACGGTGAGGCCGGTGCCTCTGTCCCTCCGCAGCATGGCCAGCCCAGCTATGAAGACGCCAATGGTGGGTCTTGCGTGACAGCGGCGTGTCCAAGGGGGCTGCGGCTGGTGCTCGCTGTGACACTGCCTCACTGCCCCACCAGCGCCAAGATCCTGTGATGCCTCAGAACTTGCCTAAACATGGCAGGGCTCTGCCTGCTGCCTGTGGGTGCTGCCAGACATCCACCCTCCTCCCCCACCTTCCCCAGGCTTCTCCCAGCCTATTCAGTCGTTCTGTGCCAGACACCAGGTGTTTGTCCTTGCCTCTTCTGCATCTTCTATGGCTCCACAATGCCTCTTTGCATGCAGAAGTTGAGCTGCACCAGGGAATTATCCAGTGGCAGAGTTATTACCTTCTCTTTTGTTCTCTCCTCTCTGCCTCCAAATTCCCAGTGTTTGATGGCTTTTACAGTCTTTAACAACTGCTCTGAGCAAACGCTAATGTTTTCTTGTGACTCTTGATATCCAAGTCCCTTACAGGTATGGTACCAGCTAATTCAGATCCCACTGTTGAAGTTAGGGTTGTTTCTTCCAGGTGTGCCTTGCTTCATCATTTAGCACTGCTCCGTTTCCTCTGCTATTTTATTACCTTGCTGCTCAGTGGCAGGAGGTTCCTCTGGATTCTTCACTCTTGTTTTTGCTATCCTGAACAGCTAAATCTCCCAGGTATGCTTTGTCATCTCAGGTTTGCCTTGTTGTGAAGCCTTTTTTGTGAGTGCTGAGCAGCAGAGCCCTCAATGTAAACTCGCCATGGATTCTGCTGGCCGTCTTGCTTATGAAAGCCAAATATTGCTGCTTCTCTTTTAAACCATTATTAATATGTTAAGGACTTTGCTCTTATGTCGTGGATTAGGGTTTTGCCAAGAGCGTTAGGTTGAGAGGTTTGTCAAAAGCCACCCAGGCTTTTGGGTGGGCTGCTGCTCTTGCGGAGAACTGGGACAGATCCATGAGATGTGACTTTTTCTCTGCAAAGCAGCAGCTTGAGCCCTGGTGTGCCGTGTCTGCCCAGGCATCACTAATGCTGCTCCTGGTAGACACTGTGACGTGCCAGGTGCAGATGTCTGATTTCCTTATCTGCAGTTACCCAGATCCCTGCAGAGCTTCATAAAGAAAAAACAGTATGGCTTTTGCTGCCTCCCAGGTGGGTTTGAGCACGAGGTTGCATGTGACAGCTGATTTTGCTGCTGATCACAGGGGCACTCCAGAGCAATGCAGCCGCTCTGCTTGGGCCGTGTTGGGATACTGTCCCAAACCCATAGGGATGCTACAGGCTGAGATCAGTCCTGAGAAAGAAAGGTCTTGGCAGGGGGAAACTTCCTGATCCTCTTCCTGCAATGAATGCAGGTGTCAAGAAAAATTAATTTCTTTGCTATGCAGGAGCCTCTTCTCTTCCCCTATCATGTATTATCCCCGCAGCCGCTCCGACATGCATCCTCATCCTGATGAACACATCAGTTTGTCATTTTTCCTGGTTTTAGCAACACAGAATCTTTTTTTTTTTTTTCTTCCCTGATTTGCTTTGTTGCTTTAAGTTTATTTTGCCAGAGTTTTGTCTCATTTTCTACTGCCCTAGTGTGGGGGTGACTTGAACTCCTTGAAGGATGTCATCTTACTCCTAGGGTCTTGTTTTTAATATCCTGTTTAATCATGCACATACCTCTGCCTCTCTGACAGGTAAAATGCATTTCTTCTGAGCCTCTAACAGGATGACTTTGTGCCGCCAACAAACACTGCTGTTTTGATTGTCTGGCTTCTTAACGATCACCCCAATTTTTTAAGGTGATGAGTTGAAATTGAAGCCTAGATGTTATGTGCAAGGGCGAGCCTGGCCAGTGAAAAGCCAGACCACCGCAGAGGCAGCGCTTGTCAAACCTTGATGTCGGGCACCTCCTCCACGAGCTCCTTCTAGAGTGGTTTTAAGCCTTGCTAAGCTGCAGAGGATTTTGACTGGGTTTCCTTTTGGCTGCATTCCTCCCTTCTCAGTGCTGGCGTGGCTGAAGACCTGCTCACCTGTGTAGGGACCAGACAAGGTGTCCCTAAATAGCCACCTTAGAGGATGCCCTGTTAGAGAGAAAAGCATCCCCCTCTAGTTATTTTCTGCTTCTGCTCTGCAACAGCATGGCCTCAGCATTGCCATGCTTTTGTCTCCCCCTCCAGTAGCCAGGGGAGGGGGAGGGGGGAAGCTGCCCAGCCTGGGACATTCGGTTCATCCTGGCAGCTGTGGTGACTGGTCTCGGCCACCTCTGTGGTGACTGCCTCCGCAGCATCAGCCACTGGCAGCCTTGAGCCAAGGCAGCTTTGCCCAGTCAATAAGTAATTTGTGCAAGGGGGTTTGCATTGCAGGGGAGTAATAATGAACTTTCTGGAGGAGGGAGAAACAATATTGTTAATGCTGAAATCATCCTGCATGGAAATAACAGTCAGCAGGAGGCTGGGTCCCTGGGGCACATCTGTGTTAATCCCCTGCTGCTCACTGGGCGGCATGCACCAGGCTGCTGCCCTTTGTCAGTGCATGGGTGCCTAGGCAGGTGGCTGTGTCAGGGGGGCACCTGGCAGTCAGAATGTCACTATCCCCCTTCGAGGAGTTATTTTTTTCACCCCAGGAGGTTTACCTGTGCCAGCGGAAATGTGTCCATCATTTCCAAACTGACTGCTCCCTCTAGCTCCATCTACCCACTCCATTTTTTTAGAATTTAACTTACCCTCCGGCCCAAGATTGGCGAGCCTCTCCTTGCTGCTTCTCAGTTAACTCTGTGTCAAAACTGCTGAATGTCTGGTTGCATTGCCAAAACCTCTCTTAGCTTTTGAAACCTCCCTAGTTCCAGGGGCTCGGATGCTGCAGGGACCCCAGTCCTGGTGGAGTGGGGACCCAGCCTTGCCTGTCGTGGGGTAATGCAGTGAGCAGCTGTCCAAGAGCTGCCCTGTTCTGCCCTTGCTTAGAGCAGGGGGACGGGGCAGTGCGAGGGGACCCAACATGATGTGATGTGGCTCTGGCTCTTTCTGCAGGCTCCCTCCGTGGGAGGGAAAGTTGTCAGCCCAGCCTGTGCACCTGTCCCTGCTGCTGGCTGTGACATGTGTCTCTCTTGCAGGTCCATCAGAGGGGCAGGGATATGGCCGTACCTCACCCTGCAGGGAGGAGAAGGCCAGAGCCACTCTCAGGCATGGCTCCAGCAGCCTCAAGAGCACGAAGATGCTGATTGCTGAGCCTGGCCCCTTCGTTGGGGAGAGGATTGACCCTGCCCTGCCCTTGGAGAGCCAGTGGTGAGTCCTGCCTGCCCCAAGTGGCTGTTCAACCCCTCCGCCTGCTCCAGGATCCCTGTGGCAACACCACAAGGAGCCCCGGGGCAGATCTGATTCTTCTTTGCTCCCTGGCCCCACATTTGTGCCTTCTTGTCCCTGCTGTCCATCTCGCAGTTGTGGTGTCCTCATGTGCCCTCTGCGCCCCCCTGAGCTGCCCGGTGGAATCCTTGCCCCTTGTCCCCCAACCCTGGCAGTGCCACCCACATCCCTCTCCCTGAACATGAGTGGCTGCTGTCCCCGGGGAGATGCCAAGGGTGATGGCATTGCTGCTGCCCTGGGGCAGAGTCCTTCGCTGGGGTGTCCACTCTCTGCCTGGCACAGCCAGTCCCTCTCCCACCTCCAGTTGGTACCACGGGGCCATCAGCCGGACAGATGCAGAGACGCTGCTGAGGCTGTGCAAGGAGGCCAGCTACTTGGTGCGCAACAGTGAGACCAGCAAGAATGACTTCTCCCTCTCCTTGAAGTGAGTGAGCCCGGATGGGGCTGGGGTGGGGGGGGTGAACCCACAGCAGAGGTGACCCCTTGCAGGTGGATGCCCCAAGTGAATGTGTGCCCGTGCTGATGGGGTAACTCTGAGATGACTGTGGGGGTGTAACTCTGATGCTGATGGGGTAACTCTGAGATGACTGGATGGAGTATGAAGTCTGTGCTTCTGTGTGGTGTGGCACAGGCTTCTGGTTCGGTGTCTGGCAAAAGTATCTGTCTGGAAGGCTTGTTGATCTGGAGGCACACTACTCTTCCCTTGGCAGTGCTAGTAATCCCTCAGACGGATAAAATGATGTGCCTCACTGCTCCCTTGAATGTGTCTGATGACGGCTTCCAGCTCTGGCTTCTTGTTACCCCATTTTTTTTGTAGCTTAGTTTCACGGGAAAAGACAGTGTGTGCGATCAAGTACCCATCCCTGTCTCCCCACTCCATGTAATCATTGAAGCTGTTCCTCAGCTGTGCTGCAGAGGGCATTGCCCTGTTTTAGTTTTTCAGCAGGGAAATCTCACTCCCACAGCAAGGCTTGGTTTCTTCTTGGGTTTTTGAGGAGGATCTTTGCACCTTCCCAAGTTTTCCAGTTCCCCGAATGTCAAAACTGCATGAAGCATCGCTGCATGCATCCTGCTGGGGAGGAGCTGCTCATCCAGCTCTTTTGTGACTCTTGGGGCAGCCTGAACCCCCAAAATCAAAGCTGTTACAGTCCTGACGATGATGATGATGGATTAGCAAATACCTTCTTGCCCTTCTGCTGGACGATTATATTAGCTCTTTCTGGCAGATGTGAAAAAAGTATTTATTGAGCACTTCAGTCATCTCTGCACAACAATAGGGCACGTATCCCCATGCTTTTCTTAATATACTTTTAAGTTTCCGCAGTTGTCTCTGTACCTGCATTGCTCCCCACTGGTTTTGGCCTCCCCTGTTTATTTCCCAGGACACAATTGTGAATTAGAGTGCTCCATCTCTGACTATTCTTTTTTTCCGCTTTTTTGCTGCCTTCAGCACCAAACCAGGGCAGAGGTTTAGCTGAAAATATCCTTTCTTCCTTCTGCAGTTGTAGCTTTCAGGGCAGACAACAAGCCTTTCTGGAAAAGCTCCCTCCTTTCCTTTTTATTTGGCCAGAATTTTTACTGATGTTTTAATTTTCTCTGTTGTTTTTTCCTTGCTCTGGCTTGCAAGCAATTTTGAAGCAACAGCTTCTGCTGGTTGATGAGTTGTATTCAAGGCTGCAAGAGGTCCTCTCAGCCATCACCTTGTGGGCAGCGTTAGCCAGCATGTGTGTTGGAGAGCCTGGGAAGTGTTGCTGGGGTTGTCGATGGGGCTTCCTCCCTTGCCAGCACAGGTGTCCCTTTCCATCACCTCTCTGTAAGCCAGTCATCCATTTGGGTTTTTTTCCTTACTTCTTACTGCCCCTTCATAGTCTTATGGCAAAACTGGCCAAATCCTCTTCTCAAACAACATGTGTGGCCAGGACGTGGCCTTGCAGCAGTGTGCCGCCTCCCCAGAGGGGACTGCAGCCCATCCAGGAGCTGCTTGGGCATTGCCTGTCCACTGGCGGTGCTTGCAGAGAGCCCACAGCCTTGGGTGCATGTTTTTTACTCCATTGCCTTTCTCTGTAGTGCCTTTTTTAAGGAAAATCCCCTGGGATCCCTTTTATATAGCTGTAAGCTGTCTGTCTGCATCTCTCTATTTTTTTAAATATTTTTTTTTTTCCTTTTTTACTTTCCTTGAGGAAGGAGGCACAGCTGAGGACATGGTCTGTAAGGGAGCTCTGATGCTGACCTAAAGCCCTTTTGGACTGCTTTAAAGGAAAACACGCGCAAAAGAGAGCAGCAGGAGTGGCTGTACCCATAGTGTGTCAGGTAGCCAGAAGGATTTAACCCTCCTGTGATAGTTCTGGCTGGTCCAGGATAGGCAGCCCCCCGTTGCCTGTTGTGGACAGGGTTGTAGTGTCATTGTCCCAAATGCTCAGAGAAGGAGTTCCTCCTGGCTTGCACCTCTGTGAGAGTGGGGTGAGGCCATGCTGCAAAGGTTTGGGTCCTTCCTTATGTCTGTGAGGTGCTTGGCAGGAGCAGCACCTGCCCCTTGTCCTTGTCCTGTTCCTGCTGCTGGCTGCAATGCTGGATGCTGTTGGGTTTTCAGTGTACTCCCTCAGGCATCTCTCCAGTGGTTTGATCTCGGTCACATCCCTGAGCTTGTGACAAAGACCCACAGAGCAATTTGGGCAAAACACAACCAGCATCACCTGTCTGTGGACCTCTGTGGCAGTGCTCTGGCTCTGGACTGGCGCTGATCTTGCATTGTGCTCCTGAGCATCTCTCCCCTGCCAGCAGTGAGCAAGGGCTGGGGTCTGTCTGCAGACAGGGTGCAGCACTGAGGGCAGCATCTGCGGGCAGCTCTGCATGCTAGTGATATGGCCCTGTGTGTGTGTGTGTGCAGGATAAACCCATGCACCTTCACAGGGTGCCATTAACGGTGCAGCCCCTGCAGCTCTTCCCTGCACCCTGCTGCTGGAACACAGATTATGGCCAGCTGTCGCTTTTCTTCAGCCCCTGGCAGGGGGCTGCAGCTCTCCCCCCTGCCCTCCCCTGGGGCAGACGGCTCCTTGCCTCCCAGCTCTAAATAGATTGCAAACCCATTCTGCTAATGCAGCCAGTCTGTCCATTACAGGGACAGGGGGATGGGGCTGGCCTGTGCAGCACTGGAAGCGGCTCAGTATTGCTGATGAGATCCTGTCTGCTTTTAAGTCATCAATATTTTGCCGTAATGTGCATTCCAGATGCTGCAGACAGGCTGTGGCTCTCCTCGGAGACGCAAATTAATAGCAACAGGGCCATTAGCCCATCACTTGGAATCAGTGCTTGTGGCAGGATCTGGCTGTGCAGTCTCACGTGGCTCTATGCCTGTGCTGTGCTGGGAAGTGGCCTTGCTACACCGAGCAGGTTTTGTGGAGCCTGCACTGTTGGTGGGGGGGCAACATGCTGCAGGCTGAAGGAGAAAATCCTGCTTTGCCATGGCGAGCCTGGACATATGTGAGTTGAAGTACTCCTGTGTGAGCTGGGGCAGTTGCAAAAGGGTCTTTGCCACATGCAAGGGGCAAAGCTGCTGCCCCTATGTCACCCTGCAGCAAGAGTTGCTGATGCTGCTCCTGCCCGGGCTATGCCCTTACTTCCCTACCTGCACACATCTGCCCCAGCCTTGGAACCATCCTTGTCCCCAGATGGACCCCTTGCACCCCACTGCACGGCCATGCTTCTGGGCGGGGACACAGTCCAGCATAGTTAGCCACATCTCTGCCTTGCACAGTGGGTTTGTCTGGAGATGGCCAAATGTGGGATGATGCGGGCAGGGCTGTGGCTGGGGATAGGAGCTGGCAGCATCCCCTCCCCAGCTACAAGGGCAGGCTGCCTCTCTTGGAGGGGTCAGGACCTGACGGGAGGCAGGGGTCAGTTGCACCCCCTAACTCTGCCTCAATCTCTCCTTGCAGGAGCAGCCAGGGCTTCATGCACATGAAACTGTCCCGGACCCAAGAGAACAAGTACGTGCTGGGTCAGCATAGCCCACCCTTCGACAGCGTGCCGGAGATCATTCATCACTATGCCAGCCGCAAGCTGCCCATCAAGGGGGCTGAGCACATGTCCTTGCTTTACCCAGTGGCTATCCGTACCCTATAGTACTCACCCCTCCATAAGCCAGGCTCGAGGCTGGGTGCACCTGAAGCTGGCCTGTCTGCCGGGCCAAGCGCCACTGTGGCAAGGATGGGCTCCAGACCGGCAGTGCATGAGCAGCTCGCTGAGCATGGCCTGTGCTGTTGGGGATTGCTGCAGCTGGACCCCTCGATCCCATTCTCTGGGGGGGCTTCCATGTGCTGGTTTGCCCACTGGGACAGCGCTGGGGAGACCCCCTGCACAAGGAGCTGAGTGGGGCTCACCAGCTGCCTGCCTGCCCTCGCCTGCCTCTGGGCAGAGTTCTGGACACGAGGAGTGGAGCTGGGGCCTTGGAGAGGCTGGGGAGGGGACAATGTTTGGGAAAAGGGGAGAAATCACCTGGCAGCAGGCCTGAGGTGCCTCTGTGAGGGTGCCTGGCTCTGCAGGAGACAAAATGGCTGTGCCGACAGGTGAGGAGGCTGGCAGGGGGCAAATGGGGGCCTGCCTGGGGCTAGCGAGGCACAGGGGAGCCAGGCAGACTGGTGGTGGCCCCCACCCACACAGGTGCTTGGTACGTACCACCATCCTTTGCCAAATGTATATAGTGACTGGTCTCAGCCGTGCGTGCAGCATCAGTGCCTAATAAAGCAGTGCATGGTTGCCTCCTGCTCCATGGGGACCACGCGCCTGCGTCCCACCACCTTGAGTGGTAGATTGGTGTGGCAAAACGGTGGGGAGGGGAATTTTATTACACAAAAACTCTAAGCAAATGGATTTTTCCTTTGTTCTTGCATACACTGAGACTTGTGTGTCTGAGTGGTCCAGCCAGCTCCGTCATCTGAGACAAGGGATACAAGACACCAGTGGTCATGTCCTTGGTATGTTTTTGGGACCCTTTGTGGGCTGCAATGAGCTGATTTTGGACTCACCTGTTATTCCTTGTAGAAGGGGGTGCTTTTGGGGATCTTTTGCCTCTTGTTTTCCTTCACCCCTCATAAATCTTGGGCAAAATCCCTGAAGTTCACAGATCTCCTGTTCTCCTCCTCTTGAGTATTTACTGGCTCCAGTCCTGTTCTTTGTCTTCCTGACACCTTGTATTTGGGCCAGCTTGCTCTGTCTTCATTTGGCTGAAGCTACATCTGGTGCTCTGTAGCATTTAATGCATACCTTGACTTTTAACCTTGTTCCTGGTGTTGCCTGCTACTGCAGCCATGCAGGTATATTTCCTCCATCCATGCTTCAGACTAAGCTTGGTCTTTGGTCTCGCTGTTACTCTCCTGCAGTGCATTCCCTTTCTCCTCCACTCCCTGAGTGGTCCTGCTGTGCTCAGCAGAGGGGATGGCAGCAGCAAATTCACTGATGGACCAGCGAAACCTCTTGCATCAGCAGAGCAAAGTGCTTGTGGTGTCGCTGAGATGTGTTAGCAGTGGCTTGATGAAGGCTTTGTGAAAAAGCATCATCCTCTCCACTGCCAGCTCCCAGTAAGGAGCTGGTCCTGCTGGTTCACTGCAGGTAAGAAGTGATTGATGGGACCATGGGGACCCTGGAGGGTGAGTGACGCAGCTGCAGCTTGCTCTACTGTCTATCTGTGACTCTGAGGTTTCTCAGATACAACCTGTAGCCAGGGGATCGCTGTCTTGGCTACCCATCATGGTTTTGAGCTACTGTAGGCACCATGAGGCATGACCAGTGTGGTTCCTGAGTGCATGCCATGGTTGGGAGCCTGCAGAAACTGGTGGTCTGTTCCAGGATGCTTCAGCCTCTGCCACTCCTTAAAAGGCAGCGGTATGAGCTCCTTGGGCGCTGGTGTCTCCTTACAGTCAAGCTTGGCTGCTGGCATCTCCCCCCTGCACCCCTGGCTGCCTCTCCATCCCAGGGAGGCATCTTGTTTGATGGGGAAGGAGGCAACTCCAGCTGTAGGGTTTTTCTCTCAACAGTGCCACACCAGAGCCTGAAGAAAGGGCTGGAGATGCAGAAATCTGCAGAGATGCTTTTGGATGCCCTTGCTGCATTTAAAAGGTTTCAAGGACTCTTAGCAGCCCTGTTGTGCCCTGACGCTCCAGGGCAGAGCTTTTTCTGGGGGATACTCTGCCTCCTCTGTGGCCACAGGTGGGAAAGCAGAGGCTTCTTGGGTCCACACAGCTGGGGGTGAAGGCACAGGAGAGCCTCCCAATGTATTGTGGGTTGTTTTTCTCAAGAAACTCTGGCAGTGGGCAAATGGCCTGGCAGCCAGTGCTGCTTTATCTGCGGGCTTGCAGCCTTACAGTGAAATCCTGCCCAAGCAGCCTGGCTCCATCTCGGGGCATCCCTGCTGAGTACTAAGAGGTGTGAGACCAGTGTGCATTGCACCAGGTCCCCAGAGACAGTCACAGACCAGAAACAGCAGGACTGCTCTGAAGCTGAGCTTTGTCCAAGTGCTTTAGCTAAGCAGCTCTCAATCCTCCCTCAGGCAATTGCATCCCTTTTCATCCAGCCCTGACCATCCTAGTGACCCTCTGCTAGACTCTCTTCTTGTACTTGGGGTCCAAAACTGGACATAGTGTCCAGATGTGGCCTCACCAGTGCCAAATAAAGGGAAATAACCACTTCCTTTGATCTGGCTACACTCATATGATAACTTCGGTTGGAAGGGAGCTTGGGAGGTCTCTAGTCCACTCTCCTGCTCCAAGCAGTGTTAGCATTGTCTGAAATCAAGAAGGGCTTTTTTGTGGAGAGCAGCACTGCCCTAAGCCCAGCTACATTTTTTTCCTCCTTTTCATAGCATTAGCAGGAGAAACTGGACACCGGGGATAGAGGGCTCAAATTCACGGCAACCTGAGGGCAATGCCTCCAGCTCCCTATGGGGGGCCCTCATGTGGTGGAGGAGGTCCAACAAGAAAGATGTAGAAGCGGGGTGCAGGATGCAGAGCTGTAGCAAAGACCCAGCCCGCAGGTTGACATCGGGTCAGTGGATGGCCCTGATCTTCTCAAATGGGGCAGATCCAAGCAGGTCCTGGGTCGGTTTTGGACCCATGGTGTCTCATTTCAGGATTCTCACAGGAAGTATATGACTCTGGGTCTGGCTGGTGCATTGCATCCTTTGTGATGCAAGCTGATCAGGAGCTTCCCAGATAATTTGAACTGAATCTCTCTTAAAGGGTATTTCAGTGCTACCTTTGCCATCCAGTAACTGAAGTGTGTTGTTTGGGAATGGGGCAGGTGGGAGCAGTGGGGCAGTGGGGCTAGATGTGACTGGGATCCCTATTCATGAGGATGCTAATCCCCGGGACTGAAAAGGGCTTGAGAAACCTGATGTGGCTTTGAGGTTAACCCTGTCGGGAGCATGAAGGTTGACCAGAGACCTTTGTCTGTAGCATTTCCTAATCCACTTGTCCCAGCAATCTCTCATGTCCTCCCGGATGCTTCTGTCCTTTTCCTTCCTGCAAGTGAAACAGCTCTGTCATTCATCACCTGATCTCTAGTCCCTTGCTAAGCCTTCCATTATCACTGAGCTGTTTTAACGTGCTGCAGGCTGTGATAATGAGGGAAGGAAATTTGGTTTATAATTGGATTAGCAGTGCTGGTAACATGCTCTTGCCTGGTGGTGAGCCAGCTTGGGGCTGTGCTTACTCCTGGACAGGGCTTTACTGGCCAAAAGGTGTAGTCTTGCAGGAGGAAGGCATTCAAGACGGGTGAAATACTGATGTAGGGCAGATTTTGAGATTGACCTCCTTGGAAGCTGGGCTGTGTTTGCTGAAACTGTGTCATAGTCCCTAACATCTCCCACCTGCTGGAAATGAAGCACTTTGATCAGCATTAAGCTTGACATCTACCTCACCACCCACCCCAGCATAAGCCAGCAAGGCTCTCTGACACCTCAGAAGCTGGAGAGCATTGCCAGTAACTAATCCTTGTGGGACTGGGTAAAGCCCTCAGATGTGTGTAGGGTGTGATCCATCATCCATTCCTGCCCCTCTGGCCTGGAGAAATTCCCTAGTGATTAGTTAAAAACCTCAGTCCTAGAAGTGATGCCTAATTTGCTTGAATATCACAGAATGTAACAGAGTGCCCTGTGTTCTGTCTCAAACCACAGTGATCTGCAGAAGGATCAAATAACCCAGCAGCTCAGTTGCCAAAGTTTACAGCAAAGGAGAGAAATTTATTCCTGATCCCTGCAGGCTACCAGCAAAACGTGAAGTGTAGCACATACATAGCACACACATGCATGTGGTATACAAGTGGCTCAGCTGAATGCCTCCTTTCAGATCTTTTCATAAAGACCAGCATATTTGACACGAGAGGCGTGTTTCAGCTTCTAACTCAGAGACCACCCTTGCTCAGTCCCTTTGGTACGCTTCCCCAGCATGGTCTCAAACCAGCTATTTGCTCCTGGTACCCTGTTTGAAAATTGACCCAAAACATCCATGCCTCCACCTTATTTTCAGTCTATGCTTGTGAGCACTTCTTTCCTTTGCCTTGCACAATTTTGGAGGCGTATCTCCAAAAGAGCATACTTGGGCAGATCTTCTGGGTGAGATCTTCCCAGTGCCTCGCTAGTGATGTGGCTGTGTCCCTCCCAAAAAGGCATCCCAGGTATGACAACTCCACATCCCCAGCCCTGCACTGCTTGCTATTAACATTAGTGGGGTCATCCCAAGACTGGGGTGGAGAAACAGTGCGAGAAGCATCTCTTTGCTCAGAGACACCCATTTTAATACAACCCATAATTTACTTTATTAGCTGGTTCTTCCTCTGCTTTATCCATACCCATTACTTCCAGCTTTAGGAAGTGGTGCATGCTGGGTGCAAATCAAAATCTTTCCTTAAATCTAAGTAGCCTAAATATGCTGTATCACCTTGTCTAAGTTAACTACCACAGAAAAATCATTACATTACACTGGGACAATGTGATAAATTCTGTTTCCATTTGCCTTCCTATCTTGAAGCTGTGTTTCCTTCAAAAAAGACTCTGAAAGGTATGAAAGTCTAGATATATTTTAATCCTGCTTTTCCCTTTTCTGAATGTGGGAGGCTTATCTGCTGCATTTGTTTGCTATTTGAGCCATATCCAGGTTATCCTAAATCTGGTCCTTCCTTCACAGTGAGATGACCTTGCTCTTTTTCTCCCGGATCTCATGCAGAACCTCTGGGCTGACCCTCATCTCATGCATTCAAAGCATGTTGTCATCTAGCAGTCATGCATCAGGCATTCTCTATCCTTCACATCTTGATCAGCTTAATGACCTGCACAGCTACAAGTCTTTCTTTTAATTTCCAGGATAAATGTACAGATGATGAATTTCCCCCCATTAAATGGCAGCACACAAGTCCTGACCTGTGCCTGCATGCGACTGACGGGCTCTTTGCCCATGTGTGTCCTCTGTCACTGTTCCTGTACAGGGTAGTCTTGCTGTGCATGTACAGTGCACTGTGATTTACTGTCCATATGCAGTGTTACACCTTCTCTGTTGCATGCACAGCACATCCTGATTTACTGCACGCATTAACGGTTACCACTCTGCAAATTCATACCATGTCTTGTTTTAGTGTGCTTTCTCTGTGCACAGTGTGTCCTGATTTACGGGGAAGGCTCAAGATCATCTCTTTGCCTCTATGCAGAGCACTTTAAGTAATTTCTCATGCATGCCACTGCCCCTCTCCAAGGGGAACAGTGCCTGATTTCCCCCTTGTGCATGCAGCAGTCTTGTGTTTACTGCATGTGCAATGGGGTGGGCACTCCATGTGGCACAGTGTGGTCTCCGTGTGCTCATAATATCCTGCTTTATTGCATGTGCATCAGCTGCTTTCCCATGCAGGTGCCTTGCGGGGCCTGGATAGGCACATTGCAGTGGTGCTTTCTGCATGTGTGCAAGGCACCAGCATCATGTTTTGACATCTGAGCAACCCCCAACTCTGGCAGGTAATTTATGGTAAAGATAGCAGGTTCTGTGTTGCTCCTAAATCCCTTTTCCTTCTGCACACAAAGACTGTGTGAGCCTCCTCTGCCCCCATCTGCTCAGCCCCTCTTGTAACTGTATCTTACAAGGGCTGAGATGCAGCCTGGCACTACCATCCTGGGCTGTCCTAGCTCATGTCCTGCTATGGAAACCATGGGCTGTGTGGTGACTAGGTGTTAAAGTCCTGCCAGACAGAGGTAATGGAGGGTGTCTCTGGCAGGCAGGAAGACCCAGTGTCCCACCAAATGTCATTTAAGCCAGAGTCCTAGGTGCTACCCAGCTTGCAGCTCCAGTAACTGAGGTCTTCTCAGGGGATGTTTATGGCATCCCAGTGACTTTCTCTATTGACCTGTTGGCTTGGGAGAGCAAAAGGGGAAAACTGGGATACCAGAGACCCCAGAAATCCTTCAGAGGGCAAAAGAGACCATACAGTCCAGAGAAGAGTGTTGTCACTTGAAGAAGGTGCACAATGTGCCCATCCAGGCCTACACCAAGAAAGGTGAGGAAGGCATGATCCACAGCCATGGCCTACAGCAGCCTGTGATGGAAGCACAGGAGAGGAAGGGTCTCCCATCCCTTGCCCTGGGAAAGTCTCCAGCCCTATTTGTGATGCTGGTGACCAGAGCATGCAGGGAGAGCTGCCAGCTGGGGCTGGAAAGGAGGAGGTACAAACTGAGACTTCTCCAGTTTGTCATAGGGAATGTGGTTTCTGGTTTTCCTTTTTTCCATAGAGGAGCTGAGCTAAAAAACATCTTGCCCTCTTCCGCTGTGACTTGTAGCTGAGCTCCCAGACACCATGGGCTGGGGGAAGTGCTCTAGGTGGGACCAAGAAGGACTGGAGAGTGCATCACCTATGTGGTGAGGGCACTTGCCCTTGCATTTATTTAACTTCCATTCAGTCCCAAAGGAAGCAGCAGCACATCATACACCACAGCAGGCAAGAGAGCAAGCACAGGGATGTTGCCCAGTGCCCTCTGCATGGCAGACTCTGCACTGCCCCACTCAGCTGAGGGTCCTTCTGAAAGTCCAACCATCATTCAGGGTGACCTCAAGCTTTGTGGCTCTGGCATTGTTGGCCCCACAGACAATGGCAGCAGCTGCTCCCACTATCATCACGGTGATAATCGTCCCTGCTGGGCTGGTCCTGCTCAGGGCCATTAGCAGCAAGATCCTTCTTTTATCATTGTACATCTCATTCCCATTTTGGCAGCTGCAGTAAACGTCTGTCTGTTAGCAAGGCTGAACCATCAGGACACAAGGTCCAGTCACCTGGTGGCGGGTGATGATTTCAACACATTTGCAGGTTGGTTGGGGTGTGGAGCAGAAGCAGCTCTCTCCTGCGGCTTGATGCAGGGATGGGATGGGGTCTTTCATGGTGATGCCAGGGGAGGGGGGCAGGGCATCCCTCCATCATGCCCTGGTGCTCTGCTATCCATTCAGCAGCGCAGCTGGTCTGTCCATAGCCTCTGTATGTGCTGGGATGGGGGGAGCAGGGAGAGATGTTTCCCCCCTCTCTCGATGGTGGAGGTGATGCTTATTTCCATTTAGATGGAGGAACTTCAATCTCAGCTTGACGTCTCCTCACCATGATGCCACTCAAGACCCAAATTTCCAGTTTTCTTCCCCCTACAATGCCAGATGGTCTCTGCTGGCTTGGGAACTGAAACACATTAGAGATGCTGCAGCCTGGCAGAGGTGGACATTGGGATGTATAAACACAGGTGATTATCTTCCTGTAGCTTCACGAGGCAGCTGGCACATATGGCTTCTCTGCACCCAAATCTGCTCCACTGCCCGTGGCCCAAAGCGCTCCCGTTGTCTCTCACTAGCTCCGTTCCCTACCCCTGTCCAGGGACAGGAGATTAAACCCAAAATCCAGAGTTGCTCCCCGTGATACAGGATCTGGATCACTTTGGGGGCAGAGGATGGTCACACAAAGAAAAGTCACCCAAATTACCATGACAATGAGGAGAACCAGCTATTTCCGTCTTCCAGTGGGAAAAATACAAGTGGAAATCCAGCAAGGGAGTGAGGTTGTCGTCCTTGTTTGCTGGCTACATCAAGGACATGTCCACCTGCCCACAGAGAAGTGGACACAGGGAAAGCTCAGGATCCTCACCGTGATCTCCTCCACCATGTACTTAGCGTGTCTATTCCTGTAGGAATAAAAACCCACCACATTTTTTCTCAGCTAAAAGTGTGACAGCTTGTGGAAAAGCAGCTGAAAAGGGTTGGTGCAGGGAGCCACAGCCTGGTGGATGATGACCAAGGCCTCCGATTTGAAGGTTGGGGCAGCTGTCTGCTTTGAGGAAAGGAGGCCGGTGTAACTAAACCGAGAGGTAGGGGGGGCCACCGGCAGGTCCCCTCCAGCCAGCTGGGGCCGGGCCTGGAGCCGGAGGGAGGCCCGGGGAGCCGGAGGGAGGCCCGTAGCCTCGGAAGCGGCAAAGGCAGGCACGCACAGTGCATCTGAAGGGCAGCCTGGGGAGGACACCCAGAAACCCCCATGAGCGCCGCTTTACGGGCCCAGGCCGCAGGCAGCCGGCCCGGGGGACTGCCGGGGAGCCCGAAGCGGGTTCGGACGGAGGAGGCCCGGGGGCCTCCGGGCAGCCCCGGCTGCAGCTGGAGCGCCGCTGCCCCCTGTCGGGCGCGCGTGGGCAGGAGGAAAGGGGCCTGGGCCCGGGCCGTGCAGCGCGGGCTGCCGGGGCGGCGGTGCGGTAAGGGGCCGGGAGGGGGCGCCGCCATGTCGGAGACGGCAGCAGGAGGGATGATGGCGGCGGCGGCGATGGCGGAGGCGCGGCTGCGGCGGAAGCAGCTGCTGAGCGCGGAGGAGGGGGAGCTGTTCGAGTTGGCGCAGGCGGCGGGTAGCGGACTGGACCCAGAGGTGTTCCGGTGAGTGGCGGGGGCGACCGCCGATGGCGACCGCCGGTGGCCCCGGTGCCGGTACCTCCGCTGACGGGTGTCCCCGCAGGGTGCTGCTGGACCTGCTGCGCATGAACGTGGCGCCGCTCGCCGTCTTCCAGGTACTAAAGTCCATGTGCGCTGGGCAGCGGCTGCTGCCGGGACTCGAGGGCGGCGCCCCTGCGGCGCCGGTGCCGCTTCCCGCCGACACCCGAGGTAGGCGGCGGGCAGCGGCGGGCAGAGGGCGGCGGGCTGGCGGCGGGCCCTAATCCCCGTGTTCTCCCTGCGCAGAGTCCCCCGAGGACGGCCGGGCGCCCGTGCGGCCCGCCTCGGCTCTGCGGCCGCCGCGGGTCATGGGCCGCCCGCCGCCCCCACGGGGCCTGCCCGCGGCCTGCCCGCCGCTCCCCCATGGCCCCCCCGCGCCTCCCGCCGGCCGCGCCGCTCGCCCCGCCGCGGGGAGGGGGCCGCGGGCCGGGCGGCTGGGCCCGAGGAGCGGCCCGGCCGGCCCCCGGGGGGCCCGCTCGGTGTGAGCCACGGGGCCGGGCCCGGCGGGGCTTTGCACGGGGCCCTGCGCAGGGGGAGCCCCGCCACACCCGGGCCTGGGCCGCCGCACCCCCTCCCTGCTGCCCGCACCCGTTTTTTCCGGATTTTTATTATTTTCAGGCAGCGTAGGGGGCCGGGCGCGCAGGAGCCGGGCGGAATGCCGGGGGGGAGGTTGCTGCAGTCCCTTGGGCTGGGTCTGGCAGCCTCCTGCCTCTGCCCTACCAGCCCTTGACAAAAAGAGCCCTTCGTACACAGCATCATGCAGTGGTGCTTTGCTTGTATCTAACTGAAAAAAGTTCCTGGTACATAAGGAATCCCTGGAAAAGGTGAGGAGCTGCGATGCTTCCTCTGCTGTGTCCCGGTGCAGTTTTTGTCGCTTGTCCGGGGGTTTGCACGCCCGGTGGATGGTATGTAGGTGGTTGAAATGGGAAGCTGCGTGGGTTTGTTGGCTAAAATAGCAGTTGCTTTTGAATGTAATTATTTTCCATTATTGCTCTAATCTTGTGGACAGTAACGAATGTAGACCTGGAGTTGTGGCATATATATATATATATATAAAAAACTTTATTCCAAACCACTTCTAATAAAACTTTTGCTTACTCCTTAAACTTACTGAATGGACTTTTGGCTGATAGGTAGCTCACAACTTCTGTGGATTACTTCCAAAACATTTTAAAAGAGGTAGCTAGAATAAGTCCACTGTCACTAAGCTTGAAGTTACCGTGAAACGCTCTTATTTCTTTTGTGCTCAGAAATATAGTAGAAAGGGGCAGTGGCCAAAACAGCAAGGTTTTGTGATTGTTGTCTGTGGTGCCAAGAACAAAATTGCATGCTGAAAGCTCAGCTTGCTGCATGCCCTCAGCACTCCTGTACCAGTAACATGGGTGTGCTTGTTCACACAGCGGGAGCCTAGAAATGGATGAGGTCAAGTTGGTTTGTATTGTCATGTCCTGTTCTCCTTCCCTTTCTCTGTTTCAGGGTGAAAACTCTTGTTGTAGCTGATGGGTCTCTGTTGACCATGATGAGTTTAGAGGCAAAACTTTGAAAAGTGATTGTCAGCAAGAACTGTGCTGAGAACACAGAGAATGGGTCAAGAAAGGCAAGCTTTGCAGTTTAGGTAACCAGAGCAGGGTTGGAGGGGAAAGTGAAGTTTTCCTGTCATGATAGTGTAGTACCGCTTAGTCTAGCCTCACTGCTGAGGCTGCCTTGGTGGTACAGGGTGTTCATTGTCATGGCTGTGGTTGCACATCTGGTGGTAAGTGCTATACAAAGTAAAGTTGAAAGGCAAGATTCATGTGACCAGCTATAAGCAGTCAATTTTAGGGTAAGGGTGATGATGCCACAACCCAAGGCACCTTCACAGTAGCAGAGGCTGCTGCTTCTGGTGTAGATTCCCACATGGCAGGTGGGTGAGATTCACTTCATTGAGCAACTGAGCATGGCTGCACAGGAACTCTGAGGAAGTTTGCTAAAGTCCAAATGGGAATTGGAGTTCATGAATAAAGTGGCCAGGACTCCATGGGCTTCACCATGAACAGGTTCCCCTTTCTCAAGAGATGCTGCTGATTAAGAATTTCCTGCAGAGAAGTTGGTTGTGGTACAGAGAACAGCCTCACATGTGATTGAGAAGTGACTCTAAATATGCACAGGGGAAAAAGAAGACACCGGCTGACTAGTTTTTCCTGAGCAAAATGAGAGAGGTATGGCACTTGAATATTTCAAGTAAGAAGCAGCATGCTATTCGGTACCACGTTGAAACATCTCCAAAAAAAGCAGTGATTTTGAACAAAAGATGCTGTCAAATTTTTCTCTCTTCTTCTCCTCCTTCATTGGTGCTTCAGGTGTGATGAGCCGCTCAAACTATGAAGGAACTTTGGTAAGGTTTTTGTTCTTGTCTGTCTGTTAATCTGGAGTAGCTTTTGTTCTGTCATGTATGCTGTTTGTGTGGTATTTCCTGTAAAAATGAGATTTATATCTTTTCCCCTAGCACTGGGCCACTGCCATGAGTTAGTTTTAGCTAGCAGTAGGCCAGCCCAGGTTTGAAATGGTCAGATGGCAACTTGTTTGTTAATCAGCATTAAATTTCCCAAGAGGAAAAGCCAGAAACCCTAAGGCAGAGTTGATATTCCCTTAACCATTGCCTCCTACCACCCTGAGGTGCTGCAAGCACCTTAGAGAGGCTGTGTGTTTACAGGAATTAGTATCTGTCTCCAGAGCTTAATTTCATTGTTAATTTCACCCTGCATCAATTGGGGTGCTTACTCTACATCTTTAGCAGAGCATATCCTGGTCTGAGATGGTGCCCAAGTCAGATTGCAGTCCTAGTATGTCTGGCCAGATTTTTCTCTCCGTGGTTTCGCTTTAAAATCCACATGTTCATATCCTCAAGTGCACTGGAACAAGCCCTCAGAACCAGTGTAGTGAAGTTCAAAGAAAGATGGCATTACCTCTGCGCTGCTCATGGTAAATATTCAGTGTTTGGCCTTCAGTGTCTCCCATTGCTGCTTTATTTCACAATGGTAGAATATGTCTTCATCTTGCCCATCAAGCCACAGTTCACTGCTGATGTGTAAAACATTGAATGCTGAGCTTGGATTTGCTGTCTTTGCAAGCTGGTGTTCAGTAATGGTGCCGAAGGGGCACTTTGGCTTCCTTTCTGTCATCACCCTCGGTCCTGACCAAATTCTGATGAGCAGCACTTGCACATCTTGCCAGAAGGTTGTCTTCCCCAACTGTGTCAGTTTTTTTTTATTTTTCCGGAAGCTTGTGTTTAATTTGAGCCATAACTCACTTTGAATGAAAACTTCTCTTTTTAGTTTCTGTCAGCACAAGTGACTTTGCTGGCAGCCAGCACCCACTGACATCAGCTAATTGCTTTGTGAATAAAGTCACCACTGAAAAACTAACTTTCTCAGAAAATTCTTTGAGCAGAACTTAAGCTCAGCAGTGGCTTGTCATGACCGTAGTCCTGTGTCTTCATTTCTGTGAAGAAGTGCTGGTAAGATCTCATTGAGAAGACCACATATTTTGTGCAGCTCTCTTTCTTGAGGGTATGTTTCTGTAGCCTCTCGGTTGGAAGGCACATGTCTGTGCTTGCCGTGATTTAGTCAAAGCAGGGGCTATCTTAGCTCAGTGCCCAGCCTGACCCAAGATGGGCATCGAGTGCAAGTGAACAAGCTTCTGCAGCTTTAATTGCAGCTTTATGCAAATTTTGGCTAGCTTATGTCAGACTCAGTGGTGCTGTATAGACACTTGGAGCAATGTGCCTGGAATGTCTGACAAAGATGAATGGGACTCCTGGTTGAAGGTCATGAAAACAAACAGGTGTCCTGAGAGATTTCTCAGTTCATGGAAATTGGTAATGATCTAAAGCAGGACCGGGCCATCGGTGCCAGCCTTGTTTGTGTTTTACCAGGCCACCTTAGGCTTAATAAGGGTTTGAATTTTATAGCTGAAGACAGGAGCCTGTTTTACTGTAGCTCTTGGGGGAAAGCGTGTTGCTGAAGTAAATATCCCATTAAAATCAGCATACCTTCAGCAGAGTGATTTTCTCTCCTTAAATTGAAGAAGTGGCCAGCTAGCTGAAATTGAAGAGAAGTTGCTCCTCATTTCACTGAGCTGTCTCATTCTGGGCATAGTCCAAGTCTATTTTTCAGGAGTGGAGTTAAGTGTTAATAGGGTGGCTGGGCACGTCCTCTGGGCTGGATCTGTTCTGCAGGAGCATTTGGCTTGCCTTGCCTCCTTTACCTTTAGGAGCTGCTTTGAGGAAGGGGCACTGAAGCTGTATCTGCTGTTGGCCCTGGTGTCTCTTCTTGGAAGATGCTGCTTCTGTTTAAGAAGATGATGGTGCGGCTTCCGTGCAGGACCAGGTGTTTGGAGATGGGAGATGCCTCCTCTGCGTAGCTGGGACTCTCCTTGGGCTAATACAAAGAACAGTGATTGTCCTTTATAAGCTTGCCAAGCTACTTTGCACGGTGTCCTTCAGCTCTGTGTATCTGCTCTTTCTCCCATGCTTCCTCCTTTGTCAGAAGACAAACAAGTGGCTGAATTAATCCACATCTCACTGAAGATTAGCCAGGGCTGCTCTGCTCAAGTTTTATCAGTAACAATGAGATACTAGCTTAGGCTTCTCAGCCCATCATGGTGCAGGGAGGTTTTTAAAGCAGCTAAAAAAAGACGGTTACAGCATTTCTGAACAAAACTACTGGTGGGTGGTGGTGGTGGAGTGGAATGCCCCTGGTAGTTACTTCAGTTTCTGTACAGCTAAAGCAACCGGGAGTCTAATATGAATGACTTCATCTTGCATTTCCCCATATAATATAGCTATGCTATTCTGCATGGAGCTGTGTTTGCTGGTAACTGAATTCATGATAGCTGGCTCCATATTACTGTGTTTGAGTATCGGAACATCCATCTGGCATATTCAGCTGGGTACAGCTTCATGCAAGCTACATTTGAAATGGTTCTTCAACAGCTGTTGTTTTGGAACGGAAAGAGCTGATTTTAAAGATAAAGGATATCCAGGTGATTTCTTGCTGTACATGCAGGGAGGAGGCGTGCAACCCCGCTAGGGCAGTTTTGGCCTAGACTAGCTACGTGCAGTTTACCTTTGTGTAGCTAAACATGCTGTTTTATTACGGGTTATTTCCATGCTTTCTGTTCCCATCAGCCAGCCCTCAAACCTGGTGGTTTCCCTACAGTTTTCTACCTCTCTATTGACATGCATATGTCAATGCCCTGCTCTTTTTTTTCTTTTTCTCTAGACTGATGAATATTCTTTGATGCTTTTCTCACTCTTTGGACTCCGGCTCTTTTTTTCCACATTCCCCACTTCCCCAACCCAAGTGTCTTCCGTAAAGTTACTTCCCAAAGCTTTGCCCTAGCTAATTCCTCATACTAAATGCGTTCCCAGCATAAGTTCCACTTTCAAAATCCTGTCTCCATTGTGGACCTCTAGCTTGATCTATGGATTTTAAGGCTGAAAGGAAACATTGCAGCCTCCTGTTGTGCATAGCAGGGGTCAGAATGCTTTCCTACCCTATGAAACTGTCACGCTCAGGTGCCTGTTGGAAAAGCCACTGAGCCCACCACCAGCCACGGGCTCAGTGAAGGGTTTACAGGGTGTGTTCTTCTCTGTGTGGAAAAAAACCCGCTTTTGAGAGTTCCAGGTCCTTTTCTGCCCCACATTTTTAACTTTGTTCCTGTGTAGATGTTTAGATATGATCAAGGTCCCAGTTCTAAGTGTTGCTCTTCAGTTAATTCCCTAAATATCCCTCTGTCCAGCTTGCTGCCAGCTTTGTCCTCCCTATGTGTTCCCCTTGCCATCCCTGTTTATCCCTTTTTTGTACTTCTTGTTTCTTGCACTTTCTCTGTGTATTATGTCTTCGGCGGTGGTCAGCCTTTTGGGGTGACAGCTATTGCTGCAAGGGCCCATGGTGACTGACATCCCTCATGGGTACTGCTGGCTGGTGCTGCTAGCTGCTTTGCATTCCTCTTTCTACTCATCCCTGCATTTACTCAGCCTTGCATTATCTCAGGGTTCAACTTTATCTGGGATTTTTAACACAGACTTCTGATTTAAGGAGATAAAGTAGCTGACAAGGATAATGCATCGCCTAAGGACTTCTCTTAAATGTATTTAATCTGGGTTTTATACATCATGCAGTGAATTCTTCTGTTGGTTATACTGGCTATTATGCTTTAATTGTAGATAAAATATATCCATGGGATGTAACTGATAGCAATGTGTTCTTAATCGTGCCATGCACCTGTAGATGTTGTACTTGGACACTTCGTGGTCTGTATGTCTTCCATGAAACAAACCAAAATCTGTAGAATGATCTGTAGGTGACTTACGGGACTAATCAAAGGACTAATACAGTCCTGATCATTATTTTCTTACTTAGTTGCTTCACTTGTACTCTATTTTTCAGTGTGTCATCAATATCACTCCAATAAGTGGATTTCCTAAATTCCTTAAAGAGCCACTAGATCACCTTCAAGATCTTCATCCTACATGCCCTTTTGAATTAGATGCCTTTATTATTGTTTTGTGAAATGATGGACTTTGTAATTAAATGGGGCAAGAAGTTTTATGTTCAGAGTATCCCTGATGTGGAGTTGTTGCTTTCCCTCTCCTTTCCCCCTAGTCTGCCATTCCAGAACATATTTTTTTTTTATTGTAACTTTTCTGTATTGTAGGCATTTCTTTAGTCTATAAGCACCTGAACAGCTTCAGTTTATAGACCTTGTTCATCTTGTGGTACAGAAATTACGGTGAAGTATTTTGTGGATTGCAGGTGCTAATGTCAGGTATTTTACAACTGATTAAAATAATGATCAGTTGTACTATACTTTCTTGAATGGTTGACAGTCCCTTGGTTGAAAGTTCCAGCTTCTTTCCTCTCCTGGGAGGTCATCATAAATTTTGATACTCTTAAAATACAGGTGATGGGTAGTGAAATAGTCTTTTCTACTTCAGCAGAAACAGCAGATAAATAGCTTTTATTTCTTTTTCCTTGTCCCAGGAATAACTTGCAAAAAGTCTAGCTTGGAATGCTTAAGACCCGACATGGGCCTAGTCCCAAGAGGTGGCTTCATTTTTCCCAGGAAAATATATTTTGCTCTGGGTAACGTACTTTGAAAACTGAAGTCTAGACAAACTTCTCATTCAAAAGGTAGACTCCATAAAATGAAGAAAAAGCTGTATCAGATGTTGTGATGCAGCCTGCACTACTGTCTTTTTGAGAAGGAATCTGTTAAAGATTTCCTCCCATCTGAGTAACTTTTGAATTGGGAAAAAAATGCATTATGAGAGGCACAAGCTTCTTCCGTACTCATATTTTTAAGTGTCCTATGTTCTTTGCAGTGCTTCTCATATGGTGGGAGCCTGTTGCAAACTTGCCAAATGGTTAGCTTTGAGTTTGTGGCTTTGCCCATTGGAGAAGCTGGCAGCTTTTGAACAGGCCACAGTTCAAGAGAAAATACTGTGTGCCGATGTATTCCCTGAAGGTATTGGGATCCCTTCAGTAGCATGAGTGGTTCTGTGTAATGTTTTTATATGTGCTGTAGGTGTGATGGACATAAATGGGCAAGATAATGTGGATGGTTAGCTAAAACCAGGACTCGGGTGGCACTGGGAGTGCTGTCAAGGTGAGCAGGTAGCAGAGAGGACTGGCAATCTCTGGCCAGTGTCAGTATCTCTCCTGTCAGCTTCCCCCACGGAAGGTTTGCAGGTTGACCCTAGGTTTCCACTCTGCTGGGTATTTGAGGTAAATACTGCACTGGCAAAACTTTTTTTTTTTTTTAGTATGTTTTTTCAGGCTGTTTTTAAAGCTTTTTTTTCTTTTGCATGCTGTGTGAGGGCAAGAACTGACAGAAAGAAAAGGGATTTAGAGGAATGCTGTAAGTACCAGAGTTGTCATGTGTGGCTTTGTGGCAAAGTGATGAGATGTGATTTCATGAGTGACAACTAATTCATTATTCTGCCCCAAGCAACCAAAGAAATGCTCAAAAAAATCTTATAAATTCAGACTGTATAGTGCTGTCTGAGAAAAATGGGGGACCTCTTCTCCATCTTGTCTTTCTGTAATCTGTGTGTCAGAGAAGGGGAGGAAATCAGACTATCCCAAATGTGAAAACTAGTAAATTAAGGAGCAACTATAAACGTGTGAGGATTTGTAGGGAAAAGGCTGGTGCATTTCATGTTGGTCAGTAGATGGGAGAGCAGCTCTTGTGGTTGTGCTGAGCAGCCTTGAGGGTAGCCACCTCTCAAATGAGCAGGAGAGGTGGATGAAAACCTTGTCTTTGCTAAATCAGACACTTAATGGGTGTTTAAGTTGGCAGCCTCACAAGGTAACATAGGTACTGGAGTAAGGGAGAATCCATCCATCGTGTGGATGAGAATTAAGTATTACTTCAGGGAGTTGCGTTGGAAAAGGACTGTCAGATTGATGAGACTAATGCAGACCTCTGCTCTGGGAGGGGGGAACTGCTCTCTACCTTAATCTACCTTCAGACATCTCATTTAGAGGCTTCTTACCTGATGTGTTAAAACATAGTGTTTGAGCACTTAAGGAGGCTTGTCAGTATCTTGAATAGGGACTTTGTTAATGTAGGCTTGCTTTTGTAGTGATACCTAGTAATGCAGCTGAATACCTAACATATTACAAAGAAACAGCCTTGCTGGAGAAGAGAGGAACGTACAAGTTCTGTGCAGGTAATTTGTGGGCCTGTGTAGGTGTCCACTTATTTTATGTTCTCTTCTTTCTCCAAATCCTTCTTTTCAGGTAAGTGTTTGCAAGAGAAAACGTGCTTAAATAATGACCACCTACTCAGTGCGTACTTAAGGCCTTAGTTAACTACTTTGGAAAGTGCATGTGAAAACTACTTATTTTTCCCCTCTTCCTCTGTTTCAAAACAATCCAGCTGAATTGTTTTGATACATATTTTGCCAGTCTTACCTGTCTGCTTTACTCTGTCTTCTCAGGGAGGCTGTTGGGTCAGGAGAGAGCCCAGTGTGTGTATTAGCTGTTAAGGATATGGCAGCAGCTTTGAAGATCCAAGAACCTGCTGGTTTGTTGCAGAAGAGGACTGCTTGTGATATTTATGTAGGGATGTGAGCAAGACTCTGCAAGGCAGACCTGGCAGTCTGGCGAAGGATTCAGAATAATGAGTCACAGTCATACTGGGAGTGCTTTGGGGAGTGAAGTCTAGCTGTGTCTGAGATTTTTCTGTGGTCAGGAGGTGGTGAGATTTGAAGTGAGTCCCATCACTGTGCATGCTTCTGGTGATTGGGCAAATGGTGTCTCTAGTCCTGTAGGTAACATAGTGACTGCAAAAGGGAGGGACTTACGCTCTTAGAAGTTTAGTTTTTATTCACACCTAAAATTGAGTCTGTGCTTGTCTAGAAAGGGCAGCTGGTTTTCTGTGCCTCATGTAAGGCCTGCTGTGAGACAGAAACAGGAGCAGGATTTTGGAGAATTTAAAAGTCCTCTCTTGGTTGCTCTAGCCCCTAGTGACTGCCATTATGCAGTACAGGAGATATTTTGAGATTGTTGTAGCCTTGATATCCCTGACTGTGTTACAAGTAAATGTACCAATAGCAGTTTGTTGTTTTTTTTTTTTATGAGTGGAAAGAAGATCTGTAGTCCCTATTACTGCTCAGAGATGGGAAGGGATCTTCTGAGGAAAGCAGTAGGGTGAGTACAGAGGAGCCTGAACGGGAACAGCTTTAGATTTCCACTTCTGAAAGCACGTTTGGGGTTGGGACTTTTTTCCTGAATTTGATGGGTCTTCACTTGCCTCCTGCTTGGCACGAGCAGGTGCTTCTCCCTCCCTCTGCTCTTTGAAGCTTTGTCTTCCTGCCCTGTGCCACCGTGCAGACTCCTGCCTCAGTATCTGGTGGCAGTCCTCTCCTAGAGGTATCTGTAGCTTTTTGGCCTTGGGTTTTTTCAGAGATGATCAGCATTAATGTTGTCCAGACTGATCACAGTGGGTGCTGCTGGTTTTAGTGGGGGGAGCTAGCAGGCAGAGGGCATGCTTCTGCCACTGCTTGAATGCATATACCATTCTTCTCAAACTATGTCTGGCTCTCGAGGAGATAAACATGTAGCTGCTTCTTTTGGAGTCAGCTTTTGGTGGGGGGAGGTATTTGATAAGGCTCTCTTTTTGGCTTGTCTCTTGTATTTGTAGCTATTTGGGTTGCAGTTGTTTTATGACAGCCAAACACATCCAAGATAGGAACATCTTGTGTAACCAAAGAAAATATCAGTGGAATAGTTTTGTTCATCGTAGTGCTTGAATTACAGAGAGTTTGTGGTTGTTCAACTTCTTTTGTGCTTTACATTGAATCTGTTATCTCTGATAGTGCTTTAGGTGACGGAAGCCTAGGAACCATGCCTGTCCTCTGCACTTCATGAGCTGTTCTTGACTGGTTCGTGGATCAGGACAGGATGCTTCCAAAAATATAGTTGTTTCTTATGCTATTTAACTGGTTTGGTTTACTGTGATTTTGAGGCTAAGAGGATGTCAGAGCACAGCTTCTCTTCAATAAAGTGATTATTTCTCAGCAAGTTGTTGCAACTAGGTCAGAAGATCAAGGGTGTGACTCCCAGTAGTGCTTAACATTAGAGTTGTTTTGTGTGTGCACATGGTTAGAGTTGTTGTACACAGATTGAGAACCCGTACTCTTACCGGATAGATGCATGTGAGAAAGGGGGGGGCATTCACCTATAGGGATGTCCTGGATTGCTAAAAGCATCATGGTAAACTATAATGCTTTTTGTTCCTGCCAATTTTTCTTTCAAATACTGTGACATCATATATTGCCTTTGTGCAATTAGTTTGTTTTCATGGACAATACTTGCATTAGTGAAACTGCTTCAAGTGCTTGAGCTGCAAAGACTGCAGGGCTGGTTGGCTGGCTTGGGATAATAACTGCTGGTAGATCACTAGTGTGGTTTACAATAATAGACTTTTTCAAGAGCACCTGACTTGGTTGGGATAAGTGAATGTATTTCTTCTGCCACCCTAGTCTGTCAAACTTCACAGATATGAAGGGGCCACATACTCTTTATTAGGAAATTCTGAGGTTATCTTTCTGGTGCTGGCTAGTGTTAACTTGTGGTATTCTCAATTGAGTGCTGTTCTCAGACAGCTGCTCCAAGGAGACAGGGTGGTTTGATAAGTAAAACAGACGTATCTCCAGTCTCTGGAGTCAATAGCACAAGTGATCCAAGATTATGATTTCCAGACCATGCCCACGGAGACTCCAGTGTGTGGAGTATGGTATTCTGGAAGTTGCTTTGATAGTGATTGCTAAAATGTCGCTCTTCATTTTAATTGCATGCACATAACTGCAGCTCACTATATTACTGTGGTTTGTTTCCTCCTTGCTGTTAATTTTTTATGATGTTTCTTGGAGCTTGCTATCTTAGTAAAAGGTGTGATATTTTTTCCTCATGCTGCCTTTATCGTTTTTCCTAATGTGAGTCCTACTTCTCATCTGAAGTAGTTCTCTGCAGTGCTAGGAAAGCCGGTCTCCTTCACTTATCCCCTCCTGTCACTTGTCTGCAGTACACCTTAGCCTGTCACTCTCTCCTTTGGCTGAATCCAGCAGGATAGGCTACGTGCCCCTTGTCTCTTTCAGCTTCCACCTTTCTACCCATTGCTTCTCTCTGCTGTTGCATTGCATTTTAGAGATGGCCAGTTGTGCCGATGGAAGACTTAACTCATCTTCTGAACACAGTGAGAAAATCTGTGAGTAGGTCCTGTATAGGAGCCTGAGCTCCTGGAAATACTAGAAAATGACAGGAAATTCAAACTTGATGAGCAGGTCACAGAAGTGACATGAAGAGAAGGATTTCTGATCTGGTAATGTGATTGCAGGCTTCAGAAACCGGTGGACAGTGGCACGTCAATTCGCTTATCGCAGCCCTGAGACATTAGATGCTCTTAATGTTCTTCTTGAAGTGCTGTTTGCAGAGCTGGTGTTCCTGTGCCAAATGAAAGCAAGCATGTAAAGAACGAAGTGGCTGGTTGCTTTGTAGATAGAACCTGATGAAAATTAAGAATGCTCCTACTGCAGCCTGGTTTGGTGATGCCTGTTGAGCTGAATTCACAAATTTGCTTTCTGTGCTGGGTGCTGAATACATTTGCAACATCTAATACAGTTTTGCCTTTTGCATGATTTCTGAAGGAGTGCTTGCAGTTTAAATGCTGTGTAGTGACATGTAGGGTGTTGGGACTTGAAAATTAATGTATGCATTTTGTTTATTCAGGTAGAAATAAAACCAGTTCTGCTGTCAGTGGCACCCAGGTTGTAGCAGAAAGGACCAGCCGGGAAGGATCTGCCCAGAGGACGCCTCGGCAACCAAGTGCAAGCCGGCTGCAGAAAGCAGGAGCTTCTGGAAAGAACAGTGGAGGAGGCAACAGTACCTAAATAAAGCCTTGGAACCAATGTCAAGCATCAAAATACAATGTATATAAGCCATGCTTGTTAAAACTGCTTTTGTTGTATTAACCTGGCAAACATGTTTTGTAATACATGAAACAGCTGTTGTTCCTTATTTCTTAAACTTCCTTTGGCAATGCAGACTACTAGGGATTGATTACCTGTAGGCACGTGGGACAAAGACAGAGATGTGAAGCCTAGAAAAACATGGAATAGTGCTCAAGTTCTAGAGAAGTCATGACACATCTTGCAAGCCAGTGCTTCTTGCTGCCTCTTTCCCTAAAAGCCATTTTGATACAGTCATGCTAGCTGTAGCAGCAGAAGGTCTGCTGGGTTGAATGACAAGCTGAATAATGCTGATGTAGGCCATATATTGGTATTCTTGAGCCCTGCTGTGATGGTAGCTTGCACTGGAAATCTGATTGTCTGGTGGGGTATGTTCTTGTGCTTTGACTGGGGTTGCCCTGTTCCCTTCCTGTGCACACTTACATGGGTTTTAGCATCTTAATCTGAAAACCCGTTTGACCTGTTACATGGCGGAATCACAACATGTAGTCCTTCCAGTGATGCTAATGTGATTATTCATTTATAAAGTGTTACAAAACACTTTGCCTAATGTGCCAGGTTAAATGAGATTATTCTCTCCCTCATCTGGCATTGTTTCATCACTTGGTGTTAGCTACTTGCATGTATCTTAAGGAAGTGGATTTGTTAGAACTTAAGTATTGCCATTTATAATTCCAGAGCATATCCAGGGAGCGGCTGTGCCTGCTGTGGCCTTGGTAGCTCAGGGGCTGTTAGTGAAACCATTTCCCTGATTAAGAGAAAGTGCCTCCATTCTTTGTGGGGGATGGATGGTCATTCCTAAACTCCAGGAGATCTACTGAACCTAGTTCAACAGGTGCTCAGATCTCTTCCTGACCAAGAGAAAAAATGCTGGAGAGTACAATATGCTTTTGCACAAGTTTTTATGCAGAATATTAATAATGGTCAGATAATCCTACCTTACAGATTCCTCTTGAACAATATATCAGGCTAATTAAAAAGATTAGCCTACTTTTCCGCAACCCTGGCTCGGCCTGAGCTTTTGGTACTTAAGGAAGATGGTGTGTTCACAGCACATGGCAGTCTGAAGAGACTACTCCAGTGTGGGCTCTCCATGGACACCAGTTCGTTCATGGAGTACCTGCTTGCCCTGGCAGGTGTCCCAGTGGATCTCTGCTGCAGCGTGGTCCTCTCCACAGCCTGCAGGGGACAACCTGCTCCATCATGGTATCCTCCACGGACTGCAGGGGAATCTGCTTCAGTGCCAGGAGTATCTCCTGCCACTTTCTGCTCTGCCCTTGGTGTTAGCAGGATTGTTTCTTGTGTATTTCTTTTCCTCACTCTGGATGGTGTTTTGTCCTTTCTTAAATATATTCTTACAGAGTTGCCACCAGCTTTGTTGATTGCTCAGCTGAGGCCACCCCTGTAGCGTACATGCCCGCCCCCAGCCTTGCTGTGTAAACCCAATGTACTCATCTGTAGACATCAGAAGTTTTACGGGGGGGGGGGGGAGTTAGAAATGGGAACAAAGTAGCTCATGGCTTGCACTAATGCACCTTGTAGCTGTGCTGTAGGAAAGGTATTAAAATGAGATAGCTTATTAACTTGTTTGTTTTGTTTGCAAGGCCTGGGTATCTCCTGTTCTGATCTTCTAAGAAAGTGCACCTATTCTCCCCGCCCTGAAAAAACTCTCCCCAAAGCACAAACTGGAGCATACCAGCTGGGAAGCTCTAACTTGAGTTTGCTAGTGAAAAAGAGCAACTGAAGGGCCGCTTTTTCTCTTGGAAGTGGTCTTTGTCCCTAGAACAGGGTGAGCAGACTTGAGTTGCAACTGAAACCTCTGTTCAGTATATTGACCCTCCTTGAGAATAAAAGTACCTAACAAACATGGGTTTTGCCTGCACGTTCACTGCATCCTCTTTAACCAGTTCTATACTTGCATTTCTTTATCCCTCTGCAGCTTGGGATACCTCCTATGTTGTACCTAACCACCTGGCTCCAGGCCCCCACTGCATCCTCCTGAGCTCTAACGTATGCTCCTCAACCTCCAGATCAGTGCTACTTCTCTCCTGATGTCTGGTTTCCCTGGGCAGGCTGTCCTGGTCTTCTTTCCCAAGTACCTAGCTGTATAAAGTGCTCAGTGCATGCTTTTGTATCCTGGTCCTTCAAAACAACTGCAGCAGGTGAGGCACTCCTGGAGCTGGTGTTGCTTTTGAACTTTTGCAGCACCTTGGTCTAAGGGGTTCTCTGCTGTGCCCTTCTGCCCGACTTTGGCTGCTTTCTGTGGCGTGACAGCTGGCTGGGTGGATGATGTATGAATTGTGGAGGTAGTTTTCCTTGCCTTCAGGAAGCGTTCCGGTGTGGTCTCCCAGAGTGACCCTGCCACCTCACAGAGGAGGTAGGCCAGGATGGGTGGACTACAGGATGAATGGAAAATTGGTTGAGCTGCGACAGAAAGTGCAGCTAAAGGATGCAGAAGGTGCTCCTGTGGTGTTGCAGCGAGGCGCAGCAGCTGGGGCATGGCTGAGCTGCAGCACCTTGGGGCAGTCCACCATGGCACCTCAACCTCAGGGTTCCAGGGTACGAAGGGCCGAGGCAGTGCCAGCCCTGGCAAGGCGCGGGGCTGTGAATCCTCTGAAGCTGGTGCAAGGGGCACTCTGGAAGGGACAGGACAGGATGTGGAGTGGGATGGGAGGTGTCAGGATCAGCTAGGGCTGGCATGGAGAGGAGCAAGAGAGGCCAGGGCTGGTAGGGGCAGGGGCTAACGCTGGTCTTTCCTGCCTGGTTCACTCCCAAAACTGCTGCAGTGAGGGGAGAGGGAGCGATCAGATTGAGGCTTTGTGCAGAAAGAAGTGGTGTGTTGGGAAAAGCACACACTTCCTGTTGGAAGGGCTTCTGTGGGGTGGCTCTTGCAGGACGTCCTCCATGGGTGCATCTCGGGGCTAGTGGATGCACGCAGGCTTCCCCCCAGGGCTGGGGTGCAGGCAGCCGCCCCATCCTGGCTCTATGAGACAGCATTAGGTTATGTGATTAAAGGCTCATCTCTGTGAATGAAGAGGAGCAGAGGGACAAGAGGTGGAGGAACCCTGGGAACCTCCACAGTGCCAGGGATCCCCTGACCTGGCTGCTCCCAGGGCTGTCCGGGGGCTAGGAGGTCGCACCCATCATGATGATCCATGGGTGGCTCTCCTGATCACCTCTTGGACTGGGAGGGTGACTGCTTAGGGGTGAGGGACACATTACAGGGCACAAGGAAGAACATTTTGAATTGTACAAGACTTATTATGGGATGTTCAGGGGGAGGAACCAAACATGGGGAAAAGGAGGGATCAAGGTTCTTTGGGGGAGCCACAAATGTGGGAAAACAGAGGGATATGAAAGGAGCTGTATATCATCTCACTACCCATCTACCATTTTGGGGTGTATGTGTCTCCCGGAGATACACGGTCAGCCCTTGTGCTGGCTGAAGCTGGAGCCGTGGCAGCCTTGGCTGCGTTGGCTGCTGGATTGGGCAGCACCTGGCAGAACATCCCAGAGGTGTTACACAAAGGATATTGGTGCAGGCTCGCAGGCATGAAGAACTGTTAACAGTGTCTGCAGCTGGTGGCATACGTTGGGTCTAATGATAAACGTTTATTATAGGAAAAAAAATAAAAAAGGGACAAAGTGGGAGGAAGGGAAACCTCTCCCCAGAGGCTAGTTGGCATGAAAAGCACTGAGTTCCCAGATGAGCAGCAGACTTGGTCTCTCCTCCAGTGCAGCAAGCTATGATGTATTTTGTGTGTTTTGCTTGATCCCATTTGTGATGCTATTCAGGTGCTTAATCAGGTGTATGTGTTGCACACTGACTAGTCACTGACTTTCTGTTCAAAGCTGGTTTTTGACAATTCTTCACTGCCTAAATGGGCACCATTGGTTGTAGTGTGCAGTGAAGTTTGTCCTTTGAATATGAGCAAAAACCTGCAAAAGAAGGAGCAGGGAAAGCATGGGGGGAGACTAGAGGGTGAAGCTCTCCCAGGGGACCAACCCCCAGGCTGAGGGATTCAGGCAGGACCCCTGTTGGAACATCTCCAAATGCAGGCACGGAGGGCAAGTACAAATGCCTCTAAACAGGCAGGGGTAGAAGTGTGGCAGTGAGTGGTAGAGTGGAAGTCTTCTGGGCCCATAACTCAGAGGTCTATGGCTCTAAAACCATCCTCTGCTAATCGGCAATAGGTTTTTCCATCCTCTGGCTTGGGTTTTTTTGTTGTTTGTTTTGGCTTGCTTCCACGCATGCCCTAGCTTGCATGGCCCGGGCGAGAGCCCTGCGGGTTCCTGCACGATCACTGTCCAGCGCTGGGCGAGGTGAAAGGGAGGGCCGGGCCGGGGAAACCAAGCCAACTAGCTCACATTCAAAAAGATAAAAAAATCCAAAACGGAAAGGAAAACACATGTGGCCCGTACGGGGATCGAACCCGCGACCTTGGCGTTATTAGCACCACGCTCTAACCGACTGAGCTAACCGGCCAATCTGACAAGTGTTTTTCGGCGCCGGCCCAACTCTCCTGCCATCCCTGTGCGGCAGCTAGTAGCCGCCCCCGTCGCTGGGAAAAATGACAATAAATAAAAATTGCCTAGCAGAGGATAGTTTCGATCCATCGACCTCTGGGTTATGGGCCCAGCACGCTCCCGCTGCGCCACTCTGCTGCTGTAAGTGGATAGTTTCATCCCATCTTCCGCACGTTAGCCGTGGGGGCTGCTCCCACGGGAGGCTCTGTCCACCCCCCATTTCTGGGGGATGCTGCAATGGGGGCGTCCTGCAGGACTGGGTGAGCAGTGATGGTACATTCGTCCTAGCAGCACGCACATCTCATGCCAGGTGATGTTAACAGCTCTGCTGTCCCCCTAGACTGGGTGGCTATGAGTGAAGGCACCGCAGTGTGTGGCTGTCCCGTCTGCTGTGAGAGCTCTGACCTTCTCCCGGGGACTGGAGATGAAGTCCCCCACCTGAAAGCTGGAAAAGCCCACCTAGAATCTTCTATTATTCAGCCTGCCTGGCAGGAGCTGCCATTGACCTGTTGGATACAACTGCCTATACATAACATTTTGGAAAAACAGGCATGTATCCTGTAGTGAATATAAAAGAATGAAGGTGGGTGGGGGTTTTTGCACAAGTTTCTTACAAATTTGGGGGCCTGGTTTGCAAAACTGCTGGCAGTTGGGAGTCTTAAATATATTTGGAAAAAAGCAAAGAACATAAAGCCTTGGACCTGGGCTATGCAGCACATTACATACCTCACATCTACATCAAATAGCATCAGTGTCTTCACACCAGCTCTATAGGAGCAAGAGTCAGGCACAAAAGGAGGACACTGTCAGCCACTCATTTTGGAGAAGCTGAGGCTGTCACCCACGTGCTTACCCAGCACAGAGCCTGTCTGGCCTTGTGGTGCGTTTCTGGCAATGACTGCCTGCCTTCCTCTCTCCACTCCCATGTCCCAGTTCCAATGGGTGCAAGGGGGTGGAGTGGGCCTCCTGGGAATTAGTGTTATGCCACATTGGTGGTATACCGTTTTTTTGGCTAAGCCCTTTCCTTTTCTTGTGTCCTGGGATGACAGTCCCCAGGAGTTGCTGACCCTGTCAAGGTGTTCCTGTCTTGTAGCGCATCTCTGCTTCAGGCATCTTGTTAGATTTTATCAACAGACTCAACTGCTAGCATCCAGTCAGTGTGCTGATGCCAAAATCAGGCCTGTCACAAGTCACAGCTCTGTCCCCTGGTCCTGCCTGCTTAAGCCACCTGGGTGTGCAGGACCTGCTAGGGCACTGGGATAAGAAACAGCAACACACCATCTCACAAATGCTTTGCCTTGATCTCCCAAAGAGGTCATCCAAGCACCCAACAAGGGCTCATGAGAGGTACTAGCTAACCTAGCTCATGGGGCCCTTGCTGCCTGGTGAGAGTTTGTAGCTCACCCTACGGCGGTACTGAGGTGTGTACTGAGGCTGTGCTCAGAGAAAGGGACCTCTCATGTTTGAGCCATGTCCAAGTCTGAGAACTGGGCTACGGCAGAAGGTGCAGATGGCATGTAAGGGCATGCTATTTGACCTTGAAGACAGTCAAGTAGTGGAACAGGTCATGCAGGGAGGTTGTGCAACCTCTGTCCTTGGAAGTTTTCAAGACCCAGCTGTATGAAGCCCAGAATAATGTGGGCTGACCTCAAAAGCTGACCCTGCTTTGGGGATGAGGTGGGACTAGAGAGCTTCTAGGGTGCCCCCACTCATCTCAGGGTTGGTCTCAAGAGCTGTGTCCATATGCTCTGCTCACCTGTGGCATCTAAGGCAAAACTAGCCTTAGAAGTTATCAATTTATATGCAGAAAGTTAGGAGTGATTAGTCCAGTATCAGCACCCTGTAAAGTCCACAATTTCTGGAGGACTGTATTTGACACTAAAATCTCAAAAAAATAATTACTGTTGACTTATGAAGCTTGTTTCAAATCGCCACCTCAGTAATATTGATATTAACATTGACATTGACATTGACACTGACATTGACATTAACAAATATTAACACTATTGCTCTTTGCAGTTCACTGTTCTGCCCAAACATAGTATAAGCTTATTTATCAAAATGTAATTTACACATACAAAAAAAAAAAAAAAAAGAAAGAGGATTTAGCATCTTTCTGTAAAGATAAACACCAATCCAACCTATCTTCTCAGTTATGTCTGATATGAACATGTGCAATGTATCTCTCAAAAATAAAGTCACGGACATTGGGGTGCAAGAACTTACAAGGCTGAGACTGAGGAAGTTTACAAGCAAGGCTGAAGGAGACCAAAATTTGAGCCTTGCCACATGAAAATAAGACAATCAGCCACCCATTGGTCCCATCTTAATGGGACCAGATTTTTGTGTTTCCTTTCTATCCTTGAAATCATATATGGGGGAGTAATCTAAAGTGTCTTTAGGTAGCCATGGTTCCACAGGCTTCAGTGAATTTCTGACATTTTAGAGCAGGCTGTGACTGCTTGTTGTATACAGGAGCACAATTCTACACAGAGGCCTTTGAGACCTCATCAGCAAGTCTTCAGACCATTCCTTGAAGGGTCCTGTCTCTGGATGACTGCAGGACTGACTTTTTTGTTTTTTCTCCCTTGCCATGTTAAACACTGCTGTCATGTTTCTAGGTAATTCTAAGAGCTCTGTGGCCCAGCACTTTCAGCACTGACCTGGAAAACAAAATTTCTAAAAATGCAGATCATATTATCTGAGCTGCAGATAGATAACAAGGGCTTCAGGTCTGCTTGTCATGCCATTTTGAGGGAGGCAATATGGGCAAGAATGACGATATCCAATCAATAATTATTATTATGGCAAGTCCTGCACAGATTTTGTGCATAGTGCAGGAGCAGGATGGGTGCTGTGACTCAAACCCAGCAGAAGCTCCAATAACTGCTATTGCTTCTTTTCTTGTATCTAATAAGGGAGATAAGGAGATAAGGAGGGGGAATAAAGACTGGAGGAAGCCAGATCCCACAGAAAGAAACTTTAGTGCCTGAATTCACAGCATGTAGAATAAAGATCTACTATGGTGAATGCAGTCCTGGGTGCAGTTCAGCTGATGAAAGCTGTAGGTGTCATTGAGCTGTCCATGCCACCACAACCTAAAGGGCTACCTGGCCTATGGCTATGTACATGTCGTGACTGTGTGTTCGTAAGATTCCATAATGCACAAGGATATAGAGGCTTTATCCTCAAAGTTTCTCTACTTTTATTACAGATTACCACAAATAGCAGAAAAATCACCACTAGCAAGTATCCCTGTGATTAATAAAGCAAATATAGCTCTATATCAAGCTATTAAAAATTATTACCAGCAATCAATAGTATAGCAGCAATCAATAATAATGGCAATAAATAATAGCAACAATCAATAACAGTGACACAATAATAGCAGCAACAAATGTATATATAAAACTACAAGTTACTAAAAACTTACCACTAGTAAAGAAAACCTATCAATATTATATACGGTGGGTTGATCCTGGCTGTATGTGAGCTGCCCACCAAAGCCACTCTATCATTCCCTTCCTCAACTGTGCAGGGGAGAGATAAAATATAATAAAAGGTTCATGAGTCAAGATGAGGACAGGGAGATCACTCAGCAATTACCATCATGGGCAAAACAGACTCAGCTTTGGGAAGTTATTTTAATTTTTTAGCAATCAAATCAGAGTAGGATAATGAGAAATAAAACCAACTCTTAAACCACCTTCCCTCCACCCCTCCTTTCTTCTCAGGCTTGACTTTACTCCCTAATTCTCTATCTTCTCTCCCTGAGCAGTGCAGGGGTATGAGGAATGGGGGTTGTGGTCAGCTCATCAGATGTTATCTCTTCTGTTCCATCTTCCTTGGCGGAGGACTCCTCGGACTCTTCTCCTGCTCCAGAGTGGGGTCCCACCCATGGCAGACAGTCCTCCACAAACTTCTCCAGTGTGGGTCCTTACCACAAACTGCAGTTCTTCAGAAACTGCTCCAGCCTGGGTCCCTCCCATGGGCCACAGTCCTTCAGGAACTGCTCCAGCATGGGTCCCCCATGGGGTCAAGTGCTGCCAGCAACTCTGCTCCAGCCTAGGCTCCTCTCTACATGGGCCCACAGGTCCTATCAAGAACTTGCTGCAGTGCAGGCTTCCCATGGGGTCACAGCCTCCTTTGGGCATCCCCCTGATCTGGCATGGGGTCCTCCACAGGCTGCAGGTGGATATCTGCTCCACCATGAACCTCCATGGGCTGAGGGGGACAGCCTGCCTCACCATGGTTTTCACCACAGACTGCAGGGAAATCTCTGCTCCAGCACCTGGAGCACCTCCTCCTCCTTTTCTTCACTGACCTGGGTGTCAGCAGAGTTGTTTCTCTCACATATTCTCACTCCTCTATCCAGATGCAATTGCTCTTGTGCAGTAACTTTTTTTTCTTCTTACATAACTCAGAGGTGTACCACTGTTGCTGAAGGGAACCTTGGCCAGCAGCAGGTCTTGGAGCTGGCTGGCATTGGCTCTGCTGAACACGGGGGAAGCTTCTGGCAGCTTCTCACAGAAGTCACCCCATAACCCTCCCTGCTACCAAAACCTTGCCATGCAATCCTAATACAATATAACAGCATATATAAATACGATAGGTCACTTATATGCACTAAACCAGTCACAGAAGGTTGGACAAACCAATCTTAGAAGGGGATCCAACCATCTTAGAAGTGGGAGGACAAACCACACTGACCCTACAAGTGGGTTCAGAGAGGGAGCAGATAAAATAACGGAGCATCACTTCAAAAGTGATCCATACCATGGAGTCTGGGGTGAGCCAGGTGTCCCTGGTGAGCATCCACAATTGTGTAGAAAACTTGTGCAGAGGGCTCAGCCTGTTTAGCAAAAGGAAAAGTATATGCAGAGCACAGGTTGGAGGAAGGGAAAGAAGCATGAGCACAAGTGGCACAAGTGCTGGTGCTGGCAGGACCAGAGAGGTCCCAGCTGAGGTGCTGGGGAGAGCAGAGTGTCACAGTGGGAGCATGCTGGGTCCATAACCCAGAGGTCAATGGATCAAAATCATCCTCTGCTAAATGATTTTTTCCCCTTGCTCCAGCAGCAGCAGCAGCAGCTGCTGCCTCTTCCTTGCATCTGTCAGCAAGTTTTAGCCTGCACTTCTGTTCTCCAGCTCCCTGAGCACCCATGGCCATGACTCTCCTGTTCCCTGAGCGCCTTCTCTCCACCATCGCCATCTTCTCCTCTCTTTGTGTTCTTAGCAGCCAGCGCTACCAGAGTGCCTCTTAGCACGGCAAACCGGTCTGTGTGGAGCGGAAGGCTTCATCACTAGCGCCCCCAAAAGCACCACCGGCACTCACACAGGTACTCACAGGACAAGGTTTGTCCCGTGTCACGCTCCAATCCAGGGCACTCCCTGATGCTGATCTTCCTAGTCAGTGGCTACTGCAGCTTGAGGTTTTGTAGTCAACATCTCACACATACAGAAACATATATATTCTGCAGTACCTTATGGTAGTATGCATGCAGGACACTGGAAAGAGGAGGCCAGGCAGCCTGTGAACTGAAGGAGCAGGAAATGCACTTACGTAGTTGCGTTGGTGGTATAGTGGTGAGCATAGCTGCCTTCCAAGCAGTTGACCCGGGTTCGATTCCCGGCCAACGCATGTAACCTTTTATTTATCAAGGCTCCACAGCGCCTTGCCCCTGGTGCTCCGAAATCGCCTGCCCAGCTTCCCCCAGCAAGTTGAGCCCCCACCAGTAAGGAAGTACAGCACAGAGCCGCGGCATCTCGCTGTGAAAGCCATGCTTGCAAGGCATATAGCTCTACCCTGCTCCTCCCAGCGCCCAGAGCAGCCCTGGGTCTACAGCCTCTGACAACACCTATGTCTCCCCCAGTCGAAGCATCTGTGCGTGCTCTCAGGTTTGTAAAGGGGGGGATATCCTCAATCTTGTCTCTGGGTCCCACAAGAACAGCCCCGGACCTTGTAAACTGTATTGTGCAACCCCAGACTGTTGTGATCAGAGCAGCACTGAGGTAGCCCTGTAACCCCTGGGAGAGAGGTGACAACCTCTACTCTGGTCCTCTATTCCCTGCCATGATACATCTGCTTTCCTGGGCATGCTTTCTCTTCATCCCTGGTTCTCCCCATTTTCTCTACCAAGGATCCCAGATGCTGCTGCTGGTGAGAAGTACTCATACAGCGTTAGCTGATTGAGGCCCTGGAGGGCACCTTGCTGAGACCAATGTATTCTTCCTGCTGAAGTGGCTCCAGGCTAGGATCTTCATTGTAGTGTTGGTACAGGAGCCGGAGGAAAGGGATTTTTGGTCTGGCCCAGAGCTGGACCTGTTGCTGCTGCTTGTGGCACTTGGCAAGAAAAGCATGCTACTGTGGCAGGTCAAAGATGAAGATCAAGTATGCCTAGGTGGGGACCGAGGCTGCGTATGCAATTTGGCGATACAGTGGGAGGATGCCCGCTCTTTAGATAATGTCTCAAAATCATACTGGAGTGACTTTGCTCTCCATCTTTCTTCATCTTTTCCATCTCCCCAGTGCTGGCTGGTCAAATGTGGAGTTTCATGCCCTTCAGAGGGAATGGTGGTATGTACAATGTCTGTGTTCAGAGCACAGCATTATTTCCTCTATAGCACTCTTTCCTGAAAACAGACAATGGTACACACTGTAACTTGGATTGAAATACTCTGCTTAACAACCAAGACTGCAGGTCTCACAGACACTATATCCACAGCGCATGTGCAAGGCCACTAACCTACCTTATCCAGGCTCTGGCATTGCAGAGGCATCCTGAGTTTTACTGGAACTTGATGTAATGATGTTTCTGGTAACTCAGAAGTAAACCACCCTCAATTCTCTTGCAGCTTATGGCCTGTGGTCCAAGGGAAACACAGGGAGTCCCTTACAACTAGACTCTTTAACTCAAGGGGATGAAGTTTCTCAAGTCAGTGATTACAGAGTTCCTTAAAGCAAAAAAACCAATGTTCTTTGATGTGCTGACAGTCAAAAATCAGTCTGGGCAGTGGGGTTGTAAAGAGGGTTCAGGTTGGCAGAGTATTTGCAAACTCCTACTCCATCATCAGCAATGCTACAATCAGGTGGAATTGCAAAGAGGGGGTTTGTGATCGCTCAGTTCTCTGCTGAAATGCCCACCCTAATCCATCTTGCAGTCACACTGACTATGCCTAGAGCTGAAAACCAGCACTTACCCGCTTTTGACTCCATCTCCATCCCCTGGAGTTTATTCCCACAACACCAAGGAAAGAGGGAATTTTAATGGCAGTTTTTCATACAAAGTTTACAAAAAACAGTTGAGAGGACCAGTCAAAGGGTCTGTGTTCACATTCACACCTGACCAATTGGGACACTGGTCTTTGACCACCCTCACAGTAAAACAGGGTTACTGTGTGTGGCACTTCTTGTATTTCTGCCTCTGTCAATTGCTTCTTGCCCTGCCCCTAGGCACCACTGACAAAAGGATGGCTCTGATGTCTGTCTGTCCCCTGTCCCATCCCAGGTGTTTAGAGATGTACATAAGGTGCCCCCTTTGGCCTTCCCTTCCCCAGACTCACCAAACCCAGCTCTCCCAGCCTGTTCTTGTACGGCAGATGAACCAAGTCCTTGATCACCCCAGAGTCACTTTGGCAGGACTGACAGAGCCCCTAGCTGTGCAGAAATGGGAATCAGATACACAATGACAGCCATGGATTCCCTTTAAGGGCACTTGGTATGCAGATATCCAGGTCTCCTGCAGAGGAAGGAAACTTTGCAGAAGGCTTTCCACTTGCTGCTGGGAGCAGATTGGACCAAGAGAGAAAGCAGAAGTGACAGCATTTCATCAGAGGAGGACATGTACCTATCGCTGAATTCATGGACCTCAAGCTGCAGTGACTGTTGAGAGGTTTAGGTGGCATAGTATTTGAGGAGAGAAATGCATCCATCTGTGAGACTAAACAGTGACACTGGATATTCCTTCGTTCTTGGTTGCATGCTTGCATGTAGAAGCATTTGGATTACCCTGAGCAGCTTGGGTACTTTTCTCCTCCAAAAAAACCTGTGAGTAGCAAGGTGCATCAGCGAAAAGCAACAAGGTATAAAACCTGACTTCCAGATGCCAGGATTCTGACAGAGATTCAGGCCCAGAAAGGCAACCTGACCCTGCATGTTTCTGAAAGATGTCCTCCACAACTCAGAAGAGTGCACATGTCCATTTTCCCTGCCACCTCTGGAAGTGTTGCCATCTCAGCCCAGTTCATAAGCTTGTTTCTGTCAGGGCAGTACTAGCAGAGGAAAAGAGATCAGCTGTGAAATGCTTTGAGTGATGGAAGTCAAGGCTGACATTGAGAGCTATCACAGGGCCGTGATCACCAGGTTGCAGACTCGTGCTCCATTCTTCTGATGTATTTTAGTCTTTCTCTTGCCTGCTTCCTTATTTCTAGTGTTTTGCAATAAGTTCAGGGAGCTCTGTTTGCAACTGGTGGCAAGCTCAGGACAGAAGGACTGCTCTCCCTTGCAGAGTGAGTAGCTGACTGAGGGAGGAGGAGAACAAACCACCACGAGTCTCCAGCGATGCTGCACGAAGTCTTTAATGAGAAGGAGGAAATGCAGTGGCACAGAACAAACTCCAGGACATATGTCTGCAGGGTTCAGGGAGGTACAGAGGGAGAATGGCCCATTTCCCAAGGTCAAACTCCACACAAAGCATTTGCCTTTTCCCATTCTGCTCTACCTGGTGGCAATCCCAGGCCACCAAGAGCAGTCCCTAACTCCAGCACCCTCCTCCCTCTCATCAGGAGATTCAGCAAAGTAGAAGAGAATGAGCCCTTTCTCGAGGGGCTCAGAGAAAAGCGGTTTATGAGCCAGAGGAGACACCGCGGGGGGTGGGGGGGGTTGGGGGGGGATGCTGCCATACAGCGAGGAGCAGCAGGCACAGGTCCATCCTGCCAGGTGGGATAAGGACACCCGGCCTGCCTTTAAGGCAAGGGAATGCTCGAGCTGCTGCAGGGTTTCTGTCTTCCTTCCCGCTCCAAAGGGGGTGATCCGCCATCTTCAGCAGTTCAGACTGCAGCGGGGGATAGGCAGACACAGCCCTGATCCCCCCAGACCAAAGGAGCCCCCAGAAGAGATGGGAACCCCCCCAGCGCTGAGGGAGCTCCCAACAGCAGCTGACAGAGAGGATCCCACGGCTGTGCTCTGAGGGAAGGAGGTGAGGATGGGGCCCGGCAGGGTCACCACCACCGGGGAGGCCTCAATGGCCACGGTCGAGTCTGCACAGCGGGCGACACAGGGCTCACTGCAGCTGCTTGCAAGAGGAGTTGGGCCAGAAGCGCCGCAGGGGCGTGGAGGACAGGGTCTGAAGCAAGACATCTCTCGGTGAGGGAGGCAAAGCTGAAACAGAGAGCAGACAGTGAGCACGAACCTCGGTATCGGTCTGCCCTTCCTTTCCTCAGCTCTCTCCGTGGACACGCTTTGGTTTAAAAACGGACAGCGTGCCTACGTGTGCCACCACCCTCATTGTGCCCTGCAAGTGGCACGGCACAGGAAGGCTGACTCACTTTTGGAATAGGAGCCAGCAGAGTGGGTTTCAAGCACCTGTGGAAAGACTGATCGTACCCCACCTCCAGAAAAAACATTGTGCTGAAGAAGGTGCTGGATGCACTGGGGCATTTGGTTAGAGACCATCTGCTGGTGGCAGAAGTTCTGTTGGGCAGACCTCCCTGCCGCTGAGCCCCATTGATCCCCTTCTGCTGGAAAGACCCCCCCTCCTCTTCCCCAGCCAGCCCCATCAAAAGGGAAAGAGGTGACAGCCCTTAAAGAGTTCTACTGCAGGGCCAAGCTGAGGCAGCCCAAGGATCAACCTGAGTAGCCACCGTGACAGCCATTCAGCCCACAGCGAGAGATGGAGTGGACTCAGGCTTACCTCGTTCCTCGAGGAAAGGCAGGCAAGAGAGGAGGATGCAGGGCCTGGAGCAGCGCAGGCTTTTATGCTGTGTCCCAGGGCCCTGGGGGGCCACTGACATTCCTTCCTCATGAAGCATCTGAAAACCTAGCAGCTCCTGCCTGCCAACGAGTCATGTTGATTAAGCCCTTGCCTCTTTCATCTGATGTGTTTTGCTCCTGCTGCTTCATAACACTTTAGAATCATAGAAGGAGTCATGGAATGGTTTTGGGTGCAAGGGACCTTTAGGAACATCCACCTCTGACCTTCTGCCTTAGGCAAGGCTTCTTTTACACAAATGAGGCTGTTCAAAGGCCCATCCATCCTGGCCTTGAACATTTCCAGGGAGGGGGCATCCACAACTTCTCTGGACGATCTTTTCCAGTGTCTCACCACCCTCATAAAGAATGAATTTCTTCTTAATGTCTAATATAAATCTACCCTCTTTAGGTTTAAGACCTTTAGCCCGCATCCTATCACTAGACCCCCTGATAAATAGTCCCTCCCCATCTTTCCTGAAGGTCTCTTGGGAGCCTTCTTTTCCCTAGGCTAAACAACCCCAGCCCCCTCACTCTGTCTTCACAGGGGAGGTGCTCCAGACCCCTCATCATCTTTGTGGTCTTCCTCTGGACTTGCTCAAGCAGGTTCACATCTTTTCTGTGCTGGCGGCCTGAGAGCTGAACCCAGTACTCCAGGTGGGGTCCCACAATAGCAGTGAAGAGGGGCAGAATCCCCTCCCTCGACCTGCTAGCCACACTGTTTTTGATACAACCAGCATTGTGGGCTGTGAGCACGCATTGCCAGCTCATAGTCAGTTTTTCATACGCCAATACCCCCAAGTCCTTCTCTGCAGGGCTGCTCTCAATCCACTCATTGCCCAGCCTGTATCCACGTTTGGGATTGCCCCAACCCAGGTGCAGGACCTTGCATTTGACCTTGTTGAGCTTCATGAGTCTGACATGGGCCCAGCTCTCTAGCCTGTCAAAGTTCCTCTGGATGACATCCCTTCTCTCTAGAGTATCAACCACACTGCTCAGCTTGATGTCATCTACAAACTTGCTGAGGGTGCGCTCAATCCCACTGTCTGTGCCCCTGACAAAGATGTTAAACAATACTGGTCCTAATATGCCCCTGAGGGACACCACTCATCACTGGCTTCCACCCGGGCATAGACCTGTTGACTGCAACTTTTTGAGTGCAACCATCCAGCCAATTCCTTATCCACAGAGTGGTCCACCCATAAAATCCATGTCTTTCCATTTTAGAGACAAGGATGTTGTTCTGGACAGTATCAAATGCCTCACACAATTAGATGATGTCAGTTGCTCTTCCCTTATCCTCCAGTGTTGTAACACCACCATAGAAGGCCAATGTTTGTCTGGCATGATTTGCCTTTATGGAAGCCACATTGGCTGTCATCAATCACATCTTAGTTTTCCATGTGCCTTAGCATAGTTTCCAGCAGGATCTGCTCTGTGATCTTGCTGGGCACAGAGGGAAGACTGAGCAGTCTGCAGTTCCTGGGTCGTCCTTTTTTCCCTTTTAAAAATGGGGGTTATGTTTCCCCTTTTCCAGTCACCAGGAATTTCACCAGTTGCCATGACTTTTCAAGCTTAATGGATACTGGCTTAGCAAATTCATCTGTGCACATCACATGTGCACAATCAGGTTCCTTAGATGGTGTCAAATCCGATCTTCTCCTATGGTGGGTGGTACATCATTCTCCCAGTCCGGACCTTTGGATTCTGTGAATTGGGTTGTGTCACTAGAGCACTTGCCAGTGAAGACTAAGGCAAAAAAGTTTCTGAGTACCTCTGTCGGTTGTAGACAGGTCTCCCATTTCACTCACTGTGGGTACAGTTACTTTCATCTTCCTTTCTTGTCCTGTGTACCTGAAGAAACCCTTCTTGTTATTTTCCACATCCCTAGCCAAGTTCAGCTCCAGCTGTGCTTTGGCTTTCCTGATCCCCTCCTTGCACTCCCTGGCCATTTCCCTTATAATCTCCCCAGGATGTGTATCCCTGGCTCTGCTGCCCATACATTTTGGTTTTGTGGTTTAGTTTGGCTAAGTGGTCTTTATTTAGCCAAGCTGGACTTCTGCCCCCCCTGCCTGACTGCTTTCACATTGGTCTTGAGAGCTTCTTGTACCCTAAGAAAAATGCCTTTCAGCATCTCCCACGTCTTGTTTGCTCCTTTATCTCTGAAGGCAGTTTCCTAAGGGATCACACACACTGGATCCCTAAACAGCTGACAGCTTTCTTGTGTGAGGTTTAGGGCTGTGCCTCTACTTTTGCCCGTCCTGTACCCCTCAAGACTGAGAATTCTACCAGGGCATAATTGCTGTGGTCCAGGCTACCTTCACTCCTGAGCTCACCAGTAAGGTCTTCTGTACTAGTAAACAACAGTTCCAGCAGTGCCTCTCCTCTGGTCGAGCTCTCCCTCACCTGTGCTAGGAAGTTGTCCTTAATATATTCCAGAGGTTTCCTGGACTGCTTGCATTTTGCTGTGCTGCTTTTCCAGAACAAGTCTAGGTGGCTGAAGTCCCCATCAGGATCAGGGCCTGGCAAGCATGATGCTTCCTAACATTGAAACAATTCCTCTGTGTCCCAGATTCATAAGGCAAATTAACTCGGAGGTCACAGTCTAGAGACACACCTCTCCAGGGGTGTGGCAAAGCTCAATGGCAAAGAAAGATCATTGTTGTCTGGAGGACAGTTCTTTGTGGGCGGGAGTGAGGGCCATGAGGACCTTGCTTACTCTTATCAGGTTCTGCCACAGCCTGTTTTTACCTCCCATGTGCCCAGTGAATGAAGGCAGATTCATAACAACAAAGAGCATACCAGAGGGTCAGACTGGTCTCTCTCAAGTGACTTCTCCATGGGATCTTGTGAGGGACTGAAAGAGTTAATGTGTGTTGATGTTCAAACATCCTGGTGAGACAGTCATGCTCAGCATAGCAAGGATAAGGAGCTGCTCACACAGGATTTGGATCACACAGGACTCGGAAGGTGTGCTGGAGTGTGCACAGTTCTGTGCTCTGTCAGGTCCGGCATGGCAACACACCGTACAGGGCCAGAGGCTATTCAGAGTTTATTTGAGGAAGGGGCTCATGGCCACCCAAAAGACCCTTTGCAACCACCCCCTACAATGCTGCCTGTGCAGACAATCAGGAGGTAAATCCTCGAGGGGTGTAACTGGCGCAATTGAGAGGCGGGGACTAGACTATAAAAGGCACAAGCCAGGGAGCCATGTGCGTGTGTGCCCATCACCAGAGGATCAACCCACCCACCATTGTCAGCGTGGGGTCCAATGGTGCTGCTATCTTTCTTTTCCTATCTGTCATTCTTTCCTTCCTTTTCCTTCCTTCTTCCTCCTATGGTTGTTTCTCAATAAGAGCCCTCCTTGCCAAGGCTTTTTACATTTTCCAAGTTCAAGTTAGCTTTGTTATACTTAAAATGTTTACTTGGTTGTTTGGTGTTGTTTCACCTTAGTTTAGCCGGGGGCAGGGGGGCGGGAATTTTTGAACCTTAGTTGCTCTCCTCCTGTCTCAGAGGCAGACTGCAACAGATCTCCACAGCCATATTCCCTGACAACTTGACCAGGCCCTCACACATGGGAGTTCAGCTTGGGAAGTGGAGAACCTCTTGGAAACAAGCAAATCAAGGCGTAAGAGGGTGATCAAAGAGATGCTCGTGTCCTTCCCTGAAGGAGACCCACACCCAAATTGACCTGTCTTGCTCAGCAAGATCTTCCCAGAGGCAAAAATCCTGGATGGCCTCCTTTTGAGGAGAGGGGAGGGGAGGGACTCAAAAGCTCACAGCCCTTTTTTCTGGGTCAGGAATGGGGTGGCCCATTCCATACATTTCAAACTACAAAGGGAGATTGGGTCGGTCTCCCAGAGCACCTGGGAGTCATCATGATGTGGAGAGTTGGGAAAAACCCTGAACTCCAGGCAAACATGAGTCATCCTGCTATGGACTATGGTGTCCCGGCCTCAGGCGTGCCAGGGATACCAGAGTTCATAGCCTCATCCATCCTCAAGTTCTGCTTTCTGTGCATTCTGTGATTCTGTGATTCTATGAACATTCATACACCAGCCGCCTTTGAAGGCATTGCCTTCTAGTGGCTGCTCAAGGGCCCATGAGACTCTGCACCCCAGAATACCGAGGTTTAGAAGGCACCTCTTGAGGGCCTATGGGATGACTTACGGCTACAAGCAGACCATGCAGTTGTTAAGAAGAAAAAGAAAAGAGTTCAGGGACAAGTTGTCTGGACTGTATGAAAAGTTTATTTGTGAAAAGGTTGTGATGATTGTTAAATCACCATTAAACCATCTTTAAGAAGGAAAAGAAGAAAGGAAAAAAAGGGGGGAGTTGTAGAAGAATTATAGAGGAATGAAGGCAGGTTAATTAACATTGATAATATACAGCTGTGGGCTGGCTTCAGGGGCAGGGGGTAGGCTGACGTGGATAAAGTGCAGCTGTGGCTGGTTCCTACTAGATAGTTAAAGAGCTCTAAGGGGTATAGAAGAGGAGTACCAGACAAAGAGAGACCTGGAAGAAGCAGAGGGAGGAGAGAGTGTCTCAGATGTAGGAGAGGCCCTAGGAGAACCAGAGAGATAAAGGGGGCCTAGATGAGGAGAGGCTGGCTGGATGAGGAGCCCAGAGAAGGAGGAATCTGGGCACAGCAGAGGCAAGAAGTAGGGTGGACTGGCCTGTAGAGGATGGAGAAACAGCACGGATAGTAGATGAACTTTTGAAACCTTGTGGGGGATTGGTGGCTGTGCTGGGGCAAGGTGTGGGAACTACTTATTGAAGTTAACCTGGTATGTGATGGTAAAAGCCTTGTTGTAGCAGGCTAGTTTTGATAGTGCTGCACCATGCAGTGGCGTGCATTAGGGAATGAAGAAAAGCACTGAGTGCAAGTGATAATCCTGTGGATGGCCTGTCACCTGAAGAGCCAGAGGTAACCTCACAGTCAAGGTCAGAGTGATCTTCTAGCCTATCAGGTACTCGGGTAGCAGGGAGCTCACATGCAGATACCCATGGCATCTTCCTGCTGCCAGCTTGTGAAGCACTCAAACAAGGAGGACTTCTGGAAGAGGACACCCTCGATTTGTTTTTGAAGGGTCATGGCAATTGAAAGGCCATGGTGGGGCAAGGGAAGGAATAACTAACTCATCCTGTAACTCCAGCATGGGTTCTCTCCACGTCACAAAACTCACAGACAGCTCAGTGTTGTGGAAGTGGCTGGATCTAGCTGTGTCCAGCCCCTTATCTCTTCGCACAGAGGCCACTCTGTCTCCCTTCCACTTCCAAAACCTACCCACATATAATGGGCACAATACAGGGCCCACTGGGAACTCCTGCTCAGCTCTGCTCCTGGCTGAGGGCAGGGCAGCAAACAGACTAGGATGGGGAAAACCCTCCAGATGGTCAAGTTGATGGCACTGGTGCTTTCCAATGTAGCACCAGCCTTATCCTCTGCACCTGCAGGTTCCTGGAGGTCCCAACCTGTGGCTTTGAAGTTAGCATTTAAGCTGCCTGAAGGGAAGGGAGGAAACACTTTGTTCCCAGGATGCCCAGCTCCTTGTGGGGAGAGGTCTGCTTGCTGCTCCACACCCACAGCTGAGGGTCAGTTTGGGAGTGCTGGCTGCTACAAAGACAAAGGAGAAAGAAGGTGGCAGTGGCAGAGAGCAGGGACTGAGGGAACATGAGAGACAGGGCTATGGGTGCCCAGAGAGACCTTAGAGCAGTGCAAGTAAAATTAAAACTTTCTGTGCGAAGGTGTCAGCTGTCAGGAGCAGGTTAAAAGAAGCTATGTAGCAGAGGATGGTTTCGATCCATCGACCTCTGGGTTATGGGCCCAGCACGCTCCCGCTGCGCCACTCTGCTCTCCTTGACACTGTAGCTGGCACCTCCCACACCTCTGCCTGACACTCCCTGGCACAGACCAGCACACATGCCTCCTTCCCTTCCTCTGCCCTGTACCCTCATCCAGGAAGTAAAATGTCTCCCAGGAAAGTTCACCTCCTGCGCCCCTGCGGTGGACAGTTCAATGGCCTTGCCTTGCCCTGCTTCTCACATCTGCCCACAACCCTGGATGGGGACTTTCTCTTTGACCACCCAAGCTGGCTCTGCAGGGGTTGAAGCAAACCCTGGATTGAGGGGTCAACCTTATTACTTTGCATGGTGGACAGGAGTTGCTCTCCAATGAGCTTATGAGGGTGCACCCTGCTAGGAAATCCAGCTCTCCAAGGATTGTGAGACTGTACCTAGTGTCAAAGTCAGTCCTTTGGTTGCCAGGGAGGGAGACAAGGATGCTTTGCATAGAAGGACTGAGGGAAGTAATTCTTCTGTTTCAGCTGTGCACATCACAGTGCCCCAGCCTAATGCATGGAGGACCCAAACAGAGAGGAAAGCAGGGGGTTTGTATATTACAATACAGCTGTGTCAACCAATCAAATTACTTACGTTAAGGAGTGGGCTAATCAGCTACTATTGCTCATGAAATCAGTATGTGCTTGTCCTGTGCAAGTGTTGTGGCTGTACAGTCAGTGGGGTTTTAATCTTCATTGTTCTAAACCAATGACCTGTGCAGGTGGAGGGAATTTGTATGAGATTCAGGTTCATTGCTGTTATGACTGTGGCCTATGCCTGGTGATCTGTGGAAAAAGAAATCTCGTATTATTTTATTGTCTGTATGCTGGGTTCTCAGCCAGTGAGGGTCAGTTTAGGTTGGCTCTTCAAGTCAAGTTGGCCCTGAGTAAAAGCTCTTGGTCCTAGGCAGTGTCTGTTCCTCTAGGCAAGTTGCATAGCAGTTAGCATGTTGTTGCCTTTCATACCAGCTGTGTGGACCCTCCCTTGGCCCATGCTGTGCTGTGCTGACTCACAGCTCTTAGCTCAGACCCTCCTTCCTGGCATAGCCCTGACCCTGCTGCTCTCCAACAGCTGAGGGCTGCCCCTGCCACCGGGAAGCCTGCCAGAGAATACCCCCTCCTTTGTGCCTGGTCTGACCGACCAAATCTGCTGAGGGTGGAGGTGGTTCCCAGTCGCCCCAGGGCAGGGTTGTCCCATCCACACTGGGCAGTTGCCCACCCTTAAATGCTGCTGCCAGGTGCCCCAGGAAAGGTCTGGGCAGGCTGAGCTGGTGGAGCCTTTTGATGAGGGAGGATGTGGCAGGGGTGATGCCTGTTGGTTTGGGCATGCCAGTGGGAGCAGGACTTTATTGCTGACCCAGGAATTTCCAGGAGTGAGGACAATAGCTGTAGGTCCCGTGGTTGCAGTAAAGTCAATTCTGGGCAGCCCAAAAACAGACTCTGACCTGTAGTTGGCAGAATTCGAACCTGCGCAGGGAAACCCCAATGGATTTCTAGCCCATCACCTTCACCACTCGGCCACAACTACCTGCTCCAGCCCTTATTGACCTGCTGATTGGATGGATGACGCCCAGCTCCCTGGCAGTTCCAGGGCAATGCTGTGCTCCAGGCCCTCCTGCTGCGACCTTCACCAACCATGTGACATGTACCAGGGTTCCAGAGGCCTTTTGAGGCATAAGCCCAGTGGCTACAAATGCAGCTCCCCGTACCTTGTCCTCAGCCAGGCAGCTGGGATATGCTGCCACAGGGATGGTTTTGCTCCCCAACTGGTCTCAGCTGCTTCCAGGGAAGAAGTGAAGGCAGCTGTGTGGACACAAGCAGGGGGAGGTGGGATATTAGACCCCACTTAGTTGCTCATATTTATCTGAGGGGGACTCTAAGCCTGCTGTGAGCACGAGGGTGGGGGCACTGCTGCAGGGAAGATGGTGACCTCCCGGCAGCACCTCCAGCCTCTTGGGGATGCAGGGTAGTGTCAACCCTCAAGCAAAGACCACAACTGCCGTGCAGGTTGCTGCTGTGTAGAGGGAATGGTTTGAGAGAGTGGGACAGATCCACAGAAAGGGCAAGGTGGAACCTGGTTGAGAAAAAGTGTGGAGGGGCAAAGGGATAATAAATGGGGGGTGTGGGTGATGTAGAGGGAGAGAGGAGAGAGTTTGTTTTGGTTAGATTGTTTTCTGCCAGCTCTGGCTAGCTTCGCCCAATGCCAGAGCACAGACCTAAATATTAGAAGATCCACAAAAAGCAGTAACTTACATCACTGGATGAAAGTAGATCCAATTCAGTTTTGGTGCTGGAGCAGGAAAATGGTGTTAAGGAGTTGGGATGGAGGTGGTACAAGTGGCAGTACCTTTCTGCAGGCAGGGCAAGGGTGGGAGGAGGTTGCAGAAGAGAGGGTGAGGATGAACAGGGGCTTGAGGAAGTGTGTGTGGGGGGGGGGGGTCAGGGGGGTGTGTGTGTGTCTGGAAGAAGGAGGCCAGCCAGCCTATGAGGTGGAGGAGCAAGAGGCACCAGTGCCCACAGGTGCATTGGTGGAAGACTGGTGAGCATAGCTGCCTTCCAAGCAGTTGACCCAGCTTCAATTCCTGGCCAGTGCAGCTGGCCTCTTCAGCCTGGCTCCACAGCTTCTTACACTTGCTGCTGGCAGGCTCTCCTGATGGAAAAATGCCCAGTTTTCCCCTGGGGTGTCAAGCCACTCCCCTCGCCGCTTAAAGACAAATTAAGAACAGTGCTTTCCACCTGTTGGGAAGGCATCAGGCTTGACTCATGACTGCAGTGGTGGTACAGTAGCCAGAAGAGTGGCTTTTTCAGTCTGGCACGGAACCGCACCTTCTGCTGCTGCTGCTTGCACCTGACAGGAAAAGCATGCTGGTGTGGTAGGGTACAGACAAACACCGAAAATGCCTAGGTACTGGTAAAGGAATGGCATGTCCTTCATGAGGACAGCTCTGCAATTTGGCTGGGTGGTGAGAGGAGGCCTATTCTTTCTGTAATAGCTCAAAGGCCTGTATGCCTGATCTGAAGCCACCCTGGAGACACTGACCTGCCCTGTCCAGGCTCCGGAACTGCAGAGACACCCTGAAGTTTACAGGAATTGGATGTAACAATGCTCCTGGTAACTACGAACTGAGGTAGATTATTTCTCTTGCAGCTTATAGACTGTTGGCCAAGGGGAACACAAGGAGCCTCTCAGAACTGGACTCTCCCCCCAGAGAAGATGAAGTTTCTAAAGTCTCTGATTCCAGGGTTGCTTAAAGCAAAAAGCAGTGTTCTTTGCTGTACTGACAGTCAAAAACCAGTCTGGATGGTGAGGATGCATGTAGAGTTTGTCTTTCTCTCTCAGGAGTGCTTTTCTCCTTTACAGTCCATACCCAATCCCCTGGAATTTATTCCCACAACATCAATGAAAGAGAGAAGTGCTACCATGGCTGTTTGTCATACGATTTTGTGAACAATGACTAGAGAAGACTGGAAAGGTAATTCACTAGGTCTGTGATAACTTTCACAAAGAACAATTGCACAACTGGCCCCACAGGGCTGTGATCACCAGGTTACAGGTTCACGGTCAATGACCCTGAAGATTTTTGGTGTTTTGCAATAAGTTCAGGGAGCTCTGTTTGCAACTGGTGGCAAGCTCAGGACAGAAGGACTGCTCTCCCTTGCAGAGCGAGTAGCTGACTGAGGGAGGAGGAGAACAAACCACCACGAGTCTCCAGCGATGCTGCACGAAGTCTTTAATGAGAAGGAGGAAATGCAGTGGCACAGAACAAACTCCAGGACATATGTCTGCAGGGTTCAGGGAGGTACAGAGGGAGAATGGCCCATTTCCCAAGGTCAAACTCCACACAAAGCATTTGCCTTTTCCCATTCTGCTCTACCTGGTGGCAATCCCAGGCCACCAAGAGCAGTCCCTAACTCCAGCACCCTCCTCCCTCTCATCAGGAGATTCAGCAAAGTAGAAGAGAATGAGCCCTTTCTCGAGGGGCTCAGAGAAAAGCGGTTTATGAGCCAGAGGAGACACCGCGGGGGGTGGGGGGGGTTGGGGGGGGATGCTGCCATACAGCGAGGAGCAGCAGGCACAGGTCCATCCTGCCAGGTGGGATAAGGACACCCGGCCTGCCTTTAAGGCAAGGGAATGCTCGAGCTGCTGCAGGGTTTCTGTCTTCCTTCCCGCTCCAAAGGGGGTGATCCGCCATCTTCAGCAGTTCAGACTGCAGCGGGGGATAGGCAGACACAGCCCTGATCCCCCCAGACCAAAGGAGCCCCCAGAAGAGATGGGAACCCCCCCAGCGCTGAGGGAGCTCCCAACAGCAGCTGACAGAGAGGATCCCACGGCTGTGCTCTGAGGGAAGGAGGTGAGGATGGGGCCCGGCAGGGTCACCACCACCGGGGAGGCCTCAATGGCCACGGTCGAGTCTGCACAGCGGGCGACACAGGGCTCACTGCAGCTGCTTGCAAGAGGAGTTGGGCCAGAAGCGCCGCAGGGGCGTGGAGGACAGGGTCTGAAGCAAGACATCTCTCGGTGAGGGAGGCAAAGCTGAAACAGAGAGCAGACAGTGAGCACGAACCTCGGTATCGGTCTGCCCTTCCTTTCCTCAGCTCTCTCCGTGGACACGCTTTGGTTTAAAAACGGACAGCGTGCCTACGTGTGCCACCACCCTCATTGTGCCCTGCAAGTGGCACGGCACAGGAAGGCTGACTCACTTTTGGAATAGGAGCCAGCAGAGTGGGTTTCAAGCACCTGTGGAAAGACTGATCGTACCCCACCTCCAGAAAAAACATTGTGCTGAAGAAGGTGCTGGATGCACTGGGGCATTTGGTTAGAGACCATCTGCTGGTGGCAGAAGTTCTGTTGGGCAGACCTCCCTGCCGCTGAGCCCCATTGATCCCCTTCTGCTGGAAAGACCCCCCCTCCTCTTCCCCAGCCAGCCCCATCAAAAGGGAAAGAGGTGACAGCCCTTAAAGAGTTCTACTGCAGGGCCAAGCTGAGGCAGCCCAAGGATCAACCTGAGTAGCCACCGTGACAGCCATTCAGCCCACAGCGAGAGATGGAGTGGACTCAGGCTTACCTCGTTCCTCGAGGAAAGGCAGGCAAGAGAGGAGGATGCAGGGCCTGGAGCAGCGCAGGCTTTTATGCTGTGTCCCAGGGCCCTGGGGGGCCACTGACATTCCTTCCTCATGAAGCATCTGAAAACCTAGCAGCTCCTGCCTGCCAACGAGTCATGTTGATTAAGCCCTTGCCTCTTTCATCTGATGTGTTTTGCTCCTGCTGCTTCATAACACTTTAGAATCATAGAAGGAGTCATGGAATGGTTTTGGGTGCAAGGGACCTTTAGGAACATCCACCTCTGACCTTCTGCCTTAGGCAAGGCTTCTTTTACACAAATGAGGCTGTTCAAAGGCCCATCCATCCTGGCCTTGAACATTTCCAGGGAGGGGGCATCCACAACTTCTCTGGACGATCTTTTCCAGTGTCTCACCACCCTCATAAAGAATGAATTTCTTCTTAATGTCTAATATAAATCTACCCTCTTTAGGTTTAAGACCTTTAGCCCGCATCCTATCACTAGACCCCCTGATAAATAGTCCCTCCCCATCTTTCCTGAAGGTCTCTTGGGAGCCTTCTTTTCCCTAGGCTAAACAACCCCAGCCCCCTCACTCTGTCTTCACAGGGGAGGTGCTCCAGACCCCTCATCATCTTTGTGGTCTTCCTCTGGACTTGCTCAAGCAGGTTCACATCTTTTCTGTGCTGGCGGCCTGAGAGCTGAACCCAGTACTCCAGGTGGGGTCCCACAATAGCAGTGAAGAGGGGCAGAATCCCCTCCCTCGACCTGCTAGCCACACTGCTTTTGATACAACCAGCTTTGTGGGCTGTGAGCACGCATTGCCAGCTCATAGTCAGTTTTTCATACGCCAATACCCCCAAGTCCTTCTCTGCAGGGCTGCTCTCAATCCACTCATTGCCCAGCCTGTATCCACGTTTGGGATTGCCCCAACCCAGGTGCAGGACCTTGCATTTGACCTTGTTGAGCTTCATGAGTCTGACATGGGCCCAGCTCTCTAGCCTGTCAAAGTTCCTCTGGATGACATCCCTTCTCTCTAGAGTATCAACCACACTGCTCAGCTTGATGTCATCTACAAACTTGCTGAGGGTGCGCTCAATCCCACTGTCTGTGCCCCTGACAAAGATGTTAAACAATACTGGTCCTAATATGCCCCTGAGGGACACCACTCATCACTGGCTTCCACCCGGGCATAGACCTGTTGACTGCAACTTTTTGAGTGCAACCATCCAGCCAATTCCTTATCCACAGAGTGGTCCACCCATAAAATCCATGTCTTTCCATTTTAGAGACAAGGATGTTGTTCTGGACAGTATCAAATGCCTCACACAATTAGATGATGTCAGTTGCTCTTCCCTTATCCTCCAGTGTTGTAACACCACCATAGAAGGCCAATGTTTGTCTGGCATGATTTGCCTTTATGGAAGCCACATTGGCTGTCATCAATCACATCTTAGTTTTCCATGTGCCTTAGCATAGTTTCCAGCAGGATCTGCTCTGTGATCTTGCTGGGCACAGAGGGAAGACTGAGCAGTCTGCAGTTCCTGGGTCGTCCTTTTTTCCCTTTTAAAAATGGGGGTTATGTTTCCCCTTTTCCAGTCACCAGGAATTTCACCAGTTGCCATGACTTTTCAAGCTTAATGGATACTGGCTTAGCAAATTCATCTGTGCACATCACATGTGCACAATCAGGTTCCTTAGATGGTGTCAAATCCGATCTTCTCCTATGGTGGGTGGTACATCATTCTCCCAGTCCGGACCTTTGGATTCTGTGAATTGGGTTGTGTCACTAGAGCACTTGCCAGTGAAGACTAAGGCAAAAAAGTTTCTGAGTACCTCTGTCGGTTGTAGACAGGTCTCCCATTTCACTCACTGTGGGTACAGTTACTTTCATCTTCCTTTCTTGTCCTGTGTACCTGAAGAAACCCTTCTTGTTATTTTCCACATCCCTAGCCAAGTTCAGCTCCAGCTGTGCTTTGGCTTTCCTGATCCCCTCCTTGCACTCCCTGGCCATTTCCCTTATAATCTCCCCAGGATGTGTATCCCTGGCTCTGCTGCCCATACATTTTGGTTTTGTGGTTTAGTTTGGCTAAGTGGTCTTTATTTAGCCAAGCTGGACTTCTGCCCCCCCTGCCTGACTGCTTTCACATTGGTCTTGAGAGCTTCTTGTACCCTAAGAAAAATGCCTTTCAGCATCTCCCACGTCTTGTTTGCTCCTTTATCTCTGAAGGCAGTTTCCTAAGGGATCACACACACTGGATCCCTAAACAGCTGACAGCTTTCTTGTGTGAGGTTTAGGGCTGTGCCTCTACTTTTGCCCGTCCTGTACCCCTCAAGACTGAGAATTCTACCAGGGCATAATTGCTGTGGTCCAGGCTACCTTCACTCCTGAGCTCACCAGTAAGGTCTTCTGTACTAGTAAACAACAGTTCCAGCAGTGCCTCTCCTCTGGTCGAGCTCTCCCTCACCTGTGCTAGGAAGTTGTCCTTAATATATTCCAGAGGTTTCCTGGACTGCTTGCATTTTGCTGTGCTGCTTTTCCAGAACAAGTCTAGGTGGCTGAAGTCCCCATCAGGATCAGGGCCTGGCAAGCATGATGCTTCCTAACATTGAAACAATTCCTCTGTGTCCCAGATTCATAAGGCAAATTAACTCGGAGGTCACAGTCTAGAGACACACCTCTCCAGGGGTGTGGCAAAGCTCAATGGCAAAGAAAGATCATTGTTGTCTGGAGGACAGTTCTTTGTGGGCGGGAGTGAGGGCCATGAGGACCTTGCTTACTCTTATCAGGTTCTGCCACAGCCTGTTTTTACCTCCCATGTGCCCAGTGAATGAAGGCAGATTCATAACAACAAAGAGCATACCAGAGGGTCAGACTGGTCTCTCTCAAGTGACTTCTCCATGGGATCTTGTGAGGGACTGAAAGAGTTAATGTGTGTTGATGTTCAAACATCCTGGTGAGACAGTCATGCTCAGCATAGCAAGGATAAGGAGCTGCTCACACAGGATTTGGATCACACAGGACTCGGAAGGTGTGCTGGAGTGTGCACAGTTCTGTGCTCTGTCAGGTCCGGCATGGCAACACACCGTACAGGGCCAGAGGCTATTCAGAGTTTATTTGAGGAAGGGGCTCATGGCCACCCAAAAGACCCTTTGCAACCACCCCCTACAATGCTGCCTGTGCAGACAATCAGGAGGTAAATCCTCGAGGGGTGTAACTGGCGCAATTGAGAGGCGGGGACTAGACTATAAAAGGCACAAGCCAGGGAGCCATGTGCGTGTGTGCCCATCACCAGAGGATCAACCCACCCACCATTGTCAGCGTGGGGTCCAATGGTGCTGCTATCTTTCTTTTCCTATCTGTCATTCTTTCCTTCCTTTTCCTTCCTTCTTCCTCCTATGGTTGTTTCTCAATAAGAGCCCTCCTTGCCAAGGCTTTTTACATTTTCCAAGTTCAAGTTAGCTTTGTTATACTTAAAATGTTTACTTGGTTGTTTGGTGTTGTTTCACCTTAGTTTAGCCGGGGGCAGGGGGGCGGGAATTTTTGAACCTTAGTTGCTCTCCTCCTGTCTCAGAGGCAGACTGCAACAGATCTCCACAGCCATATTCCCTGACAACTTGACCAGGCCCTCACACATGGGAGTTCAGCTTGGGAAGTGGAGAACCTCTTGGAAACAAGCAAATCAAGGCGTAAGAGGGTGATCAAAGAGATGCTCGTGTCCTTCCCTGAAGGAGACCCACACCCAAATTGACCTGTCTTGCTCAGCAAGATCTTCCCAGAGGCAAAAATCCTGGATGGCCTCCTTTTGAGGAGAGGGGAGGGGAGGGACTCAAAAGCTCACAGCCCTTTTTTCTGGGTCAGGAATGGGGTGGCCCATTCCATACATTTCAAACTACAAAGGGAGATTGGGTCGGTCTCCCAGAGCACCTGGGAGTCATCATGATGTGGAGAGTTGGGAAAAACCCTGAACTCCAGGCAAACATGAGTCATCCTGCTATGGACTATGGTGTCCCGGCCTCAGGCGTGCCAGGGATACCAGAGTTCATAGCCTCATCCATCCTCAAGTTCTGCTTTCTGTGCATTCTGTGATTCTGTGATTCTATGAACATTCATACACCAGCCGCCTTTGAAGGCATTGCCTTCTAGTGGCTGCTCAAGGGCCCATGAGACTCTGCACCCCAGAATACCGAGGTTTAGAAGGCACCTCTTGAGGGCCTATGGGATGACTTACGGCTACAAGCAGACCATGCAGTTGTTAAGAAGAAAAAGAAAAGAGTTCAGGGACAAGTTGTCTGGACTGTATGAAAAGTTTATTTGTGAAAAGGTTGTGATGATTGTTAAATCACCATTAAACCATCTTTAAGAAGGAAAAGAAGAAAGGAAAAAAAGGGGGGAGTTGTAGAAGAATTATAGAGGAATGAAGGCAGGTTAATTAACATTGATAATATACAGCTGTGGGCTGGCTTCAGGGGCAGGGGGTAGGCTGACGTGGATAAAGTGCAGCTGTGGCTGGTTCCTACTAGATAGTTAAAGAGCTCTAAGGGGTATAGAAGAGGAGTACCAGACAAAGAGAGACCTGGAAGAAGCAGAGGGAGGAGAGAGTGTCTCAGATGTAGGAGAGGCCCTAGGAGAACCAGAGAGATAAAGGGGGCCTAGATGAGGAGAGGCTGGCTGGATGAGGAGCCCAGAGAAGGAGGAATCTGGGCACAGCAGAGGCAAGAAGTAGGGTGGACTGGCCTGTAGAGGATGGAGAAACAGCACGGATAGTAGATGAACTTTTGAAACCTTGTGGGGGATTGGTGGCTGTGCTGGGGCAAGGTGTGGGAACTACTTATTGAAGTTAACCTGGTATGTGATGGTAAAAGCCTTGTTGTAGCAGGCTAGTTTTGATAGTGCTGCACCATGCAGTGGCGTGCATTAGGGAATGAAGAAAAGCACTGAGTGCAAGTGATAATCCTGTGGATGGCCTGTCACCTGAAGAGCCAGAGGTAACCTCACAGTCAAGGTCAGAGTGATCTTCTAGCCTATCAGGTACTCGGGTAGCAGGGAGCTCACATGCAGATACCCATGGCATCTTCCTGCTGCCAGCTTGTGAAGCACTCAAACAAGGAGGACTTCTGGAAGAGGACACCCTCGATTTGTTTTTGAAGGGTCATGGCAATTGAAAGGCCATGGTGGGGCAAGGGAAGGAATAACTAACTCATCCTGTAACTCCAGCATGGGTTCTCTCCACGTCACAAAACTCACAGACAGCTCAGTGTTGTGGAAGTGGCTGGATCTAGCTGTGTCCAGCCCCTTATCTCTTCGCACAGAGGCCACTCTGTCTCCCTTCCACTTCCAAAACCTACCCACATATAATGGGCACAATACAGGGCCCACTGGGAACTCCTGCTCAGCTCTGCTCCTGGCTGAGGGCAGGGCAGCAAACAGACTAGGATGGGGAAAACCCTCCAGATGGTCAAGTTGATGGCACTGGTGCTTTCCAATGTAGCACCAGCCTTATCCTCTGCACCTGCAGGTTCCTGGAGGTCCCAACCTGTGGCTTTGAAGTTAGCATTTAAGCTGCCTGAAGGGAAGGGAGGAAACACTTTGTTCCCAGGATGCCCAGCTCCTTGTGGGGAGAGGTCTGCTTGCTGCTCCACACCCACAGCTGAGGGTCAGTTTGGGAGTGCTGGCTGCTACAAAGACAAAGGAGAAAGAAGGTGGCAGTGGCAGAGAGCAGGGACTGAGGGAACATGAGAGACAGGGCTATGGGTGCCCAGAGAGACCTTAGAGCAGTGCAAGTAAAATTAAAACTTTCTGTGCGAAGGTGTCAGCTGTCAGGAGCAGGTTAAAAGAAGCTATGTAGCAGAGGATGGTTTCGATCCATCGACCTCTGGGTTATGGGCCCAGCACGCTCCCGCTGCGCCACTCTGCTCTCCTTGACACTGTAGCTGGCACCTCCCACACCTCTGCCTGACACTCCCTGGCACAGACCAGCACACATGCCTCCTTCCCTTCCTCTGCCCTGTACCCTCATCCAGGAAGTAAAATGTCTCCCAGGAAAGTTCACCTCCTGCGCCCCTGCGGTGGACAGTTCAATGGCCTTGCCTTGCCCTGCTTCTCACATCTGCCCACAACCCTGGATGGGGACTTTCTCTTTGACCACCCAAGCTGGCTCTGCAGGGGTTGAAGCAAACCCTGGATTGAGGGGTCAACCTTATTACTTTGCATGGTGGACAGGAGTTGCTCTCCAATGAGCTTATGAGGGTGCACCCTGCTAGGAAATCCAGCTCTCCAAGGATTGTGAGACTGTACCTAGTGTCAAAGTCAGTCCTTTGGTTGCCAGGGAGGGAGACAAGGATGCTTTGCATAGAAGGACTGAGGGAAGTAATTCTTCTGTTTCAGCTGTGCACATCACAGTGCCCCAGCCTAATGCATGGAGGACCCAAACAGAGAGGAAAGCAGGGGGTTTGTATATTACAATACAGCTGTGTCAACCAATCAAATTACTTACGTTAAGGAGTGGGCTAATCAGCTACTATTGCTCATGAAATCAGTATGTGCTTGTCCTGTGCAAGTGTTGTGGCTGTACAGTCAGTGGGGTTTTAATCTTCATTGTTCTAAACCAATGACCTGTGCAGGTGGAGGGAATTTGTATGAGATTCAGGTTCATTGCTGTTATGACTGTGGCCTATGCCTGGTGATCTGTGGAAAAAGAAATCTCGTATTATTTTATTGTCTGTATGCTGGGTTCTCAGCCAGTGAGGGTCAGTTTAGGTTGGCTCTTCAAGTCAAGTTGGCCCTGAGTAAAAGCTCTTGGTCCTAGGCAGTGTCTGTTCCTCTAGGCAAGTTGCATAGCAGTTAGCATGTTGTTGCCTTTCATACCAGCTGTGTGGACCCTCCCTTGGCCCATGCTGTGCTGTGCTGACTCACAGCTCTTAGCTCAGACCCTCCTTCCTGGCATAGCCCTGACCCTGCTGCTCTCCAACAGCTGAGGGCTGCCCCTGCCACCGGGAAGCCTGCCAGAGAATACCCCCTCCTTTGTGCCTGGTCTGACCGACCAAATCTGCTGAGGGTGGAGGTGGTTCCCAGTCGCCCCAGGGCAGGGTTGTCCCATCCACACTGGGCAGTTGCCCACCCTTAAATGCTGCTGCCAGGTGCCCCAGGAAAGGTCTGGGCAGGCTGAGCTGGTGGAGCCTTTTGATGAGGGAGGATGTGGCAGGGGTGATGCCTGTTGGTTTGGGCATGCCAGTGGGAGCAGGACTTTATTGCTGACCCAGGAATTTCCAGGAGTGAGGACAATAGCTGTAGGTCCCGTGGTTGCAGTAAAGTCAATTCTGGGCAGCCCAAAAACAGACTCTGACCTGTAGTTGGCAGAATTCGAACCTGCGCAGGGAAACCCCAATGGATTTCTAGCCCATCACCTTCACCACTCGGCCACAACTACCTGCTCCAGCCCTTATTGACCTGCTGATTGGATGGATGACGCCCAGCTCCCTGGCAGTTCCAGGGCAATGCTGTGCTCCAGGCCCTCCTGCTGCGACCTTCACCAACCATGTGACATGTACCAGGGTTCCAGAGGCCTTTTGAGGCATAAGCCCAGTGGCTACAAATGCAGCTCCCCGTACCTTGTCCTCAGCCAGGCAGCTGGGATATGCTGCCACAGGGATGGTTTTGCTCCCCAACTGGTCTCAGCTGCTTCCAGGGAAGAAGTGAAGGCAGCTGTGTGGACACAAGCAGGGGGAGGTGGGATATTAGACCCCACTTAGTTGCTCATATTTATCTGAGGGGGACTCTAAGCCTGCTGTGAGCACGAGGGTGGGGGCACTGCTGCAGGGAAGATGGTGACCTCCCGGCAGCACCTCCAGCCTCTTGGGGATGCAGGGTAGTGTCAACCCTCAAGCAAAGACCACAACTGCCGTGCAGGTTGCTGCTGTGTAGAGGGAATGGTTTGAGAGAGTGGGACAGATCCACAGAAAGGGCAAGGTGGAACCTGGTTGAGAAAAAGTGTGGAGGGGCAAAGGGATAATAAATGGGGGGTGTGGGTGATGTAGAGGGAGAGAGGAGAGAGTTTGTTTTGGTTAGATTGTTTTCTGCCAGCTCTGGCTAGCTTCGCCCAATGCCAGAGCACAGACCTAAATATTAGAAGATCCACAAAAAGCAGTAACTTACATCACTGGATGAAAGTAGATCCAATTCAGTTTTGGTGCTGGAGCAGGAAAATGGTGTTAAGGAGTTGGGATGGAGGTGGTACAAGTGGCAGTACCTTTCTGCAGGCAGGGCAAGGGTGGGAGGAGGTTGCAGAAGAGAGGGTGAGGATGAACAGGGGCTTGAGGAAGTGTGTGTGGGGGGGGGGGGTCAGGGGGGTGTGTGTGTGTCTGGAAGAAGGAGGCCAGCCAGCCTATGAGGTGGAGGAGCAAGAGGCACCAGTGCCCACAGGTGCATTGGTGGAAGACTGGTGAGCATAGCTGCCTTCCAAGCAGTTGACCCAGCTTCAATTCCTGGCCAGTGCAGCTGGCCTCTTCAGCCTGGCTCCACAGCTTCTTACACTTGCTGCTGGCAGGCTCTCCTGATGGAAAAATGCCCAGTTTTCCCCTGGGGTGTCAAGCCACTCCCCTCGCCGCTTAAAGACAAATTAAGAACAGTGCTTTCCACCTGTTGGGAAGGCATCAGGCTTGACTCATGACTGCAGTGGTGGTACAGTAGCCAGAAGAGTGGCTTTTTCAGTCTGGCACGGAACCGCACCTTCTGCTGCTGCTGCTTGCACCTGACAGGAAAAGCATGCTGGTGTGGTAGGGTACAGACAAACACCGAAAATGCCTAGGTACTGGTAAAGGAATGGCATGTCCTTCATGAGGACAGCTCTGCAATTTGGCTGGGTGGTGAGAGGAGGCCTATTCTTTCTGTAATAGCTCAAAGGCCTGTATGCCTGATCTGAAGCCACCCTGGAGACACTGACCTGCCCTGTCCAGGCTCCGGAACTGCAGAGACACCCTGAAGTTTACAGGAATTGGATGTAACAATGCTCCTGGTAACTACGAACTGAGGTAGATTATTTCTCTTGCAGCTTATAGACTGTTGGCCAAGGGGAACACAAGGAGCCTCTCAGAACTGGACTCTCCCCCCAGAGAAGATGAAGTTTCTAAAGTCTCTGATTCCAGGGTTGCTTAAAGCAAAAAGCAGTGTTCTTTGCTGTACTGACAGTCAAAAACCAGTCTGGATGGTGAGGATGCATGTAGAGTTTGTCTTTCTCTCTCAGGAGTGCTTTTCTCCTTTACAGTCCATACCCAATCCCCTGGAATTTATTCCCACAACATCAATGAAAGAGAGAAGTGCTACCATGGCTGTTTGTCATACGATTTTGTGAACAATGACTAGAGAAGACTGGAAAGGTAATTCACTAGGTCTGTGATAACTTTCACAAAGAACAATTGCACAACTGGCCCCACAGGGCTGTGATCACCAGGTTACAGGTTCACGGTCAATGACCCTGAAGATTTTTGGTGTTTTGCAATAAGTTCAGGGAGCTCTGTTTGCAACTGGTGGCAAGCTCAGGACAGAAGGACTGCTCTCCCTTGCAGAGCGAGTAGCTGACTGAGGGAGGAGGAGAACAAACCACCACGAGTCTCCAGCGATGCTGCACGAAGTCTTTAATGAGAAGGAGGAAATGCAGTGGCACAGAACAAACTCCAGGACATATGTCTGCAGGGTTCAGGGAGGTACAGAGGGAGAATGGCCCATTTCCCAAGGTCAAACTCCACACAAAGCATTTGCCTTTTCCCATTCTGCTCTACCTGGTGGCAATCCCAGGCCACCAAGAGCAGTCCCTAACTCCAGCACCCTCCTCCCTCTCATCAGGAGATTCAGCAAAGTAGAAGAGAATGAGCCCTTTCTCGAGGGGCTCAGAGAAAAGCGGTTTATGAGCCAGAGGAGACACCGCGGGGGGTGGGGGGGGTTGGGGGGGGATGCTGCCATACAGCGAGGAGCAGCAGGCACAGGTCCATCCTGCCAGGTGGGATAAGGACACCCGGCCTGCCTTTAAGGCAAGGGAATGCTCGAGCTGCTGCAGGGTTTCTGTCTTCCTTCCCGCTCCAAAGGGGGTGATCCGCCATCTTCAGCAGTTCAGACTGCAGCGGGGGATAGGCAGACACAGCCCTGATCCCCCCAGACCAAAGGAGCCCCCAGAAGAGATGGGAACCCCCCCAGCGCTGAGGGAGCTCCCAACAGCAGCTGACAGAGAGGATCCCACGGCTGTGCTCTGAGGGAAGGAGGTGAGGATGGGGCCCGGCAGGGTCACCACCACCGGGGAGGCCTCAATGGCCACGGTCGAGTCTGCACAGCGGGCGACACAGGGCTCACTGCAGCTGCTTGCAAGAGGAGTTGGGCCAGAAGCGCCGCAGGGGCGTGGAGGACAGGGTCTGAAGCAAGACATCTCTCGGTGAGGGAGGCAAAGCTGAAACAGAGAGCAGACAGTGAGCACGAACCTCGGTATCGGTCTGCCCTTCCTTTCCTCAGCTCTCTCCGTGGACACGCTTTGGTTTAAAAACGGACAGCGTGCCTACGTGTGCCACCACCCTCATTGTGCCCTGCAAGTGGCACGGCACAGGAAGGCTGACTCACTTTTGGAATAGGAGCCAGCAGAGTGGGTTTCAAGCACCTGTGGAAAGACTGATCGTACCCCACCTCCAGAAAAAACATTGTGCTGAAGAAGGTGCTGGATGCACTGGGGCATTTGGTTAGAGACCATCTGCTGGTGGCAGAAGTTCTGTTGGGCAGACCTCCCTGCCGCTGAGCCCCATTGATCCCCTTCTGCTGGAAAGACCCCCCCTCCTCTTCCCCAGCCAGCCCCATCAAAAGGGAAAGAGGTGACAGCCCTTAAAGAGTTCTACTGCAGGGCCAAGCTGAGGCAGCCCAAGGATCAACCTGAGTAGCCACCGTGACAGCCATTCAGCCCACAGCGAGAGATGGAGTGGACTCAGGCTTACCTCGTTCCTCGAGGAAAGGCAGGCAAGAGAGGAGGATGCAGGGCCTGGAGCAGCGCAGGCTTTTATGCTGTGTCCCAGGGCCCTGGGGGGCCACTGACATTCCTTCCTCATGAAGCATCTGAAAACCCAGTAGTTATTGCTTGCTGAGGCTTTGTTGGTGATTAAGCCCTTGCCTCTTTCATCTGAAGCATTTTGCTCCTGCTGCATATCGTCTAACATCAATATAATTAATTTGTGTCCAAACCTTCTAAGACCAATTGGCTTGATGTTCTCAGGCTAGCTGTGCAGATATTTTAAGTAGCTTTCCATCACATGAGTTGTGTTCATTTTGTTGCTTTCTTCCTGGTGAGCTTGGCCACCAGTCATGGTGAAATTCAGCTATTAGGGACACCTCGAGTCAGTTCTCAAGCACATTCGGGGCACAGCCTCAGTCTAAGCCTGGGAGGCATCTCTCTCCTAGGGGGCCATTTAGGCTCACAGGTGATGGTGGGAGAAGAGATTCGCATCTCCAGAGATGTAATAAAGCTCAATGGCAAGGAAGGACCATTGTGGGTGGGAAGGAGGCCTCCTGTAGGCATGAGTGAAGGCCATGAGGACCTTGCTTATTCTTATTGGGCTCTGCCACAGCCTGTTTCTTCTGTCTATGAGCCAGGGAACAAAGGCAGATTAATAATGGCGAAGAGTATGCCTGAGGGTTAGGCAAGCCTCTCTCAAGTAATTTCTCCATGGGATCTCTACAGTCATGCCCATGAAAACTTGTCCATGCCCTCACACTTCTCCCAACCAGGGGTCTGGGCTCAGCTTGGGAAGTGGAGAACCTGTCAGAAACAAGGAAATCAATGCATAGGTGGGTGTTGCTTTTATTCAGGGGTACACGAGCCATTGAGCATCCACCAAAAGGCAATGTCTTGGAAGACAGAAAATGTAGGACATTGCATAGAAGCACCAGTTGATTAAGAATGGTGCTAAAGCATGTAGAAATGGCCTTAAAGAAAACGGCACTTGGGGCTTGAGCTCTAGTATCCCCGGCAGCTCTGAGATTGGGGCACCGTGTCCACTGAAGTCCATAGCACCATGATTCATCTCTGTGGAGAGTTCAGGGGTTTTCCCAACTCTTCCACACTACAATGACTTCCAGGTGCTCTGGGAGACTGATCTAATGTCCCTTTGTAGTTTGAAATGCATGGAAGGAGCCATCTCATTCCTGACCCAGGAAAAAAAGTCAGGAGCTTTTGGGTCCCTGCCCTGAGACTCTCCTCAAAAGCAGGCCATTGAGACCTTTGGCCTCCGGGATGACCTTGCTGAGCAAAACAGGCCAATTTGGGTGTGGGTCTCTTCTGGAGAAGGATGCAGGCATCTTTTTGATCACAAAACCAGGATGTGGTAGAGCCTGATGAGCATAAGCAAGGTCTTCATGGCCATCATTCCTGCCATGCTTCCTTCCAGCCCATGATGGACTTTCCTTGCCATTGAGCTTTGCCACATACCTAGTGAGATGAGTCTCTTCTCCTGTATGAGACTGTGCAGTCTTCATGTCCACCTTGAACTTACTCATGGTCTGCAATGACTTGTGGAGAGACATGTCTCCCAGGTTTAGCATGAGTGTCTGCCCTGAAAACACTTGAGAGCTGACTTGATGTGTCCCTCAGTGGAATTTGATTGTGACTGCTGGCCATGTTGACCACAAAAAAGGCAAAGTGACAAAGGCAAACCCACTAAAAATCTCCTTGTTCACTAGCCTGAAGACCTTGGTGTTAATTGGCTGTATGAAGTTGGGTCAAAAATCGATCATACTAATGTTCAGTAGAATGAAGCAGGAGCAAAATGCTTCAGATGAAAGAGGCAAGGGCTTAATCACCAACAAAGCCTCGGCAAGCAATAACTACTGGGTTTTCAGATGCTTCATGAGGAAGGAATGTCAGTGGCCCCCCAGGGCCCTGGGACACAGCATAAAAGCCTGCGCTGCTCCAGGCCCTGCATCCTCCTCTCTTGCCTGCCTTTCCTCGAGGAACGAGGTAAGCCTGAGTCCACTCCATCTCTCGCTGTGGGCTGAATGGCTGTCACGGTGGCTACTCAGGTTGATCCTTGGGCTGCCTCAGCTTGGCCCTGCAGTAGAACTCTTTAAGGGCTGTCACCTCTTTCCCTTTTGATGGGGCTGGCTGGGGAAGAGGAGGGGGGGTCTTTCCAGCAGAAGGGGATCAATGGGGCTCAGCGGCAGGGAGGTCTGCCCAACAGAACTTCTGCCACCAGCAGATGGTCTCTAACCAAATGCCCCAGTGCATCCAGCACCTTCTTCAGCACAATGTTTTTTCTGGAGGTGGGGTACGATCAGTCTTTCCACAGGTGCTTGAAACCCACTCTGCTGGCTCCTATTCCAAAAGTGAGTCAGCCTTCCTGTGCCGTGCCACTTGCAGGGCACAATGAGGGTGGTGGCACACGTAGGCACGCTGTCCGTTTTTAAACCAAAGCGTGTCCACGGAGAGAGCTGAGGAAAGGAAGGGCAGACCGATACCGAGGTTCGTGCTCACTGTCTGCTCTCTGTTTCAGCTTTGCCTCCCTCACCGAGAGATGTCTTGCTTCAGACCCTGTCCTCCACGCCCCTGCGGCGCTTCTGGCCCAACTCCTCTTGCAAGCAGCTGCAGTGAGCCCTGTGTCGCCCGCTGTGCAGACTCGACCGTGGCCATTGAGGCCTCCCCGGTGGTGGTGACCCTGCCGGGCCCCATCCTCACCTCCTTCCCTCAGAGCACAGCCGTGGGATCCTCTCTGTCAGCTGCTGTTGGGAGCTCCCTCAGCGCTGGGGGGGTTCCCATCTCTTCTGGGGGCTCCTTTGGTCTGGGGGGATCAGGGCTGTGTCTGCCTATCCCCCGCTGCAGTCTGAACTGCTGAAGATGGCGGATCACCCCCTTTGGAGCGGGAAGGAAGACAGAAACCCTGCAGCAGCTCGAGCATTCCCTTGCCTTAAAGGCAGGCCGGGTGTCCTTATCCCACCTGGCAGGATGGACCTGTGCCTGCTGCTCCTCGCTGTATGGCAGCATCCCCCCCCAACCCCCCCCACCCCCCGCGGTGTCTCCTCTGGCTCATAAACCGCTTTTCTCTGAGCCCCTCGAGAAAGGGCTCATTCTCTTCTACTTTGCTGAATCTCCTGATGAGAGGGAGGAGGGTGCTGGAGTTAGGGACTGCTCTTGGTGGCCTGGGATTGCCACCAGGTAGAGCAGAATGGGAAAAGGCAAATGCTTTGTGTGGAGTTTGACCTTGGGAAATGGGCCATTCTCCCTCTGTACCTCCCTGAACCCTGCAGACATATGTCCTGGAGTTTGTTCTGTGCCACTGCATTTCCTCCTTCTCATTAAAGACTTCGTGCAGCATCGCTGGAGACTCGTGGTGGTTTGTTCTCCTCCTCCCTCAGTCAGCTACTCGCTCTGCAAGGGAGAGCAGTCCTTCTGTCCTGAGCTTGCCACCAGTTGCAAACAGAGCTCCCTGAACTTATTGCAAAACACTAGAAATAAGGAAGCAGGCAAGAGAAAGACTAAAATACATCAGAAGAATGGAGCACGAGTCTGCAACCTGGTGATCACGGCCCTGTGATCAGCATCAACCAACCAGTCTGCTGCAGTACTGACATTTGGCCGCCAGGTGGCAGCAGCGCCCACCGACCCTGTGCTGAGCACCGGCCCAGGCCGGGATCTCGGCGCAGTTCAGGCCGCCCGACCAGGGGAGCTGCTCGCTGCGGCTACAGGGTTCCCTTCGCTCTGCCCTTTGCCCACTCGCAGCTCAGCCACTATTACCCGTTGCCTCCGTACCAAAAAGCACCCACGTGTCTCGAGCAGTTAAATCCTTTGCATCTGATGGCTTTAACAGTCGGGTGCTTCTTTCTGTCCATGCCTCCACCCCATTACCGCGGGAGAGACAACAGCACCGGGAAAACATGCACCGGGGGTGGTGGTGGATGGTGGGGTCCTACATATAAGCCCCAGCGATTGCTGTTGTTAAAGGAGAAATTTACACAGACGTGGGTACCACTGGGCTTGCTTTAGTCACAACTCAGAGCTGGGCCACCATCCCAAGGAGTGGCAGAGACCCAAGGGATACAGCACAGCTTATATACACTTACCAAATAATTAGTCAACTTTTATTTCGGACAACTAGTTTGCTAGTTGCTGGAGCTCAGACACAAGAGCAGGATGTCAGACATGCTTTTCCCCTTGGTTATGGGACACTAACCCACACGGGTAGTAAACTATGACTCCACTGCTTGCTTCAGGAGAACGACTTTGTAGTTGTTAGCTAAGCAAAATTGAGCTTACTCAGCTTCCACAAGAATGTTGGGCTGTTGTATTAGCAGCCCAAAGCTGCTGTTGTGGAAGCTCAGAAGCTGGAGCAGCCTCTGAACCTTCTTTTCCTGCAGCAGAACAGCTGCAACATCACAGAGTTCCTGTCTTGTGCCCACCCCAGAGACACGTTCTATTTTGCTGTGGGAAAGAGGGGGTGCATTTGCTGTGTTTGCGTTTGGAAGCATCTGTTAGTAACAGCAATGTCAAATTGTTCTTTTTAAAAATAGAAGAGATTTTGCAGGACTGCACTTTTTGAGTAGGAAGAAGCAGTGGTGTAAATATGTGGCTTAGGAAAAGCTCATACGAGGTTTTTCCTTGCACAAGTAAGCCATTACGAGCTGTTGCACGATTTAACCTCTTGAGTTCATAGCCGTTCCCTGTGACGGGAAAGTGAGGTGTTACCGAAATGATGGGGTGCAGTGTACGCGGCAAGGCTGGAAGGTGGGACAAGGGAGCGAGGTCTTTCCTCCGCCTGCGTCTGCGCGCCCCCCCCCCCCCCCCCAGGCAGCCGCTGTGGACACGGCCCGCACCCAGCGGGCGGCCCCCGCAGAGCCCCGGGGGCCGGCAGGCTGAGGGGAGCCCGCGGCGGCACCGAGCCCCTGCCCGCCCCGGCGCGGAACGGCAGCCCCAGCTCCTCCTCGGCCGGCTCCGGGCCGTGCTGCCCGGCGGGGCGGGGCGGGGGCGGGCCGAGGCTGGCGGGCGGGGGCGGCGGCGGGCCCGGGACCGGTGCGGCTGCCGGCGGTTCTCGTCTCCCCGGCAGCGACGGTGGTCAGCGGGCTCATCACGGTGCTGCCTTTTTTTTTCTCGGAGCTGTGCCGCTACCTCAGCGAGGAGGCGAGGAGCGGCGGCGGGGCGGCCCCGGTGCTCCCTTGTGGCGGCGGGGCCCGGGAGAGGGAGGGGTCGGCCCGCGGCGACCTGCCGCCCCCCCCCGCCGCCTCTGGGCTGCCCGGGCAGCCGCCGCAGCTCTGCGCGGGGCTTTGTCTTTCCCCCAGCCGCCGGCCTGAGCCGCGGCAGCGGGCTGGGGCTGCCGGCCCCCGCGGGCCGCAGAGGCTGCCCTTGGGGCCTGCGGTCAGGCTGTCGCAGGGGGGTGGCTCGGAAGCCTCTGCCCGCCCCTGCGAGCGGGCAAGACAAGGAAAAGAAAGCCGGGAGCGGGATCCCCACGTCGCCCCCGACTGCTGATTTCTCTAAAAAGTATTGCAAAGGGCAAGCGTTTAACTACCGGGGAGGGTTGGGAGGCAGCAGCTCAGGTGTCTGGCTGATCCTGTGTCGTGACAGCCAGCTCCTGGGCCAGAGCAGCCGAGGGGAAGAGGCCTTTTGATTTGCTTCCCAGTGAAACGGGGGTCTTTCGTTTTTTGGTTGTATCTAGGTTTATCCGGAATTGTATGTTGACAAATCAAGGGGAGCTAAACTGAAGGTCAATCTAGATGTTACTTTTCCACGTGTGCCTTGTGCTTGTGAGTCGGACTGCTGACTGCGGAGGGATAACTTTTGTACTTGCCGAGGGCCCACGAGGCTCCGTGTGCCTGCTGCTTCCGAGTGCTGCGCTGCTGCTTGGGCAACAGCCAGGGAGGAATTGTTGGTCCCTCGTGCTTACGCAGCCAGGCCTGCTAGGCGCTTAAACCAGGGCGTCCGGTCAGGCAGTGTTATTTTTCTAGATTGTAAATGAGCCTGAGGTGTAAACCCACTTAACGTTTCTGTATGGCGGCGTACTTTGTCAGAGAGCTCAGTCGCACTGACGGAGCTGGCACAGAGTTCCCTTGGGACTCCAGATTTGACTGTCTTGTTGAAAGGCTCGAGAGCCTGCTTTGGAAGTCACTTGACAAGGCACAGCTTTGCCGTGAATTTTGTACTTGAATTTTGACTGTAATACCAATGCCACGTCTTAGCCTTTCTCCAGCAGTTATAAAAGCAGAATGAGCGTTAAGAATCTGATTACCTTTTAACTAAATTCAAAACAAAGTTGAGGGATGAAGTGACTGGAAGTGTCCTGCAAGTCCGACAGGGGTATCGCTGCCGTGCATGTTATCCGCCTGTCTGCCGATCGTTCCTGCCTCTTGTTCTGCTGGGGTAATTCCTTTGGGTAACGCGTTGGGCTCTAGATATAGTGCATCTTGACTTCCTCCTGATCCCCTGCGATGTTATCGGTCTTTGCCTTCCTCACGTTTCACAGGGCGTGGGAAGGCCGGAGAGACTGGAAGCCTTGGCTGTTGTGTGCGAAGAAGCTATGAGCCTTCTAAGAGAGCATGTAGCCAGCAAGCGCATCATGGTGCTTCGGCACCAAGCCAATATGACAGACCTCAATGTTTTTTGTGAAAAGGGATCACAAGGAAACGTGCTGATGTTGAAGGGGGATAGGTAGTAGGGGAAGAGGCAGGAGGCAGTTTTCAACCAATTTTAGGCTTAACTCCTGTGTTCCTGAGAATGGTTCTGGGCTTTGAGGGGTTTGCTTTTGGCTTTTTGCCTTAAGCGCGTCTACCTTTCAGGGTAACGCTTTCTTGGAAGTTGGAAACTGTCCTTCTTGAACACCAAACCAAACCCCGTACCTGGGAGGGCCGTTTAGTGTGCTGCACCGTGTGTTTTATTCCCTGTCGGTCACTTGACACTAGCTGTACATGCTCTCCCGGTTTGGCACATTCTTACCCTGCTGGCTGAAAGATTCTGTCTTTTCACTTCCTCGGCTTGCCACAGGCCATAACAAATGTGTGATCATAGACCGCTTTCCTTGCTCGCTGCTTTCAGATTTGAGCATCGATGCCATGGACGGAGCAGGAGAGCCTCAGCAGGATGTAGAGCACAAGCCGTTTAAACAGCGCTTGGATAAAGCTGCCAATCGTGTGACTCCAGAAGCAGAGAGACACGGTAAGATGCTATTCTGTCATTCTTGGATGGATGCTCGCATAGTCTTTCCATTACCGTATGGCTGCTATGAGATTCATGGGAACAAGGGATGGCTGAATTCACAGCGTTTTAAACACCACAAACTATTGAAAAGTTTATGGGACACAAGTCTATTACACTGGCAGATCAGACAAGCTCCTCTGTGTGTGTATATACATTATACTCCGTACTTTTGCGAGGCAAGTCTTTGCCTGGTCCCTCTGAAGTTGGGACAAGGACTCATTGATGCATTTCAGGAGCAAAGCTGCTGAGTGAATAGGCTTTTCCTACTAGAAATCAAGCAGCTGCTCTGGCAAAACTTTGGTTGCATTTTTAAATCCTAGGAGGCTGAGAAATGGGATGTGCTGGTTAGAGGAAAGAGCCTCTCTCCAGGGAAGGCTCCGCTGACTTGACCCTTAAGCCTAAACTTGTGTCTTACTATGTTTGCTTTGTGTGTGTTAATGCATACCTGATTAATAGATTTCACTTGATTTATCAGTTACAAGTTGGAGTAAGTGGTCCTTGGCTACATAAACCTCTCCTCTGTATTTTTTGACATGTTATGGCTTACTGTTCTACTTCAATACAAACCGGGAACAATTCTGGTAGCGTTGCAGTCTAACGGTAATACTGCAAGACTTTGTCTTTCTAAAACGTGAGGTCCTTGCTATCTGTTCTGGGAGATAGTGTAGTTTTGTGTATTGGCATGAACTAAACTTGCTAATTTGTTGTAACTCAGATTTAGCTTTTCTGTTCTTAAAGCTGAAAGGCTAAACTAAGCCAAGAACTGAACAGTGGGTAGGTACGAGACCTTCTGGTGTCACAGAAGTGAGGTGATAGCGTTCTTACTGTTGTGTCATTTAGCAGCCTTTCTGTATTCAGAGGCTGTGGCGTGACAAATGTAATGTCTGGGGTCAAACCCTACTTTTTTGTACCCAATTCTCTGTTTCCACATATGGGCCTCCTGCCTTACTTGTGTTGCCAGTCTCCACTGGGATTACTAGGTCTGAACCGGTTGCTCTCGCTCATTATATTATCAACGGAGAGGAAGAGAAACTTGCAGGGAGCAAAGTGTCTCATCCAGGAGAGGCTTTTTGAAAGCGATCAAATTGCATTGCATGCAACGAGCAATTTCTTCTGCTGTCTGGAAAAAGGATATGGCGAGTTTGATTTCCACCACGTGTGTGGCAAGTTAGATTGGAAGTGTCCACCCACCTTTGTGAAACTCTATCAGTTTCTGTTAGTAACACTTGATGTTCAGTCAGTTATTTAAATGGCAACTATAGCAGTATTGACTGGTAAAGGAAAAATCCACACAGATGTGGTTACTGCTGGGCTTGCTTTAGTCATGACTCAGAGCTGGGCCACCACCCCAGTGGGTGACAGAGAACCAAGGGATACAGCGTAGGTTATATACGCTTATCAGATCATTAGTCAATGTCTGAAGTTTTTAGGAGTTTCTTTAGGTCCTGTCAGTTCTGTGAATCCATCACCTGACTCTGTCCCAGTTGATTCACCTGCTCGGTTCCAGTCTCTGCCTCGGTTCCAAGCTCCTCCTTGGATCGTGATCTTCTTTCTGCCTGCTTTAACTCACACGCTCCTTCAAGCGTGCTTAGTCTTTGAAAGAGCAGTTCCTATTCACATGCACCAATTTTTCCAAAACCACCTGTGTTTCTGAAAGCACCTGTGTCCACAGATTGATCATCTGTTGCTTCTCTATTCTCCCACTGATTAACTGGACTGGGTTTTAAACCAGCCTTGGATTAGGGCTATGCTAGGGACGGGGCCTGGTTCTGCCACGTAGCTGCTTCGGCACTTTAAATTTCTTAGTTAAAAATACATTTTATCTAACATTAACCTTAAATTTAGTAAAGCATACCTAAATATTATGGAGTAGTATGTGGAGGTTTTTCCTGATCATAGTTACATTGAAATAGTTAATAGCTTAATGATTTCTATGGTAGGTTGCATTCTGTGCTGGGATGTCATCTCATTAATTTCCACTGGATGGCGATAGAGGATTGAATTTTTTTATTTTTATTTTTATTTACTGGTTCGTTTCCTTTTAACATGGACCGAGTTTTCCAGCGTCACGTGTCATATCTGCGTGCAAGTCGAGGACCATGTTAACAGCACGAAACTTTGCATGTGGGGTTTTATGTACTGCAGTTTCTTTATAGTATCCAAGCTGTGTGCAGTACCTCTGGGTGCTCTCTGAGACAACTCGACAGGCAGCTACCGATTGCATTCAGAAAGCTGTTACTAGTTGCTGTATCTTGAAAGACTCCATGTATTGTACAGGTGTTCTTCAAATGGCAGGAATCATGGCTTTGACAAAGCATAGGAATTATTAAGCTGCATTCTTCCTGACGCTATCTTTTAGTGTAATTACAGGATCAAAACCCATACTGGTTGAATTCCTAATTGTACTCTCACCTTGTTTGAATGTTGTAAGCTGTAGAAAGTAAGTCTCATACAGTGGTTTAAGTATGGGTATATTTTTCTAAAATTTTTTATTTGCTTGATCATAACTACCATAAAGTGAGGTTAAGGATTGATTTTCATGCCTATTTCATACTTCCTAATTAAAATCTCTTTTTTTCTGTGGCTACTACAGATGTCGTAAATACTCACTTCTGTCCACCTGTTATACCTCCCAATCTCAACAAAGAGGGTCCCGATAACGTTTTGTCCCCTCAGCAGTGTCTGACTTATCGCCTGCCCTGGCCTTAGTTATGCAAGAAGCCGCCTTCTCAAGGCTCGTAAGAGGGTAGTGTGGCGGTGCCTAGACAGTGAGCCTTGTAGGGCTTTTGTAATCCAGCAGACTTGGTCCTGTCCTTCAGGATTTGTGAGTGGAACAGCCTGGTTTTAAGGGGCCTCTTCCAATAAGAACCCATGTTTCTGAAAATTTTAGACATGCAGTTCCTTGGCTCGCTTATTCCGAACGGCAAATTTTACAGACCTTTCGGGTCTGTTGGGAAAACAAAGGTCCTGTTTGAGTTTTCTGGAGGCATGTCTTTTTAGTCATGCTCTTTGGCATGAAACCTTTGGCAGGTTTCAGCTGTCACCAGCTCTCATCTCCTCTGTTAAGAGTCCCTCTGCAGCCTTCTGCATTTAAGAACATATTTGTGCCCCAGCTGTACTGTGGCCGCGCATTCAACACACAGGTGGCACAGACACTTGCAGAATTGTAAAATCATGACAAAGAAATTCCTTGGAGATTTCTAGTAAGCCAGTGGTTAATGTGTGTGCATTGTCAGCATCGTTGTACTGGAGAGCTGAGTGTCAGTTTTCTGCTTGGGAGATTCCCACTGTGATCTAGTTTCACAGCAATATATAACTGTGTTCCCTACATATCTTGGGACAGGATTATGCGCTATGCGCTGCTGTCTGCTATTTAAAATGTTGTTTGTGTAACAGGTCCTGTATCAGTCGCAATTTGCTGTTTGGGTCTGCTTTAGACAAAATTTTAACAAAGCCTTTGTGCAAGCAACATCTGATCGGCGCTCCGGCAAGGCTTACAGGTGGCTGGTTCTTTCTATGAAGGGTGTTCTTCAGATGGCAAACGCTACTCTGCTTGTTGATCTTATTTTGCAGCTCAACAGGCCCTGTGCATTCTTTCAGGCGAGCTTCGGGTGCAGGATGCACAGATTCTGATACAAAATCATTTCCTTCACGTGTAGAACAGTTTCTGTGCGTAGAGCAGAAGTACAAGATAGTGTTTCTAGACGTGCCTCGTCACTATGAGTCCTCTTTTGTCTTAGAACTGGGGAAAGAAGAAGAAAAGGTGTTTGATCCAAATGCTTTGGATGCCGATCGCTGTGAAAGCTGTTACGGGGCAGAGTCAGAGGCCATTCGGTAACCTTTACATCATCTTAGTGGTTGAATCGATACAGTTCATGTGGCATACATGTTGGAGGTTTTTTTCCAAAATGTCTGTGAAGGTCCGTGCAGTGAAATCCTCCTGAGCACCTGTTCAGAGAATGGTGAGAGCTGTTGTGTTATAGTACGCCTGTGCTGCGCTCACGATTGCTAAGAGCGTGCACAGTTAGGTTGTCTGTTTTGTCTGCGTGCCTGTTTAAGGGCAGTAGCACAAAGATTGTATCTTAGCAAACAGAACCTTTTCTGGGATTATTTGATGTCCAAAGGGGAGCTGCGTAAATTATTTCACTGTTCTGTGAGCTGTCTCGGAATAAAACCCAGTTATGGCTTTGCCTTCTCGCTTCTGCTGCAGGCTTTGCATCCTTACGGGAGCAAAGACCAGACACCTATCACTCAGACAAATGATGGGTGTCATTCGGTGTTTCTCATTCCTTCTACCTGCAAATTTGTGTAAGAATGGATTCGTGATAGTCCACAGTTTCTGGACTATCCTTTGCTATTATTGTCTCTGTAGTAATTTAGTTTGTCACATCTGTCAAGTTGCATCCTTCCCCAGAGATGTTTCCATCTTGAGGGATTCATGATTCCAGCCTTCAACTTTTTGTTTTGTCCAGCACAACATGGAACAGAGACAGACAACTGGTTTTTTTTGGTGAGCGCGATAGAGACTCTGGTGAGTCCGGAGGTAGAAGAGCAAGGAAGAAAGTTTGCCATTAACCTTGCCTCCAATGTTGGCAATCTTTCCCTAAAAACGGAGGAAGGGAGGAATAGAAACAGGTAGATGCTTTGTTCACATGGGGAAGTCCCAAGCTACTCAGAACTGTGGGAGACTTCCCACAGAAACAAATGTCATTTCTGCAGCAAATTTATTTGCCAAGAATGGACTTAGCTGTCTGAATGGACAACTAAAGTCCTCTTCAGAATTAAGCGCTGCATTAAAACAGCTTGCATCCTCGTGCCAAAATCTCAAAAAGTACGTCAGGAAGCTCAAGCTCCTTCAGGAGCATTAGACCACCTTTCAGTGTCCAGTTCCTGAAGTTTGCTGCTTTGAAATAAAATCCACAGGGGATTTGAGTCCTGAGCTGGAGTGTCTCTTTATCCCTGTAAAGATGATGTTCGTGCTCTTGCAAGTGCTGCAATACTTGTGATGATGTCAGAGAAGCATACAGGTGACGAGGCTGGGCCTTCGAGAACCCGGATAGCATAGAGCAGTGCAGGAGGGAAGGATTTAGCCAGAAAATGGAAGAGCAGAAGAACGAGGGCTGCCGAGTGTACGGTTTCCTGGAGGTCAACAAGGTGAGAGATGGGTTTTGCCATGAGCCTCTTGCATGGTGGTGATGAGCGTCAGAAGGCACAGTCGGGGAATTCTGCTCTTTTTTCCAACTTTAAGTGTTCACAGGACTGTAATAACCCCTGAGCTCAGCAAGGTACTTGTGCCTGTAGAGGGGTTCAGTAGGAGGGTCAGGAAAAGGGTGGGAAGGGGCTAATTCTCTGTTTCATGAGGTGGGTTGGCTAGAGAAGCTTAGCTTTTTCTACCATCTAGCTAGTGAGTCTTTTTACCGAGGTTTCTGGAGGGGGAGAGGCAGCTTCCTTGAGGTGAGGTTGTCCCACCTGCCCTTCTAGTCTCAAAACAGACCACTGGTGGGTGCTGGAGATAACAGTAAGCAACAACTTGTCAGCAGAGGTGCTGGAGGGAGTGAAATGTTCCCTTCTTTAGAAAACCAGTGGAAGCAAGACTATTGGAGTTGTCAAGGTCGAAGATGCTTAAAGAGATGTTTTTTGCAACTGGTGTATGAAAATGTAGTACAAGATACACCAGATGACTATGTAACTACCCTGTCATTTGTCAGGTTACCGAGCTCAAAACACTTGGATGTGCAGGTTACGTACCCAAGTACATTCTAGCAGTCAGGCCGAGGGTAATTTTTTTTTTTTACTACTTTATTTCAAAATCTGGAGGTTTTTTTACATCTTTGTGTACTATTCCTGGAGACAACATTCTTTATTTCTGAAAAACAAAACCAAAACCAAACACACCCCAACGTTTCACTCATGAAGCTAGACATCGTATTTTGAGCATCATTGTGCGTGCTGAACAGGACCCTTTGCCACAAAGTGTGGTGAGCAGGAAAGATTCAAAGGGGAGTGCTGTGGGTAGCAAGGGTCCAAGGGTTGGGTGTCACTAGGGAAATTTCTGGGGGCCCTTGTTAGGCACTTGGACTTTTGCACATCTCCATTCTCATCGGGTTCGCAGTTAACATATGCGATAGGTTTGCATGGACATTCAAAGGTGTAATGTAGCGTGTGAGCTTGATGCATTGAAATCTTCCAGGGGAGGGTGTGTATGATTGCTAGCGAGTGTCATGGAGGACTGGCATCTAATATCCATATCATTTTCATGTTCAAGGTTAAAATTTTAATAACCTTTGTCTTTTGGGGGATTTTGGAATGTGGGGGTTTTTTTGGTGGTAGGTAGGTTTAGTGCTTTATTTTAGAACACGGCTTGTTTTCATGGATGCATACATAGGACCACTCTTGTTTATTGTATTAAGGGTTTTCTTACCCTGCCTGCTCACCCTCCCAGTTACTTTCTCCACTCCGTTTCTGTGATACCTTGTGATACCTTTTGATATTTCCTACAGCAGCAGTTAGTTCCCTCCCAGTAGACTTGATGCCTCCTTCCCATTTTTATGTCCGCTAAAATACTCTGCATAAAACAGTTACTGTCAACATCGGTATGTGATTATGGCTTTCCACATGACTGCCTGTGAGGAAGAGGGGAAATTCATATCTCTTTTAGGACAATATTTGCTGGTATTGTCACCCATGACAATGAGTTGCTTATTGTCTATTTTTATTCAAACAAAAATTTGAAAATCCAACCGCTGGTATGACTGCTTTGTTTATATAGATTCAGGCCTTTTAATGAAAGATTACTGTCTCCTGCAGGTAGCTGAAAATTTCCACTTTGCACCGGCAAAAAAATTCCAACAGTCTCATGTACATGGTATTTTCTTTTCCTGCTTATTGTGACCTTTAGCTTCAAAGTGTTTCTGACCATTTCCTTTGAACATCTTCGCATTGCTCTCTGTGGTAACAGCAGCACTGCTTCAGGGAGGGAGGACACTGGTGAAATTTTGTTAGAGAGGTTTAGAACTATCAGGAACAAATAGAAAAGTGTTTTCTGAAGGTGCTGCCACATGGGTGTGGGAGAACATGGAGGAGAATGTGTCTGGGCAGTCTCTCAGCCTCACTTGTTCTACAAAACTTTGCTGCCCTGCTGTAAAACAACCTCAGGTACGGTGTTCGGTCCAGGATCTGAGTATCGGTATCTCTGGAAGGGCTATTTTGGAGAAAAGCTCTTGAGAAGTTCAAGGTAATTCAGAACTATCAGAGTAAAATTTCACTTGTGAAGGATTTTGACTTCCTCAAGTATATATAAACACACAGTGGCCGGAATGACAGTGGTGGTTTGCAGAATCACGGAATGGTTTGTGTCAGAAGGGACCTTTAAAGGCCCCCTAGTCCAGCCCCCCTGTAGGAAGCAGTGGCATCTTCAACTAGATCAGGCTGCTTACAGCCCTGTCCAACCTGACCTTGAATGTTCCCTGGCATGGGGCATCTGCCATGTCTATGGGCAACTTCTACGAGTGTTTCACCACCCTCATCACAAAAAATTTCTTCTATCTAGTCTGAATCTACCCTCTTTCAGTTTAAAACCACTAAGCCTTGTCCTATTGCTGCAGGCCCCACTGAAACATTTGTCCCCAACTTTCTTATAAGCCCCCTTTAAGTACTGAAAGGCCACAATAAGGTCTCCCCAGAGCCTCTTCTCCGGGCTGAACAACCCCGATTCTCTCAGTCTGTCTTAGGAAAGGTGTTCCAGCCCTCTCATCATTTCTGTGGCTCTCCTCTGGACCCGCTTTGCCAAGGACTCCGGAGCCGGATGCAGTACTCCAGGCGGGTCTCACGAGATCAGAGGGACAGAATCGCTTCCCTCAACATGCTGGTCATGCTTCCGTTGGATGCAGCCCAGGATATGGGCAGCTTTCTGTCCTACGAGCACAGGTTGCTGGCTCGTGTCCATTTTTTGACCCACCGGTACCCTCAAGTCCCTCTCTGCAGGCCCGCTGTTACTCCCTTCATGGCGGATGCGCAGTAGCGTTACTGGCAGCCTAAGGGCAGCGCATGCGCAGAACTGGCCTGACGCCTTTGCGTAGGGAGCTCGAGCCCCGCATGCGCAGAAGCAGCCCGGCGCAGAGGCGTGCAGCTTTGAGGCCTGCAAGGGCGGAACCGTGTCCTTGCCGAGCGAGAGGGAATTGAAACCGTAGAGGGGCGCAGCCACTCCACACCCCCGCGGTCTCCGGGCTGGGGGGCTTCTCGCTAGGGGTGGGGCTGTTGCAGCAGCGAGCACCCGCAGGCTGCGTTTGTCCCGGGGCTGCTGCAGTTCGGTACTCCCGTGCCAAGCGCGCTGTGGCAACGTGCTCGGGGGACGGCAGCGGCGGCTCCTTACCGGGAGGCAGCAGCGGGCGCCGCAGCACCACCCTGCAGGCAGCGCAGGGCCGCGGTGCTGCTAACTACGGCCGGCAGCGCCGAGTGGGGAAGCGCCAGCGGCTGCAGCACCGACACTTGGCCGCCAGGTGGCAGCAGCGCTCCACCAACCCTGTGCTGAGCACCGGCCGGGATCTCGGCCTAGCTCACACCAGCCGGCCACGGGAACTGCTCGCTGCGGCTGCAGGGTTCTGGTTCCCTTCGCTCTGCCCTTTGCCCACTCGCAGCTCAGCCACTATTACCCGTTGCCTCCGTACCAAAAAGCACCCGCGTGGCTCGAGCGGTTAAATAATTTGCATCTGACAGCTTTAACAGTTGGGTGGTTCTTTCTGTCCCTGCCCCCACCCCATTTACCAGGGAGAGCCAGCAGCATGGGGAACCCAGGGCACAAGGTGCAGGGGGGGGCGGTGGATGGTGGGGTCCTACGGATAAGCCCCAGAAATTGCTGTTGTTAAAGGAAAAATTTACACAGATGCGGGTACCACTGGGCTTGCTTTAGTCACAACTCAGAGCTGGGCCACCACCCCAGTGAATGGCAGAGACCCAAGGGATACAGCACAGCTTATATACGCTTACCAGATCATTAGTCAATGTCTGAAGTTTTTAGGAGTTTCCTTTGGTCCTGTCAGTTCTGCAAATCCATCACCTGACTCTGTCCCAGGTGATTCATGGGTCCCTGGTCTCCGAGTAATTCTAGAGCTAAAGTGGTGACAGACATCAACTCTAGGTCAGATGATACATGCCAACACTCACCACTGACCTGGGGTGGCAACCTACTCCCATCCACTACCTCCTGACCTAGGAAGCCCCTTAGGGAATTACAGCAGCAGTTTGCCAATGGAAAAACCAGAATAGCATGACACAGTGACTCAAAGATCTAAAATGGACCCCTTCTGCCTATAGAAACTGGTGCTAAAAACACAACCGATGAACGAGAGAACATTAACTGCCTTGACTGATGCTAGAGCAAACCTCACTGGGCACTTAAGGAGAAGGGCAAAACCAGAATAGCAGTAAAAGCCTGCATGCCCAGGACTGTAATAAAAGAAAAAACCCTGGCTGGAGGTTGTTACAAGCCCAAGTAATACACATCCTCTTCAGCTGCAATTTGAGTTAAGATGTAAAACAAATCTCGCAATACACCCGTATTGATTAGTTGCAAGGGCTCACCTCTCACCATGTCTGTTATGGGGTGCAGGTTCTCCCACTTGTCTCAGCTACATTGGGCGCCAGTTGTTGCAGTTGGAGCCCAACTCAGTCAGCCTCACATGGGGCACCCACTGTCGCAGCACAAGCAAGCTATCAGGCTGCAACAAGGCTTTTATGGTCGGACAGATTCTACTGTCCATGCTGTTTGTCCTTCCTCCAGAGGTCAGACCACACCACTCCCCCCCTCCAACCCCCTCTCCCACACTCCTCAGGGCTATTTAACTACTTAGCAGGAACAAGCTACAGCTACACATTGTCCGAGCTACAGCTACACATTGTCCATGTCGATCAACCCACTACCTTGGTGGCAAGGCCACAGCTGCATATTATCAATGCTCATCAACCCTCTGCCTTCACTCCTCTACCCTCTTCTCCAAGAAATTCCAGGGAAGACAGTGACAGAAACCTGTGTTGGAACTAAGTGCCTGGTCAATGCCTCCAAGTAACAGCATCCGTGATGTCCAGACAGACAGTGAAGGAATAGATGGATTCAAGAATTAAATTAGGGAATGAGGTAAGTAAAAGGAATGGAGAAAGGGAGACCTCTTGAGTTCTGGAGAGTATATTTTGATGTACCCAATTTCTGGTTTTGTGGCTCAGGAAGAACATAGCCCAAGTTTTGGTGCAGCAGTTATATGGCCACAAAGGGAAGGTGAGAGCCAGCAACGGAACTCCTTCCTGGCACCTTCTGTGTGGGAGCAGTGCCCAGACATTTTCAGTTTCGGAGCAGGGCTCCGTGAGAGTGACAAAGCGAGGGGACTGTTTTGTGGACGAGAAGGAAAACCATGACAACACCATACAGGAGGCAATTCCATTTTAACAGTCTCCAAAGTGTCACGGTTCGAAACAAAGAATAGGGTAAGAGCACGAATATGCAGCCAATACCAACAGAAGTAGCGCTGGTAAGCTTCTCAATACTGCTTTTTGGTATTTCACGGGGAAAAACATTAAGCCTAATATTTCTCATCTGTAAGTTCTTGGGGGCTTTGGGGAGAAGGAAACCAACACTCTTACTAGGTTATCCAAGAATCACAGTGTACAGTTACTCAATGTCTTCTGGTCTCACAGGATGAGGCAGAGGTATAATTGATTTCTTCTCTATATCTCTGGAAAGAGCTTTCCTCATATCTATGGCAAAAGAAAATAATGCTATTATAAAAGACAGTCATTGCACAAAGCCGTATTAAGTGACTTCTCTATTACATTAAGATCATTTTTTGAGAGGGTTTCCTAGAATCCTAGAATATCTTGAGTTGCAAGTGACCCATAAGGATCAAGTCTAACTCCATGCTTCTCGCAGGACTACCTAAAACTAAACCATATGACTAAAAGCATCATCCAGATGCTTCCTGAGCTCTTGACAGGTTTGGTGCCCTGACTGAACGCCCTGTCAGTGGATAAGATTTTCCTAACATCCAACCTGAACTTCCCCTGACACAGATTCATTCTGTTTCCTGCAATTAAGTTTCATAACTGATGTACTCTTCAGTAGGAAAAGCTATCTAAAGCAGTATACAGAATCCCATTCATCAATGGCTATCTGAACTTGTTTCATATTAAAAAAACTACAAACAGGCCCAGGAAACCTCAACACAAGAACCTTTCCATTCAACTTAAGGCACAACAACCACTTACCGTAAGCATCTTCATCTGGCTCTCCGCTGCTAGCAGAGTAGTACTCCAATACTGTCCGGTACACACTGTAGCCAAGCTGCTTATACATATTTACTGCAACCTGATTAGATACTCTCACAAAGAGATCAACGAAAAATCCACCCTTTCTTTGGAAACATAAAACCAAACAAAAACCACAGTAAGGAATAGCAAGTGAATGTATTGCTAAATAACCAATAACTTGTAATCAGACCAAGAGCAGATCTGATGATGTCATATGCCAATTAAACACTTTTCACACTGCAGTAACAGATGCACTCCTTCCTTTCCCAAGGGACAAATCCTCTATAAACCCAGATTTTATTCTGTTTTTGTCACATAGCCATCCTTTTATACCAGCCTGTGGGTTCAGAATTATGAACAGGAATTCAAACAGGGCAAGCTAAGCACTCACACAGGTCTCTCATACATAAGAAACTTTTTATTTAAAAAATTTATAATCCACATTTTCGATTGCATTGGCTTAGGGACTGCCTCCTTCAACGTTTGTGGCAGGGAGCAGTGGCAGAATGGGTCACAAAGTTTAGTTGCCTAATACAAGGCAGCCCTTCTCCTCACAAGGCAGATTCTTAAAAATGTACTATTTTCCAGTTTTAACAATTACAATGGGGTTGCCCTACCACCATGAGTTCAGGACATTTCCCTGTGGGTTCATTTGACACTCAATTAAATTTTCAGCAGGTACAAGCAGCCAAGCATGACACAGAAAGTAAGCTAAGCTACTGTCTACCATACAGAATTGGTTCCAAGGCTGCCTGCAGGAATTGCAAAAAGCCCACAATTACCGAACAACCAAACTGGAGACCCTATGGGAAAGTGTTGACATGTCATGAAACTCTTGCTGTCAAGACAAGGACCTTTTATACAGTATCTCTATTGGAATTCAGGCTACATCCTACTCATTCTGGCAAGTCAGCTTTCATAGAAACCCTGAGATCTCTAATTACAGGGAATCCTCAGCGAATCAGAACAGTACTTAAAGCAAAATTCTGCGTCTCTTTCATTCAAATCAAATGCCTAAGCCATGGACAGGTGTCTGTAGAAAAATTACTTTTAGAAGATTAAAGATAAGCACGGTACTCACTTTTCTGAAATTTCTTCCAGTAGTTCCATCAATTTAGCAGCCAAACCCAGCCGTCGAAATTCTGGTGCAACAGAGAGAGCAGTAACATGTCCATGCCACTCTTCCCTAGCCACAGAGCCTTCTGCTTTACCCATTACTGCGAACATACAGAGCATCAGAGCAGGAGCACCTTGGGAATAATGCAGCACACACTGCCACACGACTTTACAAAAGAACCAAGCAGTCCCCAAACAAACATTGCAATGATTGTGGTAAAGGCTTAAGCAGTGACACTATGTTATTACTCAGTGATTCACAGCCACTAAGTTTCATTTTGATGAAGAATTGCAGTTGTTTCTTGATTAGTGTAAATAAATACATTTCCACAAATTCATTGTTTGAGGCATGACTCCCAAATGCAAGTTTTAAGCAATTCTTGTGAGTTCTTTAACTGAGTGGAATTCATGACCAAAGTAATGGAGGGCTAGAAGCCCAAAACTCACCATCCCAGCAATTACTGAAGACTTTTCATGACTATGGGGGAATAGAGCTTGGGAAGCTTTGCCAATGTGGCAAGAGAAAGCAAAGGCCCTGGAAACACCGGATGTTTAAGGGGGAAAAAAAAAAGCAGGGTTGGGTGTGTGTTCTTCATAGTTCCTCTCCTTTCTACGCAGAGCCAAGCTACTGTTAGGTCAGTAACGAATACTCAGACTTCCACAGGGTACTCTTAAAAACATCATACACTGCTAAATAAGAAACTGATGTGGTGGGTACAGAGAAACCTTCCGTACAGCAAACGCTTTAAGCTTTACCCGCTGCAAAGACTCTCATTCTGTGCCCACCTTCCCAAACCCCCAAAAGAAGGGAAAAAAAACCAATTGGAAAGTACAAACAAACCAACAGTTCTACTCGGAATGAGTTCTGAAAAACAAGAATATCTCACAGCAAATAAGCAACTGACATCCAGACCCAGGGCATTCCCTTACAGGACAAGGCAAAACCCAAGCCCAGCATTTTCACTTACTGATGACTAGCAGCGTGTGAGGTCAGAGCTGAGCATGGGCACCTCATTCCGGGCGCACAGAAGCACTCGTACTTACACATTCACCCGTGTAACACCTGGGCAGGCGTTACCGCAGCCGAGCCTCCTTGCTGCGCTTGGAACGCCACACCGAAAACTACTGCCATGAGCCCTATACAACACGCTTAGACACTTATGGAATGGGAAGGCGCTGCATAACATTCCTCCTCCCTGCGGAGTATCTGGAAAATGCGAAGCCTAAGAAAAGCTCCAGCCTTACAGCGCGCCCTCCCCCCCCCGCCCCCACCGGCGAGACGGCGGCCACGCCACTCACTGTAGCCCATCAGCTCGCCGCCGGGCGCCTCGGCCACGATGAAGTACTCGGGCCAGTGGGCCAGGTACTGCAGGTAGAAGGGTGTCCCGTACTGGGGCACGCAGTTAAGGAGCAAGCTGCTGCCGCCCGCGCTGGGACCCGCGCCTCCTCCCCGGCGGCCGGCGGCAGCGGGAAGGATACGGTCTCCGTCAGCGGGTCCAGGTTGCTGCGGAGGGAGAACGACGCTCACCACGGGCCCGAGCCCCACCGCCGGCCGGGGGAGCCCCGAGTGCACCCACGGCCTGAGCGTGGCGGAGAGCGGGCGGGGGGCTTGGGGCAGGGGGGAGGGGGCGGGAGGAGGCAGACGGCGCTTACATGTTGTTGAAGCGGAAGAGGTCGTCGCAGGTGAAGGCGCGGAGCGTCGTCATGCTGCAGCTGCTGGCCCTGGCCCTCCACTGCGGAAGTGCGCCCTTCGCCCCGGAAGCGCTCCCGCGGCCTGAGGGCCGCTTCCCACCAGCACTGGCAGGGAGGCGGCGGCGCGGCGCGGCCCTGCTGGGAGAGCTGCACCCACGGGCTCCGAGAGCAACAGGCGGGCGGCTGGGAACGCTGTGCCCGCCTGCGGCGGGACCGGGCCGGCAGTGCCGGGGGGCGCGGGGCGCCTGGCTCCAGGGGGTAGGTCGCGCCTGTGCAGCGCCCAAGGGCAGCCCCGCGAGGCGCACACCGGCAGCCGCTGGTAGCAGAGGCCGAGACCTGGGTTCTTTTTGGCTTTGTCTTACCTTCTGTAAGGGACAGTCTCAGGACAAAAAGAACTCTTGTAACAAACAGAGGTTTGCGAAAAATACAGCTCCCTCTCTGCTTCGGCAGCTTGATTTGGTTCACTTTCCCTTACGCGTGTGCGCACCCCTCGTAGCCTCTCTAATCGTTGCAAGAGCCAGGACAACAGCACAGTACTTTTTTTTTTTTAAATCTGGCTCACCTATCTGCCAGTCCTCACCCAGCAGACTTTGTGCACTCTTAGTTTTGTGGAATTAAGAGAAATGGCCTCTCTCCACTGTGATACGGAATCCTCACCCAGTTTGTGGTGCTGCAGCTCAAGCAGAGAAAGAATGATCCGCTTAACTTAAGGCTTGCCTGGAAAGCTGAAGCTGCAAGGATGACATGACAGCCTTTAAGATGAAAAATAAGAGACACATCATGGGGAAATGACAACAAAAAATTTGATTTAAGCTGCTGCAGGCGGCAGTTTTGCAGTAGGTACTTTCTGTGAATTCACAAATAATCCCCTAATGTAACAGTAACTTTTCAATTAAAGTTCTCTATTTCTTCTCTGTTAGTAAGATTTAGGAATTTATTACCTCCAGCTGTTTCCATTAGCCTTTCCAGTTACTTCTATATTTCAAAAAGAGGGACTAATAAATAAAAAGACTACCTCAACTATAAGCTTTTTCTTGCTTTTCAGCATTTTGTAACATGAAACACCTCGCATTGGAGAAGATGGGGTAGCTTATTTTTGCCAGTCCAAATTCCTTCCTAGGTTTATGTATCTGTTTCCTGGCATTACGAGAAGCGAGAAGTGTTTTGCATGGCACAGTGAATACAATGTTCTAATTTTGAAAATAAACAATTGCACAAGAATAGACAGTGGAATCATCTTGAGGTGGTTTGGGTGCATGTTTCCCTTTTTGCACTCTTTGCTTTCCTTCGTTTCATGCCTGAAATTCTGAGTTTGCTTCTGCCCTACTCCTTCCCTCCCCTAGCAGAGCCACCATCATATGCAAATAGTGGAATTTGCTTTAGCACCAAATGTCAATCTTAACTTCAAAAGAAATGGTTCAGCGGTTCAAGATACCTGCCTGCTGCTTTTACTGCTGTTCAGGTCAAGCACACTAACTAGATTGATAATGTTATTACATCGTTCCTTTGCAAAGAGTTTGAAGTGGACCGAGCACAATGAAAGGCAGCATCATCAGAGTCTAATGACACACAAACCATTCAAGTGTGAACCATTTCTTAAAAACAAACCAATAAACCAGAACACAGCACCCAACATTTCAAATTATAATTCAGTATTACAATGTATTATGTGCAAAACTCACCTTTTACAAAATGAAATACAAACATGTGCCAGGGGTTTCAGATACATGGCAAACTGATGAAAACACTATAATCTCTGTATGTACAATACACATCCTGCTCATAACATTTTTGTAATTATCTGCCTCACGTTACACTGCTCAAAGCAGGCCTGGGGAGAATCCCACGTCCCTCTAAAAAGACTAGCCCAAACTGACTTAAGTAGGGTCCTATCTTGGACAAATCTATAGAACACATACATTTAATACCATTTTATCTTTGCATATGTGGGATTGATTTTCACATCTCACCTACTAAGTAACTTAGAACCATGAAATGCTGTAACACACTCTTCAGTTCAAGACAAGTTGATGTTGGTGACATACTATACAAACTAGTTACTGTTCTCCTTTACCTTACTGATCTATTTAATCTTCTGGAAAAAAACACAGTATCTGGGATAGACACTGTCAAATTGCTCTGCAAATCTACAATACTGCTTACATAAAAGTTCCTTACCAACCTCCTCTGCTTATTTTCTGCAAGGAGCCTGAACCAACAGACATAACATGTTTTTATTGTAAATTAAGTTGTCTACATTCTTTCTCTGCCCCTTCTCTACAACCTTTTCTTTCAATATCCTCTTCCAACCCCTAGTTCTATCTGAAGCAATTAATATAAACAATAATCCAGATAACAGTACATCATGTTCAGATAAAGGCACTGAAATTGCCAGTGCCAATGTTACAATCTTCTTACAGGTAACAGAAGTTTCATGAGAACTCTACTGTAACAGGGAAAGAAAAGAAACCACAGAGACTTTTAATACAACACACTAAAACCAGCAAGAGATTTATTCTTGTATATTAAATGTTAAAATCACATGCGTAATTATAGAATACTTTATCGTAAAAAAATATATTTCAAAAAACCCTGACAGTTTACCTGCAACTGCTATAGAATTTCTATTTTTTATATATATATATATATATATATAAAACTACGGTGATTCTCTGTAATAAAAAAAATTAGGAAAGGATGCAATCATCCAAGTAACGATGCGTTAACTGATGCCCTGCATCAGACAGTCTTGTCAAACTCATGCTGGTGAAACTGAGCTCATACCAGCCAGAATACTTGTCTTAGCATACATATACTTGAATCAAAATGACATTCGGCTATAGGGTGAGTGCAAGAAAATACATTTTTGCACGCTACAGCAAGAGACCTGCAAAGGGCCACGGTATAATATGTTTCAAAAGAGTCTGTGGTACAAGAAATTCAGCCTCATGGGCCGTTGACTCAAACACATTGGTGGAATACTCTGTATAACTGGCTATATGCATGATTTACACGACGTTTTGTATGCAATGCACATGTTTAACTAGGTATTTATGGTTTAAGACTTGTTTTAGCTCCTAAGGCAAGCAGCTACAAAGATGTTTTCAAGAGTTAACAAGGAACAGAAATTAAAGGAGTTGCTGGTTTTAAGAAGCTGACTCATCATTGTTTTGAAAAATGGCACCATATGGATCACTGTTAACCCCGCTTGTAGACAAAGCGAAAGACCTGGGGTTGCAGACGGCTGTGCAACTCTGCCTTAATTTTCTGAAGGTAGGTATCTTCTGTCAGTTGCTGCCGGGTGTCATCGACAAAAAGAAACAGGCTATATTCTTCTGGATTGTACACTTTAAACTTTTCAGTACAAAGCTGACATACATCTTCAGTAGTGATATACGGTCTTACTAGTAAGGTCATTCCTGTACATCCACTGTTAACTTCCTGGAATGCAACACGAAGGTAGTTCTGTAGAATGAGAAAACAGACATCAGAAACAAACCCCCCAAACCTCATCCTCTGAAAACTGAAAGCTCAGAGACCAATTATACGTAACAAGTGGCAACATTTCAAATGACTGATCTTGGTAGAGCCACACAATCACCATTGACAGCACTACCAAACCCAGCCAGGAAAGCAGAAGCATCACCCTTCTGCACAGCGACAGAAACTGCCTCTCCCTGCTATCAAAGCCACCCTCAGGGCTCACAGGGCAGAAATATTCTTCCACCAAGAAAAATGCACAAATCTCACCCATTGGTATGCTAGCTAGCTGAATTTCTAGAGGGTACACATAGTTCCTTGATAGCTTCACTGATTTTTTTTTATTTTATTGTTTTTACAATTCAGTTTGCTTACTTTATTTATACTGCCTGTTCAGTTTTTTTAAAAAGCGAAAATGCCACATGCTTTGCTTGTAAGTGGAACATCTCTGCAGTTTGCATTCCAAGTGCCTGCTCTCATTTAAGTCAAAATTAAAGCAGTTGGTGCCACCAAGCATTGGATTAAAGAACTCTCTATACCCATGTTAACTCCCACAGGCTTCCACTGGAGATGACTAGTTAGCATCAGCCAATAAAGCAGGGTCATCACCACATTTGGTCACAGGAGGCTCAATAAACTGTAAAGAATTCAGCACAGATCCTCAAAGCCCTGGGTTTGAAACGAGGGAGCTCCTAGCTTGGGATGGGACATCAGAAAACTCAGTACGCTTCTCCGATCCTCTTTATAGGCTCCAGGCCAGGGCTGGTTCAGCTGCTGCCTGCCGCGTCAGCACAGACTGGATGCAGCAGGCAGGGAAAACTCCTCCACAGAGCCCCAGTCCCTGGTTGGGGCCAGGCTTATTACCTGTAGGCAAGAAGTGGAAGCCTCAAGCCTTGTGCCCTCAACCCTTGCTTAGTGCTGCTCCCACAGCTTCCCATGCAGATGAGTGGCACAGGAGGCATTATTTCACATTTGCAGTTCGTCACAGGCTGCAAAAGCAGTGCCTGGAAATTGCTCCGAGATGTACTTGATCACACTCCAAAATTACTCTGAAAAGTTAAATTTGAATCAGCACAGAGGAACAGAGCGGATAACTCACGTGGCTGTGCTCAAAGCTCTGAACAGGGTCTAAGTACTTATGGCTGAAGGCTGTTCCTAATGGTTTCTGTGCCATTAAGGCAATCTGGTAAATAAAAATAGGACAGGATATTTAGTAAAACATCCTTCAGTGCTGTCCAGTGACTATGTTACAGCTAATAGGAAACAAATGAAATAAAGGACATAGCCTCTCTTTGGAATCACAGCCATAACTGCCTTGGCTCTGTAAGGGCAGACAGAGAGAGACTGTCATTTTAATGCAGCGTGTTTGCACAGAACTAGCAAATGAGGAGGTGACTAAGACTAAGATATGACAGTGTGTCTGAGGCGGTTGCTGTTTTAAAAAACAAAACTTCACAACCAAAAAAGCCCACCAAACCAAACAAAAAAACCCCACCCCAAAACAACACACAACCTTTTATTCTCCCTCGTGAATTCTTGGAATAGGCATAAGAACCATGGAGTTCTGCCTTCAAATTAAAAGTGGCAAATTCTAGCAAGCTGAAGTGGCCAACAACATAGCAAGATTGCTAAACACTGGACTTTTTTCTCAATGGTCAACAAACCCCCCTTCATATCCTAATTAACAGAAAACCTAAAGAAACATTTAGATTATTATTAAAGCCTGGAAGGACAGCATTTCTAGCAATCTGGGTCTTAGACCAATATTCAGTGTCAGAAGACACAGGATCAAACCATCCAGCTGTTTATCCTTTCTACTGAACTGCTGTTACTGCTGCCTTTCAGAGAAAGGTGTTTCTGGATCCAATCCCCCAAATCAATTCCCAGCTAGCAGTTTTCACTGATTAAATAAAAAAAAAGTATAGGAGGGTCACCTCTCCAGGCAAATGAGCATCTAAGTTCTGAACTGAGGACTGCTTCATTACATGAACATCTCTGTATGCTCCCCAAACCAGCAACAAAAATTCTTGTTTACTTCGGCATACGCAAAGTGTTTTCAGCTGTCCTCCCAGGTTGCTTAACACTCTTCAAGCCAAAACAGACAGTCTTCAGGTTTTGTGGGGGTGGGGTTTTTTTGTTTGTTTGTTTTGCTTTTTAACTGAACATCATTTGATCTGAGCACCATGTAGTGTTCCTGAAGTGATGCTTATAATTAATTAGCCTCTAGCCTCAAAATGGGAACAGGAAGTGATTTGATAAATGAATTGTAAAGGCAGACCAGCTCGTTTCGTCATGACTTGTGGAAACGCATCTGTATCCTGTGCTGACATGCTATTTTGTTTTGCTGCAAACTACACAAGTCTGCATCTAGAGAGGACAACATATTAGTCATCACCAGTGTCCTCACACAGCCTCTTTACAGCCCTCACTGCCTGAAATTGCAGGCGTGCTCTTGCCTTTTCCAGGCTTCAGTTTACCTGTTACCCACTACTGTTGCTCCACTGAGATTACCTGTCAAACCCTAGATTTACATACAAGCCCTGTTTATCACCTACGATAGAAAAAACATCCATCCATAAAAGAAGGGCTCAGTAAGAGACTGAACGAGCCTGGGAACCATCACAAAAAGGCACAGTCCTGTACAAGCTACATTGCCTGGGAGGCTGAAAGCAGAAGGCTGCTTCAGAACACCACGGTGTGTGGTGTGCACGTCCAGAATACATGACTACGCTGCCATTTGCTTTCTTATCGCTCTTCCTAATATCTTGCACATTTATAGACTGGCATGACTAATACGGATCTATTTCAAGACACCTCATGTCAGGATGGCCAGGTGTCCAGCTCTTGGTGCAGGTCTACAGTGACACATGCCTCACCCCTTGTACAGACGAGGGCATCTCTTCCAAAGAAGCAAGGCTTGAAAATCAAGACCTCACACAACCTATACGCCTTGATAATCTGCACAACCCTGAAAAGAAAGGTAGGACTGAGGTGAGTGATGGATAGGTGGTGGTGCCAGAGGCTGAACAACTAGGGAAGAAAAGTCTCCGGGGTAAACTTCCTCTCATTTTACCTGCCTAAAGCATGCCAATAAATGACAGAACTCTCTGTGCTAGGTCTGCTCTGCTTTGTTCAGCTGTGGGTTCATTAAAACTCACGTTATGGCAGTGTGGTAAATACATATCTTTTCTTAAAGAAGAGGTAATAAAGGAGCAGGGAGTAAGCAAAGCAAAGCAAAGGGATGGCTGGGAAAGGGAGAACCAAATTCTCTGCTCAGCACTTTTACCGCTGCTTCTTACTTGCCCCATTTGCCTGCTCCTATAGCGAAAGGAGCAGTGGTGAGGGACACATTGGTCGGCCTCAACTCAATATGAAAAGATACTAGGATGAACCACAGGGTAGGGGAATGGGACACCAAAACAAATGTACAAGCACCTAAAAAGTCACACAGCACTAGAAAAAAGTCACCTTTTTTTTTTTTTTTTTCAAGAGCCAACAGTGGCATACCATTCTAATTCCTTTAAGGATAACTGGATCAGTGTAGACGAGGGAAGCAGGGTCTTAAGACCCATAACCCTATTCCATGCAACTTTCCTATAAGCAAACAAAGGAAATACCATCATGCTGTAATTACCATAAGGCAAGTGGCTTGAACAGGTGTATGAAATACTGCACTTGGAGTTTTAGTCTGCTTAGTAGTTTCATTAAAACTCTGGATGACAGAGCAGAGACTTTACATACAAAATCTGCATGTGACATCACAGCAGGAGTGGGAGAAGGGCATCCGCAGTCCTTCGCAGACCAGGTTTAATTAATAAGTGGGAAATGGGCATAAAGCTAATGTGACAAAATCTCATGAGAACAAAAGTAAAACATCGCCTCTCAGCAAGAGGAATACAAAAGCAAAAGCGCTGCTCAAAGCAGCCCCCCCCCCGGGGCAGCCAGCAGAGTGAATCAGCGGGGGACTGGCTGTGCCCCTGCACACCGCGGCTCTACCCGCCCGCAGACCCCAGTCCCTGCCACAGGGCACGGCCTGCCGGCCAGGGACCAGCACAGCCTCTCCAAGCCTCCTTCAACACCCAACGTTTAAGAATCCATTATGTGAGTGGCTAGAAGATGATGTGCATATTATGAGCAATCCAGACTGAGTGGCCTCGTTGTAATAACAGGCTGCAGCTGTTGTGAAGGACATATGCAAGGCCAAGAGAGACAAAGAAACTGTGTACTGGCAGAGAGATAAGAAAGTTGGACTATTAAGGAACTGCATATGTGGAAAAGAGATAAAGGAGCTGGACTGAAAAATAAGAAAATAGAATGTTGAAACACAATGTAGGCGAGGAGCATGAATACCACGCCGTGACCAATCATAGAGTGCAGCAGAGTGAATAGACAAGCAGCTTTAGCCTATTAGCAATCTAGAGCAATGTGTGTGCTTTGTGCTAGTGTATAAATTGCTGTGTATCCCTTAATGAAGTGGCACTAACTTGATCACATTGGTTGTATAAGTTGTATAAGTTGTGTCCAAGCCTTCCGCGTCTCCATTACAGATCAGAAATACTGAAACAAAGAACAGATAGTATTGTTTAGGCACCTTCCCACACAACCAGTTAATACCTTATGGCCAAATTATTTACGCAGCCAGTCATTTCTTGGGCTGGGCCCAGGCTTGGGCATTGAGACCAAAGCTGTTCAGGTGTCCATCCTGCCTGGCAGAACAGCGACAGTTGGCTTGATTCCCTTCTCTTCACAGACAAGAAAAGACGATGCAGTATTACCGTTAGATTGTAACACTACCAGAATAGTTCTCTGTTTGTATTGAAGTACAACAGTAAGTCATAACACAACACAAACATAAACAATAAACACTAAGTCATAAACACATAACATAAAAAAAGCAGAGGAGAGGTTTATGTATAGCCAAGGACCACTTACTCCAACTTGTAACTAACCGATAAATCAACTGAAATATATTTATCCGGTATGCATTAACACACACAAAGTAAAAGTAGTCAGATGCAAGTCTAGGCTTAAAGGTCAAGTCAGTGGAGCCTTCCCTGGAGAGAAGTTCATTCCTCTAACCAGCTTGTCCCATTTGTCAGCCTACCAGGATTTAAAGATTGGACAGCAAATTCAAAAATAGGTAAGCCAGCATTGTAGACAATTACTATTAATTTAATACAATGCATACTTCAAACAATTTAATCTAACACAGTCTGATTAGACCTGTTGTTATCTCAACCCTTCAATGCTCCACATTGGGCACCAATAAATAGACTGTCGTGGTTTAACCCCAGCCGGCAACGAAACACCACCTAGCTGCTTGCTCACCCCCACTCACCCACCAGCACCCGGAGGCGTGGGGACAAGAATCAGAAAGGTATGTAAAACTCGAGGGTTGAGATAAAAACGATTTACTAATTTAAACAGAATAAAAAGACAAGAACAACAGTAATAACAATAATAACAACAACAACTAGGATGGAAAGGTGGGGAAAAATGGGTAAAATCCCAAGGAAGGGCAAAGAAAAAACCCGAACTATCAAAACCAAGTGATGCACAGCACAACTGCTCACCACACACTGACCGATGCCCAGCCAGTCCCCGAGCAGCCATCCCCCCTCAGCTAACCCTCCAAGTTTCTATACCAAGCATGACGTCCCACGGTATGGAATACCTCTTTGGCTGCTTCAGGGCAGCTGACCTGGCTGTGTCCCTTCAGTCACTTGTGCCCCCTCCCAGCCCTCTGGCTGGCAGGGCCCAAGGAATAGACAAATCCTTGACTTAGTATAAACATCACCCAGCAACAAATGAAAACATCAGTGCAGTTATCAGCATTGTTCTCACATCATAGCCAAGACACAGCACTTGACTAGCACCTAGGAAGAAAGTGAACTCCATCCCAGCTGAAACCAGGACAGTCAGCCTCCTAGGATTTAAAGATGCAAACAAAGTCAAGTTTGGATAGAACAGCTGCTTCACTTCTAGTAGGAAAAGCCTATTCACTCAGCAGCTTTGCTCCTGAAATGCATCAATGAGTCCTTGTCCCAACTTCAGAGGGACCAGGCAAAGACTTGCCTCGCAAAAGTACGGAGTATAATGTATATACACACACAGAGGAGCTTGTCTGATCTGCCAGTGTAATAGACTTGTGTCCCATAAACTTTTCAATAGTTTGTGGTGTTTAAAACGCTGTGAATTCAGCCATCCCTTGTTCCCATGAATCTCATAGCAGCCATACGGTAATGGAAAGACTATGCGAGCATCCATCCAAGAATGACAGAATAGCATCTTACCGTGTCTCTCTGCTTCTGGAGTCACACGATTGGCAGCTTTATCCAAGCGCTGTTTAAACGGCTTGTGCTCTACATCCTGCTGAGGCTCTCCTGCTCCGTCCATGGCATCGATGCTCAAATCTGAAAGCAGCGAGCAAGGAAAGCGGTCTATGATCACACATTTGTTATGGCCTGTGGCAAGCCGAGGAAGTGAAAAGACAGAATCTTTCAGCCAGCAGGGTAAGAATGTGCCAAACCGGGAGAGCATGTACAGCTAGTGTCAAGTGACCGACAGGGAATAAAACACACGGTGCAGCACACTAAACGGCCCTCCCAGGTACGGGGTTTGGTTTGGTGTTCAAGAAGGACAGTTTCCAACTTCCAAGAAAGCGTTACCCTGAAAGGTAGACGCGCTTAAGGCAAAAAGCCAAAAGCAAACCCCTCAAAGCCCAGAACCATTCTCAGGAACACAGGAGTTAAGCCTAAAATTGGTTGAAAACTGCCTCCTGCCTCTTCCCCTACTACCTATCCCCCTTCAACATCAGCACGTTTCCTTGTGATCCCTTTTCACAAAAAACATTGAGGTCTGTCATATTGGCTTGGTGCCGAAGCACCATGATGCGCTTGCTGGCTACATGCTCTCTTAGAAGGCTCATAGCTTCTTCGCACACAACAGCCAAGGCTTCCAGTCTCTCCGGCCTTCCCACGCCCTGTGAAACGTGAGGAAGGCAAAGACCGATAACATCGCAGGGGATCAGGAGGAAGTCAAGATGCACTATATCTAGAGCCCAACGCGTTACCCAAAGGAATTACCCCAGCAGAACAAGAGGCAGGAACGATCGGCAGACAGGCGGATAACATGCACGGCAGCGATACCCCCGTCGGACTTGCAGGACACTTCCAGTCACTTCATCCCTCAACTCTGTTTTGAATTTAGTTAAAAGGTAATCAGATTCTTAACGCTCATTCTGCTTTTAATAACTTCTGGAGAAAGGCTAACACGTGGCATTGGCAACCTCAGCCGAGACAAAGGTGAAAAACTCACCGGCGCTGAACGTTTCCTCATCTGTAAGCTGCCCATCCTTAGCATGCAGGACTCCAAACTCAAAATTCACAGGTCCCGGAGAAAGAAAACCAAAAACTACAGGACAAACAGACAATCAAACAAAAGACCTCAAATAAGGTTTCCTCTAAGGACTGTTAGATACATCTTTTGTACACGACCTACGCACGGCAACATACGCTTCGTGCCAGCTCCGTTACATGCTCAAGTAGCAGACGCCTCAGACTCTGCTTTCCATCACAGATTACGATTTTTTGATGACGTTACTAAAGCTGGTCATCTATTCGTACGACAGGTTATGCCAGTGCCTGAAATGATTTTCGATCTCAGACGTTGCACAGAAAC